>NC_137936.1:11721702-12921702 GCF_963969265.1 Rhamphochromis sp. 'chilingali' | reverse complement strand
GCGCCTTGTCAAACACACGGTCACAAGAACTGTTTGCGTTCCCACTACATTTGCCCAGACTGACAGAGACAGGTACCTGCTAGCCTTGAGCTTGAAGGATCATGGAGTTTGAACAAAACATGCTAAGCCTAACAGCATAAAGGGCCCTGCACATACACCACGGCAGTGCAAGTGTGCTGTCCAGTACTCACGCACTGTGGTTAACTAATGGTTATAATTAGCTATATATATTAAATCCTAACAGTTTAAGGCTGCTATTGCCATTTTCATTTTGAATAACATCTTACTATAATTATTTTAGCACATGTATGTATATATATATTCATTTTCCTTAGGTTAATTTTGTTGCCCCCCCCCCCCAAATGTAACGTTATGTTTTGCGTTTGCTTCGTGTGTCTTCATTCAACGTACGTCACCTATCAGTAATCAAAATTTTGTATCCAGACAGAATTATGTTCAAGTCACGTCTAAATACAGAATCGAGACTTTCAAAAGTCACTGCAGGGTTTTGCTGATATACTTAAATCATTATGGCTGTTATGTTTTCATGACTTGGGTAAAACATTACATGATTCTGTGCAATAAGCAAATGCTTTTGTAAAATATAAAAAATGCACTCTCCATGCTCTCTGAAACATTAATTAAAGATTAACCATCCAATTGTTTGTGCCACATAGGCTATTTATACATTCTAAACAAATCTGCAGTTCCAAACTTGGAGCAGACTCTTATTTTGAAGGAATTGTTGGCCCGGGTCAAAACTGACTCAGACCAAGACATGAAATATGAGGAGTAGGTAAAAGTTAAATGACACAGTGCTTCGTAATGCAGCTATGACACACTTTAGAATAGTAAACTCATCAGCTTCTGCGATGCTTGCAAGGCTTTAGATTATGCTCATATTTCCTTGTGACCAGAAAATGCAGGTTTCTAGCCACCATTTTCACTACTTTGGTTTCTGTGGAGCTGGCGCTCCACAGTCTCATGGGAGCCAATTTGCTATTATTTTCATATATTATAGTAATCCTATTCCCCGCGCTCTTCACCACTCTTTAATTCCTTTTTGTCTCCATCAGACCTCACTTGTTTCTTTTTTTCTACCGAAGATGTCCTCATCTTCTCCTCGGCTCTTACCTCGCTGGAACCCCCTCCAGCGTCTTTCTCTCTTTCTCTCTCTCTCGGCCTCACTCACCCTTCAAGCCTCCTTTCGATATCTCCCCACCTTTCGTCTCACCCTCTCCGCCTCCCCTTCTCTCACACTCCATCACCAGTTTCTTATCTGCCTCTCTCTCTGCATTTGCATCACCCTCACTTTTCCCTCTCCCTTCTCTAACTCTTTGCCAACACGAACTCACTTTCTCCCCTCTCTCTCTCCACTCTGTGTGGGTCTCGCTCTCTCTCTCACTCTCTCTGCGTCCCTCTGAGGCATGTTTAATTAAGCGTAGGGCTATGTGTCAGAAAGAGAGGGAGAGAACTAATGCTATCTGGAGCACCAGGCTAGACTAGGCAGGGTCTCCTCCTCTTCTCCTCCTGTTTTGTCTTTTCCTCCTCCCCCTCTCCCTTTGGCCTGGGCCAACAGTAATTACCCTGCTCATTAGCAGAGGGAAGAGGTAGGGGGGAGAGGGGGAGCCAACAGGGGAGTGAAGGAGGACAAGAGGAGAGGAACAAAGGAGCAGGGGTGGACAGGTGAGAAGATAGGTGCAAAACCTAAATGTTCCTTAGGGTATTGTGTAAGATCGCCGGTGAAGTCGAGGGACGTTTGGGGGATTTTTTTTAAAGTATTTAGTGGCCTAATTATATCACCCTTAAAAAAAGCATCCAAACTGGAAGTAGTAGAGTACATTTATACTTATTCTTATATACATATATTTTTCTACGTGTTTACACGAGAGGGTTGTGTTCAACTGCTAGAAGTCAATATAAATGTCTGCACGGAACAATTAATCACATGGGTTTGGTGTAAATTAATACAGTGTGCAAAAACCCACATATAAGAAATCCCACACGTCACACCTTTGCTAGCTTCTGTTGTGCTAGCATAAATCAGAGGAGTCTCTCATTCAGCATTTCTTTCATCAGTGTTTCACACATCAGACATTTAAAGAGTTGTGGTTTTAATAAACACTTAAACAACAGTTAATATGATAGCGCATGAAATTTTATAGCATCTGTGAAAATTTGCCAGCATAGCAGTCAGGACAAGTCCTCGGTGCAACTTGCTTGTTTCCATTTCTGTGAAGCTATCATAGGCGGAAATATCTACACACGTCAATTCTAGCCCCGTTTGAATTTGGCAATCATGTCAGTTTATGTTGTTAAAAACCAGGTGTGCTATTTTATTAAAAAGACGTTCAGAAAACTGAAAAACTTCCATATCACATTATGCTAAATTTCCCAATGCTGTGCCAAACCTACATGTGTAACAGAGCAGTGCTGGCTTATGTCAGGTGTGTTGATGCACAGACCTTACAAGCGTACTCTCCTATTTGTCCAGGCAAGGTTCCAAGAGAGCAGGTTCATCTGGCTCACATGTAGGGAGCTCTTTGGCTGCTTGGCCCTCCTGTGTGAGCATTGGCTAGGATTACTTCTATCCTGCACTTTTAGTTAAATTAGTCAGGGTTGGAGAATTTCATTGTTCAAGTTTTGCTGTTTAAGCACTCCTTAAAAATTCCAGCTTTAGACTGCTTTTTGCGATTACATGCCGATTTAAGGAAAACTGATGGAACAAAACATCCAAAATTTAAGATATATATCGAAATGCGTTCAAAGTCAACTAAGCATAACTCTGCTGAGTCTTATAATGCTCCTGTCTTGTGTCTGGTAGAAAGAACTGTTCCTTCTTTCTTCTCTGCTTCACTGTATCTCTCATTTATTTCCGTGCATGTGTCATCTTATGTCAGCCGCAGCTCCATGTGCACCCTCCTCTGTGCTTTTTGTTCTTTCCCCTGAGTGCTTTCCTCCTGTTTGTCTTTGTCTATATTCACTCTACCTGATGCAGTGTTTAATAAAATCCCATGGTTCAAATGAGTCTCATAATAATGGGAAGTAAAATAATATTTAATCACAGTTTTCTACAGAGGCAAGACAGTTTATTTTTATTCCTGTAGTTGTGAGCGATAAAGATACACTTTAGTTGACCTCTTTGAACAGGGAACAGGGATTTGCTTGAAATGTAATTGTATCTATATGTTAGGAAAAGTAACCTCTCTCTCGGTTTCTGTGTGATTCACTCTTTAATTTAGTCTTCATTGTCTGGTCTTTGCAACTGCCAACAAAATAGGAGGTGCTAATGTCAACACTCTGACTTTAATTTTGCAGAAATAACAAATAAATTATTAATGTAATTCTTTAAATACATAAACCTACAAATCTTCTCAGACATGACAGAAAACGGCACAGTTGTGATACTGGTTCATTCCATGTGTTACTTGTTCAGAGACTTTATACTTTTACAATATACAAATGCATTGACTGTCTTGGTTTGAAAGTCAAAGGAAAATCTACATACAGACATAAAAGGACAGCCAGGTAAAAGCAAAAAATACTGATCCTGTAGGCCTAAGAAGCAAATAAATAAAGGGGGGGGGGGGGGGGAGAGAAAACTCTTAAGGCAAGGTAGCTACAACAAAGTGCGTAGTAAAACATTAAAAAAAGAAACTAAAGATACTAGAAACACAAAGACAAATGCTGGGAAGGGACCAGGGAAGGTCAACAAGCAGGGATAACAAAGAAGAGGAAGAAACAGGACTTTCAATGCACAGACAAGTAATTTGGAAACAGCCCTGGAGTAAGCAAAGACACTGGAAACACAAGGTGAGCAACTTCAAAATAAAGCAGGAAGCAACAACAATGAGAGCAAAGCAGAGATGAGGGAGACATAAAAGGAGGCACAGGAGCTACATGAAAAAGGTAAAAAAAAAAAATACATAAATACATTTTTTTAAACATAGAACTCGTTTTTACAAACATGTGCAGTACTGAGCTTATCAGACATGACAGGGAAATGTCTGATGTAGTTGCATCAGACACAAATGCTGTGTGACGTCTGATTGTGGCAACATGGCAATAATGTAAGTAACTGAATTTACTAAATTTATTCATCAAGATTAAAATAAATTTACCCAGTTGCACAATTTACCCAGGCGACTGGGTAAATTGTGCGACTGGGTAAATTGTTAATCAAAACGACATACGTCCAGTAGCGAGAACATGTCTGAAGCAGCAGACTATCTCCTGCTGTTACATGTTGTGAAAAATAAAATATGACAAAAATGTCATTGCTTTATTCTCCCCGATACTTGGAAGATGATATTACAAGCTTAAAATTGAGCATAGCACTACTGGATGGCCATGAGGTCAACTTTAGCCAGCAATCCTGGCACATCAGTGGCTGCTCACATCGAACCAACTGATACCCTTCTGCACATCCCATTAGCAGATCCAGATAGATACTTCACATACTGCAGCCAGTGTACAAATGCTGCTGTTTCTGCAAGCTGCTTTGCAACCCACAATCTCCTCCATTTCCTGCTATTGATGCTATATCTCTCATAAACAGTGTTACGTCCATTGTCACTCTGCGATCAAGTCTTTCTGCTGCTCTCCCTGCCTTTTGGCTTTCCATGTCTGTGCATGAAAGGGCCAAGAAGCCCTATAACAAAGTCACACCACTAAATATACCACAGCTCAAATAGCAACCCTATTTTGACTAAAGTGGTCCTGATAGAACCAGAGAAGCCAAAAACTCCAGGTGTAAACACTTCTCTATACCTACGGGATGCATTCTGGGATGTCAGGGCTGCATAGCTTTGAGTGGTCAATAAGACTTGAAAAGTGTTATATAAATACAATCCATTTAGTAGCCATTTCTAAGCAGGCAAAGTGGGCCTACTTCCAGAGGAATAACCCCAAAGGGCTGCCACTTAGTTCCACAGTATTTGATAAACTTAAAATCTCTATAGGGACTTAAATTGACTAAATTGGGTCTGACAGCTTTATTTATTTTTTATTTTTACCTACAAACTTATAAATAGGGCTGTTTTAGGGGTTTTTTTAATAATTGTTTTGAGTTTAATCATAATAGGCTCACACTTTGTACATTTCTAAATAATGTTTACTGCACAATAACCTATACCTAAACTTGGTGTCAGTTTGCATTATTTCCAAACATGAGCACTAGCTCAACCATCAACTGATGGCTGAGCTAGCACTCATGTTTGCTGCGTGCATTGTGGTTACCACTGGGAGCTTTCTAACTAATAACCGTGTGCATATGTGTACAATTCACAGAGGACTGAAGAACATGTTTCCGGGATCATTCCCGTTCTCTGTAGTTTGAATATGCACTTGTTTACTGGGAATGTGCTGGACAAGTAACAGTGCCCAAACTGTGCTTCCCATAACTGTTGAACCATAGAGAAGTTTACATCAGGCTAACCAAATGTAACAGCACATTTAACTTTTAGCTTTTGCAGTAATAAACACAGAATATACAAAAACTTACCGCGGTTCACAAATCGCAACACTAGCAAATCAAGTGGAATAAATAATAAGCCACACCTATCATATCTTTTTTTTAATTAGTTCTGTAATCCTGCCCTGAATACATATGCATAAAGGAAAAAGGAACAATTCACTGATTACATGCAAGGTGGGCTGCAGGTGACAAGCAAACTGCTCTTCCAGGCCAGTGAGCTTGTTTGATAAATAACATGGATTTCTCCAGGGACAGCATACATTTGAAAAGAGGTATAAAAAAAACTGAGTAAGTCTGTCCCTGTGTACATCTGTTTATCAGTCAGACCTGAATGGTGATTTCTGAGTGATATTTACCTTTTTGATGCAAGCTTGCTGAGTTAACCTTCAGCTGCCTATACCATGCAAGAAATAATTGATTCCCATCAGTGCAGAGATCCTTTGTGGTCCAACTAGATAACTCGAAGAGCTACACTAAGAGAGAAAGAAGGAAATTAGTTCCCTTTGGAAACATCAATATATAATTTCCTGTTTTACATTGCATTTAGAATGCTGACTCAGATTACTTAGTCCAAACTATTTAATAGTGGCTAACAACTAGTTATATTTGCCTGGACTGACTATTATGGAGTCATTCAGTCAGTATATTTAAAAACAGAAGAGCAGGGAAAAACTATAACTTTGTAGCCTTTTTGAAGGCATAGATCACACCAAATATGGCTTTTAGTCTTTCCTTTTTTTTAAACAGGATTAAATAAAACTCTTGAATCATTCTTTCCTTATTTCATCTTTAATGCCTTAAACATTTAAGCTCTAGCTGTGCATGTAAAAAGAGTTCTCCCACAACTGCCTCACACACTGTAGTTAATAGAATTACACTAGTGCTTGTATCATTGAGCTCTGTGCTATTAACCTTTCCTCTCCAGGTATCCTTTATTAAGGGCAAAATGGGCATCCCTCAGCAAAGACATGCCAGTGTTACCACGTTTTCAGCCATTGTGATTTTAATTAGAGGAATTTGGCCGCAGTCGACACCATTAGATCCTTTCATTTGTAATCTGAGTGAGTTGGCTGTGGCTGACAAGCTGACGTCCAAGACTCAAACGGACTCTTTAACCCCTCTGAGTAGATGGATTTTGTCTGACTCATCATCTTGGGCAAACACAGTGCTGCAGGAAACATTGTTGCAGAAGTGCAGAAAGCAGGGAAATCTGAGAATAAACTGTTATAAATAATGGACATACGTAGTTTTTTTTAAGCTGGCTGCACATTAAATGTTAAAAAGATAGATTTTTACGTCTTAAATATATAGATGAATGAGGAATTTTTATTTACTCCTTGACTGAGTAGATCTGGTGACATTTTACTGGCATGGTTTGGATCCATTTTTACCCGTAGAGGGAAGGGCCACTGCAAATCAATACGCAGTTGCTCTGTGCGATCGCTGAGTGGCCCAGCATTTTCACTGAGATGCTTTATGTTGGGTTTTCCTTTAATTAGCCACTGGCCTGTACAATAACCTCAAATTTGGAAGGCATGAAAAAGTCCAAAAAGTGTTTCCCTTACACAACAAAAGTGCCAGAATTTACCAACACTGTGTTTAATCACAGCTAATCAACAGCTCACAGATGAACTGTTGAGTCAGTGGGTTTGAGTTGAAGATAAAATTATCGTTCTTGTAGTGTGTTCTGTAACAGTCGTACAAATAGTCTCTCCCAGCACTCCACATAGCAGGATGTCTGCCAGTGCCACGGCCCCCTATGGCACACTGTGCCTGGGTTTGCCATCTCGCGCAAAGTGAGAGGCTTTCACCACATGCACCATGCAGCATCTATTAGATTATACTCTGGCCCTTCTTGGGTTTGTAATTGTATTTGCCTGATGCTGTTTTTTAAGAATAGAATGGCCCTGGTCCCTGTAGCCCTCCTCTACCTGGTTTTTCAAGCTTTCTCCATGGGGAGCAGACCAGCACCAACCCCAGGATGAAATGTCGTCATGACAACCAGGAGGGAAATGGTAAATAGAGAAAGAAAAAAAGAAAGGCTTAATGTAGCCCTCCTGCCTCTGTGACTTTGCACTTCCTTTCTTCTGTTACATAATGTGCAAGGGGCTGTTCAGTTTGTTTAACTTCTTTGCGTCTCTTTCTGTTCCTCTCCTCCTTTTTCTGTTGCGTGAGGAACAAAAAATAGCAACAAATTTTGCTTTGTGCTGGGTCTCCCTGGGAGGGGGAAACAAAGGGCTGCATGACTCGTATTTCATCCCGTCCATAATTTATGGAGAGGCTAGGTTTAGGAAGGGACATTGAACTAACATGGGGGGATACTTGTCATAAGCATCCCCCAGAGTCATAAGCAACTGGAGGGGGCACAGTGCAAATCGATGATGACATGTGTTTTCTGTAAGCTACTCACTGTGCTTGCTGCCATTTTGCCATTGTAATCATTGCAGATATGCCCCCATTAAGTGTTATGTTACGTGTCAGTGACACTTTGTGGCAATGTTTAGTTGGTTAAAGAGTGTTTAAGGCCACTCATCTAAAAGTATCAGTTAATGGGAACTTGCAGATCTTGACAGAGACAGCCATAGCATGGATGGTTACAACATGACTTGCTCCACCATGCTCTGCTTATAGAGAGACAGCACATATTACTGTATATGGTATTTGACAGTGACTTAAAAAAAATACAATGAGTTGCATCAGCTGTGACTAGTATATGATAAAGCACAACCTGTCTGCTAATCACAAATTACAGCCAGCCTCTCCTCTAGCCCTGATCCAGCTCTCTCCATAGGAAAGCAGGGCCAAGTCCTCCTGCCAAGTCCCCACCACTCCCCACTACAAGGTGCTTATAAATCGACATCCTCACAGATAGGTCAAGGTTTTGATTTGGCCATGACCTTAGTTCATAAATCTGAATGATGTAGGGGCCTTGGTTAAAAGGCCGCTGGATCAACCCTCAAATGGGATACTCCTCCCTGGCTTTCAGTGTCTTTCTCTCCTTCCCTGACTCTCTCTCCTCTTCCATCTCTCCTAAACTCACGTCCCTTTTTCAGTTCCCACTGCGGTCTCAAGTCCCCGGAGCCTCTATAACAGGCAGCGAGAGAGGGCGAGAGAGAGAAAGACAGAGAGGGGGAGAGAGAGAGATGGCGAGGGGGTGAAACAGGCAATCAATAAATCAATATGTTTTGTGCCACTAAGCTAGGGTAAGCTCACTCTCTCAAAGCTGCTGGTGCATGTACACACACACATATACTCACTTACCATCCCAGCAAATTTCTTTCAACACAAACAAACAAATGAAGGCCCAGGACAGAATGTCCCTTGCCAAAAGACATTTTGTTGTTTAAGGGACTTTCTTTTTTCCTATTCTGTTTCCTGTTTTGGATCATTAAGCCATTGATTTTTATTTCAACGGGTAAGTGGTGGAGGGGACCCCCTGGGAACTGGCTGAAAACCTCAACAGAGTGGCCCCAGCAGGAGTTTCTCTAGTTGTGACAGGCTGCTCCCAAGGGCCAGTGGGCCCTCTTAACTCTGCAGGGGAGAAACTATCGCCTGAAATCAGTCATTCTGCCTCAGCATTCCCAGGCACCACTCCATAAGGGTGTTCACTCGAATATCTATAGATTTCTTCTTGCAAAACGCCTTTGCAGCTACTGGAAGTACAAACTCATGCATTTAGTTATAGATTTGGATTCGCGTCCTCACAGAAATTCTTGGAAGTGTACAAATGGTCAGTTCTCTTCATAGATTTTAAGTGTGTAAAAAGTTGGCTGGAGCATATGCCTTCCTATCACTAAGTCCAATATTTTTAGGTCCATGGGGGTGGTGAGGAGAGAGCAGGAGAGGCGCTGCGAGATACAGTAGCAACTCTGGCAGACCAAGATTCAGCTGGCCAACAGCCAGGAAGATATTACAGTCAGATATATAGTAACACAGATGGATGCACTCAGCCTAAAGAGGCTGACATATTGGCCAGCGCTGTCATAAGAATGACATAATACCCACCCTGACAGGTAATGAAAATAAAGGCCACTCCACTGCAGAGTTGCATAAGAGCTTTAACTTTAGCTCATACAACGTAAAACATTACTCCTGACATATGGGATATCCCAAGGGAAGTTGGATGTGGAAGGTGGAGGGCTTACAATTGGAAGGGGACCCATAACATGCTGGAGATGTAACTCTTGATCTTAGCACTCACAGCCACAGCATGCAAAGAGCTCTCCTGCTTGTCTCTTTTATATAGAGATGTTATTTTGCATTTCATTAAAATGCACCTCAGTGATTCACACTGAATCGATCTTCTCTCTCTTTCACAAAATGCATTCATACTGCACATATCCAATCTGACAACTTGCTTTCTCAGAGACTGTAAAGCTATACTTTTATTTATTTTTTTATTTAGCTGAATTTACATGATGCAATAGAGGCAAAAGCACCCTAGAAGTGGATAGATCACCTACTTAAGTATATCTGTTGTACACATGTTTGCATGTTAAGTTCAGTGTGTACTAAATAAAGTTCATTTGGTCATTTGGTTGAGGGTGTGTGTCAATGTGTATGCATATGTGTGTGTGTTGGGGGTAAGGGCGTCTGTTTCAAATGATGAGATAAATATGAAAAACTGCTGTGTTTTGGCACCATTCCTACAAAGTACATCAAAGCATAGGGCTGAAATTAACACCAAGGGAGCTCGGCATGTGAACAGGAGCTCCTCTGCTAAAAGAGCACATAAGTGATGATGTGCATGAGGGGAATGGTTACATTAATTCTCTTTAACTGTGGAGGAAAACTGACATAATCTTCCTTAGCAAATAAAATCCATAAACAAAAATAAACATCCATCACACCGTGTCCCACCACGTCAATCATTTTGCTACACTCAGCTGGTTTTGTTATGAGAGTAGTTTATAGTGGCAGACAGCAGCTGTATCGTTTGCTGACTAACATTACAAATTCAGTTTGCTTACCTTGTAGTCTTTCTTTACTTGTGCTTCAGCCACGCCATTCTAGCATGTCACAAATTACAATTTCAGTAGTTTTCTTAGGAAAGTAAAGCGGTAAGAAACAATTGGTTGAACAACCTACACAAAGCACAATAATGAATTAATATCTGTATAAAATTATCTACCGGAGAAACACGCAGTAGCAGAAAACTCCTTAATGTATTCCACTAAGCAATGCTGCATTTTGTATTTTGTAATTCAGCTAGGTTTGTGTTATTGCACTTCATATCACACATTAAAGGCCTTACGTGTCACTGGCGCTACTCGCAATGCCTTTAATGACTACTTTGTCCTTCGGTTTGGATGGGTAAAAATTAAAACTAAGACAATAAATATTCATAAATTAAATTAACCAAACTCCAACAAAAATGGAGGAAACAATTTTTTTCATTTTGCTCACTAATGTTTTCCACTTCCTTATTCAGGTCTTCCACCACCTCCTCTCCCTGCCTCCCTATGTTTGAAAAGAAAAGCAGCTGGAGATACTTTACAGGTTCAATTTGAACAAACTTTTCCTTCATTAATAATGAAATGTATTCCCCTCTTTTCCTCTCTCTCACTTCCCTCTGGAACGAACTTGGTGTTGGTCTGTTGCTGCTACTTAAAACTTCCCCTCTCTCACTTAGTTGCTTAAGACTTCCTCTTATCCTCAGTATAAACCTTCACTTTTAAATGAGGAAAGCAAGTGGGGTGGCATAGCCACCGTTACATCTTTCCTTCGTTTCATCTTTGTCTCTTTGCATGTTTTCAGGATTACACAGAGTGAGCCTTTGATAATTTTACAGGCCACTGAAAAGTGAAAACTATCAATGTGAATGTGGGAATAAATGCGTGTGTGAAAAACAAAGACAGACTGACACATTGGCTGTTGCATCCTTGAAGATGTTTTTCTGTGTGTGCTTGTGCTTGTGTTTGTGAGTGTGTGGTCTCAGGTATTTCTCAAACTTAGTCACATAGTCGGGAGACATGTTAGAGATGGAGGTGTGTTTTAAAGTAAGGGTGAAGTTATGTTGGTTATTAGTTACGTTAAGTCAGTGTAATGCCCTCTAAAGTCATGGACGTTTGACTCTGTTAGCAAGTGTGTATGAATGTAGGCAGACCGGTGAGTTGCATGAAACATACAGGCCTGCATCATTGTTTGTGAGCACTTGTGTGTACTTTATACTGCATTCAGTCATGTGCATGTGCATATTTTTGACTAGTAAGTGAGTGGGAGTGAGAGAACATTCACATCGCCCACCTGGGCTTAGCTTGGAGCCAACAGAGCTGTCTTACTGAAAAACTCCCTGTTGTTTCTTTGGCGGAGCCTAAGAGGCAGATTTGACTGTATCACTCCCTTCTTTCTCATCCTCCTCCTCCTCCACTCTTAACTCCTCTCTTCTCCCTCACACTGCTCTGTTCCCAACACTCTTTCTCTTTCGCTCGTCTTCCTCTCTTCCTGGCTTTTCTATATTTAATCAGGCGGGGAGCACGGAATTAGTGATTATTTGATGGAAATATGCAGCTAAGAGAAGGAGTGTGTGTGTGTGTGTGTGTGTGTGTGTGTGTGTGTGTGTGTGTGTGTGTGTGTGTGTGTGTGTGTGTGTGTGTGTGTGTGTGTGTGTGTGTGTGTGTGCGTGCATGCACATGAGAGACAAGCTGCCATTTATTTCTCTGAATCCTTTGAAACCCTCCCGGCATTTAAGGGCAGTCCAGCGTTTGGAGAGTATGAAGGAGTACAGAGGTTACACATTACATAATAGGCTTTACAGGGTTTTAGATGGACAATGCACCCGTGAATGATACCTCCATGCAATTTCCCTCTGCCTTTTTTATTTATACTAGCATCCCTCACATTCCCTACTAGCCCCTGTTTCTCTCCATTCAGGGAAGCGTTGAGGCCATGTTAACATAGACACAGGATAGTCATGAATTTAAGAATCAAGGTGCTTTCAGTCATGTCAAAGGGAGAAAAAAGAAAAGATGTATTTAATTTAAAATGCCCTAGAATTGTTGTTTTTTTTAAATTGGCTTATAAAATACAGAATATTTATATATAGCCATTACACTTAAATGTACTTTTTCTGTTGCTAATAATCTAGTGTTAACATTAGGACAGGGGAGAAGAGAGTCATCCCTGTGGTCAGTTGTCTCCAGACTTGGATGTTATTATGTCCATGTTAGGGCAGTGTTGATTTTGATCTGGTAGAAACAGTTACAGCTGACAGAAGCAACAGTGGAAAGTTGTGAGATGCTTTTTCTGTCTGTCTTAGAAGAGTAAGACAGAAGCATTTCTCCACTAACCGCAGGCCGTCGCTGATGAAATCCATCCAACAAATGCTTCCAATCAACATGTTATGTTTTGTATGTTTTTGGGCAGCTTCTTTAAAGCGTCTTCTGTTTGTTGGCAAATCCTTCAGTAATGACTTCATAACTTCAAAATGCCAGTGTCTATTCCTTTAAATCTTCCCAAGGTCTCTAGTTTTATATTTTTCTGTCTGCAGTCAGAGCACTCAGTGATAGATGGAAACCATATTCCTTAAGCTGTTACAGTGTCATGGCATTAAGCTCAAGCTCATCAAACTCATTAGATTAAGACAGGAGGGGGGAAATCAGTATCAACAACTCATTTTTCCTTACATCATACCCCCCCCCCCCCCCCCCCCCCCCCCCCCCACCACCACCACCACCCTTCTGGGGGTTTTCCAGGACAAAAAAAGCTGGCTATTTTGAGTGACAGCTCATTACAACACCGTCTTCTAACCCCTCTAACCTTATGAGACAGAAGCTGTGTGTGTTTCCATGTCTGTGTGAGTGTGCGTGTGCAGGCTTTTCAGTCTACTTGAACACGAGAGAGGTTGCATTTCCTTCCCGAGCCGCAACGATGGCGCGTTTGCCCATGCTGCTATTTGTGTCTATATTTACATTTGCATATGCTGTAAGGTGTCTTTCATATGCACGGGGCTTTTTAAGTCAGCTCTCGCTCTCTTCTTCTCACTCGCACGCATTTCACACATGCACACACGCGTGCGCACACACACACACACAGTCCAGCGATAGTCAGCTCATGAATACAGTGCTCCCGCAGCAATTATGGGAAACCCACTCATCGTCTCTGTACCTCGGTGATGGCTGGAGAGGAGGACAAAAAAAACTGTGGAGGGATGCAAGTGAAGGCAGTCTGCTCGGCTCAGACAATGACAGCCCGCACACTTATTTTTATTTTATTTTATTTATTAGATAAGTGAAAAGCAAAAACCCAGTTATGGCATGCCAGTACCAGCCATGATTTATGTTCACCTCTGGAAAGAGAAAAGTAGAATTTATGGCTTTCTCATCTGGCCTAATCTTCACTATATGCTGCAAAGCCTTAGCAATGCAGCAAGCTTAGAGGGGGAGAGAGAGGCTGAAAATTGTCCTCTACAATTTCTGTAGTTAGCTCTTTTCTTTTCTTTCTCTCACTTACTTACCAACTCTATCACATTTTGTCCTTGTTGTTTTTTTTCTTCTCCCTTCCTGCACACTTTCATACACAAGAACAGCAGCACATACACACAGGTGCGCGTGCACACACACACACACACACACCCACGAGCTTTGAACGCTCCTAATCACACGCGTGCAGGTGCACCATGCACACAAACTCACACATGCACCGAGAGCTGCTCCGCACCTCGGCAACACCTTCGCTTCTCTTGCACCAATTTTCTCACACTTTTTTCTTTCTTCATTCTCCGCGTCTTCTCCTTTCTTTCTCTTGCTGCCTCACTCTGCACCTCCGCCCTCAACCACCTCCACATATAGATCCATTCTTTTTATAGTCAAAGCTATTGTCCCTATGGCAACATCAGAGTTGTTGATTGCCAAGGTGCTGTACATCTAATTATATAACTCACAAAAGGTGTGTGCGTGCTCTGCAGGCTTTTTGTTTCCCACCCTGGCACTGTTCTATTAGTGATGCCTCTTTCTATGATGAATCAAGCTGTAGTGTGATAATCAACCTGTGTTCAGGGCTCTTAAAAAAAGATCTTCCGAGTCAGCTGTGATGCTTTGTGCCTTAAAGAAACAAATGAAACATTTATGTAAACTTAAAATAGAACATTTTGACATATGATATATCATTTGGGAGCGCATCTCATTCGCGTGAGTCTTTAGTGAGTCGGGGCGTAGCTCGTGTACGAGTGCATGTCACAGGAGAGTGTGGAGCCATAACAGGTTCTGACAGGGCAAAATCATTTGGGGGTGCAGATGATGTGCTTTTTCTATCCTGTTACGCTGTGACAACAGAATTCTCAACTGTCGATTCCTATTAAAGTGTTCACGGGAAGCATAAACCCTGTCTGCTCTCATTCCACATAGATTCTTATCCAGGTTGGAGCACTGAAAAAACGTGGAGGAAATGAGGGGAAAACACTGTTTTCATGCATGAACTTGCTGCGGGGAAAAAATAGGTCTTAACACTCATTTACTCTATTCGACAAACAAATTCATACAAGAGAATAGGAGGGAGAAGAATAAGGGGGGAATAATAGGAACAAGAATAGAAAGAAAAACAGAGAGAGAACTACATTTTCATTTTAACCTCTCATTCAAAATTGCTCCAGAGTCTTCCCACTACTGCCAGCATTCAGGCTGCTTGCCAGTGAAAGAAAGAGAAAACAGGAGGAGATAAAAAGAAGAGGTGGGCTGGTGTGAAATGGATCAAACAATGGATGTGAGAAAAAGCATCGCTGCTCTCAACCAACTGCGGGCAAAACAGAAAAAGGAGTGGAGGAGGAGTGGGGGTGTGCGATAACTTGCAGCTTTTAAAAATGTCTGTATTTTGTAACTAGTTTGTTTTTTTTGAAAACAGGTCGTCAGAAAGTTGGGAAAAGAATTTTCAAAGAAATTGTCTTTAACCGGGAAAGGATGGATCTGCATGGAAGTTGAGCATAAATACACCGAGTGGACCTTTTGAGTTGTCATTATTCTGACACACACATTATTCCCAAGGTCGAGAATGATGCTCCGTGCTCGAGGATGTGATTTGATTTGGATGTCTATCATCCTCTGTCTTCATGTTCCGTGCATGCTTGAGCAGTGTTCAAAAGCCGTGTTGATGAAGGAATCACCGGGTGATCAGAGGGTCGGACAGGGAGGCTTGCCTTCTTTTGTGATCTCTGTGTGTTTCCCTTTCATCTGCCTTTGTGGAGACGTAGTGATCTCTGTAGACACTACTGGGACAGCAGCACCACAGAGGAAGCAGCAGCATATAGAAACAGGCAGGGGGAAGAAGGTGGCGGTATTTTTCATTTATGTAGTGGCTTTAGAGGGATTTCTCAGTTCAGATAGAGAGGCAGCTTTATATTAAATTTGAATTTGTTTAGGATGATTTTGCAAGGGACGTTTGGGAATTTAACTTCCGCCATTCAAATACATCTTTCACCACCAAACATTAAACCTATTTCAGCTGCAGCTCAAAACCTAGCCCTAAAAACACTGTGCATGTATATTATTCTTCAGAGAAAGCGAGCTGCTTCGTGATCTTATAGAATTTTGAACATTAAGAAATACTGATCAGTCTTTTTGGGGGGGCCATAGTGCATACTGCAGCCAAGTTGTCATTCTACTAGCCACATTAGTGCTGCGGTTCAACAGCCACATAAAGTACAGTCTGTGCCAGTAATTCATAATTCATCTGGATGCCTTTTTTTCGCCCCTTTCTCTCTCTCTCTTAATATTTATTTTGTTCCTGTCCACTCCGGCTGACTGCAGCATGCTACTCAATCCCACCCCAAAAAACTGGGCCAGGCTGTGCTGTTGTCAGGAAATTCTCTTCTCGTTCTTGATCTGACGCGAAACAGATTGCCCATCTCCGTTTGTCTGTAAAGATGAAAGGGGTTAAAGAAGAAGACAATGCAACAAAAGGGAAGCGATTGTGATGTTTTGCTTTATAGCCCTCTTTACCCTCACACGCAGACCCTGATCTCGCTGCAATATGTTTCACTTCAAAAGAGAGGTTTAATGTTTGGCCGTATGTCAGAATGAAGAACTACAGTGGTGGTTGGGGGGGGGGGGGGAATACTCAGTGAGATGTGTAGACATTAGTGGAGATTAAACCTGAGAGGAAGCCAAGTGAGATTTAAACATTCATCAATTTATAAGCTGTTATCAACACTACTATAGAATAGACCTAAAGGTTCTTGTCAAACCAAGGCAGGCCTGGTTCCAGTACAAAATGACTTAGGATCCATCTGAAATGAGTTTGGGTGTGGACACCCAAAAAGGTACCTGCCAAAAACAGATTACAACCATTTATATATGTCTGCAGCTGCTTTTAATGAATTAAAGAGCAATAACAAAAACTATACATTACTGTAATACCCCCGCCTGTCTGTGATACGCCTTTGTTATTATTCAGTTCCAACTGAGGGTGCAAGGCATGCTTTTGTGCCCCGGTAGAACTGGAGCCTGGGGCAACATCAAGTCACACTGCATTTCTGGCATTTCAGGAACTAGTAGAACATCATGGTGGCTGTTGTTTGTTGGTAACAGAATTGTGTCTGACAAATGCCTAGTATGATCTTGTAAAGATCAACATGCAGCCTCCTGAGATACGACACATCTTTACTACAACTATCTCCACTCAAATCCCAGCTTGGATTATTACATTTAAATATTAGGAGCACTTTTTTTAAAAAGTGGACTTTGTTAACATCTTGATACATAAATGCCACCCTGAGATTTTTGCCTGATTCATAGCTCGGCTAGATAACAGAGTCTCAGATACCAATACCTATAAGAGCATTACACGATCTTTTGTAGTGACAAGAAATCTAAAAGAGGTGGAGCAGTGGTTAATGTCAAAGACTCCTTGCAGGGTGGTCCTGTTCTGCTGTTTCGCTGCCTCAGACTTTTGAATATATTGCTGTTGACATCTGCTCTGGAGGTAGTGACCATTTTGCTGTTAGAATTTATGCCCCCCTTCTGTATGCTGTGAAGCCCTGAGAGAAATTGCCAAACTAATATCATTGTATATTACTTCTGAGGTAGTTATTCTGGATGAGTTGAGTTTAGATTGGCTCTCATATAGAAAGTAGCTTATTTTACTCAAGAAATCAGTGACCATGTTTTAAAAAAAAAACTCCTGCCAAATTTACGTCTAGAAGAACAATTCTTCTTTAGTTCACACAGATTTTTCTTTTACATAGAGGTGATGGTTCAAGTGAGCTTAATAATGTCCCATATGTAACTTTGTGATCCACAAATAAGTATTTGTAACAGAATTTAGTTTGACACGACTAAATACTGACTGAAGAATTTGAAAAAGTGCCACACTCCTGATAAGAAGACAAGAATGATTTTAAAAATTACAGTGAATTACAGCGTATATTTGTTTTCCTTTAGTAGGGTAAAGGAGGTATGAAAAGGGAACTTGTCTGCTGAGATGACAAAATAGGCACTGCACACCAACGCTAAAATGCCATCCCATCTGTGAAGCATGGTGGAGGGATCGTCATTGTTTCAGCTGCTTTCCTTCTTCAGAGTCTTGAATTCAAAACAATAAAAAAGAAACAAAGAAAGAAAGAAACTTGAAAAAGGTGAGGTTACACAGGAAAATGTCAGGGCAGCAGTCAGTGACCTAAAGCTTAGGAGAGGCTGACTGATAAAAAGCTACACCGATCTAGAGCTCACAAGACAATTCAACAACAGAACGGCTGAAGAGACAGGAAAATCTGGTTTTGGGGTGAAAAAGTCAGAGTCCTGACCCTAACCAAACTAAGGTGCTGTGGCACGACCCGAAGAAGAATGTGCACTCAAGCCACACCTGAAATATTAATGTACTCAAACAACTTTAAGGGAGGCATGCCCTAAAATCCCTCTAACAGCAGCTGTAGTAAAATTCTGATAGTGGTTCTTCCTGTTACCTCCAGGAGTTATTCAATTCAAGCATTTGTTAACATTTACTTTACACATTGTCCAGCTCATCCTGCTACATGACACTGGTAAAACATTTGTTGCACAGATTAGTTCAGGCACTTGCAAATATAGCTGTTCAGTTTGTGACTGAATGGCTTGTAACGAACACATCTGATGCTGTGGCAAGCAAAGGCCAGTTTCAGTCGTCACCTGAAGCAGTTGTAACGGTGATGCGTGAGATTTTGTTTCGGCTTTATAAAACATTCTTGTAACTTAGGGGGGGAAATCATATACTGTAGAAGCTTAATTTGTGTCAAATCTTAATTGTTGCTTTTAAAATAGGTTGTGATCATGTGTAAAATCTAATATACACCTGCTTAATGTTTCTAGTCAAGCTAATCTTGCCATTGAGAGTGGATTTTTCTCGCCATCAACAGCCCAGTTTCCCAAAAGCATCTCAGGGTTATAACCATATTTGTTCAGCTAATGTTTCCATTGGCGCGTTTCCATCCCAAGATGAGTGTTATGCATGCTGAGATACTTTGGAAAGCAGATCCAGGTCGAGTGCCAGTGGTTCATTTGACATGAATACCAGCATTTGGTTACAGTTGCACTCAGTGACATTGCTCCTGCAGATAATTTTAACATTTGGAGCAGTTCTCTTTTTTTTTGTAGATGCTTTTATGTGTACCACATTTAAGAACCAGTAATTATATGTATGAGCAGAGAGCAAAAGAACCCCAAACATCTCAGCATTCAAATGGGGTAAAGACAAAACGAAAGCAATTGGAATGTAATAAGAAAAAGACCTTCGACTGTAAAATGTAAAATAGAGCAAGTTTTGACAATAGTAAGGGAGGAATATTACGAGCAGCCTTCCTTGCTTCCCTGGGAGAGTTTCATGGAGTGCTTTCTCACTGTGATAATGAAATGACCTGGCCTGCACTGCTCTACTCTCTCTCAAAAACACATCTGCTAGACGAGGGTGAAAATGAGAAAATCCTACCTCCTCTCCCGAGTTTCGTAAAGCATACTTTCAATATTCTTTTTCACAGAGTGATGGGAGTGTGAGTGACTGTGGACTTTCGTGTCCTTGCGAGTGTTGTGTATTAATGTAGCTCTGTGTGCATGCATTATTGTGTGTGTGTGTGTGTGTGTGTGTGTGTGTGTGTGTGTGTGTGTGTGTGTGTGTGTGTGTGTGTGTGTGTGTGTGTGTGTGTGTGTGGCTTGTGATGCTGGCATTGCCTTGAGCAACTTGTAATAAACTGTATTTGAAGTGCATCTGACATAACAAGGTACTATAAAGAAATTCAGCGAAAAGAAATCCCGTAGAGTTGTCATCAAAATATTATTCCTATAACTTCATTTTTGTGCTTTGCACACAGTGAAATCAATACTGTAAGCAGCAAAACTCAGATCAAGGACTTCAGTTTTGTCCCATTTCAAAGGAGAATCCAATAAGGCAAAGCTTGAGTCCCACACTGCTTGGAGCTAATCTTGTGGGCCTTGCTAGACATTCAAGCCACACTGATTCAGAAGAATGACTCACCAGTTTGGTAGAGCACAGACTGCATGCAGACCATGTATTCCCTCAGCTTCTAGTTAACAGGGAATCTATGGCAGCACTGAGGCAGAGCACTGTCATTGAGTTACATAATCAACAGAGGAGTGTAGCAAGAATGTGTGTGAGTGTGCGTGCCCCCATGCATTTGTGTAGCTGCAGTTCCTCTTGAGCTGTCAATCATGTGGTACACACCAAGGCCATTCTCAACACAAGTCTGCTGAGGTGGACTTTCAGCAAGAATGGAGCTTAGCATGTGTGTGTGTGATTCTTTTTTCGTTTTTTTTTTAGGCATATGAAATGAAAAACAGGCGACCGCACTTACAAGGATGAGGAGAGAAAGTGATCTACAAACAGGGTATTAGGTGTGCGTGCTGTGAGATGAGCCAATTTAGGCACTGCACATGTTGACTCACAAAGCTACATTTACATATCTTTTGTGCATACCTACACTTATTTATTTCCCGACCCGCGCACGCTTGGATGCATAGGCCTATTTTGTGCTGTTGCATGTTCTGTGTACGCGCCAGACTTGTGTGGATAAGCATCCATGTCTAGTCATGTGAGCTTAGCCACTTACTCTTATTTCATGTCTGCGTGTATATATATGTATGCATGTATGGATTTTAGCCTCTTTTGTGTAAATGAGATTTTTCACTGGTATTAGGCTAAAGAGAGCTTCTCCTGCTCAATGCTGCCATCTGGCTTTAGCTAGCACTACCACAGACATCCGAGGGGAGCTATCTGTGCGAGTCAGCGTGTGGGTTTAACAACTGTTTTGGGATCAGTTGTCCAGTGGGCTGGTGCTAACTCACCCTATTATGAGCAGGATGATAAAGCTGACCTTGAAGCAGTTTATGGGCCTGGAGTAATGGAAACCACTGATAGAGAGCCCATGAAACAGCACTCAGCCCTCAGTGACAAAAAGAAAATAATGGTTTAACCACTTAACATTATTTTGAACGGTATCTAAAAATTTATGAGCAGACATTTCGCATGCTGGTGCTCAAGTGGCAATGATGATTTAAGGGATTCACCAATTCATCCGGGTTCACGGGATTTTGCACGTTAAGAGTGAGGAATTATTATTTTAATAAAATCTAGCTTTTTATATGTTATTACATATAAGAGATCAAGTATATATCACATACTGTATATTGTTGCCATCGCCATCCCCAAATAGTTTTTTGTAGCTTCTCTAAACTCCAAGTGAAGACTTAAATAAAGACCTGCGTAATTAAATAAAATCTCAGTGGGTCAGTGTTATCATATAACATGCAGGTTAATGCTGACACTTGCATAAAGAACTAGTTGAGGTAGAACACAATTAGATAAGATTGAGGTCAAACTATTTGTATGAATCATAGTAAAAGTGCTCATATGTATGCAGGCTTTTACCCCCGACCCCCTCGGGAGCATTGAGCTGACGTTGCCCATACTCTGATCCATATCTTCTTCTTCCCCTATGTCCTGTTTTCCTAATTCCCTCTCCCCTTACTCTTCTTCCTTATCCCACTTCCCTTTTTTATCACTACATTTATTCCTTCCATCGCCACCCTTTTTTCACTTTTTTCATTTAGTTTTTTTTACTTTTCTCACCCAGTGTGATCTCACCTTTCCTGCGATCAGTTGTTTACCTAACACTTTTTTGATTCACATACGGTCATGTGAAAATAAAGTTTTCACAGCGATCCATCCAATCGTGTAAAAAAAAAAGTACACCCTGATGAGTAACTGGCAGAACCACATTTAGCAGCAATACTTTTGAGTAATTGTTTTCTCCATGAATTTATCAACGTCTCACATCATTGTGGAGACATTGGCCCTCTCTTAATGTCCTGCCAGAGCATTTCAATCAGACCATTGCAACACCTTTCTTTTCTTTTTCAGCCATTATGTTGGAGACTATTGCTGTGTTTGGAATTATTGTTCTGTTGCATGCCCCATTTTTGGCCAATCTTTAGCTGTTGGATAGATGGCCTCACATTTGACTCTTAAATATTCTGGTATGCAGAGGCATTCGTGGTCGACTCAGTGACTGCAAAGTATCCAAGTCCTGTGTTTTTGGAACAAGGCCACATCATGACCTCTCCACCGACGTGCTTGACAGTTGGTGTGAGGTGTTTGCGCTGACATGCTGTGGTTGGTTTTTGCAAAGCGTTGCACTGTGCATTACCAAACATCTCAACTTCAGTCTTGTCTGTCCAAAGGACATTATTCCACAAGTCTTGTGGTTTGTTCGGTTGCAGCTTTGCAAACCTTAGCAGTACTGGGCATGTCCTTTATAGAAAGGTAGCCCTTCCAACAGGCCATACTTGTTCATTTTAGCATCATGTTTCTGAGGTCTGTAGAGCCTGAAATGTAGCTCTTGGTGCATAATCTGACCCTGGTTTGAATTTGCTGAGCCAGCAACTCCAGGGAAGATTGTGGCATTTTAGAGGTGCTTATACTTTGTTGGTCAATTGATTAGCAGTTTGTGACTGGGTGTACTTAGTTTTGCACAGGATTGCACAGAGTCCTGTGAAGTCTTGTGAAAACTTTTCTTCACAAGACTGTACTCTCGCTTTTTACTCATTTTTAACTCCCTTTTTTTCCATTCCCCATTTTCTTTATCCCCTCTCGTCCTTTTTCCATATCAACAGCCAGTCTGATAAATAATGCATCACAGCACATTAAAAACATTAGCAGGGTTCTTGGCTGTCAAAGAGAGGGAGGAGACGAGGGAGATGAGGGAATGGGTAACTCAAGTGTTGTGGGGAATGATGTGATTTAATATTAGCAGCTGAAAAGCGCCAGAAAAGGGTGAAGGTCCGAGCATTAATTGTGTTTGCGCCGCGTCCTCGTGTCCTCGTGCTCAAAGTTTTTTGCCTTTTGGGGAATCATCTGAAAGCTTGCAGATTCATAAGGGTGATGACTATATCAGCAAATTCAAAAGAAAAGATTTTAATGACATTTTGCAAAACACTGATTCTGCATCACACAGAACCTTGACCTTTCCCTTCTCCCTTTCATCCTTCACATTCCCCATCTTCTCCTCTCCTCTCCTTTTTTTCTCCTCTCTTCTGATCTCTTCTCCTTTCCTCTCTCCCTTCCCTTCTATTCCTCCTGGCAGCATGGCGATTGGCATTATTAAAAATTGATTGGCGGCGAGCGTTTAGCAGGGTGGCGAGGCGGAGAGGAAAATTTTGACAGGCAGGAGTGAAATGAAAGGAGGGCCTCGGCGGACACAGTGTGGAAAGGTCTCAGTGGGGGACAGCGTGTGTGTGTGTGTGTGTGTGTGTGTGTGTGTGTGTGTGTGTGTGTGTGTGTGTGTGTGTGTGTGTGCGCGCGCGCGCATGCACGCACGCACGCGTGTGTACTGGTGTGTGAGGCTAAAAGAAGACTGCAAGAACAATTTGCAATGAGGCTTAGGAGTCTGAAAACCCATGTAAGATAGAGTCTCACTGTACAGTATGTACTGTATGTGTTGGCTGCGCTGTACGTGCATATGTATCACATAAAAACACAAAGCCCACACTGATAATATTGTGGTGCCACATCAAACCTCTAGAGACAGACACATTCGCAGTAGCTCTGCTGACCCGGTGTTACCTTTCCTCTATCATCCCCTCTTTCTATCTTTCCCTTCATCCCTCTGCTTATCCCCCTTTCCAACCCTTCTCTCTCCTTTCATCTCAGATCAAATAATATTTCCAACCCATATTCCCAACCAGCTATTCCCCCAATGGCTGTAAGTGCTGCAGCTTTGGAGATTTTCAATACATTTTACCCTCAATTGCGGCTGAGTGATTCTAAAAAAGTTTTTTTTAGGAGGGGGGGGGGGGGGGGAGGTTGGGGGCGGGGGGTAAAAGCATGTGCCATTACATGATGCTAACTGGGTTCTTTGTCTCTTGCTTTCTTCTTTCTATGTCACAGATGAACAGACCGATCCAGGTGAAGCCAGCAGACAGTGAGAGTCGAGGAGGTACTGTACGCCCCTCTTTGTTGCCTTTTTTCCCTCCACTTCCATTCTTTGTTCTAGCCCTTCAAGCATGTTGCCTGCGCGTATCAGCCTCACCATTATCTGTCCTATTAAACGATGCCCCGTACCTCGACGCGGGCTGACAGCGCGGCCCAGCCAGACCCTCCAGTTTTCAGAACACATTATGTAAACGGCGCTCTTCCTGGCCAGTGTAGCCTCTAGCTCCTTTCCTTGAGTCTCATCATATGCGCTGATGCATGTACAAACGCGTATGCATACACGGAGATACGCATGACCTGTCATTTTCGAGGGGGAAACAGGTCACTTTGTTTGTCAAACACCAAGACAAACAAAGCAAACCCAATTTGACTAATGTCACAAGCTTGTGTCAGCCAAATGAACTGAAAATGTAAATGACAGGTCTGTGTCAATGAAAGTGAATTCCGGTCTGGTATTTTGTGTGCAGCGCGCCATATTGACAGCTAAGGCCGCTTAAAGCGAATTTTCTATGTCTAGACAAGTAGTGACCTGCTCCTGACATCAATCAATGGACTGTACAAGACAAGATTGATGCAGTCTGACCAATTTTGGCTGAAGTCTTTCAAAGTTTTCAGTTTTTAATATAACAGGCACCAGAGTGATTCTCCAGGCACAAGAAAGATGGAAAGGGTGAGGGGAGGGGAGGGGGGGAGAAGAAATGGAGCATGCAAGGAGTTCGTTGATAAGGTTGATAAGCAGTGGATGTCTACAGACTGAGAGAGGTGTTAGTTTGTACAAAAAAATAAATAAATAAAACTGCAAGGAATCCGCAACTTCCTCTTCTGTTTAGTTTGTTGGTTCTCTGAGAATGATTGATGGAAAGGGGGAGAAAAGAGGCAACACTGAGAATGAGGAAAGTGAAGGCAAGGCAAGACATCCATACTTCTCTGCCTCTTATCTAGTTCCCTACACTGCTGGTTTTCCAGGAAATTTCTTTACTTCTTGATCCCATATTTTCACACAGGAAAGCAAAGCAATATAATATAGTGCCAGAGTGTTAAATTGTACTGGTGGAGGAATAATTCATCTTTCAGTTGCACTTTCTGTTACAGCTCAGCAACGATGTGGTAATAATGGGGTAAAAGGGAAGGAATAAGAAGGTAATAATATGGAGATAGCAAGTTATTACCACTTAAATACCAAATCTATATCCAGTATGGCAGTATCCAGTAGGTATCATCTTTTATCAACAGCGGTTTTAGCTGAGTATGTTTGTGTAATGGGGTAATAAGGGGTCAGAAACTGGTGATGATAATAAAAAAAACAAATGTATGCCAAAAAACAAGGCAAAAACAATTATATTGATAACATAATCGTAACCTGTTATCAATAAAATCTTAACATTTGTGCATTTGAATTTTTATATACTGGTTTTAAAGTGTACTGGTGGTACCTTCTAGCCCCTTGTAACCCAGTTACATACATTTCAGTGTGATATTACTCAGCTAAAACCAGTGTTGATACAAGATGTTACAGCACTTGGTGGTGCCGCAGGATGAGAGGCAGGGTATAACCTGGACGGATTGCTGTCACAGGGCTAACACAGTGAGACACCTACAGGCAATTTAGGAATCACCAATTCACTTAAGTACTAGCCAGTGCACCCAGAAAGAACCCACACGGAGAGTACATGCAAGCTTCACACAAAAATCTCGGTCAGATTTCTACCTTCTTGGTGTGAGGCAGCAGTGCACCACTGCACCACCGTACTTACTATTATTTTACCTTTTCAGGGTAAAATAGTAGCAAATACTTCACATCTAAAAAACTGGCATGGATCACCAACTAGGCGCTTCTTATTGTAACAGTGCCAGAAGCCAACAGGTTTCGACCCACTGATTTAATGCTCTGGATTTTAAATGCTTGTCATAAGTTTAAATGCAAGATTGAAACTTGAAGACTATGGCTTTCTAATAAAATAAAACTAGATGCACTGGAGTAAGTAATACAATATTTCATCTTTAAATTACTTTAACAATAAGATAGCAAAAACTGAAAAATATTAAAGTAAATGAGATTCAAGTACAGCACTTGATTCAATAAGCACATTGCTTTCCACCACTGTTAACAAATAAGGAGAAGCTACTTTCAGTCATAACTTCTCTGATCGAGCTTCGTGAGAATGAAAACGTGCCACACAGTCAGTTCTGACATTAAGAGACCTTTAACTTGCCAGCTTCCAAGTACAAAGACCGCCTGATGACCAGGTGCACTAATGTGCCTTGATCTTGAAAAAAAACAGCTTTGTCCAACAAATTCACAGCTAGCAAGTGAGTGTCCTATATCCTGCTCTGTGCTTGCTCTAGTCAGACATCTCCCTCACCTAAACCAAACAGTATTTCCAGTACTGAGTCTGCAGATAACGCTGGCCATCTGCTACAGTGCGCTACGTGTGTGAGAAAGGATAACTGGGGACACCTGATTACCCTGACCCTGAGTTCATGTGTGAAAACTGATTTAGTGAAGATGGGTCTGCGCAAGTGATAAAAAAAAGGAGTACTGTTAAGTGTGGCAAAAATCAATAATGAAATTGGAAACTAATACTTTTTATGTATCCTGGTACAACTCGAGCCAACTAAATATTACTGTAGTGGGAGATCGGGGAGAGCCACTGTCATGTACTGTCTGTGTGCGTGAGAGAGAGGGGGGGCTTTACATCGTTATTGAGACTCTGGTGTATATTGATTTGCTCTCTTGCTGAATATGAGTGTGTGTGCGTGTGTGTGTAAGTCCTTTCACAAAGAAAGATGTAATGTTTATTGGTGGCTTCCCTGGAGAATTGTTGGGCACCATTGAGGTGTGTACTATGAATGTGTATGTGTCTGAGAAGATGTGAGGAGGAGGAGGGTGTGGGGGTGCAAACATTTCAAGATTTGCGAGTGCGTGCCTGTGCATATGTGTGTCCACCTCTGATATGCGCTACACTCTTGTAAACACTCACCATCCCACCCTGCCCCCTCCCCCGGTGCAAGGCCAGAGCGCAGATTAGTCTTGTTGACTTGGCAAGGACACCCTGTCAGGCACAAGCAGCGGGGAACGGACCCTCAACACGCATGCACGCACACACGGGCGCCCGCGGATACCCACACCTAGACACACATTAATTTGCAGAGCACATTCAGAGCCTCAATTGCACTGAGGCTCATTAGTTTCCGAACGTATACACCCCCTTTTTTCCACAAAGCTCAGATTCTTTGCGACGCGGGAACTGATGACAGCCATGCACATCGACACATCTGCTGCTTTCGCTTCCAGCACACTTTCGCTCTCAGCTTCACAATTCTCCTCGACCACTCATTGAGTGACTCGACTAACGCCGTCATGTGCTGACACTAATGAACTGATGCCGAACCTTGGTCTGTCCATATTTTATTAGAGACCCTGAATGACCGATTTGTATCCGATTATAACGTTCTACAATGTATTTGACAGCCTGTAAGTTTATATGTGAAAAAATTGGCAGTGAAAAAGAAAGAAATTAGGTTTTAATTATGAGTTACTTCACTAAAAAAAAAAAAGAGTGCTGGCCCTCATTAACATGACACAATAATTTTGAGTAAAATGCAACTGAAATATATAAAATCAAATGTTTTTTAACTCAAATTCAATCAAACTAATCATTGAAAAACATAGTTTAGTATAAACTCAGTGTATACCAATCAAATACATTTAATTTCACCAGTTGCATTAAATTTAATGTTTTGTACCAAAATTACGTGTAAGTTTTACATGTAATCAAGTTACTTCACGTCAGCATTTTGGGCATAAATATGGTGGAGGCTTTTTGCCAAAGAAGAGGCCAGCAGTTAATATATGCAAATGGATTATTGCTACGTGCTCATAAATGAGAATTAGACCCATAAATGCATTAGGTGTTGGCCGTGAGAAATGATAAAGTATTTTTCCTGACGCTTTACCTGCTGTAACCTTATACAGAAAGTAGGTATGCTGCTTCGAAGGTCTTAGCAAAGCTTTTCTTTAGCCATGGGAAAAATATGCGCATAGCCTCCCACATTCATACAGCTGTCTCCTGGATTCAGCATAATCTTTGACTTATGCATATTACTTCCTACTTCTGTATAATAATAATGACAATACATATGTTGTTCTTTGGGGGGGAAGGAAAAGTTCACTGGCAAGACTAGGGAACTGACCTTAGTTAAATTTTAATCATGTTCTGACCTGAGGAAAGGCACACCCACACAGCTGCCTTCTCTCATATCTGACACCTGTGACAGGCGCACTTCCTTGCCTATAGGTTGTAATTTTAAATGACTGATTCAATGGGGGAAAAAAATGTCAGACTGATGTGACAAGCAAGACCCATGCATTGTCACACTGTCATTGTGAGTTTCTATCTTGTCGTGCCATTTCATATCTGACAAAAACATCTGATGAAACAGCTACTAGGATGCTGCTTACAGGATGTTGTCTCACCACACATTATGCATTCACATTTATTTACACATAACATTTAATACAAGATGATTATCACTTGGTGGCTTATTTTCTGTAGAATCTGCACAAATAACATTCAACATGGTAGATTTTTCAGATCATTCATATTCTGGTTTGAAAATTACGACATGTTGTGGAATCCTCGGGAGGACCGAGGGACTTGGTGAAATTTCCTTCCACAATGGAACTGAAGAGTATGACTCCTGGTGGATGGGGTGCAGGAGGCAGTCATAAATAAATAAACAAAACCATTTAATTTGCCACAAATACCTCGCTCTAGAAGAGACCACTGTTGCTTCACAGTAGAAAGCAGTGACTGCTCAGAATCCTGAGTGGTGCTTCGTATTGCTTTCTTTTATTTCCATGTCATATGGATGTCTCAGCAGTGCTGGTTTGCCTTTGTGAGACATTGCTACAGCATAGAAATCATTCAAAAACTAACCAAAAACCAACAAAAATAAAACAAGACTAGCTGAAATGATTTTCTGAACTTGCGTCGGACCCTCTTTACTAAGCATTTATGCATGAAAACATCTTTGCTTTTATTTTCCAATTCTTCCCCCTGACAAATACCGTCTGTATGAAAATAATTAACAAAGACTACAACTAATGAACACTAAACTAAAGCAAAGCCATTCTGGAAACCAAGTGAAACTAAACCGAATTGAAAACAAAAACAAGTAATGAGAAAACACAAAACCATAAAAGCTCTGCAACCAGCCTCCGTGATGATCTGCTGTACGCCCGTTGCTCGTTACAAGTCCCCATCATCTCTTAATACTGGTGGCCTGGGCAGTGTGAGAGGAAGCATAAGCTGGACTAGCTGGCCAGCTCGCTTGGTAACTCCTGTTAATCTTCTCTCAACTGTCACTCTGCCAGAGTTATGTTTACAGTTTCATTCCCTGACTGTTTTTCCTGCTGAATGAAATTTAAAAAAAAACCCACCAAATCTCTGGGCAGCACTATTTCTTCTCACGCTTGAGTGAGGGAATTGCTGCTACACTGACTCACTATCCCTTCTTGAGGTACAAAGTGGTATTATATGAAAGTAACTTTAGTCAAATATCTCATCATCGCAACATAAGGGATGTTAAAGATGAAGCTGCCAGGCAGGAGGAAAAGAGGAAGCCCTCAGATGAGGTTCATAGATATGGTGAAGGAGGACGTGAAGTGGGTTGGTGTGGCACAGGAGGATGCTAGGGATAGGATGAGACGGAGGTAGGAAGGAAGGAACAGCCAAAAGAAGAAGAAGATAATCTCTCTACAAAGACATCTTCTACATAACATCATAGCTATTAATACTCCATATTCTGTTTAGTGTTATTTGCACTACCTGTTTTTGTCAAGGAAGTGCAAAGCAAGATGAAACAGATGAAGTCCAGAAATATAAAAAAAGATACAGAGCAGAAAATAGCTTATTTTCTCAGTATAAATGTAGGGAAAATATTACCTAGCAACAGCGTTCATAAAACTTGGAGAACATCTTTCCTTGGCATCTTTTATGACCTGGCTCATAAGCTCCAACATAAATCGGAGATTGACTCCACACTGCTTTTTTTTTCTTTTTTAGAAACATGGGCTTTATTTTAATTTACTAAATATTTTTAGCTAAAAACGACACCAACACCCAAGAGAGAGCATGACAGTGTCTGGTCTCCCTGCCACACCTTGTCAGGTATTAGCAATTAAATCCAGGGCAACAGAAACTTTCGCGCTACCGCTGCATAAGGAGTTGAGGTTGCAGAGGGGGCGTGACACGTGAAACCAGCAGCATAGCCAACTTATACAGTGGCAAACATTTACCACAGACACTGCATGTGTCACGCAAGCTGCACTGAATGTGATGAGAGAGAACATTGTTGTTAGCATCAGACATACTGTGCCATGGGGTAGTCATATTCCCAAAGGACAGAGACTCCACAGAAAAGGGCTTCCTCGCCTTGATTATGGTGCCCTGCAAATATGCAATGGGCAGCTGGTTAAACAGTAAACAGTATTAATACATTTTAAAGTGAATATGCAGAAACAGCTGTGCACCTCAAATAGACTGCATACTAAATAATAACATAATACACCAACCAGCTAGTCCATTTAAAATGCACATTACAGACTTTCAGCTCAGGAACAGCATTGAATTAGAAATACACTAGGACTGCAGCATTAGATTACATTACATAATTATTTTTTCTAGCATTATGAACTTTTTGTGAACTGTTATTCTACTATAACTTTCTCTTTTTGGCGTGTAGCTTCAACTCAGTTGTTTTTAACACAAATAAAGTTGAATTTCTAATGAAACTTAATCAAGCAGATTTTCAAGTTTGAAAATTGTTGCAATTGACTATATCACAAAACAAAACTGCATCTGATATTTGACCTGGTGCTTGTGTATCTAAGGCTTAGCAAAAATGCCTCCGTCTAAGCGACACAGCACGTCTCTTTGTAGAATACCAAAAAGCATCTCCTGATCTCCTGATCTCCTGATCGTGACCTATTCCTTTTTCCTTTTAGAAGACAGAAAGCTTTTTGTGGGCATGCTCAACAAGCAACAGTCAGAAGATGATGTGCGGCGCCTTTTCGAGTCCTTCGGCAGCATCGAGGAATGCACCATCCTCAGAGGTCCCGACGGAAACAGCAAAGGTGAGTTTATAGCTGTTTATGACTTTGAGCCGGCAGACTTTTTTCACAGGCTACTGCACAGAAATGATTTGGCCTTTCAAAGTTGGTGACTTTGCAAAGTTCTTCTTAAAACACTCCGCGCTGAGTGATGTCAAAGCGGGCTATTTCACAATCATCAGAGGAGTCGTTACATAAGAATACCGGAGATTCAGTAAATTTCAACAGTAAATGCCATTTGAAAGCTTTCGCCCAAAGGGACGAGAGATACAAACCAGCAGCTCTTTACAGATGAACCCCATTAACCTCGTGAGTCAACCTACAAGGCTCTGATAAAGAAAAAAAAAAATAAGTCACCCTCCTTATTAACCATCGGGCTTCATGTCATGCCAGAAAAATGCCCCTTTTTAAATGTTGTCAGAGTGCTACACAAGTTCACCGCATGAAGTTCATCAGTGGGCTTAGCAGCTAATCAATGAAACTCGATGATAACTAAGCCTGATGATTACAGTGGGCTTGATCATTCTGATTCCTCCGTGAAGCTCCATTAACAAGGCTTCATCAGCCAGCTTACTCAGCTAAGTGGGCTTTAGCTCAATAATTACTGAGAACTTGATCACTCAAATTTATCAGCGGCGCTTGTCAATAGTAAGCGACACCAAAACGCTGTAGCATTTTGAGCGCTATCTGAGGATCCTCGAAGTCGTTAATGACGCCAGATTGGCACATTTAGTCTGCTGAGCTTCGATCAACATTGATGTAGCAATCCGCAGCAAAGGAGGCTTTCTTCACTAAATATTTGTTACTGTAGAAAATTTATCCCAGGTGGGAAAAAAAGGAGGGGGGGGGGACTGTCTGCTTGTTGTATTGTTACTATAAATGCTTTGTTGTGATACTGTATGATATACTTCTCAGGAAACTTTTTTTTCCCTTTGTTCTCACGATCTCATTATCCCCTTACTCAGGTTCTCCTCTCTCTCGTTCTCTTTAAGGCTGTGCGTTTGTAAAATACTCCTCTCATGCTGAAGCTCAGGCAGCCATCGGTGCACTACACGGGAGCCAGACAATGCCTGTGAGTAACTGCGTGCGTGCATGTAGGTGTGTGAGAGAGGTGAGTCACACAGGGAGATGACTCAAATACTGCTTATATTCCTTATAAATTTAACTCGGGCTGGAGTTTATCAGTCCCAGTGAGGAAATTTGTCCTTAGGGCTATTCGATCTTTCCATCTCAGTTGAGCCATTTTTTACACTTTTTTTTTCCTGGGTTGAAAGATGAATCTATGAATCTATGTCATGAGATTTCTCAAATATTAGACCCATAGAGGAAATATTTTTCAAGTTACAGCGTCCTCTAAAGAAGAGGTGATCATATGCACAATATTTGCTTAAATTATAGTCAGTGGATTAGGACTACTGGGAAATGTTGTATACCTATAATTTTGGTAGGCACAGTTGTTATTTTTGTTTTTTGCAGCAGTTTTTATCTGTCATCCTGTTCTGCTGTTTAAAAAGAAATAGCTGCTAAAAACTGCTAAACATTCACATATTTAAAAAAAAGTTCAGCCTGGGACAGATGTAGTTACATTTTTCACTAAATTTACAAAGGCAGCACATTTAAATAATTATCAATTGCTTTGAACTTTGAAGAAACTGCTGATCTGCTGGGATTTTCCAGCACAATCATCTCTAGAGTTTAAAGAGAATGGTCTGGAAAAAGGGAAAATATCCAGTACTGATGTCAGAGGTCAAGGGAAAATGGCCAGAGTGCTACGAGCTGAAAAGGCAACAGTAACTCAGAGAGCATCTCTGAATGCAGAACATGTTGAACCGCAAAGCAGGTGGGTCTACAGCAGCAGCAGAAGAAGACCACACCAGGTGCCACCCCTGTCAGCTAAGAATAGAAAACTGAGGCTATAAATCACACAGGCTCAATTTCTCGGGACGCTTTGGGTCCCTTAGTACAAACTGTGCATTGTTTAAATGCCAGAGCCCTCTTGAGTATTGTTACTGAGCGTATCCATCCCCTGATGTCGACAGTGTACACATCCTCTGGTCAGTTCGCTACCTTGAACCTCCAGTGCAAGCAAAATAAACAAACTAAGGCATGTAGCCCTCGAATAAACCATTTGGATCTTATTAGCATCTGAAATCTTAAACATTCTTCATGGATACGGTGCATTTATATGGGTAATTTGCATATGTGGTGTTTCGTACACTAGGAAGATATTTTACATTGCAGCTTACTGTGCTGCATTACATCAGCTACAATAGTACCTACAACCTGCAATGGGCTGGCAGTAAAAGTTTGAAGAGTGGCTCATTAAAGGAGTCCAACAAGCATTTCTGAATTTATCTGAAGCACCAATTACATTTTCACATTGTTCATATTTTATTCATTGTACCTGTTATATCTCTATAGCTTACAGTGCAATGAGAGTGAGCTCACATTGCCTACCACTGATGAAAACGTTTGTTTGATTGGACAGTCAAAACTAAGAGCTATGAAAAAGAATTTGTTTACATGAGCCAAATTCAGAGTGCATAGCGATGTGTTCACCTGCACATGTACATGTATGTATTTAGTACTGGTAATATTTTTTTACAGGTTTCAGGGGAAAATAGTCAAGATCTGTCTTGATGTTTTGCTTTTTTGTTGTTTTGTGTTTGTTGCTGTATCTGACAAAAATCCCATAGAATACTCCCAAATCTGGCAGATTCCACACAAATTATCCAGCTGTTCCCACAAGCACAATGGTGGAGATAAAGTATTGCTGAGCAGCTTTGTGAAACCACTCAACTTGTGAGTTATGATTTAGGCAAAAAAGTACGATTTTGCCCTTCTGTAAAAGTGGCACTTTTTTCATAAATATTTAAATTGCTCTAATAATTGGAATATATTCATAACGGAAGCCTTGCAACAGGAAATTATGAAAATGTAAAAAAATTACATGAGAATGTAAGGTTGACTTAACATGGAATGTCCCTTTTAGTTATAACCCATCAGGACTTTTTGGGGAAAATGGGCACCAGTTAAAGCTCTGGGGGCCATTGCCTTGGCCAGAGATTTAAAACAGTATGTGTGTATGTGTGCTAATGCAAGCTTATGTCAGACGTCTATCGAACCACATTAACATGTACTTCCTGGCGTGTGTGTGTGTGTGTGTGTATGTGTGTGGGTGGATGGGTGGGTGCACAGGGGGCCTCATCCAGTCTGGTGGTAAAGTTCGCCGACACGGATAAGGAGCGCACCATACGCCGCATGCAGCAGATGGCTGGTCAGATGGGCATCTTCAACCCTATGGCCCTGCAGTTTGGAGCCTATGGAGCCTACGCTCAGGCAAGATGCCCCACAGAACTCCTTTTTTTATCCACAGTTATTTATTCAGTGAGCCACAGAGATTAAACAGAGCGCTCGAGCTTAGCTCAAATTTAAATTTGAAAAGGCAAAAGAAGAAGCAAAAGTCATCAAGTCAAATGTTAATTTAAAAAAAAAAAAAATTAAAGGATAGATGTTCTATAAAGTTTAATACATGGTTTTCACCTCCTAATATGCTGTTTCCCATCTCTGTAGCAGCATTTCTGCTATAGCTCTACTTCTTATGCTTTTTTTGTCTTGCTTTGCTTAGCTCAGACTCACAGGTCTTTACTTTTATTACTTTCTGCTTTCCCTTCTTCTTCACCACCTGAAGGTGCAGCAGCAAGCAGCACTGATGGCATCTGTAGGCCAAGGAGGCTACCTCAGTCCAATGGCAGCCTTTGCTGCTGCCCAGATGCAGCACATGGCCACCATCAATGGCCTCCCCGGAGCACCGCTGACTCCCACGTCAGGTAACTGGTTTAAGGTCAATTGTTAAAGTACCTATCAGAGTTTTTTCAGAAAGTGCATCTACCACAGTGCATGCATTGTGGATTATACTTCTATACATAAATATACATGAGCACAAGCTAGCATTAATGTTCCAGAGGGGGGCTGACAGCAGACAATCTGGTGTCACTGGAAGCCAAGAACCCAAATCTGAAACCCTAAACCTTCCATCTGTGCACATGAGACTTTTGACTTTTATGAGCACTCAGTGCTACTGAGTGCTCATAAAAGTCTTTACAGGTCATAAAGGTCATCTTAAGGTTAAGTACATACAACATAAAATAAATCAATAAAATTGAATAACCATATCCATCAAAGAAATACATCAGGTTGATTCTTTAGTCTAAACACCTGGTTACTGTGGTTACAGATTTACTCAAACACTAAAACTGGCTCAGGGGGTTGGGAAGCGCATCTGCAACCGGAAGGTCGCTGGTTCGATCCCTGGGTTCTCTGTCCTGGTCGTTGTGTCCTTGGGCAAGACACTTTACCCTACCGCCTACTGGTGTTGGGCAGAGGGGCCGATGGCACGATATAGCTTTCCTTGAAAAGCGCTATATAAATGCAATCCATAAATTGGCTGACTGAAGTGTTAACATGGCCCTACAACATAATATATCTGCACTGCATGACACAACAGTCTGGATAAAAGGATTTTTTTTTGTTTATTCACTTCCATCATGCCGTCTAAAGCGAAGACATTAAAATAAGATGTGGAAAATCGAATATAAGTATGAGATCCTTTTGAAAACAGCAGCACCAGCTGTTTAATAAAGTGTAATATTAATGACTAAAAATAGTTTATTCTTTTAAGACCCGACTCTAAGACTGCAGTGGAAATAAGATACAGCCGAAAGGAAGAAAATGCATGTTTCTGGATACACCCAAGGAATGTAAAAGAAGATCATTCTGGGAACACATAATTAGCAATCATTTGATATCAACACAGTATTCACTAGTCTCAGAAAATACGTCTGAGAGTCACATCTAATGGCTGTTGTTTCACTGTAAGGGCCATACTTGGACAAGAAATCAGCCCTGACATTTAGTGTCTTCACCGGCCCACTGGACCGGCCCTCCTGACATTTGCAAGAGTTACTAGGTGGCCAGTCAAAGTAAAACTTTTCCATAATGTCCTCGGGGTGGAAAAATTGCATTGTTTCTCTCTGTCTCTGTCTGTCTGCCCCATGGCTGCAGGTGGCAGTACTCCACCAGGCATCAGCGCCCCCACAGTGACCAGCATCCCATCTCCAATTAGTGTAAATGGTTTTACTGGCATGCCGCCCCCGCAGGCAAATGGACAGCCCCCCGCAGAAGCAGTTTTTACCAACGGGATACACCATTATCCTGGTAAATATGATCATCTCAGAGACAAACGCACACACACACACACACACACACACAAAAATTCAAATGTTAAAGTATGATTTTTTTCAATGTAGACACACGTCCACTGTAAAGCAGCCATCAACAGGAAAAGCGTGCATGATGTTGGCTTACACACTAGGATAGCCTTTAAGCATGTTCATGGGGGGTGAGGCCAGATGAATGTAGTCCACAGAAAGCAAGCAAGTTGAGGCGATTATCGTTTGGCAAAGGCGTTCGGGCTGCCGGAGTCTAACTATGCGCTTGTGTCATGAGCCGTGGTTAGTACCTTATTGGATGTGTTTGGTTGTCTTGTCTCCCCAGTGTTGCAGGAGGTGGTTTTTAGAGAGGACTCAGAGAAAAACGGCTTGGGCGTGGCTCCGCGGAGTTGTTTTGGGGTTCAGGGTGGCTGCTTCCTCTCATCTCTCTCCGAAGGTAGCGCTCTTTCCCTCCCACCCTCATCCCTCATCCCTTTTCTTTCTGAGCTCAGGGACAGGAAGATATCATTTCAAAGCCATTGGGACCAAACATTCTTTCTTTTTACATTTAAAACATTTTAAAAAGAAGGAAAGAAAGAGGGAAAATTCAAGTTTGTGAGTGAACAGTAAAGATTTATATTGCTTCAAATATCTGAAATATTTTCTGCTCTGTAATATGCTCTGAAAAAGACTCTGACTTCGTGTTTCCAGACACTGTCATAAAGAAAAGTTCTTTGCAGTGTATACAAATACAAATCATCTTGTTAGAATAAACCTATCCCTGTGGCTGCTACATTCACAAACTTGCAATTCCCCTGGCAAAATGTATCACAGTGTTACAAAGGATGATAATAACACAGACAGCTGAATTATTTTTGAACAGGATTTCACCTGGTTTTTTTTTTTTTTTAAAGGTTCTTTGAGCCCATAACTCTTCTTCTTTTCTTCTGGCTATCTGTTGCTGTTTTTCCAGTGTTACTGTTAGTCCACAGCGTGCTCGGTGTTACTTTGGTTTTAAAGGATACTGGCGTTATCAGTGTGTACATGTTTATCAGTGTGTGTGTGTGTGTATATGTGTGTGTGTGTGTTCTCAGTGGTGTATTTATTGTGCATGCGTTGTACGCACGGGTGTGTAGCATTAAGGTGCGGCACAGTGCCGGCGGTAGTTCAGATGCAGGGAGAGTTTGCTGTAGATCTGTGAACATGTGAAGTGAAAGCAGCAGGCGTATCCACTGTTACGTGCGTTGTGCTCGTCCTGTTGTTGTACATGTAAAAAATAAATGTGTTTCTTGTTTTTTTTTTTAGGTTTTCTGTGATAGGCACAAGTTTAGGTACATTTTTTTCTTTGTTGTGGTGACAGTGGAGCCATGTGTTGTTGGTTGTTTTCTTTTTTGTTTTGTGTGTGTGTGTGTTGGTCTTAACTGTGGTTTATCAAAGTTTTGCTTTCCTGCTTTTCTTAAAAAAAGAAGAAGAAGAAAACTTTTGAAATGCTTTGGGGGAAACTTTTAAGTATAAGGGTCTGGAAAAAGAGAAGGGAGAGGTTCAGAATTCAGTTCCTCACACACCGAAGTGAAGTGAGTTGACTCCACGCTGTTCGGCTCGCTAACCTTTCTGCTTTTTCTTCTCTCCATCGCTCTCCTCCTTCTCATCCCTGCTATATATTACTCTCTCCTTCCTCCGTGCCCTCTCCTCCATCTACATTCTCCCTCTGTCTCGCTCCCCCTACACACACACCTCCATCCATCTGTGCTCCCCCACCACCACCACCTCCTCCTCTTTTTTCTTCTCTTCTCTGTGTCTCTGTTGAAGCAGCTCAAAGTCCCACTGCAGCTGATCCTCTCCAGCAGGCTTACACAGGAGTCCAGCAGTATGCAGGTCTGTCTGTCACTCTCACTGCACCAATGATATGTGTGTCTGCATATGTATGCGTGTGTGTGTGTGTGTGTGTGTGTGTGTGTGTGTGTGTGTGTGTGTGTGTGTGTGTGTGTGTGTGTGTGTGTGTGTGTACAGTAGGAAGGGAGGCCAGACTACGGAAAACAGGACAAGGATAAGCATACCTTTGTTCGAAATTAAAATTTTGATATTGTAACATTAAGTGTTTCAGTCTCACTCCATCAGTTTGTTCTCTGCACCGCGTCGGGTGTGCAACACGTTAGACTCTATTGTGCGCTATCTGATCGATTGCCTGCTGTGCCCCTGCATATATCACATTGTTTATATGTATACAAGTGTGCGCTCTAGTCATGACTGTTATCTGATCCGCGGTGTGTGTTTGTGTGTGTCAGCAGCCTACCCCGCTGCATACGGCCAGATCAGCCAAGCCTTCCCCCACCCTCCACCTATCATCCCACAGCAGCAGCGAGAAGGTAACGCTCACGCACGGCATGCTCCTGAAATACTCATACACGCTGGCGGGGTGATTTGAAATGTTGCCAGTCAGTTTTTACGAAAAGTACAAATATTCAGCAGTGTTTTGGGGTGTTTTTGTTTACCTGATACAAAACAGCTTTTTTATTATTGGTGCTTTTTGGTTCGGTAATATAAAAAAAACAGAGGACAGAGTTGAGAATGAGTCAAAGAAAAAGAAAAAGAAGAATATTACTGAGCATCTCAAACTCAGCTGTAAGCCTTCTCATGAACCGAATGACCGCCAAGCTCAACACCCATGCCTGGGACCTTACTGCCCTCTTGTGGAAGTTAAGATAAAAATTGCAGATGATTTCACAGCTGTGGCAACCCAGAGGCCATATTTTAAGCATTTGGGAGTCATATAGTAAGGGGTGCCATAAAATTATCAGTATGAAGGTTGTTAGTTTTCATGATACTTGACATTCAGCAATCACCTGACAACTTAAGGTTACCATTCAACTGTGACTGAAGCCTTGGAGAAAACTGCTCTACACTTTTTATGGGTTTTATTCGTGTTTCATTTTTGCAACTCTGGAACCTTAAAACTAGGCAAATATTAAGAAACACATTTAAGGAAAAAAAATTTTAATGTGAAACTGGGCATAAAGATGGTCTGATGCAGAAAACTGGAACATTTATTTTGTGTTTTTCACTCTGATGCATTTTAAATTCTAGTTTAGTCAAAACAACAATCCAAACATGCGAGATTAACTACCACATAGGACCGACACAGCTAGAAAACAAAGAAAACTGATGAAATTACGCAATCAAATGTTGAAATGTTCATCTTGATTGGTTTCTGTGAGAGCTTATGTTAAAAAAAAATGTAGGTCTTTTCTAAAATAACCAACATTATTCTATTTTTGGCAGAAAATTGAGTTTATACATCATTTATAAGAAGCTGTCAGAGGCAACTGACTTTCACTGCCTTTTAGCCCACTTTGACTAACAATGTGCTCTTCTACCCTCTTTATCTTTTACTTTACACTTTAAATAATTTCTTACTGTCATCACAGAGTTTTCTCCTCTCGTGGTCTGCCTTTCCCATTCTTACTCCCCGTCTCTTTCCTTGACCCTTTTCTCTGACCTTTGCCTTTTTATCTCTCTCTCTCTCCCTCCCCCTCTCTTCTCTCGCCTTTCTCCGTTTCTTTCCATGCAGGACCGGAAGGCTGCAACCTGTTCATCTACCACCTCCCTCAGGAGTTTGGAGATGGAGAGCTGATGCAGATGTTCCTGCCATTCGGTAATGTCATCTCCTCCAAAGTGTTTGTGGATCGGGCGACAAACCAAAGTAAATGCTTTGGTGGGTAAAAATGAACAAAACCAAACGATTATTGGTTATTTATTCCTGATTATTATTATTCTTTTTTTTTCCTAATCACCCTTTTTTTGCACTGCAGTCAATACTCCCTTCCCACCCCCACGCCTTCCCTACCCCCAAACCTCTTGACACCTCTCCCTTTAAAAAGATGAACAAAAGAGCAGATCGTTTCTCTGCAGGTGTGCTGTTACTAATAAGAAAGAGTGGATACTTTGGATATTTTGTTTTCCTTTTCCAAGCGTTACAGACAGCTGAGATCTGAGAACTCAGCGGCCCGTTTTATCTTTCGATTACGACTGTGCTCTTCGTGACATTTTGTATAATACAAATGTGGGTTTTTCAGTCGCATGCCCCTGACTATAGCTTCCTTTCAGCTAAAAACAAAAAAAAGGGATGCATGCCAAGAACGTAACTTCAGAATCCCACAGTTAGTCTGCCGTGCAAAGACAGAAAACTGCCATCTCACGTCATGCTGCTGACAGTGCAGCGTAGTCGAACGCATAATTATGTGGCAAATTATAAATGGATTGTGGAGAATGTTTTATGGAGAGTCCATCAGGTGCAACCCATTTGCAAATTAGCTTTCGCTCACTAATACGCTGCATTAATGTATTTCCTCAATTCATGTTGGCGTTTTTGTGATGCGGGTTTTAATTTGTTATTTGACGCTTTTTTTCCCCCCACATCACAGTGGAAGTTAAAAAGCAAAACTGAAATGTTGCACTACCATATTGATGTTTTAGTTATAAAACCCCATTATCCTGTAATCCTGTTGTTGTTGTCATACTATTACACATCTGTGTGATGTTAGTTTAATGTGCTTTTTTTTTAATAATCACACTATATTAGATTTACGCTTACAACTAGTTGTTTCATGAATGGTAACTGTTTTTTAGTTTTATGTGCTGATTAAAGGTTTTCATTATCGTTCCAGTTTTCATATCATACACACCTGTAAATGACTATTGGATCTTAATGAACTCATCTTCACATTCCATGTTTTTAGTGTCCCAAACTGCTCTTGCTTCTTCATATAACAATATCTCCTCCTTTCTCTTTCTCTCTCTTTTGGCCTTTCCCCCAGGGTTTGTAAGTTTCGACAACCCAGGTAGTGCCCAAGCTGCCATCCAGTCAATGAATGGCTTCCAGATCGGCATGAAAAGACTCAAGGTGCAACTGAAGAGGCCAAAGGATGCCAACCGTCCCTACTAGCCCGCGCCCCAGCCAGCCACCGCCACCCTGGCGGCCGGGGCAGCTGTCGAACACAGGGAAAGACAGGTTAGGCATCAGTGTTGACTCCTTGAGGAACACCTGTTGTCAGTTTAGTTTCACAGGTGGTTTCTTGAGTGCATGCACAGCTATTGCAAATTATACTGGCAAACACTCACCAAACAAAACCAGGTGTTGACATTCCCACAATCCTCCCAGGACCATGACTACAAACCTAAATAAATAAATAAAAATAATGTAACCAATACATTGAATTGTATAAAATATAAAAATTGTATAAAGAGAGCCTATGAGATATTAAAGTTGAAACATTTTGTTTAAAAAAAATGTGCTCGTGTTGAATTTGATGCCAGCAACACACAAAAAACAGTTAGAAGCATGGTATGTTTACCACTGCATTGCATCACCTCTTCTCTTAACAGCACTCTGTAAGGGTTTGGGAACCAATGAGACCAAATGTTCACCTATAGAGAGCAAAATCTTCCCCAGTCTTCCTTGTTAAAGGATTTTCTGCCCAAGAATCCGCTGTCTTTTGTTTCATAAATTTTTGAAAAAAGAACTGACAGGCCTAGACTGTATACAGGTAGTTATAGCTGCTCTTAATATGAAGCAACGCTGTTGTAATACCCGCAGAATGGGGTTTAGTGAGGATGTAAACAAGGCCTTATCTCAAAAAGACAATTGAATGGCAGCATATGTTGCTTCAAAACCTCTTTGTAACATTCACTACCACCAAGTCTCAGATGTTCAAGTTATCCATGTGATGTACAAAAGCATTTACAAACCTATACCATCTGAGAAGCTTTTACACTTCTACTATTTACCTCAGAGAATGCAGCATCCATGCAGGACAATTAGAGATTTTGATTCAAGGACTATTCCTCTTCATGTTAAAAATGTTTTGTTTGTTTTTTATCTTTACATGATAGTCAAAACGTTTTTGGATGATGCACTGGTATACTTGTACAGTAGTAATGATTTCCACTACACAAAATGCTTTTAATGCAGAAGCATCAACATCAGTTTTCAGCTTTTTCAGTATCTTGTGATCCTCTGATTCAGCCTCGTTGAGAAACTCTTCGTTTTAATCCCCAATTGTGTTCACTGTTGTGCATGAAAGCACTCACTGAGCATGCTCATGTTTTCATTGAACAGTGAAATGATTAAATCGTTTTTCCTGCTAAAGAACAAGAGGAAATTTTGCAGCTGTTGTCTTACCCTTTATTGAAGATGACAATAATGATTTTTTTTTTTGTTATCATTAGTCACATGCAGATATTTCCCAAGACAAGCTGAGAGTGAAACGTGACATTTCAGGGAATTTCAGCAGCGACTGCATTGTCTAAAACTCCTGCAGCTTTAACCTGCTGACAGCTGTGTTACAGTGCCTCACGTGCAGCACACACACCTAACAACACTCTCGCCAGAGCGCCGTGTGTTCTTGGGCAAACAAGTGTCACTCACATCGCCTTCTTCGGCGGAAAACACTCTTAGCTCCGTGCATCATTCGCTGAAAACAAGAGTGCTGTGATGCACAGCGCTAACGGAAATGTCCCACACACACAGGGGGCAAAGCAGACTAGTTAAAACATATTGAGAATATAAGATGTTAAATGTAATTGTGAACCATAAGACGTGTCTATCTATACTGAAAGTGAAACCTTGTTTTGATGTCAGCTTCCAGGCTGGCCGAAAAAAGTAGCCTCCTCTATTTGCAGAACGACTTTACAGTAAATGACCCTGTATGTTACCTCGTAGGTAAAAGATAATTGGTAAATGGTTCAGCATGTTGCACAGGGAAGAAAGTGCTTCCAAGGGAGAGGCATTTATTACCCCTCAGGCAGGTAATTGTGCTGTTCCTCTTTGTCTCCTCCCTTCATCTGTGTGATGGAGAGTTTAGGCTGTGTCGTTCATTCACTACTGATGACTTCATTCAAGGGCAACTTATCACCCACTCACAAACTAACTGAACCATACCAGACAGTGTCCTGAGGCAAATCACTGCAGGTGGAAGAGCAATCTCATATGAATTTGTCATCAAATGTGTGCCGCCACTCCTTTTGATATGTAAAATGATTTTTTTAAACTGAATGTTGGAGAAAACATCTTCTGATTTCCTTTTTTTTTTTTTTCCCAGAGCATCATTACGCTCTCAACTGATTAGCGAGCTGCTTTTCGACTTGCATCACCAGCTTTACTATTGGTATTATCATCTAAAAAAATAAAAATAGAATAAAATAGAATAATAACACACTGTTGGCACAACAGCAAGCTAGAGTACTCTTATTTAACATCTAATGACACGGTAAGGTGTGTCTCGATTAGAATCCCTTCACCATTTCAAAAACAGGATTGAAGAGTTTGTTTTTTAATAGAAACGAAAAATTTGTTTCATCGCGTAGAAGATAACAACGGAGCTGCAGCCAGGAAGCCAGATTAATTCACTGCAGGATGAGCACTGATTTGTTTTGAAAATTGTCTCAGCAAAATGATCTTTGTTTATCCACACCAGGACTTAGAGTCTTAGTGCTGGCTAAGACGCTTTAGAGAGGCAGGTGTCCTGTTAAGTATTCTGCACCGCTCCATCTGCATGTAAATACAGCAAAAATCAACAGAGAAGGAACACACAACACTGGTGACGTCATTGCTTCCAAAGAAAAATTAATTTAAAAATCAAAGCAAATATCTCTCCGTCATTTTTCTTGTTTTCCGGTATAATGTAGAAATGTGTAATGAAAGTTCAACGGCAAGCGACCTAGCTGTCTCATTCAATTATCTAAATCAGATCCAAGCAAGTGCACAAATGAACCGCAAAGCTAGACACACCTTCAAACCCCACAGCTGCTGGTATCAAAGTGCAGTTTTCGTGGGATACTTCTAGGAACCTAAGCAATCTGCAGAAAAGCTCGAGCCAGTGGCTATCCTGTGGAAAAGTGCAAGCATCAATGCATCGAGGTGCAAAACGTGAAACCTTGTGTTGTTTCTCCACACATTCCTTTACTCAAACAGTCCCTTTTTCTTCTGTGCTTTTCAGGTTTTGTTGAGCTGTTGATTATTTGCTACCCACCACTGAGTGCAAACTCAACATCTGGACCACTGAGGCTGCTTCAGAAAACAGAGGAGAGAGAGAGAGAGCGATGACCGAGTCAAGGACACCTCCTTTTTGGATGTACTAAAACTTTGGAACTCAGAGTGAATTTGTACCAGCCTGGTTAGCCCCAGGACTTTTTTTCCCCTCTTCTGCACACATATACACACTTCTTTCCCCACAAAACCCTGCTTGAATGACAGCTACCTTTTCTGGACCACAAAAACTTTTACTTGAACAAAGAAAGGAGGAGAAAAAAGTAAAAGAAACTACATCAAACCTCCTTACAATGACCAACCCCGCTGAACTCTTGAAAGGAATACGGATGTCAAAAGTCCAACAAGAACAAAACTTTGAAAATAAAAATAAAAATAACAAAAAAAAAAAAAAAAAAACAACCACAAAAAAAAACCACAAACAAAAAACATAATAGCGGATTGCCGTAGGAGATCTTTCATTAAGATAGTGTGGAGCAATTGAGTTTTGAAGACCAATTTTTAAGATTTGAAACAAGAAGGGACAAATTCTCTGAGAGAGAACTTAAGTAGGAATGTGACATTTTCACGACACAGATTGGCTTCGATTTGGGATGGCCATCTTTAGCTCGGAGTGCCTGTCCGTTTCCAGGGGATACCGTTGCCGAGGAGCGCCATAGCAACAGTCTCCAGGGAGTCTTATCCATCATTCCTTAGTTGTTTTAGGGACCAAAAGACCAAACATTTTTATTGCTGAGGACTTGTAGCTCTAATATACTCGGACCACTGCATCTCTGTCAGCCAGCGTGGCTGGGGAGTTGCACTTAAAAGAAGTGTACATTACGAATATATACAACACATGTATATATACATATATATTGCTGATATGCTTTTTGAATACAGGCAAAACTATTTCAGATGACCAAATGGGGTCTCTCACTTCGCTAGTTTACAATTACTCAAAATGTTTATTTTTTTCTCTTCTCATTTTGTCTCGGGAGGGATGGCGAGTGCATGGGAGGGGCTGCTCTGTATCACAGCCTTATCTTTTTTAACTTGACATCCTAACCTCATAGATAGAATAACATCAGAAATGTTTGAAATATATGAACTTGTTTATATTTGCAGTACATATATATGTATAACAGGCATTCAAGCAAATGTATTCATATATACAGTATATATGGATAAATAGATATTAATCACAAATATATGTATTTATATGCACATATTTTATATATGTGTGTCTGTATATAGAACGGCTACTGACTATGTTGAGCTGTAATTTTTTTGTAGATTTTAGCTGGAGTTTGAAGCATTGCTCTGCTTGGGAAGAATCGCAAATCTGGCAGCTCCCAAAACTGCAGGCATTCCTTTCTCTGATTACCTATATGCTGACACACAATATATTGCTAAAAAGATTCATGTGTGATGAAACACATATGGTGTACATATTATCTGAAAATGCAAAAAGCCAATCTCAGTAGCAGGCTTTAAGAGAATCAGGCTAGATGATTTTAGAGGAAAAGGACAATTATCTTCGACTCTATTCCAAACATATCTTTTGAGCTTACACACACACACACACACACGCACACATGCATACACACACAAACTTCTCTTTGAAACTTGAACCAAAATGAAAATGTCTCACAACCCTTGCTCTCTTTTGCATTCAGTAAAGTGCATGTAGCGTATGGGCTGTCACCATGTCAAGGTGTGCCTTGTCACCTGCAGAATCTGCCATCAAGCACTGTGCTCTCAGAAAACAAAGAAAAAAAAACTGAACACACACACACTACTGCAAGTAGCCAGCGCGCTATTATGATGTCAAAACTACAGCCTGATCCATATCATTTTTTCAGCTGCGTAGAGAGCTTCAGTGCATGTCAAATATAACAAAAATTGTCCAAGCACTGTTGGTCCATCATTGTCTTTGGGGGGGGGGAAAGCATTTAGGTCTAATGTAGATTCATGCGATTAGGTAACCTTCTAGCACAGGCACTAACTTTTCAAGTTGTGTGCAAGGCACCTGAGACTAAGTTCCACTAGTTGGAAGGTAATAAAGGGTAAAAATCAGGGCTGAAATGGGCACAATGTGGCTTGATAAGGGATGCGACTGAGCTTACTGGACCGAGGAGGATTTTAACCCTCTCAAGGCAGGCGTTGCAGATTTGTAACACTTAAAAGCTAACAACCTGATTACCCCACATACATATTTTATGAGGTATTTTTACTCAGAAGTACCACTGCAGGTATTCTTTTGTGCATTAGCAACAAAAACTTAGTTTGAGCCTGAGAGGGTTAATGGCTGTGAAGGAGATGTGATATTGATGAATATGTCATAGAGCTGGCTTCCCTTTGAACAGAAAAAAAAAGGATTTATACTTGACATGAAGCATATCTTTTAGAAATTGTTATATTGCCTTACGTTAAGTCTTCATGCAATTATATATATATATATATATATATATATATATATATATATATATATATATATATATATATATATATATATATATATATATAATAAAGATAAAAGCTCTAATGAAACTGTAAAATGAAGCAATAAGTGTGAAAAACCATTTACCCATTACGCCTGCTGTATCACCGAGGCTGGTTTCATATTGCTTTAGCGTAGTTTCTCATAATAGTCTACAAAAATGGTATAAACACCTACTATAAACCTGAAAAAGGTCAACAGACTTGGATTTATTAGACCCTGCATTCAACACTTATTGAGCTGGTGGAGATTACTCAATGAATATTTATATATATGAATATTTATAAGGCTATATGACACTTTGGAAGACTATGCTTCCTGTTGGGTGCTGTTACTAGTTTTCCTATAAACTTCTCATTATGCCATTTCCCCAGTGTCTCTGTTTAACCTTTTTAGCAGTTTGAATAATTTAACATTTACCTTCCAAATCCAGTGAGTCTAAAAGACACCAGTGCACATCCCAGAATGCCTCTGTTTGTGTGTGTGCCACTTAACAATCTCCTGAGCGTGGCATACAGTTAAACCAGATGACCATCGAGATCTCTTTTTTTGTTCTTTTCTTCCACTAACTTTGGTGGATTAGTACGAAACCTCTAGCTCATCAACCTGACCTGTCTCTGTCTAACAATAACATCCGAGGCAAAATATCATATGTCTGGTGTCCCTGATCGCAGCACTGTGTGCCCTTTTTTGACTGCCCCGCTGCTCTGAGAAAATTAGAAAGAAAAAAAACTGCCATCACAGTCTGTGCTTCTCGTATGATTTGTTTGAGCAATCAGTCATTTTGTTCCCACGGCGAACGAAGTAAGCAGACGCAGAAAGATGTGCGAGAACTCAAATGCCAACCAGCTCATCTTCATTTGCTCCAACTTTAAGCTGCAAGTTTACATGAGAAAAGTGAAAAACAAAGTTTAGTGGTTCAAAAACAAGAAACAGAGGAAGTTTGAATATAAATATATATATATAAATATATACATAAACTGATGAATATACTGTAAATTGTTTCTTTTTTTGCTCTGTTTTCCTCTGTACATAGGTTTGCATATTTTATAGGACTTTTACTTCTATCTACAAGGACTGGATAAAGTAATTTAAATACTTAAAAAAAAATATATGAATGAAAACATGATAATGCTCATTAAAACCAGGTACAAAAAAAAATATTCGCTAGGATACGGTACAAACTGTAGGACCTGACCAAGGCATTTATCCAGAATACAGTCAGGGAGAGCATTGACCTCAGTTAGAGCTTAGACACACATTGACCTATTTTATAAAAAACAAAACAAAAAAGAAATACTTTAATGGGTTCTATTCATTTATCTGTTTGTTTAGATATTTATTTATAAGTCATGTCTGAAATGATAAGCATGCTTTCATGGCATTATTTTTTTATGAGTTGGTACGTGACCAAATAGTTTTTATATGACATGAATGGGCCACTGTTGTGGTCCACAGATGATCATTGTTCCTGTCTGCAGGACCATGCCTTCAGAACTTCTTTGATGACGGAGAAAAACGCTCCTTTTGACCAAGTGATGTCAAAGACAGATTTGAATTATTTATTTCATTGTCTGTTTATTTATTTGTTTATTTATTTGTGCTGTTTGAGCCAAGATCTGAGCTCTCATTACTGACACTGATCTGTTTTCTTGCAAGCGTTAACCTTGAATCGCGACACATCTTACCGCTCAAGTATTGGAAGTTTAACCACTACTAAGACTGCTTCTACATTTTTCCTGTGGCTTGCAAACTACTCACAACAATGCAGTACAACACTAAAGCCTTATGTATATTTGTAATTATAAATGCATACTGTTCTGTTCATTTAAAAAAAAAAAAAAAGGAAAAGCTTTGTTAAAAGATCGTTTCAAAATAAAATGCCACCGTTAAGCAAAGTGGGGGAAATAGTAATCCCTAGTTAAACACATCTTAAATCAACTGTTCAATCAGAAGAGACGCCTTGAGGTCAGTATAAGTTGCTGCTAATATTTAATGAACTAATGTCTGGTTTATTGTAAACAACTTTTGAAAACTGTATTCCCTTCCCTTCCTATTCTCCCCATTGTGCTTCATTTTGTTCAACAGAGCTCTGATCTTGTTCAACTCACGTGTTCTACCGAGAACTAAATTCAATGAAAACTGCACTATTTCATCCAAAAGAAATTTGAGTTCCTATCATTTTTTTTTCGGTGCTGTTATCAGTGATTTTTATTTCTAAAGCTCAGTAGTGTTGCTAGAATCACATTTTACTTCATGTGGTTTTCAAAGTGTTCTGGAAATCTATTTCCCAATTTCAGCACATATGGAGGGGGGTGATGAATGTTGCATATTAAGCTTTGCCAGGTTCCTGATGAGCCAAGCTTCTGATGGGCAGCACGCTTTAGGCTCCCGCCCCCGTCTCTCCAGACTGCACCATTCTCTGGTCCCCTGGACTCTTCTTTTGTAATTCTAAATGAATGATGCGTCTCAGCTTAGCCCAATAATAAAGCACAGTCTAGAATAAAATACTCTGTGTTGTGTCATAATTACTGCTGATTGGTAACTTCTTGATATAAGATTCCCCTGGTTACTTTGGGGTTTACACAATGGCAACAGCTGTCTGCTACAGGATAGTTGTCACATGTGTATGGAACCGACTATGTATAATATTTCCAGTAAATCAGAGATTTATAAAATTTGCATCCTTTAGCCAGATGCACAGTGGAAAATTATGTCATATTGGCAATTTTTTACAAACGAGGCTTGAAAAATAAACATTTATTAGTATTTAAAAAAAATTCTACCAATATCACAATCTATGCAAACCGTGTGACATTGATTCTGATTTTAGAAAACCAATAAAAAGTTAAATGAAAAACATTTAAAAAAAAAAAAAAATGGACACAGCTGACTGAATCTTTTTCATGCTCCTCATTTTTTTCGTCAGCAAATGAAGAAAATATCTTCTAGTATTTTGCTTTCTTCCAGGTCTTGCTGAGTGCTCTGAGGACGAGGTCCACCAGGGGTAAGCATGGTTCGGCTCACTGATTTGGGGGCAGTATGAGCCGGTCTGTGTTGCAATGCTCTGGCTCTTTGAGTGGTTGTCTTGCATTGCTCAGGTGCAGAAACAGGACTAAAGATATCCAATAACTCAACCAGAGAAAAGTCCAACCTGAAAAAAAAGAAAAACTTTAGGTTAGGTTTCTAGCCCCCGCCCCATTTTGCTTTTTTAGCCTCCACAGCTTGTTTCAAAGGTTGAATTGACACAGGCTACATTTATGAGCCCTGTACAGAGGAAACACTTTAAATGAGCTTTCTCACTGTGGTTTCATTGTAGCAGAGGAATGCACACAGAAAGCCTGCCAGTTACATTCTGCTTAACTATGAGGGCACATAAACAGAGCAAGCTGAGAGACTGACATCACAAATGTACAAAGCAACATCCAGTTAGAGCTAAAAACAAAGGAAAAAAAACAAAACACTTGGGTGAGAGTTTTGCTTTCTTGTGGTCTGTGTTAACAACTGAAAGGTGAACAAAAAATATTTTCATACAAGTGTTAACAAATCTTTCTTGGTGAAGTGCCTACTGAACCCTAACAAGCAGCGTTAACAAGTCCAAACCACTGGGGCGTCCCAGCAGAAAAACACAGTTTCTTGCAGGTGTGAGAGAACAAGGGGGAGAGAACCCAGTGCCTTCTCCCCTGGAATAGAAATGAGGGGAATGTGCGGTGAAATAAATAAACCAAAATAGGGGAGATTAAGCTAATAGAGATTCAATCCCTCAGTCTGGCTGGTTTGATAAATTATTCAGTGTATACACAGTCGAACGACGGCCATTCCAGATACAAAACATGAATTCTTTAAAGCACGCTCGACTGATGTTGCTAACATAATTCTCTGCTCGTTTAAAGCCGCATCGATTTGCATTGCGCGGCTCTGCACACAGCTCTCCCAGGTAAGGCCGATCCTTGGGATGTACTTGTTGATATGCATGCGGGTGGTCAGCACACAGACGCAGTGGTGAAACTTCCAATCAGGGTGCATTTATGTTCCTCAACACGTAACTATGGACCTTGATATGTCATGTTTTCAAACTAACTTCAGGCTTCACATATCAATAGCCGAAAAGGCTTTTAAAGGGCTATATTTTGCTTTAGCAACATGAATTCATGTATGTACATGTTTGAGCAAAGGGATTTGATTGGGGGAAGAAAGAAAAAAACACAAGAAAAGAAGCTCAACTAAGTAAATCTGTCTTCCTCATTTGGTCTCCTGCCTGTCAACAGCAAAGGAGAAAAGAGGAGAAAGTCTGAGAGCATGAGTGAGAAGGAGTGTGTATGCGCCCGCTTGTAAGAGAGAGTCTGGAAATGACTGCTGCTTTGTGGATAGAGATGGAGGCAGAGAGGGAATGTGGGGGAGGGACTTTGGCTGGGTTGCTTCGCTCGAAATGTGAGAATTTGCATTTTTATTTGTTGATTTATTTAACGGACAGGGCTCTCAAACAGCCATCCATCAACAAACGACATGTTGGTAATGAATAATGCATCACTTACCGGCGGTCACAATCTATAACAAGGGTAGTGCGGGGGGTAGGGGGTATAGTTTGGGCAGCAGTATTGGGGGGTGGCAATGGGTAGGGCGAGGGAGGGCTGCTGGCACAGAGATTGCATGAAGGCCAAAGAGAAGAATGCCAATAGATTTTCAGAGGGGGTATACGGTGCGACAAAGAACTTCATTTCTTGGCTCCAGTTTGCATGAAGTAAAGTTGTGAATTGATGATGGATATTTATATCTCCCAAGGGAGTCCTGGCAGAATCATTTTTACTGTGTGCTTACAGATAAAATACATGGACAGCAGTAGCAGCAACACACGTTTCTGTCACTGTTTTTTTTTTTAAAAAGAGAAAAATAAGGTCTTGGACCTGGAATGTCGGGTCATTTTGAGAGCATCTGAAGACATCACGTTGTCAACATAAAGCATTTAGTACTTTTATCCTTAGGACAGGAAATGTAACAGAAAGGAGACTCGGACAAAGTTTAATCTTGATTTTGAAATTTAAAAACGTGTTATAATGACTACTGTGAAACAGTAGATGTGCGCTGCTCTGCTTTCAAATACTTTTTAAATGCTTCAAACTCGTACACCAAGAAGTCTTCAGAGTACAATAAAAAAATAAAAATAAAAAATAAAAAACACAACTACTGGACTTTATTTTCCCCAATTTATCAGTTACAGAGCTTCTGTTTCTCTTTTCTAGCTCCATGAGGCCAGATAAAAATTTTCAGAAAACTTCTTCAGCATATGCTACTCACCACCTCCTTCCCACTCATAACTTTCACTGCTTGTTTGGCTTTTCTCTTTCATTAAAGATAGCCATCTCGCCCCGGTGCCTCTTTTCATTTGCAGTCCAAACAGTAAGATAAAAAACCTATAATGGCCACTGTGTATATCCCGCATGTCAATTTCCCAGCCAATCAATAGCAGGCGGGCAATGGCAGGAAGGATCAAGATGAGATGGGCGGCGTGCGCTGGAACTGTCTCATTACTAACTAGCACAGGATTCATGAAAGGATTAAAAAGGTCACTTAATGTTAACCTCAGTTTGGTTGTGCGATTTGCACATCAACATCGAATTGGTTAAGATTAGATGGTTACAAGAACTATTTTGTTGCCAAGTGAAGGAGAACGCTTCAGGTAACATGGGGAATTTTTCAGTAAGATTTTTTTGTTTGGTTTTGTTTTGTTTGTTTGTTTTATCTTTAAAGATATTTAAATAAAACAAGTTTAATAGTGATAATAAAGCCATTCTTTCTTTAAACAACCTCAAATATCAAAACTTGATGTGGTTGTTCCCATGATTCACTAACCAAAGCTATAAAAGATTCCCCCCCCCACACACACACACACACACACACAGATGAAAATAAGTATTTTTGAAAACTAGCACCAAACCACACATTACTGATCTGCTAAAGTCAGGCCGCTCTGACAGGTTTCTGATGAGCTCAGAGCAACAACATATTGCCTTCACTTCATTCACTGAATTCTTTTACAACTATTTTTATTCTCGGTATTTTGAACACCAGCTAAGGGAAAGACATATGTCTAATACGATTCAGTGGATTACCAAAGGATTATAAATATCTGAAAAGATGCACATGAAAAAAACCATGTTGCAAGAAAACCACAAAAGGCATCTGAGACACAGACTTCCTCATTACTGGCACAAAAAAAGAAAAAGAAAGAAGACATTGTGTATCTAAGAGTAGAACAATTTTAATAGGCTTTGGAGGTGAAAATGAATGGTAATAAGATCTGATACTCCAGATCCCCTGCTGGAATTAATGGGCATCTGCTAGAGCTCACAGTTCAACTTGGACCAGGCGCTGCTTTATTTAAGAGTTAATCGTCAGAAGTTGGAAACTTCAAGGTGTTTTGAAGAACTATCCTTCAAAACAAGGAGGGGGAGGCTGTCTCACAGCTAGTGTATCTGCTATCTACCACTGCATTTACAACAAGGTAGAGGAAATCTGACATTACAGAAAAGAATTGCTCCAGTGTGGAAATAATAATGGCTTTAAAGGAAAGCTGTGCAGAATCACAAATTATTTTTTAGCATCTGATATTTTTTTTGCATTTAATTCCACTGTGGCCTTGGAGTCCAACTGAACATGCACATTGCACACGCATTAAGACAACACACAGTCAGGTTAATTACTATTCCATGTACAGAGTCCTTTGCATTTTTAGGAAATGCTTGCACTCAGTGATTCATCCCTATCTTCAAATCCCCTCTCCCCCCTTCTTACATCTTTCTCACCGTTTCCACTACTATCCATCTGAACCTGCTCTACCTTTCCTCGCTTCCCATTTTTTCACTTTATCCAATGCTCTCACCCTCAAACACACTTTTAACATCTCTCCCTCACTTCTGCTTTCTTCGTCTCATTTCTGTGGCTGAGCGGACGGGGGGGGGGGGGGGGGGGGGGGGGGGGGGGGTGTATCCAGAAGTCTGTTCAATTACACCTGCTGCAGGATCCCTGCTAGGACGACTAATGGAACGCAGCATGTCTCCTGACAGGCTGGCCGCAGCACTAGCTAGCCCAGTAAAAAGCTTCAATTAGCTTCTCGCAGCTCGAAAAGTTAGCTAGACTAAGAAAAGTCATCATTTAACCACAAACACTGCAGCAACAGCAAGCCCAGGAAAAAAACATTAAATACTTATATTCTAAATCTGCTGTAATCTTTTTGTTGGAAACAGGAGGAAAAGACACTCGCTGCCACGGACCACTAATAAAACACTCCAATTTATCACCTAGTTTCTAAGCTGCTACCTTTATTTCACCCATAAATCCTTGTGGAAAACATTCCTTAACCCGAGGACCCTCAGTTCAGAATTTTAGATAAACACAGATTCATGACTTCTTACATCCTTCAGATGTTTGAACTGTGTTGATTTTTCATATATGTTTTTAAATCACAAATCTGCTGGCACAAGATTCACCATAACTGGTGGCCTGATGGCGACGGGTCAGTTAATAAATAAATACATAATAATAATAATAATAATAATAATAATAATAATAATAAAGTATGTTGGGGACCCTGACTGGCTAACTGCTGGCCTGTTGGGGTCAGTGAAGGCTTTTTCAGTGATCATGTACTCTCACATATGAGAAGTGTTTTTTCTTACAGTTAGTATACCAATAAGTCCTACAACACACCAAATGTTCAGTTAGATTAAATGTGAAGAAAAGCTACTTTTCAGCTGCTCCAACCCACCACTGGTGCATTTTACACAACAGCAGCACAAACAAACTAAGAAATTGTTCAAATGAAAGCTGTCAAGATATGCAAATGAACTGCTTGTTTAGTTTGCCACAATCTTTAAATTTGGCTGACTTTTTGTAATGATTGCTGGAGCAGACAGCAGCTACCCCAGCCCAGCGATACACAAATCATGGGCGAGTCTAAAAAGGGGTATAGCATTTACTCCACTACATTTACTTTAAACCTTTAGTTACTTAATATTTGATCGATTTACCTTTATGACATAAAATTTTGTATTTCTTGTGTAGTATAGGGGAAAAATATTATGCTGGACACTGTAACACTTTAACACATTAACATAAATATTTCAACCACACAGACTGTTCTTCTGAGAACTACATTATCCAATATAATTGCTAAAAATGGACCACCCTTATAAACATTGTACAGCACTTTAATGAACTTACAAACTATTACAATAAATGTTTATTAAATTGTTTATTGATGTTTGTTACCTGGTGTCTGGAGTCTTTTGGATTGCAGATACTGATGTGTGCTTCCTCAGGCTTGCAGGTGATTCAGCAGGAGATGTGGCCATGTCCTTTGTGGGCTGTTTTAAATATTCTGAGGTCAAGAAAAGGATATATTTGCTTTTTTTATTAAAAATTTAACAAGGTATTTTAGTGATACATGAGAGTGCTAAAATATGTATTTCAAGCTAAACTGTTCCCCTGTCTCAAGCTAAACTGTGCAAACACTTATTGATTAATTGATAATACAAGCTTACCACTGCCATTGTTCAGAGGATTAGGTACAGTTTCTGGATGCTTTTCATGCAAGCTCTGTCCTCCAGGATGTACTCCTGCATCATCACACACACTGTAGACAACATACAAAATGCATTAATGTTCCTTTCACATGTGTCTGGTTGGTGTGCAATATCTGTATATGCCAAAATTTGCTTTACCTGGAGGGTATATCTTGGTGCGAAGGATTCTGCACTTCTGTAACATCACTCCTAGTATTAGAGGAGCTGACCTCAGCTTGAGTAGCTGGTTGAAATCTAACACAGATATAGCAAGTTAAAATAGTCTGCAATGGTATAAACTGAAGTACAGAGGATGACACAAAATATGAAAAGACCAAGGATTGCAGACACGTAATGGATGTACCAAAGTAACTACCGTCAACAGCAAATACCGTTCTACCTTTTGTAATCAAGATGTGACTGCTGTAGTTGCTGATTCTGTCTCTGGAGCCTTTCCTCCTGCTCTGCCAGGCGTGCATGCAGCCTCTCTCTCTCCATCTCTAACTGCATCTTCTGCAGCAGCAGCTGGTGCCTCTTCTCCTCCCAGTCCTCCTGACCCAGCAGAGGCCTGGTCAGAGCTTCCTTGGCCCCAGAGTCCATGATATTCCCACTATGGAGCCTATGTGCAAATGCATGTTACATGCCATCTCCTTTGTGCCTTGCTAAAATTTTCAACATGAAAAAAGGAAAGTAATGCTGGTATGGCTGAATACTGTACCTTTTACACTCATCTTGGTTAAAGGTATCATGGTGGCTCAGACGAGAGGAACTGTGAATTCTTTGCTGCTGTGTTCCACAGACAGTGCCTTGATCCCTGCATTCACAACACTCACATCTGTGGGATGAGTGTGGGCCCCTGCACTCTATTTTTTGACAATTATGCTGTATTACTGGCCCATGAGTTGGACTTAACGGTCCATCACAAGAAAGACAAGCAGTGCTCCTAAATGTCCGTACTGCTCCTCTTCTTCCATAACCATTCCTGTATGCTCGAGCTTGTGGTCCTCCAGTAGCAGCGTGACTGAGGTATGAGCCATCAAAGAGTGAGCTATTAGCTCTGCTTGTAGATGTCCTATTGGGGAGTTCCTCACTACTGTGCACCTGGACAGAGAACAAAGAGGACAATTAATGTATTTTGGCCCATTAAGGAAGCCTCTGAAAAACTGATGGGAGTTTTTCAGCCAAAACATTCGACTGCTCCATAAAACTTTAATTTAGAGCTGGCTGCAAAGCTGAAATTTACCAATACGGAATTAGGCCTCGCTTAGCAACCTAATTTGCTCGCGTTACTATGTGCCGTAAAAGCTCCCCATTTGCTTGCAAGAGCAATTTCACAAGAACTCACATTTCACTTGCACTCTATGTGAGCTGCTGCGACCCAAGGCATCTTTTTTGGTCTACTTCCTTCCATTTGTGCACATAATTACTGTGGCTGTGTACTGAGTTAAGAGATACCAAAGAACAGTTCATATAAAAGGTAGTAGGTGAGCACATGCTCTGTAGACACTGGTAATGAAAATGATATGATGATGACACTGATGATCCTCTTGTGCTAAAGTGGTGATTTCACCATGGACCTTGTATAGCTATAATATAAAAGGGATAAACCTGTGTTTTTCAACTAAACACAAGTGACAGGTGAGCAAAGATCATGAACATTATGAGATAAACATAAGGAGAAAAGCCCATTTTATAGTAGACTGAGAAAGAGACTGACTAATTTGCTGAGGGTCAGAGAGCAGGCAAACACACATTATTCAGAGCCACTGCGGACAATGAGGTTGGCCAAGTCATCCATTCATACAGAGGCTGCAGCCAGAGAGGCATCTTCGCCTTTAAAGTGTCACCTTGAGAGAGTTTTTACTAGGTTGTAGTCATATTGAGGTAGTGACTGTGGACTGTAGTGATTTGTTATAAATTATTATGGCACTTGGCCATGGAACAATGCCTCTTGCATGTGTTTCCACTGGATTTTTTTGTATGTGACTGATGGCAAACAGGGCTATTGCCTGAATGTGGCTCCCATAGGAGAATGGCTGTCATTTTATTGTGCATTTTCCATTGCAATAGAAACATAAAAGGAAATGTGTGTACATATAACCTATAACACACACACAACCATTTTATCCCATATCTTACCTTACTGTGACTTGATGGCTGGCTAAGCTGGGCAATGGACTGATTGAGCTTTGCCTGTTGCTGAGAAATGTATTGTTGGTAGAGCCCAAGCAGCTCCTGGCACTCTTTGTACTGCTGCTGCAGACCTGGAGGACCAAGGGTTAAGTAACTAACAAAGTAGAACAACAGCTAAACTGAAACAAAAGAAACCCTTAGAGTAAAACATAACCACCACCCCAGATTTGGCTGAGAAATCATGCAGTGAGTTCCATCAAATTGTGTGACTGAAAGAAATTCTGGCTTCACTATTTGATTCAAATAGGAAGGAGTTTTCATTTTCATTCAAAATAAATAAATAAATCTTACAAATCCCTAACGTGTAGCTCTTTGATGAGTTCAATTTTTGCTGAGAAGTAGTTTTAGTAAAAGAAAAGTTTCTCCTGTGCTACTTTGAAGATGCTGCATTTAGATCGACAATCTGAATTAAAACCTTGTTTCCGTAATCAATTACACATTGGACCAGAAAAGTAGAGAAAAGGCAAAGCTGAAAACAGAGACAGGGAAGTGTCCAGCAAAATCAAAGTTGTTGTTGTGGCACAGAGCTTTCACCATCTGGGCAGGGCCAAGCTGTTTTGAGCTGAGCTGGGCAATGCCACGCCAGGCTATCTGCCAGACAGAGAGCTGGCAGACACAAGAAAACTAATCTGGAGCGGGACTACTGCTGCGCCTCAGGAGCCCCACTAATGACAGTGGCAGCACCACACCACACCCGCACATACAAAGATAATGAGCATGAGAATGGAGAGACTGCACACAGACATACTCGCACACATTCAATAATCATTGTCAATCTGACTCTCTAGTACAAACATAAAAACAGCAAGACACGAGAGCACAAATTCCCCACCTGCACTGTAAACAGCCCGCACACAAACACTACAATAAAGCAAGTAGTACACACACTCCCACCCAAGCTGACCATAAAGTGTGTTCCTCTAGGCCATATCTTTTTATGATGGTGCCCCTGCTCCCCCAGCTGATGAGTTTCTCAGCATCCATTTGGAAAAGAAACCCTCATTTTAAAGAGAAAATCAAAGTTCAAAGAAGAGTCTTATTGAAGGAATAGTTGGCAGAACACTCCATAAGAAAACACTTTGGTTGTTAGAAGACTTCAATCAGGCTGTGGAAATGAGACACAGGGAAAGAGAAGAGAGCGGTGACGACTTTGAATTGAGGACCAGACACCAGACAAAAGCAATGCAACAGCTTCCATAAACACTAGAAAAATGCGAGGAAATGTTTTGATTGAACCCTCCGTCTAACTAGGGCTCCTCTACCGCCTCACTGATCTCCATGGAAGCAGTTCCATACACAGAACTTAAGGACATCACAAGGACATCACATCATGTAAACCTGTGTTGGGAGGTCTATTTATGCAGCATGAATAAAAGTCCTAAAGGGGAGATAGTGAACATGCTTATACAACTAAACCTCACTGAAATCCAAGGTAATGTGTGGTGTGTTCAGGGTTTGTTTTTCTTTTAAATGCATATTTTACCACAATATAAGGCAATTCCCACTTTATGTCGGCATACAAAGCAGAGACCACACGCAATCTAAAACACACAAGCAAAGTCCATCTGTGCTGAACACCCAAGCAGGCTGCAGCATCATATCATCCCAGTGCATAGATGAACATAACATGTGTTAATGTGTTGACAGGGTAATGCAGTCCCTGGATAGCAAGTGCTAGGTAATCTGAACCGAGTGGCGCAACACTGATAAGATTCCACTTCTCAGCCAGTCGCTACACTAAACATGCTTTCTCTACAGCCTTGGACATCAGCCAATGGGGGCCAAGCTCTCAGCAAGCCCCTAGTTTACATCAGAGCTGCAACGTGCCAACAATGACTTACTCCTCCCCCCTGCTCCAAAAATACTCCGAATCAAGGGCTTGGGTTGAAGAGGCTTCAGACGGGGTCTGTCAAAATGATTCACTTCCCTGTCAGGCCGAGGCTCAAATGAAATAATGAAATCCACTTCAAGGTGGAACAAATTTGCACAGGAGGGGGGAATATTTTAAAACCTGCTTTAGCACAGTGTGCCAAACAGATTGAGCCTGAGCTGGAATGTGAGAGGTATGGGGGCGGAGACGGATGTGTGAATATGTGTGAGAGTATGAATGTGTGTAAGGAAGAAATGGCGGGGAATTAATAGAAGGAGACGGTTTACATTACTGCTTCAATCCTGCTGAATCTGAAAAAGAGACATGAATGCCAAATCTCACAATAAACCAATACACAACTCCACACATCATCTTACAGTTATTTTAGAAAATGTCTGGAAATTTCCAAGAGTGAAGATGAAGAAAACCATTCTCAGGCATCTTCGAGACTCATTGATCAGAACTCTAAAGCAATAGCAGTTCTGAGGCACAGATGCACGACCTGGCATCAGTACAAACTGGCTGGTGGCTATGGAATATGTCAAATGGCACACCTACCAAAGCTTAAAACACAAGGTCCATAAAAAAAATATTACATTTATTAAGCATTATTTATTTTACATTAGGCTCACAACTGGTTCCATTCACTTTTATTATACTCCTGCAGAAAGAATGGCTATATATTCAAATATAAAGCTGTCGTATTTACCCACTGGTAGGTAGTAATTTATTGTAAAGGACTACTGCACTACTTCCAAGAATAAAAGGTGAGTTACACAACAACAAGACCAAAAATCATCATAACCCCTAAAACATAACAAATTTGAATTTATCCAAAAGCAAGCATTTGATGTATGCTTATCACAAAAAGCACACTTGATAAAATTAGATTTCCGCATTGTAAATGTCACACATCAAAACCTTTAAGGCCAGAAATGGATTTAGCACTCCTGTGATAGAGGAATGCCAATGCCAATGCATTCCTCTATCAAATGCCATTTTAGTAACACGCAGCAGAACTGTTGTGTCCCTCTCTCCATGGCCTCAGGATTCCCTCCAATTGTTTCAGCTCAATAAGTGGCATTACATGTAGCACCTGCTGTGCCTTGTTCTGGATACAGAAAGTAAAACAGTATACCATGTTACTAACGCCACCTTGACTTGTGCTCGTGCCAACATGCCCTGAAGTAAAAAAGCATACTTTCTATCTGAAACACAAATTCAGCCCTGTGTGCCAGTCAGCTCCAAATGTCAGCTGAACATCCCAAATATCAAGGGTACTTTTCCTTCTCATCCTAGTTGGCTTGGGGCTAAGGTATAGTCCTACATTCTTTATACCCCTGACATCCCTGAATCTTGGTGAGATAAGATAAGCTAAGGCGTAATGGAATTAGACTTGACAAGACTCTCATTCAGTGTGTTTGCCTTTGGTGTCTCCTTAACCTTTCGGAGAAGTGCCGAAACCTTCTGCCTGAGAAGAGCCTTCGTGACTCTTGCACACACTTTAAAAGACTACGTTCTCCCCCCCGGAGGTGCTTGGATCCGAACACTTTTTCCTCTCAAATACCTTTTTAATGGAGTTTAGAAGTTTGGTGTAAATGCCAAGTCTCCAAGCCAAAGTGCCTTTAATTGAGTTGTGCTTTCCTAATTTTCCCTGCCGCCGTTGCCAATTGTGCAATTTACCAGCCGGGTCAATTACTCTTCATATTTCGCAGTGTTTTTAACCTAAATTGACTGCTGGCCATACTCTAGTTTGACCTGAGCAGAATTGTTATGAAGACAGCAGATTGGGGTGTAGCATTACAACTCTAGCACCGTTAGACATGTTAGACCAACAAGAATCAGCTGTTGACCTGTCTGATCTCATTTTCTACAGGAGAAACTGAGAGATATTCTCTAACACTGAATAGTATGGGAGGGTGACAAAAAAACACGGTAAAAAGCAAATACTGTGGTCTTCTCTGTGAATATGAAAATTCATCTTTGGATGATAAGATGATTTAGATGGTTTAGGGCACGGCTCCAACCATGAAATTGATTCTGTACACAACAGCGGATAAGCTACAAGCACTCGCAAAAGACAACTGCAGCAGACATCAAGTAATATAAATTCATCTGCTCTACTTCTCTGCCTTTTGTATCAGATTGAAGGTTCTTGCCCAAAGACTGTAAATAGCCTTGCCTGAGACAACACTGCCCCCTGCAGACTTTCTTTTTGAACAGCACACACAATACAATCATATACAGTAAATACCATAATGAGCCACAAGGTGTTGGCTTTATGAAATGTCTTTTCTTAAATACATTTTACTTTTGGGGTTTTTTAAACATCAGCTTTAGCACAATAACTCCTTTTTGGTGTCTTTGCAGCAGCCTTATCACGTGAAGATGCATGTTCCAAAATAGTTTAAACAAACATCATTAAAGAAGGTCAAGTTGTCTGACAAACATTCAAACAGAACAAGATGAGCAGATCTGCTTTCACTGATTATAAACATAACCCAATGCAGCTCTCAAAAGAGCATCCACAGCCTTATCATTTCACTTAAAAAAAAAAAAAATTCACTTCATATGGCCCATTAGGAAAAGCAGGGCATTATACATTGCAGCTGTCTGCTTGCTTTGAAAGGATACTTTCCCTTTCCTGTGCTATGATTTGGTTCTGTTGCTCTAGCTGCTGAATCTTGCATTCAAAATTTCCCTGTTCATCTTTCAGACGCCGCACCGACTCTTCTTTCTCCTCACTCACTCTAGAGAACAGGGAAACAAAAGACAATTTAAAAATAAAATAAAAAAAGAAGGAAAACATATGAGGAGTTAATAAAATACATTTTAATTTCCATCACTATAAATTGTTAAATTCATAAAAGATAATAACGTTGGATACCTAGCCAGTTCTTCAATGAGATTTGCAATTCGTCGCTTATCTTCAGGACAAAGGTCTTTCAGACAGACCTCACTCTTTGCTTTGCTGACTTCAGAAATTACCTTTAAGAATATGAGAGTAAGAGTTAAACATACAGATTTAATAATAAAGAGTAGCAGTACTGTTTCTATATACACTCACTGGCCACTATATTTAACAAATTCATCTGTTTGTTAGGTTCAGCCAATCATATGACAGCAATTCATGTAGTCTAGTTCAGCGGTCCCCAATCCCCGGGCCTCGGACCGGTACCGGTCCGTGAGTCGTTTGGTACCGGGCCGCGAGAGTTGAGGCTCAGGTGTGAAATGTATGGTTTTCAGGGTTTTTATCAGTTTTCAGCGTTATTTTGTTATCGTTTTTATTGTTAACTTGGTTTTCCTGGGTCTTTTCACGTGTGTTATGAATAAATCTTCTTTTTTCGGTACCAGTACTAGTTATATTTTGTTGTATTTATTCGCGACACCTTAAAGGCCAGTCCGTGAAAATATTGTTGGGTGTAAACCGGTCCGTGGCACAAAAAAGGTTGGGGACCGCTGGTCTAGTTGACCTGCTTCATTTCAAACCATCAGATTGGACAATAGAAGATTTAAAAACATTGCTTGGTCTAATGAGTATTGATTTTTTCTGTGGTATCCAGATGGTAGTCTGAGAATTTGGAGTAAATAACATTAAAGAATGAATCCATCCTGCATTGTATTAGCATGATGGCTTTGGTGTAACACTAAAGTCTACCTGAGTATTAACCATGTCCATCTTTTTATGACCAGTGTACTATCTTCTGTCACATGACATGTCACAAAGCTCAAATAATCTCAAACTGATTTCATGAACATGATGAGGAGTTCACTACTCAAATAGCCCCAAAAGTCACCAGCTCACAATGCAAAAGAGCACCTTTGGGTTTTGGCGAACCTGGAGATTGACAATATTGATGTGCAAGTGGCAAATTTGAAGCAACTGTGTGATGCTAATACATCAATATGGACAAAAATCTTTAAGGAATCTTTCTAGCCCCTTGTTGAATTTATGCCACAAAGAATTAAGGCAGTTCAGAAGTCAAAAGGGTGTTCAACCTGATACTAGCAAAGCGTCACTAATGAAGTGGACAGTGGGTTTATTTGAGACCAAAAAAAGCACTATACGAATTTAAATTCAGTGCATTACATATTGCCATTTAATCAAAAAAGTTCAGCCGAAAAAAATCCTATGATACCTGTGAAACCGGAAGAAAAGTCTGAGGTGTCATCACAGCAGCATTGTGGTGAACAGACACGTCCTCCTTAGTATAAACCCCTGAGTGATCACTTTGGTTTTTGACTTCTCTCCTTTGCTTGGCCTGTTTTTTGCAGTCAGAAGTGCTCTTCACTCCCATCTTGTGGCCTCTTTTCTTGGATGTACTGGTACTGAGTGGTTTCAGGTTAAAAGGGGCCTGAGACGTCACTTCTCCGTCCACCCCTGAGGATGTTAAGAAGACAACAATAAGAGCCACTCTATATAAAGTTTTACTGTTTATCACTGGACTCACCAGGAATAAACACCAAAGGCCGTTCATCATCTGACACTGTGTGGGCATAACAAAAAGAGGATGGAGACACTCAAATTAAACAGCTGCAGATGGCTTTTACAGTGTTATTTTTGCTCTGTTCTGTATTGGGAGACCTAGCAGGACTAACTCAGTGTAAGAGGTAGCATGAATACCGTTATCATCAATAACAAACTATCCAAAATCAACTTGAAATAAGTGGTTAGGTGAGCAGTCTTTATCTTAACTATAATTAGCTACAAGCTCTCTCACTTCCTCAGAGAAAACAACTTTCTAGTACGGACGTAAAAGTAACACTATAACTCTACTTCGAAAAGCTTTATGTCTTCCTGTAAGATATATACAACTGTGAAGTGTTGGATAAGGCTAATGTAGCTCGATAAAAGTCAGCGTACCGCCATTCATCCAAAATATCCCCGAATTTTCACTTCTTTTCGCTGCTGCCGCCATGTTGAATCAACCGCCACCACTCCCAGGGAGCCAAGCGTTGCTAAGGAATAGATGTCCCGCCTTTCTCTTACAAGCAAAAATCTCATTGGTTGCGTTGTAGAAGGGTGGCTTTCTATTGGTGCAAATTCATGTCCGTTTTGCGTCCCTTCTCCCTCCGCTTGCGTCCGCAGATGAGCTATTTGGAGCAAGGGGAAGAATGCGCTACAGACATCTGCAAAGGATGCATTCTGGGTTTTGTACAAATTTGTGATCGCAATCACCCAAATGGAAGAAACAAAGGAGAGCTTCAAGATTGCCGATAGGCTGATGCTCGGTATCACTCGGATACTTGGTGTGTATGATTGTGATATGCATTGAGAGCGTTAGCTAGCAAAGCATTGAATTCTGTGAAAAAATAGATTGTAATAAATGTCATGAACTTGTCCTTGCTGGGACAGAGAACATGCCTGGGGTGGTCGACGTGCGTTTCGCAGAAAGAGAGCCTGCAGAGAAGAGGAGTTTGCTGTCATGGGAGCAGGTGGGAAGGAAGATGCATGGTAGATGTCAGATATTGATATGGCAGTACTGTATACTTTTGTCATGTGTTATTCATCTTTTGTGTTTATTTGCCAGAAAAACACATGTATATTACCAGAGGACCTGAGAGACTTCTATCTGACAACTGATAGCTTTACACTAACATGGAGCGTTAAACTAGACAGTAGGTGTCCTGATGTGTTCTGTCTGCATTCACAGTTTTCAAAAGAGAAAAAAAAGTCTGTTTTTATTTAAACTATTTTAAAGTAATGTTGTAAATGAAAATAGCAGCTTTTCTTATGTTCTTGGCACACAGCCCTCACTGTGTGGATGTGCTGTCTTTCAGGTGAGTGTGTTCCCTTAGGATGCATGATGATTAATAGTGTGGCCAGACTGTGCCCGCTGCTCCAGCCCGTGTCACTCTTCTCTCTGCCCAATGCGCCATCACTCGCTGACCTAGACTGGGAGGAGAGCGGCACAGAAAGTGGTAAATATTCACCTGCCGGATCCTCATGTGGGATCCTCAATTACAACACGTCACTTTCAATTACGTTTGTTTACAGTACGTGTGCTCAGTTGTGCAGAAAGCAGGCTAATGAATGAGCTCTTGATTGGACCGTAAATATTTATTCAAGATTCATTAATGCTATCTGTCAGGGTCGGCGCGTGTGCCCGTCGCACCTCATTTCGACTCCCGGAGCCGCATCTTCGAGCTGGATTCCTGTGGTGGGAATGGCAAAGTGTGCCTAGTCTACAAAAATTGCACTCCAGGTGCTCTGCTTGTGTATTGTATCTTATAGGTTATAATATATATATATTTAAAAAAATAATTTTTTTAAATCTGAGTTCCTTAAGTTAACATCCTTGCTTTTTTTTTTTTCAGGTGTGGTTGCTCAGAGGAGTGAAATATGGTTTCTAGACCGCTCTCTGTGCTGGCATTTTCTGACCACAACCTTTACCTCTTACTACCGACTGATGATAACCCATCTGGGTCTGCCTGAGTGGCAGTATCACTTCACCCCATATGGCCCCAGCCCTCAGGCTAAGGTAGTCAAAGTGTCTAATCCTTTTTTTTTTTCAGAATATGTGCTGTGACATAAATTGTATTTTTAATATTTATTCATATTATTAACAACATGTGAGACCATTGCAGTTGTATGAATACATTTTATTCAGGATGATTCTTTCACAGTCTACTACAATACTGGCAAATGTAACATTTTAGTAAGTTAGCACAGCACTGAGTTTTAAGTTGCTTCCAGAGAGCATAATTATGTGCATAAGGTGCCATACATTCCACAGAATCAGATATAGCATTGCTGGCTCGGTTAGTAAATTAAGTAGTATTTTCAAAACACATTTGGTGTGGGTTTGTTTTTTTGTTTTTTTCCCCATGTGTTACATGGATTATGTTAAATTATGTATATCTTGGTTGCTGCTGCAGCAGTGGGCATCCCTCTACCAGCCTTTGACTTTCAACTGTGAGCTCAGTTTGGCGGATCCTGCTGGGGATTTATATCTGAACAAGCTGGATCCTTCCAAGGCTTTCAAAGGCAAAGCCAAGGTCCCAGCCCCCAAGAAGAAGCAGTCGACACAGTGCAACTCAGGGGGCGCAGCCAAGGGCCAAAGCAATGCAGGAAGACAAAGTGGAGCAAAGCGGTGAGAAGGTACCCGTACGATGAAGACATTTCCAAATGTCTCCAGTTCCCTCAGGAGCTGGACTCAGTTTGTTGGACTTGGTGCTGTTTGACATGTTTGCCAAGGCTGAGTTGATATGTAGCCAGGGTTGTTGCTGGCTAGACACATTGGAAAGGTGATACAGTTATAGTACTAAAAGTGTTGAAGGCAAAAAATGTTTCTAAATTTTATATGTTTGAGGAGACGATGGCAATTTCCATCACACCTGGCTTAGATGGTTAAAAATGAATCCCCCTCACATGTAGAAAGACACAATCCTGAATTTTATCCACCTTTGGATGCCAAGTGTTGCCAGAGTAATTAGTCTTTGAATTAACAGAGAGTTGTATCAGTGTATATTCAGTACTTATAAACTCATTTAAGGTAATGTTCACTACTGACAGCTTATGGTTAAAAAAAATCATATAAAATCAAAGCAGACAGATGTACAATATAACTGTACCACTGCTGTAACCAGAACCAGAGTTTATAAGTGCTGCTGTTTTCAGTGGGCTTGATTTCTGAATGCATTATGTAAATTCTACATGCAGCATGTAATACTGTAAAGTGCGGAAATGGCTAGATAACACATCTCTTTATATTAATAACTTTAAACTTAAGGAAACAAGAAGACTTAATGTAATGTTGTGTAGCTCACACCCTATATGTATTGATAATTGACAGGTTGAAAACTAACGTATAGGACTCAACAGATGCTTTTAGAGCTTCATTATCAAACATTAAGCCACATAAGTGTGAAGACAAACGTGACCTGTTACATTATAAAAGGACTACTAACTGGCCATTGTACTACTGCAGTGCCTCATGAATGCTGCTCTGTAATGTAAACTTCAGAAATGAACACTGTTTCTAACACAGATTATTCATCATGAGTGAATGAATATCAAAGGTATATTTTAACAGTTCAGGGCCACAGTTGTACAGCGGTTAGCACTGTCACCTCACAGCGTGGAAGGTCTCTGCGTTCAAATCCACAGAGTTTGCATGTTCTCCTGTGCCTGTGCGAGTTCTCACCAGATATTCTGGCTTCTTCCACAGACATTCACATCAGATTATCTGGTGACTCTAAACTGGCTGTAGGTTGTGAATGGTTATCTTGTGTTTGTTTCACATGATTTCTACTTTAAGTCTTCGCCACAGGTATGTCAAAACAACAAACCTCTATGAAAGCCAACAACGTAGTGCTTGCCCTAACCTGACGTGCGCCTCCCTTCATAAGCAACTATACATCGCACCAGATGGTACGTTTAGTACCACTGATTCCTCTTATGCATGTCTGGCTACGTTTTTGTGGCTGGCACTGCATCTAATAGATCAGGACATGATCACACGCACAAGCCTGAATACCCGCAACAACATCAGCCGCATACGTAGGTAGCCCCTGTCGACCCTACAAAGAATCACCAGAGAAGTTTAATTCAGCTAATACCCCTGCCACAGACCCCACCTACCGATTCTAAATTGGGTAAGCGCTTAAGATAATGGCTCTTGTAACACAAATATAAAGCTCAGTAGACCCAATCTCACATCTACAGTTTTGGTTCAAGTACTTTTTAGTATGTACTTTTTGTCTGTAGGCTGCTGTGCACAAGAATGCTAGAAAGAAAAATGTCTGTATTTGGTTTTGTCGCTGTCCTTTCAAGCGGTGAGGAGTCATCTCCTACTGTGTGTTTGGTTTTCAAAAAAATATATGATCCCAGTGTATGGGGGCTGTTTGCTTCTCTTTGCACACCCTTAAGTTTTTCCACAGTTGTGGAAGTAGTCCCCTGTTGAGTGTTAAAGTGAATGATATTTATGTCTTCTAAGGTTACATAAGCTGCTATTGCAGTAATAAAAACAACATGAGTGAGCGAGTGTGGTTTTGTCAAATTTTCATCTCTAAAGTGACCGTATGTTTGTCTCAAACCTTTTTATTGTAGCGTATAGTAACGAGTACAGTGAGTCAAAATGTCTAATAGTGTATATTTTATATGTATTGTAGTCTATCATTTACACTAACTCTAGAAGAATAATTCAGGGATGGGCAATTAATTTTCCCAAGAGACCACAATTAGGGCCTAATTGTAACATCTACTCTTACCAGTAGCAGCTTATAAAGGAATAATTAATATTGAGCAGAACTGAGTTCATCTTATTGGTCCAGCCCTCCACAACAGTCTCAGTTTCCCATGTTGCCACTTGGGAAAATTAACTCACCACACCCAATTTAAGTTGATGTTGAAATTGTGTAAAACACGGTGAGCATTTTTGATTTGAACAAATCTTTATTTCACTCCCTGTTTGCTAATCATCCTCTGTCTCCCATCTAACAAGTTAGTTTTGGGCTTTTTAACCCTTTACCTTCATTGAATGTTGCATCTTCATAGAGCTATTCACTTAGCTGTCAACTTAGCTAGGGTGTCACACACACATATTTTCAATGGTATTTATCTCTTTATCCAGAGGGACAGCTTCTTCAACCATCTCTCCACCCGCTTTAGAGAGGTGTGGGTGATGCAGTTCCACAACAGCCTTGTATAGCCCTGCTCCAAGGACTCCTCCAATAGGGGGGGCAACTAGAGGCACCCACCACCATCCGTTTCCAGCCCTACACAGATAAAGGCAGCAAACCACAAAAAAGTAAATAGTTAATTAATAATGAAAAGTAGTTGGGGGGGGGTTATTCTTGACTAATCCTTGATTAAGGTGGAAAAAGCAAAAGAAAATGATATGGCCTTTTTGTGTACCTGAACACATCAGATCCCCAGCCTGCCATGGCAGTGAAAACCCTGGGTGCGATGTCTCTGGTGGGGTTGATGGCATAGCCACTATTGCTACCCAAAGAAATGCCAATGAGAAGCACCAGGAAACCCGCAAATGCAGGCTCACTTCCTGCTGGCGCTGGTTTGTTCTTCTGGTCGGATAGAGCCATAAGGCACAGTAGTAGCATCGCTGTGCCAAATACCTTCCCCAAACACACACATAGAACAAAAACATCAGTCTGGAAAGATAACCGTGTAGAAAGCCATCTAGTAAAGGAAATCATTCATGCTGATTATGTCTGATGATGGAGAGTTGTAACTATGAAGCTTTAGTTGACTTTCAGTGCTACCTGGTCAAAAAATCCAGCTATCAGAGAGAGGTATGGAGCAGGATAGGTGGCAAAGATACCAGCAGTGGCCTTCTCACCAGTCACAGTCAGGTTTCCTCTACAGTAGTCATGAATGGCTTCTGCAAACGTATCAAACAGATAAATCGTGATAGTTGTGTGACTCCAAGAAATCGCAGCAATACTTCAGTAACAGTGCCTCCAGATCTGTATGAGTTGTTTTCCATGTGGTTTTTATAATACTTTTTCTAGGACGTTTGCCGCTTAGGACACATGATGGTGCAGTACAGCATGGTGGGCCTCTTCATAATGTGTTCCACATGTGTAGATGCAGAAAAACATCAGATAAGCTTTAAATTTAAATCATGCATGGGCCGATTTCCTGAGACTTTGCTTCTTTGTTTTTGAACCTTCAAGTGACCTAGATACCTATTTTTTCTTTTTTAACACATACTGTTGCGTTTCCTCACCATAGTAGACAGCATAAATTGTCCCTGCTGCAAGAAATGACCCCAATAGCTGTGCCGAAATATAAAGAGGTAGCATCTTCCACGGGAGGCGGCGAAACACACACATTGTGAATGATACAGCGCCATTCATATGAGCCCCTGAAACAGATCAAAAGAGCAAAATATGACTGCTGAACAACAATTGGAAAGCATTTCATAGGTTTTGATGTCATCATCTTTCATACCCGAGATCTTCCCTCCAACATGAGACCCCATGGCAACAGCCAGTCCAAAACCCAGGTTGATGCTGAGGTACTGTCCAAAAGCTCCCTGACCAGTCACTACCTGGGCCACAGACCCCAAGCCCAATGACTGGAGACAAAGAGAACCCATATATCATTTATGCAGTCAAACATAGAAACAGATTACAAGAAATACTTTCCAGGAAGCTTATTTCACAATATAAGAAATGTTTGAGGCAAACTGTGATTAAGTGCTGGCAGCCAGATTCTTTTGTAATCGACAATAGCAGTTTCTCACTGTAAAAAATCTTATAGTGTAACACTGTCAGCTGTTTGGTTGCTATTATTCTGCCACTTTAAATCTAATAGTAATGATTGTAAAACACCTGTAAAATATCTCAATTTACTGTAAATATTTGGCTGTAAAAACAAACTCATCCTGAGCTCCTTGTCTTTTTGACATATGACAAGATATCAGCTCATCACATGATTCTCCTACTCCTTGCACTGCAGATTTATATGAATGTCAGTTTATCAGCCACCACTACACTGAATGCTGCCAGGATGCAAGGAGTTGGACCACAGTTACAGTCTTGAAGCAACATAAACATAATTTCCTGTACAACTTTTCCCTCTCCAGCAATGGAATTGTCTAACAAAACATTTTTAAAAATCCTGTGCACCAGCTTGATATGATGTAGGGAAAGCCACTCAACAAATATATAGTGTGCATCCAGAAAGTATTCACAGCCTTTGCAAAATATTTTGTTGAAGCACCTTTGGCTGCAATTACAGCCTCAAGCCTTTTGTTTTTGGTGAACCAGCACTCCTTATTCAACTTGGTGGAGCTTGAGATACTCTACAGTCATTTTCAGACAGGTTCCTTCCCTCTGGCTGGGCTGCTTAAGGACATTTGCAGAGCTGTGCCAAAGCCGCTCCTTTGTCATCTTGGCTTTGTGCTTAGGGTCGTTGTCCTGCTGGAAGAGAGCTGCTTCGCCCAATCCAGTCTAGAGCTCTTGGGAGCACATTATCATCCAGGATGTCTCTGTATATTGCACATTCATTCATTCAAGTTCCTGCTGCTGAAAAACATCCCACAGCATGATGCTGCCACCATTTTACTACTGAGTTCAAATTTTATTTCATCAGACCAGAGGATTTGGTTTCTCATGGTATGAGAGTCCTTCAGGTGCTTTTTGGTATATCCCAGGTGGGCTGTCATTTGACTTTTACTGAGAAGTAGCTTCTGTCTGGTTACTACCACACTGGCCTGATTGGTGAAGTGCTACAGAAATGGTTGTACTTCTGGAAGGTTTTCCTCTCTCTACAGAGCAACACTGGAGCTCTGTCAGAGTGACCATTGGGTTCTTCATTAGCTTCCTAACTATGGCTATTCCAAAATGGAATAACCTGGAGCCAGATAATTGAGGCTCTGTGCCTTGAAACTGTCCTGTCTCAGAGGTCTCCAGACAATTTCTTGGACATCATGGCTTGGTTTTTGCTCTGACATGCACTGTCAGCTGTGGGACATCATACAAACAGGTGTGTGCCTCTCCAAATCACATCCAGTTGGCTGACTTTACCACAGGTGGAAGTTGTCGAAACACCAGTGGAACATCAGAGGCTCAGTGGACACTCAATTTTGAGTGTCACAACAAAATGTGGTGAATACTTATGTACATGTTATAGTTTTGCTTTTTTATTTTTATATCTATTTATAAACATTTCAATATTTTTTTACCTTTGTCATTATGAAGTATTGTGTTTAGAATTTTTTAGGTGAAAAATGAATTGAATCCATTTTGAAATATCACTGTAACATGACAAAAATGTGGAAGTGTTGTGAATACTTTCTGGATGTAAACAAGAAGCACTCTGAGAGTTTAAACCTCCACAACGCAGCTCACTCTCTGGGCAGAATTTACTTTTAAGAGAATGGTATAATTCAGTTTATTTTCTTTGTTCGCACACATTTTTGTTCTCACATGTTTTAAATCTGTATACGGTACTATATGTTCACAATACACATCACACTTGTAAGCGTCATAGTTTCTAAGTTATAAGGTTTTTTTGTAACTTTTCAACCGATGAATAATTTAAGTCTCCTAGAAGGCTTTAGTGAATGTAAGCCAAATTTTAATGGCATGTTAACATGACCTTATCTACACGCCTAGAAAGTGTTATCAGAATTGAGCTGTCTTGCTTATAGACAGATTGACACGCACCCAAATGCTACCAAAAGAATAACCTCTCTGACGGAGGTAAGTAGCAAAAAGTTAAGTTTTTTGGGAGGTTTTTTTTGTTTGTTTGTTTTAATTATTTCTAGAAGTACCTTCGTTTCTAAACATACTGTATAAGTAACATTTTCTTTCTTACTTAAAAGTTAAAAGGCTGAGTTGCACAATTAATTTTCATTTTAATTATGGTACTGCACAAATGTAAAAGACACCACACTACTGAATTATCTTGCTTTTAACTCAAGCGGCTATGTTATCAGGGTAAAAAAAAATGCTGACACTGAAAAACTGTAGCCATTCTATCAGGAAACAGGAAAAGTCTGGTTCCCCCAACAAAGTCACGAGTATTTTGTTTCTGTCAGGATTCCGAATCACAAACACAGTAAGTGCAATTCTTTTGTGCTCACATTCAGGCATTTACGCTTCCCATGTTCATCATGTTATAAATGCATGTGTTTTTCTTCCAGGCTTCTAAGTAAAAGGTTTATTGTAACAGCTGACAGCTGACGTGTGACTTCTGGAAACCTCTTCAGCTGGCTTGCTGCCTGACTATTACTCTATAATAATACTAGACTCTCAGGTTCATTCACTGAACCTGACAATGTGACTGTTAATAGTGCTTATGTGTGTGTGTGTATTTGGGAGAATGTTGCAACTTATCAGGATAAAGAGCACGACATTAATGATTAATAGCATATGGGTGCTACAGATAAGCAATTAGATTCTAAACAGAAAGAAGACCCGATAAATGAAAAGTCAAAATGTCAGCGGAATCATGGATTTGAGAGGTGCTTTTACAGTTTTTAATGAGATATTACATATTATTATTTGAAAGCATATGACACTTCAGAAATCTTGTGATAATACTGTATTCTTACCATCATGACATATGTGCTAAGTGATTCAGCAAGTCCCACACGAATGAGTTCATTCTTTAGCCAAACTTTGGATCGAGTTACTTTACCTCCCCTCTGCTGAAACACCCTGGGTTTTACTGACTGCACCAAGTCCTTCATTTCTTCTTCTTCTACTTTTTCTTCCTCTTCTTCTTTCCTTCCAACCTCAGGACTTTTTTTTACCCTTTTTGAATGAGAAAAAAAAAACTACACATTCAGCCTTGGTTGAAAAATTTATGAAGTGACTGGCACACAGTACTTTGCAAACAAGACCAACTTTTTGTCTCCTGACCTCAAAAGTTCCCCTTTTTCCACTCACTTACCTAATTGTGTTTCTCAGTCTCTCTTTGTCACTCACATCCAATGGAAGTTGTCCACAATTTAAAGGCTTCAACACACTCTCACCCACCTCCACCCCCTTCTTCTCTCCCCTCCTCCTGGAAATGGCCAAAGATACAGTGACACACACCCTGCTGTGCTTGATTATCTGTCAAATTTGTCATAATAAAAACACTTTAAATACATCTGTGGAGTACTTTATTCAGAACTGAAACTCATTACAAGTTAACTTACTAAAAGGCTGAATAAGATGTTTTTATTTTTTTTATATTATTATTTATGGCTTTTACAGCAACAAAAAGTTACCTTGAAATTATTATGTAGACTTTTTTTAATTGTTCCATGTTGTTTTGTGCACATGTTCTGTATACTTCTGATTATATGAAATGCACTTTACATCTACACTTACACTTCGCACCTTACATTACTGAAGTGGGGTCAAAACAGCATAAACTATTGGTTGAAGCAAGGCTGCTACAGTAACACACTATCTGGACTTCATAGCATTACAAAGTCCATACATGCTTTTTCTCTCCTAAATAAGCAAAAGAAACACAACAACAAAAACTGAAAAGTAGATTACGATGGCTACAACTTTGGAAGTTTGTAGGTGATAAAAGTTGATCAATACACACAAACAATTTCCAGCTGCAAAATCTGATTTTCACCAATACTGGTTACTTCAGTATAAATGTCGTATTTATTGATTTCAGCTGTTTCAGATTTGTTTATTTTATTGATCGCACAAAAAAGGGTAATTCAGCGCCCAGCTTGCTCACACAGTCATAAACAACCTAACCAAACCTGAGTCTGTAGTAAATGACGTGACAGTGTGGACTGCCATGAAATTTTATGTTCATGTTCCCTGAAAAGTTAATTGTAATGTCTTTGATCTTTGAAAATAATGCTACGTTTGTTCAATCTTAGTATGCTTAAATGTGCACTCAGCCTGACTAATGATGTTTATAGTTTAGGGCTGCAATGATTCATTGCATAATTCAAATAACTCAATGATAAAAAATGTAAAAAAAAAAAAGTCCTCGAGGCAAATTTTTCGACGCTTCGTTTAAATTCTATATAAACGTTTCACCCACATTTGGGAATAAAATAGACCTGCGATAAACACGTATTTAGGAGCATGTATGTGAATACAAATTTTGACAACAATAAGCCCAGGCAGGCCCTGGTTTTTAAAAAGAAATACTGATAATATGCAGATGAACTGTTAATTTAGTCTGATACCATGATTAAATTAGCCCACTTTCTATCACTGTGGCCCGTGACACCAGCAACAAACAGCGGTGAGTCTAAAGGGGGGCATGGGTTGTCTGCAGATTGTGTCAGAGCTCTGTGTGCGGGCAGGCGGAAACCATAGCTTTATTGCTGGCGATAAACAAAACATGAACTGAAAAACAGACCGCTGAAAACAGAAACACACAGGCACAATTTGAGGGTATGACGCGGCAGAGAGCAAAGGTAAACACAGGGGAGTAATCAGGGAGTGGAAAACAGGAGGGAGACACAGCTGGGAGGGATTAGGGCTAACGAGACGGGGAGCGAAGCTAGACACACTGACATCAGCCACAACCCTTCAAAATAAAACAGGAAACAATTCACAAAGACACAGACTAAGAAATGCAGACTTACACAGAGGGAACACACGGGCAGAAAAAACTAAGCACAGAACTAAACCTAAACTAAACATGAGGGCATAAGAACTAAACCCTAAACTGGAATAAGCTGGAACATAGAATAATAATAATAATCAACACAGGATAGCTAAAGAATCAGAACATAAATTATAATACAGAAGAATACCAAAAACATAAGAAACAGAAAATGCTGGATCAGAATGACCCAGAACCGGGACAGATTGTTCAAAATGCTGCTGCTAGGCTTCTGACCAAAACATCTAAGTACTCACATGTGACCCACTTATTATTTAGCATACAAGGCTGAGACCTAAGGGAGACAGAGCTGTTGCCACTGTGTCTCCTTGACTGTGCAACTCTCTCCCACTGAGCATAAGATCTGTGGACTCAGTAGTCTCTTTTAAACAACAACTAAAAACACATCTTTTTAGAATTGCATTGCATTAACTTTTGTCTGTTTTTGTTTTATAATTCGTTATCTCTGTGTGAAGCACTTTGTGATCTTTTATCCATATTTCACGGTCTGGCTGGCAGACCGTGGGGATATGGGGGAATGAGGACCCAGAACGCATGGTTCTGCGATTCAAACAGTGCACTTTATTTACAGTGAAGGCTGTAAACACAATAACTCCCCGTTGCTCCCTTGAATCCCGTGTGTGTGCTCCCCACTGTTGTGTTTTCGCACACCCTGTGCGTGCTGCCGTTCTGGTCCACTCTTCCACCTGGGGGGAAAACCACAAAAACAGCCATCAACACCAACCCCAGCGGGCATACACGAACTGCACCGTCGTACGCTGACACACACTAACTTGGGTAGACAACTCAATGATCCCACACCGGTGGGAGCTCCAACACTCTCCTAAGTAGCTCCCCCGACGAGCCCTGACCACCAACAGATGTGTGGCAGGAACTTCAGGTGTGGCCAGTCCTCTTGCAGGGCCACACCCATCAGGCCTGCATGGGCTGTTCTCCATCCTCCAGCCACATATATACATATAATGAGTGGAACACCGAACAACACAGAATAGTACAGAAAAACACACATCCCCAAATAACAACACTACTACTACTACTAATAATAATAATAATAATAACGATAATAACAGTCCATCCTGCTTAAGGACCCCCCGAGTCCTCCAGAGCCGGGTCCATGACACATAAAGGTGCTATATAAATAAAACTTTACTTACTTACTTAGTAGACCCTGTACTTGACTGTACTTGAGATTATTTATTTCATTTGGAATTTAAGAACATTTTTTCTTTAAAAAAATTAATTTGACAGATGTTGTTTAAGCAGTTAAACTTAAAAAAAATGCAATTCCTAAAATAGAAACCAATGAGTAGTTCATTCTGAAAGACCTATTTTTCTCTTTTGAATATTTATTATTGCACATTAATAAAACAAAAGCATTTTCTTATCAGATTCCTCGATTAATCAATGGAATAATTGCTAGAATACTCGATTACTAAAATAATTAATGGCTACAGCCTTCAAAATAAGACAAAGTTCATCCTTATAATGGCTCTGGATTGGTACACTTTATTGTAGAATATCTTAGTTAGCTAATGTTTAAATATTTAATAGCTCTTGGGGTTTTTTCACAGTGGCACTGAGAGGCCAAACAGACTGCAACTTAAGAAAACATCAGCATATATTTTGAGGTAAGTTGATTTATAGTGTTATATCATATTTTATAAGGATTTTATGTGTTTGTATCATCTCTGTTCACTCCTGTCAGACTCATTTAGCAAAAATCATCCTGTTTAAGGTTCAGTTTTCCTCTGTTCTATATGAATTAAGACAGTTATGATATGGCATGATTATACTCACAAATTAAAGGAATATTTAATATACCAGTCTACTTATTTTATCAGAAACATGCAATTTACAGCTTTGTTAATCGGATGGTTGCCGGTTCGAGCCCCGGCTCCGACAGTCTCGGTCGGTGTGCTCTTGGACAAAACACTTCACCCATTGCCAAACTGGTGGTGGTCAGAGGGCCCGGTGGCGCCAGTGTCCGGCAGCCTAGCCTCTGTCAGTGCACCTCAGGGCTGTGGCTACAATGTAGCTTGCCATCACCAGTGTGTGAATGTGTGTGTGAATGGGTGGATGACTGAATGTAGTATAAAGTGCTTTGGGGTCCTTAGGGACTAAGTAAAGCGCTATACAAATACAGGCCATTTACCATTTACTTGGCATGTGTGTTAAACTAAAGCATCACACAGTATCAAGGGAAGTAGGGAGTAAATTTAAAAGAAAAGGCTGTTTTTGCTATTATCTATTGTTTGCTGTTGTTCCTAGGGTAATTTACTCTTGGCATCCTGAGGGAGTTTATGCAGTTGGTAGTCTATGGCTGTTAAATATTTCAGTAGGATGAGGGTTAAATTGTAACTTTAGTTACTTTGTGTTCTGTTGTATTGTGTGTGCTTTTGCGCTGTTTTTCTATTTGCTTATGTTTTCTTAGGTTGCAGTCTGTTTGGCCTCTCAGGGCCACAGTATTTTTCCTCCAAGCTTGACTCTCGACTCATGCCTGCGAAGTTTGGGAGAGATTGGACATTGTGTTTTCGAGTGACAGCAGATTACTGCTTTTTGGCGAGTGATTGAAACTCCACATGCTAACTCCCTAAACGTAAAATGCTTCACAATTTAACATCACAAAGGTGTTTAGATTCCATGCTTCCACTGGAGATCGTGTCGCTCTGATGAAATCCCTTGGAGGAGTTCGTCAAAGTATGAGGCCTGAAAAGAGGGGAAAATGTCGCCAAAATTACACATTAATTTTAAAATGCCTGACTTCCTGTTGGATTTGGGATATTGCTCCAAGAGACTTTTTTGTACATCTTGGTACCCTACATAAGCTTACCAGGTTTCAGACTCATAGATGAAACACGGAGCAGGGGCTGATGTTTTTAAATTTTGCAGGGGGCGCTGTGGAGCCATTTTGCAATATTCCATGAAAATGACTAGAAAACCCTCATCACATTGGAGGTGTGGGCCAAATGTCAAGAGTTTTTAAACTTTCCAAGCCCCTCAACAGCCACTTCATCTTTCATGGTGAACCGCCTTGCCACCAGGGTGTGCTGTTCAGTTTAAACTCACAATTTTTGTCACTGAAGCATCATGAGGGACTGTTAATATTCCCCGCTTTTGAGGTGGACCTGATGAACCTGTGAAAATCAGTATATCAAAGTGAAAGACATGACATCTCCTGTTCCCACTAGGTGGTGCTCTGCGTATTCCTGACAATGGGCATATCAATCTGTTCAGGATGGCTACGTAATCATGTCTGTAAAATTTGGTAATGATCAGACTGGATTTCTTTAAGTTATGGCGTTTTCGTTCTTCACGGCGAGACATCAATGTTCGCCATCCTGCTGGGGTCATGCCAGTTCGCAAAAACTCACAGTTTTCCATGTATTGCCAAGACCAACTCCTTAATGCTTTCCTGGACAAATTTGAGGCTACATGGTTCACCGACATCTATACTGTACCTCAAAGTGTAAAACATGACATTTCCTGTTCCCACTAGGTGGCGCTATTGCCGTTGTCAAATATGGCAAGTGAAATATGTTCAGGGGCAGAGTCTTATCATATGTCGGAAGTTTGGTCCAGATGGGACACTTTATATGGAAATGAGAGCAAATAAGATTTTCATGGCAAATTATCAAAATTTACCGTGGCGCCACGACCACACCCTTGTCCGAAAACTCAAAAGCTCTACAATTTAATATGGCCCAGGTGTGTAGTTGACACTGACCAAATATGAAGCGTATACGATCAAATCCCAAGGAGGAGTTCGCAAAAGTACAAGGCCTGGAAATGGCAAAATCAGATACAAAATGTCACCTTCAATCCAAAATGGCGGACTTCCTGTTGGGTGTGCATCAATGGTCCCAATGACTTTTTTGTCCGTCTCAGCATGATACACGTGTGGGCCCAATTTCATTCATGTAGCTCAAACTATGTGTTCCTAGGGTTGCATTTAACAACACATAGGTGGCGCTCCAGAGCCATTTTCCAATGCTCATATATAAAACCTTTAAAATACGAAATTTTTCACCAGACCTGACATGTGTGCAAAATTTCATGAGTTTTTGAGCATGTTAAAGCCCTCAAAAAGGCACTTGTTTTACCTGAATAATAATAAGAAGAAACGGAGCAGATACAATAGGGCCTTCGCACTCTCGGTGCTCAGGCCCTAATAAAACCCATAGGTTAGACAAAAAGAGGCAAAAAAGCACCCCTGGACAAACCCCACCAGACATACTGGACTGCCGGAGGATTCTTTATTCCTCCCACCGTCCAAAGACATGCAGCTTGTGGGGATAGGTTAATTGATTAATCCAAATTGCCCATAGGTGTGAATACGCGAGTGAATGTGAGCACGAATGGTTGTCTGTCTCTGTGTGTTAGCCCTGCGACAGACTGGCGAGCTGTCAAGGGTGTACCCTGCCTCTCGCCCTATGACAGCTGGGATAGGCTCCAGCATCCACCGCGACCCTGAAAAGGATAAGCGGAAGCGAATGGATGGATGGATGGATGGATGGATGGATGTTTGGATAGTTTCATCAGTTATCCAGCACTAAACTAAGAATTTTTACAAATGTTGATCCTATGAAAATAGTGTTTACCTCTGAAGCTCCCTCACGCTAAAAATAAAAATAAAATATTATTCACTTCTTAACATGAACTATTAATTTTGATTCAAATGAAACTGAAACATATCTAATCAAAGGTTTATTTATTCAAATCATTAATTGTTAGGGAAAATGTACTTGCTATTAACAATCAAGTAACCTTCATTACACCAGATTCCATTAAATGTTGCACTTTTGTAACAAAATTACATAACATTGAATTAGCTAAAATCAGCAGTTTGGGCAGTGAAACATTTGATCTGCCATGGTAATCAAACTGCATATCCCACTTCCTCCAAACCAGGAATGTCAAACACAAGGCCTTGGGGCCAGGATCAGCTGGGAAAAGACCCCAGTGTAAAGGAATGCACTGATTTTGGAGTTTTAACTGTATTTTCATAGGTTTTTGAGTGTTTGCTACTAATAAAGAGAAAATAGTTTTTGCACTATCTTCTACATACTGAGTCATTCTGCTCATGGTAGTCTAAGGAGCTTGGTTTCACAAAACGTAAAGAAGTCCAGTCACTTTCCTTCCAAGCTCCTTAGAGTAAATGTGTATTTGCACTGACAGAAATTGGCTGCTGATTGGGAAAACTGTGTTTGTTACTCTTAGCAATCCAACAAACATCACAAAAAGAACTTAACATCCAAAAGATTGGTTAAGACTTGTATCTTCACAAAGAAGTTCTGCTTCATTTTGTGTGAGTATTTCCACAAACTTTGAAGTTTAGGGTCCCTTTTTTCATCACGTGCTCTACAAGTAACACCTGGCTTATTGGATTACCTGGAGCCTGGAATTCATTTTGTCTTCTAAGAATTTAAATTGGTGATCAAGAAACATGACAACTAAGAGGCTAACAGAAGATATTGAAGAAGTTAAGAAGTCTCTTAACTTCATGTCAGAGGAATTGAGTAAGGTGGTGAAACAGCAAGCAGGACTGCTGGACTTAATTGAAGAAGTAAGACAACTGAAGATTGTGATTAAGGAAAAAGACAAGAAGATTGAAGAGCTGGAAAAAAAGAGTTGAAGATTTGGAGCAGTATACAAGAATGGAAGATGTGATTATTTCTGGACTGAAGACAAATCACTACACCTATGCACGGAGTACAGCAGGTGACAAGGAGGGGGAAGATGCACCAAGAGCTGAAAAGGATTTGCTTGAGCAGCAAGTTATTCAGTTTTTCAAAGACAAAGACATTCTTTTGGATAGCAAAAACATAGCTGCATGTCATACTATTCCACAAAAACATACCAAGATGCCAACTATCATACTACGATTTGTGAACAGGAAATATAAAGTTGAACTGTTAAAGATGGGAAAGAAGTTAAAGGGAACCGGCGTATATGTGAATGAGCATCTCACCAAGAGAAATGCTGAAATTGCACGACAGGCAAGACTATTGAAGAAGTAAAGGCACATCCAAGATACCTGGACTAGGAACTGTAAGGTATTCATAAGACTTAATGGGACACCAGAACAAGCTAAAGTAATTGTTGTCAGAGACATTGCAGATCTTGAGAGATTTAAACAAAAGAAATAGAGTTCAGTGTAGAAAAGAATTGTGTTGCTGACTGTGATATGAACAATATCTGATAAGTGTGAGAAAAATAACTATGCATGTGAATGTGAACAAAATAAAAGGCAAAAAAATGGAATATTTTGGATCTCATGATTATAAATTTTATGAGTTGGACAATAGTATTGATCCAGATATCCACCTCTATCAGAATGTTGATATGACATGTGAATATTATAATGGGGAAGAGTTGGATCCCAAGATAAAAGGTTTTTCATTAATCCACTTTAACAGTCGGAGTCTTTACAGTAATTTTTCTAAAATCAAAGCGTTTCTTGATCAATTCCAAAATAAGTTTGCAGTGGTAGCAATTTCAGAAACATGGTTGAATGATGACAAAGAATTGCAAGATGGACTAGAGGGATATGAAATGTTTTGGCAAAATAGGAAGAATAGAAGAGGAGGGGGTGTTGCTATGTTTGTTTTTTCATATCTTAAATGTAAAGTTGTTAACAATATGACTGCTGTGATTGATAGATAACTTGATGGAATGTTTAACCATTGAAATTCAGGTTGAAAGATCGAAAAACATATTAGTTAGCTGCATTTATCATACATCTGCATCCTGTATAGATCAGTTTACTAAAGAAATTTCTGTAATATTAAAAAAACACAAGGAGAAGGTGACTTTTTTTTGTGGTGATTTTAACATTGATCTATTGAAGGCAAACGACCATAATAAGACGTTTAGTTTTGGATTCCATCCGTTGATTCTAAAGCCGAGCAGATTAATGATGGATAGCGCCACTTTGATCGACAATATTTTTGTCAATAAGATAGACGGCAAGCTACATAGTGGACTGTTAGTCACAGATGTAAGTGATCACTTGCCTGTCTTTTCAGTGTTTGAAATGAACAATCAACTTCATTTTCAAGAGGAAAAGCAAATTTATTTCAGTGGTAGAATAAAAACACCAGAACAAATTGCGGCTTTTAAAACAGACTTAGAAAATTATGACTGGCAAAAAGTTTATATCGAAGACACTAATGATGCATACAATGCGTTTTTGGATATATTTTTGTCAATCTATGACAGCCATTGTCCAATTAAAAGGTTTTCTGAAAATTATAAAAAGAAAAAAACCATGGTTTACACAAGGTCTGGAAAGAGCCTGTAAAAAGAAAAATAGGATATACAAGATTTTTTTGACACATAGAACAAAGGAAAATGAAGACAAATATAAGAAATATCGAAATAAATTAACATCTATTATACGATATGAAAAGAAAAGATATTATGAACAGCTGCTTCAAAAACATAAAAGTAATATTAAGGCTACCTGGAGTGTATTAAATAGGATAATAAAAAATCAACATAATATATGTTCTCCAACACGTATTGTAAAAAGAGGTAATGTAGTGATTGATAATACTGAGAGCATAGTTAATGAATTTAATGATTACTTTGTTAATGTAGGTCCCAACTTGGCAAAAGAGATTTCTGTACCAGGAGGAAATGATGAAGTAGATTCTACTTCTTGTAAATGTAGCTGAATGTTTCTTGGTGGAGTCTGTGAGAGTGACATTGTAGAAGTGGTGAGTAAATTCAAGAGTAAAAAATCCATGGATTGTGACGACCTTGACATGTCGTTCTTCATAGTGTCCTTCAACCGTTAACATATATTTGTAACAAATCATTTCAAACTGGAATTTTTCCAGATAAAATGAAAATTGCCAAAGTGATCCCACTATATAAAACTGGTGATAAACAGATTGTGTCAAACTATAGACCGGTATCTTTACTGCCTCAGTTTTCAAAGATTCTTGAAAAACTATTTGCAAACAAACTAGATTCCTTTATTGATAAATATGATTTATTGAATGATCATCAGTATGGGTTCAGAAGAAATCGCTCAACATCTCTAGCTGTGATGGAATTTATTGAAAATATTGCAATGGCTGTGGATGAAAAATAGTTTGGAATAGGTGTGTTTATTGATTTACGTAAAGCCTTTGATACGATAGATAATTCTTTACTTTTACAGAAGTTTGAAAGGTATGGTTTAAGAGGTGTTGTAGAATTTTGGTTAAATAGTTACTTGAATAATAGGTTCCAATATGTGAGTATTAATAACATGAAATCTAAACTTAGAAAAGTAACTTGTGGAGTTCCGCAAGGATCTGTTTTGGGACCTAAGTTATTTTTACTTTATATAAATGATATTTGTACAGCCAGTGATACTTTAAAATATGTGATGTTTGCTGATGATACAAACTTGTTTTGCTCTGGAAAAGACATAAAGAAATTACTGAAAACAGTGGAAACAGAACTCATGAAGTTTTCAATGATAGTTTATTAAATACAAACCAGATGGTTTGTATTTAATAAACTATCATTGAATGAAAGTAAAACAAAATTTATGTTATTTGGAGGTAATAAAAGTAATATTAAAGTAAAATTGAATTTAAATAAGGTTGAAATTGAAAGGGTATATGAGACAAAATTTTTAGGAGTAATTATTGATGATAAACTTTGTTTGAAGCCCCACATAGAACATGTGAAAAGGAAATTATCCAAGTCTATTTCTATTCTTTATAAAACAAGAGATTTTTTTGAATGAGATATAGGATAGGATTGGATATAGGGAGTCCACCAACCAGTTTTTTGTAGGATCATCTATGTTAAAATTCATGGACATATTCTAAAACTTTAGAAATGATATATCGTGTGATGAAAAAGAATGTTCCAATTTGTATTTTAAGTATGTTTCAACTAAGAGATGGAAAATATGATTTGAGGGGGTCTTATAAGTTTGAAATGTCACGGGCTGCGATGGCAGACCGTGGAGTGGCAATGAAAGTAGGGCCCAAAACGCGAGACTCTTAGCGAAGGACAGTGGATTTATTTACAGGAGGTGAAAAACACACAACTATATACAAAATCCCAGCACTGTGGTCCCGTGGTGATTCTCCCTGAATCCCACACAGTGCAGATGTCCGTAAAAGAGAAAGGTGGCGACTCCAAAAAAACTCCAATTCCCACACCGTGACTTAGAAACACACTCCGCTCCAGATTCGAGTTCTGACTCAAGGATCCAGCGTCGGCCTCAGCTCAGCTGCAGTCTTAAATGCCGTTCCCTTGACGAGCGTAATCTGCTGCAGCTGGCAGAGGACGACAAGCGGCAGGTGTGGCTGTCTCTGGAGCAGAAACACTTCCAGGTTCGCAGTCTCCTCAGCGAACCCACACCTCCGGAAGCTCACACGGAGACACATGGAGAAACGGAGAGCAAACCAAAACAACACACGGAAAACATAAACATAAACATATACTGAAAATACATGAGCCCTGGGTCCCTAGACCCAGGCCATGACAGTACCCCCCCTCTAAGGGTCGGCTCCCGACGACCCAAAACAAAACAAAAACCACAACCCAACCACCCCAGGGCGGGCGGCGGGGGGGATAACAGGACGGAGGGCCGGAACCAACCCCCAAATGACCAAATAGTTCATCTCAAAAGTCCCAGAGGCTCAACCGCGACTCCAGCGGAGGCACAAAACAGTTCAATAACCCCCCAAAACCGTGGCGTGAGAAAACCAGTTCAGGCGGCCAGTAACTATAACACAAGAGTTCAGGTGGCCTACCTCGGGTCCCGTGATAGCAACGGAATACTTCAGGCGCCCTGCAGTGTCGCAACAGCTCCGGCGGGCGGCCACGGGTCCGGTGGCAGCAATGTGACAGCTCCGGCGGCCGACCGCGGGTCCGGTGGCGGCGGCGTTGCAACAGCTCCGGCGGACGGCCACAGGTCCGGTGGCGGCGGCGTTGCAACAGCTCCGGCGGGTGGTGGAGTAGAACGGCCCATAATCCCCGAAGTGCTGGACGTGGACGGCATGGAGGGCGTGGATGCGGATCCTGCACACTGACCCCCTGCTCAGGCTGAGCGGGTCCCTCCGGCACGCCGATCTCCGGCTGTGGCTGAGCGGGTCCCTCCGGCACGCCGAGCCGCTCTCTTGATGGTGGGCGCTCCTCCCGCACGCCGGGCTCCCGCTCGCTGAGCTCCTGCTCGGGCCGCGCGAGCTCCTCCTGTGGCTCACGCTCGCTGAGCTCTTGCTCGGGCCGCGCGAGCTCCTCCTGCGGCTCACGCTCGCTGAGCTCCTGCTCGGGCAGCGCGAGCTCCTCCTGCGGCTCCCGCTCGCTGAGCTCCTGCTCAGGCAGCGCGAGCTCCTCCTGCAGCTCCCGCTTGCTGAGCTCCTGCTCCGGCAACGCGAGCTCCTCCTGCGGCTCCCGCTCGCTGAGCACCCGCTCCGGCAGCGCGAGCTCCTCCCGCTCGCCGTGCTCCTCTGCAGGCTCCTCTGCAGGCTCCTCTGCAGGCTCCTCTGCAGGCTCCTCTGCAGGCTCCTCTGCAGGCGGCACGGGCTCCTCCCGCTCGCCGAGCTCCTCTGCAGGCTCCTCTGCAGGCTCCTCTGCAGGCGGCGCGGGCTCCTCCCGCTCGCCGAGCTCCTCTGCAGGCTCCTCTGCAGGCTCCTCTGCAGGCGGCGCGGGCTCCTCCCGCTCGCCGAGCTCCTCTGCAGGCAACGCCGGTCCCTCCGGCTCGTTGAGGTTCTCCAGCAGCGGTGCGGGCTCCTCAGTGGGTGGCTCGCTGAGCTGCTCCGGCTCACAGAGCTCCACAGCTGGCGACGCGGGCTCTCCCCGCTCGCTGAGCCCCTGCTCGGGCTTGCTGAGCTCCTCCGGGTCGCTGAGCCGCTCCTCCGGCTGCGACGCGGGTATAGATGGTTGTTGATCCGGAGGTGAAAATGGCGATGCGGAAGCTGCAGGTGGTGAAGATGACGGTCGAGCGGGTGATGTGGATGGTGAAGCCGAGAGTTCTGCGGTCGCTGCAGTCTGATGGGACGCTGGTGGAGAAGTAGCTGCAAAGGGCGGAGGTGATAATGGTGTGGCAGCTACTCGTGGTAGACTGGACAGCGATGTAGAAACAACAGGCGGGTGACATAATGGCAGGGTAGTTCCAGCAGGCATATCAGCCTCCAACTGAGGATGAAGACGAGAGGCTGACTGGACTGAAGACTGAATTACTAGCTGGGTGACTGGCTGTGTTACAGCTACAAGCTGGGCAGCTGGCTGTGCTACGGCTACAGGCTGGGCAGCTGGCTGTGCTACGGCTACAGGCTGGGCAGCTGGCTGTGCTACGAGGTTAGCTTTCACACAGTCCAGTGAATAAACAGATGAGGTGAGTGAAGATGAATTGTCCATATGACTCACCACAGCCGGCTGTTGGAAAGTTTTAGAGTCTGGCTGCGGTGAGGCACGCCGGCGGCGCAAGCGTCGCTTCTTTAACGATGCCGGGGCCAGCGTATCAGGCTGAGGTTCCACCAGCCGGCCGGACAGGAGAGCAGCTGTGTGATTTTGAGCTGCCGGTCCTTGGTCCGCTGACTCAGCAGGTGCCGCAGAGGCGAGTGGAGATGTGGTGAGGTGCAGAGGGCGTGTGAAACGTTTCCCCCGCAATGGAGGGTCCAACGAGAGAGCTGCAAGCGACGGCGGGGAGGCTATCTGCCTATGAAAAAAGAAATAGGCAGCAAGGGCTCCCAGGGAGGTTGCCACATCCTCCTCGCCCGGACAGCCCACACCAAACAGCTCAAAACAGGAACTTTCCCTCAGCGTGGTTATAATCAAAATTAGTCTCTTAATGTCCAAAAAGCTCACAGATAAGGTGATTGATGATAGGAAGTAATCAAAAAATACGACCTGTAAGTGTCTCTGATGAGGATCTGCCCTCTGGAGCATGCTCCGACAGTAACTCCAGAGCTGGGCAAGCAACTCCTCCTGTGAGACGGTCCCTGTGTCCGCTGGGCCCATGATGGCTGGATCCTTCTGTCACGGGCTGCGATGGCAGACCGTGGAGTGGCAATGAAAGTAGGGCCCAAAACGCGAGACTCTTAGCGAAGGACAGTGGATTTATTTACAGGAGGTGAAAAACACACAACTATATACAAAATCCCAGCACTGTGGTCCCGTGGTGATTCTCCCTGAATCCCACACAGTGCAGATGTCCGTAAAAGAGAAAGGTGGCGACTCCAAAAAAACTCCAATTCCCACACCGTGACTTAGAAACACACTCCGCTCCAGATTCGAGTTCTGACTCAAGGATCCAGCGTCGGCCTCAGCTCAGCTGCAGTCTTAAATGCCGTTCCCTTGACGAGCGTAATCTGCTGCAGCTGGCAGAGGACGACGAGCGGCAGGTGTGGCTGTCTCTGGAGCAGAAACACTTCCAGGTTCGCAGTCTCCTCAGCGAACCCACACCTCCGGAAGCTCACACGGAGACACATGGAGAAACGGAGAGCAAACCAAAACAACACACGGAAAATATAAACATATACTGAAAATACATGAGCCCTGGGTCCCTAGACCCAGGCCATGACATGAAATGCCTAAAGTGAGAACCAATGTTAAGTATAGATGTGTGTCAGTTTTGGGAGTGAAATTATGGAATGGACTTAATGATGAACTGAAGATGTGTTTTTCTTTGTCATTCTTCAGGAAGATTTTAAAAATTTGTATTATAATTTTTATGGTGTCAGACTGAGCGGAGGTCTTTCCTGAGCTCCCGCCGCCACTGAGCATATCCTGCTTTATTATCGATACGTTCTGTACAACCTTGAGGGATAAAAACTTTAAACAAGAGTCTGTTAAAATGCCTCCTACAAGAGCTGCAAAATCTGCATCCAACAAATCCCCTGAAGAATCAGAAGCGAAAGAGGGTATGTCGACGAGCACAGCTACCACTCCAAGTACACCGGACACCGACGCGCTCGCTGCGGAAATATCAAAGACAGTCGTGGACAAAATATCTACTATGATGGAGAATAAATTCGACGAGCTCTCATTATCACTAAAAAGTATATCGGCACAACTGGAATTAAATTCTCAACGGATCTCTGACACGGAGAATCGCATTTCGACTGCAGAAGACTCGCTGTCAGGTATGGAAACTAGACTGGCTGATATGGAGACTAAAGTGAATACTCTTATGGAAAAATGTCTAGACTTGGAGGGCCGGAGCCGAAGAGACAACATTGTAATTCTGAATTTAAAGGAAGGCACTGAAGGTCGTGAACCGGTGAAATTCCTCGAAGGCTGGCTACCGACTTTGTTGAGTATTCAAACTAAACAGGGGAAAATCAAAATCGACAGAGCCCATCGGTCCATTGGATTATCAAGACCTAATCACCCTCGTGCAATGATTATTAAGGTGCATAATCCGGTAGACAAGATTAGGATCCTCACTGCAGCTAAAGATAATGGCCCCCTGACTTATGATGGACAGATCATTCATATTCGACAAGATTTGGCAACCGGAGTAAAAGAGATGCGACGTGCGTTTAACGGAGTGTGCCAAAAACGTATCCAGAAAAATATGCGCTTTTATATGCGTTATCCTGCTACACTTAACTTTTCTCACGGAGGAAACAATTACTTCTTCCGTAAATCTGAAGATGCTCTTGCTTTTTTGAACAATTTGAGTTAAATTGAACACCGACAGCAATTGATTGAATATGATTAGCTCTATTACGGCACTTAAATATTATACATACTCTTAATTTAAGGATACCCAGTCCATGTTAAGGTATATTGGAACTGGAAGTTGTACACTTATTAAGGAATGATTTAACTGTCCCGTCCCTTCTTATTTGTTTTTTCTTACAAACTTTATAAAGTAAAACATGTTTAACTCAGAAATATAAATGAGGTTCTCTCGGTGGCATGCGGGAGTTTGGACAGGAAGTTTTGTTTCTTTTCTTTTTTTTCCCTTTTTGCCTCTCTGTCAGTGACTTTTGCTCGGTTTCACGAGACCAAGTTTTCTTTTTTGATGGATCGTAGGATCGTTTTTTGGGGGGGAGGGAAGGGGGATTTTAGGGGTTGTTTTTTTTCCCTTTTTTTATCATTAATATGCGTGGTTATTGTTTCTGTTGTTTGTTTATTTATTTTTTCATGTTTGTGTCTATATAATGTATCTAAAATTACCCGCATTCCCTTCTATGGAAACATCTGTTTGCTTAATTGCAGTAGCGCACTCCGAGAAATGGTTTCCCACACATCATGTTATAATAGAGGGGGGAAAGAAACTATAACAAAAGAGATTGAGCTGATATGACTGACCTTAAAATAATTTCTTTAAATGTTAAAGGGCTGAATAATGTTGTTAAAAGACAAAAACTTCTTTCATTCTTGAAAAAGGAAAAAACACAAATTGCCTTACTTTCAGAAACTCATTTAAATGATTTGGAACACTCAAAACTAAAATGAAATTGGGTTGGCCAAGTTTTTTACTCATCATATAACACAAAAGGCAGAGGAGTAGTCATCCTTATCCATAGCAAGTTGCCTCTAACCATAGAAAAAGTCATAAAAGATAAGGAAGGATGCTACATTCTTATATCTGGTTTCCTATTTAGAGAATCTGTTTCTATAGGATGTGTTTATGGTCCAAATTCAGAAGATGTCTCTTTTTTTCCCCCCCAATCTCTTAACCCATGTTTCAGCCATAGCTTCCCCATATTTGGTGTTGGGAGGTGATTTTAATTGTGTTCCTGATCTTAGGGTTGATAAATCTCCACCAGGGAGTGAATTGTCACCAAGAAGCATTAGACTGAAAGAGTTCTGTTCTGATCTAGAAATTTTTGATTCCTGGCGAGTAGCTCACCCCACAGATAGGGACTTCACCTTTTTTTCTTGCCCCCACCAGAGTTTCTCAAGAATAGATTTGTTCCCGTCATCCAGGACGGTATTGGATAGGATGGAAGAGTGCTCAATAAGGTCTTGTCCATTATCTGATCATTCAGTAGTAAGTATAAATGTTCACCCACCTTATTTTGAGCCAACTTCCCGCCGATGGAGGATGAATCCTCATTTATTGAGTAACCCCTTATTTATTGAGTATATCACTAAAGAGTTGAATGTTTTTATGACCACTAATAAAACGGAAGATGTAAGCCCATCTTTATTGTGGGAAACTGCTAAAGCCTATCTTAGGGGTAGTATTATCTCATACACTATAGCGCAGAAAAAGGCGTCAATGAAAGAACAACTCGATTTAGAGCACATAATACAAAAACTAGAAGTGCAGTTTAAAATCTCCAGGTCCAAAACTATACTTAAGAAGTTAGAAGCAGCCCGCTCAGCTTTAAATCAATTACTGACTAAAAGAGCAAAGGCAGCAATTTTCTTTGCTAAGCATAAATTATATGAATCTGGGAATAAACCTGGCTGTCTCTTAGCAAAAATAGCCAAAGGCAGGACAGATACAAACGTTATACAATCACTGTTTGATAATAAACATGTTAAGCATTATAAAACAACGGATATTAATCAAATTATGAAGCAGTTTTATATACACTTATACTCATCAGAGTGTAGTAATACAGATGGGAAGATGCGGGAATTTCTAGAGAAGGTGCCTGTTGTATCGTTATCAGAAAGTCACAGGAAAGAGTTAAATAACCCTGTGACACAGGAGGAAGTGCGACTTGCTATTAACTCCCTTAAAGGAGGAAAAGTACCAGGGCCTGATGGTTTCTGCCCAGAGTTTTATAAAAAACTAAGTCACCTTCTTGCAGGACCATTGACTGATATGTTTTAAGACTCTTTTAAGAATGAACAGTTGCCCCCAACACTCAGACAGGCTAATATTTTGTTAATTCTAAAGAAAAATAAATGTCCAGATAGGTGTGAATCATACAGACCGATCAGTCTCATTAATGTCGATGCTAAATTACTCTCCAAGCTATTAGTAAGGAGGCTTGAGGGCATTCTCCCACTGCTCATAAACCTTGATCAAACAGGCTTTATCCAAAATCGTTTCTCATCTACAAATATTAGACGACTATTAAATACTAGAAAAATTTGCATTTCCTGCGAAAATGCTGTGTGGATGCCTTAACGCTGAAGATGTCGGCTGAAAAAAGCTGAAAAAGTTGAAAAAACAAAAAACATTGCCCTGAGCAGGATTTGAACCTGGCCCTTCTGGTCTAACGGCAGCGACTCACCTCACTGCACCAAACTCATTCTCACAAAGACGAGGTGGAGAGACTGACAATTCTGGTGAAATTAGCAGAAGCTGCTTAGAATTGTGCTGATAAGAGGTGAAAAGGCTAAAAATTTTGCAGAAAAGAGGTTAATCAGAAGAATTTCTGCTGAAAAGAGTTTTTTCTGAAAACAGCAGAAAAAACTGAAAATTTTGCTGAAAAGAGTTCAATCAGCAGAATTTCTGCTCAAAATAGTTTTTTCTGAAAACAGCTGAGATTTGTGCTGATAAGAGGTGAAAAGGCTGAAAACTTTGCAGAAAAGAGATGAATCAGCAGAATTTCTGCTGAAAAGAGTTGCTGATTAGAGTTCAATCAGCAGAATTTCTGCTGAAAAGAGTTCAATTAGCAGAATTTCTGCTCAAAAGAGTTCAATCAGCAGAATTTCTGCTGAAAAGCTTAAAATTCTAAGGAAAACAGCAGAAGAGGCTCAGATTTGTGGTGATAAGAGGTGAAAATGCTGAACCAATCAGAGGTACTGCTTCTGTCTGCTTCATCAGGCTGTGTACTTGTATGTATTTCTGCCATGGACTGTTAACAAGAATCTGAGGTCCATATTAGAAAAGCTTGTAAAATCATAAAACTTTGCAGAATTGAAATAAATTATCAATATGAATTACAGGTCTGTCAGGGTGTATCAATTTGTAGTGAAAAAAACATGTGGGAACACGAGAAGCTGGAGAAATACCAAGGGCTCAGAGAAGAGCTCGAGAGGATGTGGAGGGTGAAGGTAACGGTGGTCCCCATGGTAATCGGAGCACTAGGTGCGGTGACTCCCAAGCTAGGCGAGTGGCTCCAGCAGATCCCGGGAACAACATCGGAGATCTCTGTCCAGAAGAGCGCAGTCCTGGGAACAGCTAAGATACTACGCAGGACCCTCAAGCTCCCAGGCCTCTGGTAGAGGACCCGAGCTTGAAGGATAAACCGCCCACAGGGGCGTGCTGGGTGGGGTTTTTTTTATATCTCATAGTAATCTGACAATACTATAATATTGGCCATATTATATTTACATTGCCACAGTGAGTTGACTTTAGTCTCATAAACAACATTAACTAATTGTTATTTACTAACTAATCTTAAATGACTGTTCAGCACAGAAATGAAGCCCAACAATCATGTTTTACAGTCCCGTGGTCTCAGCCTCAGATACTCAACTAATCAAAGTGATGTCATGACAAAAATGAATGACCAACAGAACATTTTTCTCCTTCATTTCTGTCAAACAAAGCTGTGTGTAACGTGTCTCGCGGTTAGTATCATGGTTGCTAGGCAACCTGAACAGCGCGACTATGCGTATACCGTCCCATTTCACAAGCCTCTCACTTCCGCACTTACTACCCTCAAAAGAAGTAACATTGAATCACTTGCAGCGCAAATTATGTGACAAACTATTGCTGGTAGCTAGGAAATGTATTCTCATTAATTGGGTTAAAGATAAACCTCCCTCTGTGACGTTGTGGTACAGAGAATTATTTAAAGTTATTCCTCATGAAAGAACTGCTGCTAATTTAGGAGGAAATGAGGGTCTCTTTCTCAATGTTTGGTCCCCTTTGCTTTCTTATTTGCCAAATGATTTGTCCCAACTGTTGAGGGGGGGTGGTTGCGATTAAGATGCTCTCAGTTAAATAGGAAGTAAGTGTAAAGGACAATTCATTCTTGGAGTTTATCTTTTTCTCTTTCTATATCTGTGGGTAATTGAGTGAAAATATGTTTTGTGTGTGTGTGTGTGTGTGTGTGTGTGTGTGTGTGTGTGTGTGTGTGTGTGTGTGTGTGTGTGGATGTGGGTTTTTTGGGGTTTTTTTCTTTTCTGTTTGGTTGTTATGTTTTATGCTATTCTTGATAATGAATAAAATTTGTATATCTAAAAAAAAATTAGTATTATACAAGGTTATAGAAATTTGGTTTGTTAAAAAAAATTTGTGTTGCTTTAATTTCTTGATTTATCATTGATTTCTTTTCAAACTGTTATACAACTTATTTATCAATGCTATTTATTTTCTTGGTTAAAGATTTGATTATTTCTATGGGGGTAAGGGATAGGAGAAGTATAAGCCGTATAACACACAGTGTCAGGCTACATTTCACTGTGTGTTATACTTGTATAACCAGTGTTGGGAAGGTTACTTTTAAAATGTATTCCATTACAGAATACAGAATACATGCCCCAAAATGTATTCTGTAACGTATTCCGTTACGTTACTCAATGACAGTAACGTATTCTGAATACTTTGGATTACTTAATATATTATCATTCTTTTTACAACAACGTGAATGTACTATTGCTGTGTGATTTATTACTATTACTCAAGGTCCGCGACTCCGAACTGTAGTAAAGGGACCTCTGACTAATACGGTGGGGTCCCTGTCGGCTCGTAGCCGAAAAATAGCTTTACTTTGTTGTGTGGGTCAACTTTTCTTGCGAGAGACAGAGAGAGGCGTTGAAAGGCTGCTCCAACAGAACTTATTGTTTTCGGAGGAAAACACGAACACGGTGTACAGTCGAGTCTTAATAGCTTACTTACAACTGGGCTCGTCAGGCACTCTTCTTGGCTGAAGTGGTTATTATTATATTTACATGCTTCCAGCTCCCGTTTTTGCTCGATGACAACTCGTACCTTTCCGCTCCCCTTTTTCTCCCTCCTCGCGCTCACAGACCCATAACGTGTATGGCAGTCCATTCTCCCTGAAACACGGACTACACTGTCCATGATGCTACATTCTTTAGAGCTATGCTTGTAGCATTCTGCCTGTTAGCTTAGCACAACAACAACAACGAAAAGGCGCTCTCTCACCCAGGAAACACGCAGTCGCAGAGAGAGAGAGAGAGCGTTGCCCTGTAACCATGGCAACCGTAACGCTGCCGCCTGGAACAACAGAACGTAGCTGTCAAACAAAACCCAAACAGTCCTGACCCGCGACAAAATGAAACAGGAAAGTACCGCAGTGTAATCCATTTATTTCAACAAAGTAACTGTATTCTGAATACCACCTGTTTAAACGGTAACTGTAACGGAATACAGTTACTCATTTTTGTATTTTAAATACGTAACGGCGGTACATGTATTCCGTTACTCCCCAACACTGTGTATAACTATGCATGTGACAAATAAAGAACCTTGAACCTTGAGCCATAAGGCTTCAGCCTATTCCTTTTTCGGTTACTGTTTGAGTACTTTTATGTAAAATTATAATCTGTTGTTGTTGTTGACTGAAATAAAAAAAAATTCAATTCAATTAAAAAAAATTAAGTTTCACTGGTTCGGTATGCTTAATATCAAAGTGGGCTGTATGAGGCCCACCAAGATGTAAAAGGAATTTGACAGCCCTGCAGTTGAATGACCTTGCATCCCTATGTTGGTTCAGTTCCTGCAAAATCATAATTAAAATATTTGTCTGGGACCATCTTTGCAATGACCCAAAACAACTTGTTAAAGAGAAAGTGTACCTACTGTTAAGATCTCCCAATTCTTTTAATCTTTGGGCTGAAGGAAAGACAATACTCGGTGTATAATGCTCAATCAACAATTCTTTATTCCCATACAATTCAACACTTATGAGCACAAGCCATCCGGATGGGGAGACATGCATGAAGAGGGTCACAGCAAATCTCAAACTGGTGGAGGGTTACTCAAGCTCTTATAGCCTTTAGTGGCCCCCACCTAGTTGTAAAAGCCTGAACATTCACATTCTTTGTCTCACACGGGGCCTAAGTTATGACCTCGGCTCCTTATTTTTCTGCTCTCTGTAAAGGTGGGGGTATGGAATGTGGTCTGTTTCTTCTATTATCGGCACAAGGTCCTCTGCACACAACATTCTCTTCAGTTTGACATGTCAAGAAACAGTGTAACACCTTCACAGCAGATCAAGGGTACAGGGTAATGTACACCTTTCTAACAAATCCAAAAATGGTCACATTCTTTTAACCCAAAAATATAATGGAAACTAAGCTACATACACAGCACACAATCTAGACTAAAGGATATTATATGACCTACAGCAGTTAACATAATTCAACTACTTTAACTACAGATACACTGAACAAAAATATAAACGCAACACTTTTGTTACTGCTCCCATTCCCCATGGGATGGACGTAGAGACCTAAAATTCATTCCAGATACACAATATAACCATCCCTCCCAAACAGTGGTCACAAATCAGTCCAAATGTGTGGTAGTGGGCACATCTGCTATATTGAGATAATCCATCCCACCTCACAGGTGTGCCACATCAGGATGCTGATCTGACATCATGAGTAGTGCACAGGTGTACCTCAGACTGCCCACAACAAAAGGCCACCCTGGAATGTGCATTTTTTTGCGCTATTGGGGGTCTGTGGACCCAGAACCGGTCAGTATCTGGTGTGACCACCATTTGCCTCATGCAGTGCAACACATCGTCGCATGGAGTCTATCAGATTGTCAATTGTGGCCTGTGGAATGTTGGTCCACTCCACTTCAATGGCTGTGCGAGGTTGTTGGATAATCGTGGGAACTGGTACACGCTGTCGTATACGCCGGTCAAGCACATCCCGAACATGCTCAATGGGTGACATGTCCGGTGAGTATGCTGGCCATGCAAGAACTGGGACATTCTCAGCTGCCATCTGCCCTGAACAATGTGAACCATGATTCATCCGTGAAGCGCACACCTCTCCAACGTGCCAGACGCCATCGAATGTGAGCATTTGCCCACACAAGTCTGTTACGGCGACGAGCTGGAGTCAGGTCAAGACCCCGATGAGGACGACGGGCATGCAGTTGAGCGTCCCTGAGACGGTTTCTGACAGTTTGTGCAGAAATTGTTTGGTTGTGCAAACCAATTGTTCCAGCAGCTGTCTGGGTGGCTGGTCTCAGACGATCTTGGAGGTGAACCTGCTGGATGTGGAGGTCCTGGGCTGGTGTGGTTACAAGAGGTCTGCGGTTGTGAGGCCGGTTGGATGTGCTGCCATATTCTCTGAAACGCCTGTGGAGACGGCTTATGGTTGAGAAATGAACATTCAATGCACGGGCGACAGATCTGGTTGACATTCCTGCTGTCAGCATGCCAATTTCACGCTCCCTCATTGCTTGTGGCATCTGTGGCATTTTGCTGTGAGACAAAACTGCACATTCCAGGGTGGCCTTTTGTTGTGGGCAGTCTGAGGTACACCTGTGCACTACTCATGATGTCAGATCAGCATCCTGATGTGGCACACCTGTGAGGTGGGATGGATTATCTCAATATAGCAGATGTGCCCACTACCACACATTTGGACTGATTTGTGACCACTGTTTGGGAGGGATGGTTATATTGTGTATCTGGAATGAATTTTAGGTCTCTACGTCCATCCCATGGGGAATGGGAGCAAAAACAAAAGTGTTGCGTTTATATTTTTGTTCAGTGTATAAGATAACATATGACAAGAGAATAATCTCACACTACCTAATGCCAAACAGGGACGTGCAGAGGGGGGGGCTAGAGGGGCTTGAGCACCCGCCCCTTTCCTGATGAGTGCCCAAAGTGCCCTTTTGTTGAGGCAACTTTTAAATTTTTTTTATTTATTTATTATTTTTTTATGTGTGTGTGCGTGCGGAGTCCTGTCTGTGCCCCTCAACAATAATATTTAACTATTAATCATAGTTTTGCTAAATAAAAGGATCTGGCTTGCATCAGTCACATGATCACATTTAACCAATGATCGCCCTCGACGGCAGAACGCGCTGGTTACGAGCCGGGAACGAGCTCACAAAGAGCACGCGCATTTTTTGCGGTCCGGAGCTGTAGGAGAAACACAAGTTAACTCAGAGACACAGACTGATGCGACAAACCCAGTAAGTAGGTGTACAGCGCACACTGTAGTGTGTAGCACACAGGAGTATTAGCTTATTACGTACACGTTGGTAAGCTGTCTTGTTGCAACTGACGAACTGAAACAAACGAGCATGCTGTGTGTGCAACAGCGCGACAAACATTACCTGTCCTTTTATTAACTGCACAAGTAGTGCTGGTCACAGCTGCTGGCTACCTGTGTAAGGCTGTCATGGGTCTGTAGCTCTGTCACCGTTTTAGGGAACATATTTAGTTTTAAAGTAAGTTTCTGGGCATTTCCTGCCTTTCTGGAGGGATTATATTTCACTAAAAAACGATCTAATATGCATGTCCACATAATAATAATTATAATTATAATATATTAAAAAACACACGCTGTATTTTAAAGAACATACATTAAGAAGATTTATATTATACATATTAGATTTATATTTTAAATAAGACAAAAGATTGTATCTCTACAGTTTAAAAATGTAATAAGCTTTGCCCTGCACAGAGTGGATAGTGAAACAAATGGAATCATCATAAATACATTATTTCATATTTATTACTTCCCCCTCCTCATTGCTTTATTATTGTAGCTCTAGTAATAAATAATAATGTAAGGATGCCCATAGTATATACAGTATTCTGAAGAAGGTCTAAAATGTCACTGTGCGTGCATGTGTGTGTTTTATGTATATAGATTTTTTTAAATTATTACTCATGATATAACATTGTGCAGACATGGCTGGTAAGGACATGAGGAGGAAACAGTAGGAGCTGTATGAGGCTACTAAAGGCAGGGCTATAACATTTTTCTGTCATCATTTTATTATAGATTAAGTGCAAGAGTTGTTAGGTGTGGATAATTAGATTATAGTTTATTGCAATAGCAAGTTGTGCCTTGTTCTCAGATAGACAGCAAGTGGAGAGTGATATATGAAATGATGGGAAGGAAGGAAGAAGAGAAGCAAAGAGTGATTCACAGGCAGAGCCGAGTTTATGTCACAGTTTTTCGTTGCCTTATGGTTCCAAGCGCTGTCACCAATCTTTGCATTTTGTTATTATCTCATGACACTTGTTTAATCAGCTACCATCTCTCCTGTGGACTTTTTAATGTCTACAGTCTCAGATCAACACAGCCCTGCCCTTCCCATATTAGATTCTTGATGAATGTGTGTTGTTGTTATTCAGCATGGTTCAATGTGCCCCTTTTTAACTTTGAGCACCCGCCCCTTTAAACCTCTCTGCACGTCCCTGATGCCAAATGTGTATGATTTAAAGTGGGTCATGTATTTGTTCTCACTGATGTGAGCTCATGGAACATATGGAAGAGCTATGGATAGGACCATGTGTTCAGCTTGAATGTGTTCCATTAAAACTGCATCTGGTAGAGCAATTACATCCATATGCTTGAACTTTTGCTTACTTGTCTCTTATTCTGCAAACTGGTGAGATCCCCACTCCATGTCGATCAGGGCTCCAAAAAATCAAGCTTAATTTGAATAAATGAACACTTCCATTGTTCACCAGCCCAGATGGTTTGAATATGGATAAAGAGGTTGTCTGTTTAAATGTAATTTCCGAGCTAGCTCTGCAGACTAAACCTGACGGCTTTTTCTCCTCTTACAAATCTCCAAAGTTTATAGAGAGACGATAACAAAAGCTATACAGTGCAAGGAAGAAAAAACAAAACAACTCATCTTCCGATATAAGATTAAACCACGTGCTTGGATAGTTGAATCATAACACGCCTACTTAAAGCGGTGAGAGGAGGGAAAGCAGTCTATTTCTTTCCCGCGGACGTTAGACTCATCGGCAGGATGATGGCTTGGCTGGGTTTCTTCTATCACCCATTCTGGGCTGTTTCGACGGCGCTACTGGCTGCTGTTGTGCGCCTGCAGATGCGAAACCGCTGGAATCCACAAGCCTGCGCCGTGCGGCTGACAGGGAAGACTGCCATAGTGACGGGAGCCAATACTGGTTGGTTGAATATTAAGAGCCACTAACACAGAGCTGCAGGCGAATTTTGCTGTTAAAATTCTGAATTCTTGAGGTCTTTTTGTTGTTTGTTTGTTTGTTTGGGGGGCTTGGGGGTTATTTTATTCTTATTTTTTTATTTATTTTGTGTGTGTGTGGGGGGGGGGCTTCACATTCCATGGCTATGAAGGGTTATCCACCAATTGTGATCCCAGGGTGTGTCATCACTAAATTGAGGGTCTCATTTGCAGGAATTACAGGAAATAACAAGGTAGCAGCAAGAACATGAAGAGAGGCTGTATTTGTTGCACTTCAAAAAAAAAATATTACACTGAAAAGCGGCCGACATGCTTTGATGCTTTGATAAGATCGTGTAAAAATCTGTCAAAGATTCTGCATGACCGCGACGTAAATCGAGGCAAAACTCTGTGGTAAAATGGAGTGGTTCTAACTCCAGCTTTCATTCCTCTCAGCTCTCAGACACTTACATGTGTGCATTCAGTATCCCTGCTGTTTAAAGTTATTAGGAGGTTTTTGTGGTCTTAGAATATAGTTCCCATTGCTGTTCATCATGACCAGTACCATGATCTATGCATCTATCTATATGCATCTATTTTAAAGTCATTCTAAACCTAAAATGCTAAATCTCATTCTTCGGGAGTTGCAGTGCTGCACTAATATAGATAAGGTGACCTTGAAGCATGTTAATTGTTTACTTGGAAGTTAAAAAAAAAAAAATCAAAAAATTCCTTTTATTACTCCAGATCAAAGGGTGTTCAACAAAGTGTCATCAAAAATTTCACCTACATTAAACATTTATTCAAAGACTAACAATCTAACCTATGAGTTCTTGCGCCTTTATTAACCTTCGCTGACCCTTAAAAATGCATCCCTTTAGAGCCCTGGGGACCAAAAATGGTCCCGCCCCAAAAGTGCAATAAAAAGATTATATATTCATATTTTTTTCCACTTTAAATTGGTCAGTCTTTTAAAACTACTTCTCCCTGAAATATTCATATAAAGTTTTAATTATATTTTCATTGTTTTAACCCTTTAAATCCCAGTTTTATTACATGAGCGCCCTGTTTTTTTAGCCCCAAAAAACAAAAAACTAAATATTTTCCAAAAAAAACATTTGAAGTAATATTTGTTTGTTATTATAATTAGGCCTTTAGATGGAGCAAAGATTGGCACCAACAGTCATTTCGATCGCCTTTTATTTTTTTTGCAGGAGCGCATTTCATTGCACACACTATCGGTCCTAATCGACCACGCCCAAAAAAGTGCTATAAAAAATTTATATATTAATATTTTATTCCACTTTAAATTAGCCAATCTTTTAGACCTACTTCTCCTTGAAATATTCATGTCAAGTTTTAATTACATTTCGCGGATTTTAACCCTTTATATCCCGGTTTCGTCACATGAGCGCACTGCTTTTTTGCCCCAAAAAACATAAAACTTGAATATTTTCCAAAAAAAACATTTGAGGTAATATTCAATTGTTATTATAATTAGGCCTTTAGATGGACTAAAGATTGGCACCAACAGTCATTTCGATCGCCTTTTATTTATTTTTTTCAGGACCAGAAAATGGTCTCCAGGCGGCAAATGCTCCTCCTCTAGGCCGAAATAAGTGCATGTTGCCGGGGTAAGTCGCGACGATCACCGGGGCACGATCACCGGGGACTGCTTTTTCCAGCCCACACGTCCGATACCACGTGACAACAAATACGTCATTTCCTGTTGACTAAAAAAAAAAAAAAAGCACCCTCTAACGGTCCTAGGGACCGAAAAATGGTCCCGCCCGATCAGCGGGCGAAGCCGCTGCTGCACGCCGGAAATGAGGCTTCGTTTCCCGCAGGTCTATCCAAGCAGCCCGCTGTTTTCCAGCAGGGATCAAATGTGGAGCAAGGGCGCCACCCGGTGGACAAATAAAAAAATTACAACTCTAAGGCTCATAGACCAAAACGAGACGGAGACATGAGTAATCACCAAGACATTAACGGTAATAATTCTGCAGTGAAAAATAGCGTTTATAATGGAAGTCAATGGGCCAAAAATGGTCCCCAGGGCTCTAAGAGGATGTGTATTGTTAGCTTAGCCACTGAAGCTAATTTAAGGAAGTCAGACTTGAATTTTGAAATGAAATTATGCCAAACTTTTTTTTAGAGAATTTGGCTATATTCCATTCAACACAGTGCAAATGGCTTGTAACTGAAAAACTAAAATGTACAAAAATGGTCCCAGGGCCAAAGAAGGGTTAAATCTAAAGGTAACAGAGTTGTTTAGAGAATAGGAGAAGCACTAAAACCAGTATAGTAAAAATGTAGGAGGTAGAGGCAACAATGATTAGGAAGGAGACATTCAATGTTAGCTACACACCTTTTATGTGCCGTCAAAATGTTTGATGCTTTGGATTTTCATGCCCAGCACATCACCTAATATTTGAGATGATGATGAGATGAGATCTTTTGCCCACAACCGAGATGACAGACCTTGCCGACCGTACATACAATACAAACATCACATTGGGGAGACAGGTCAGGCCAGGTAGTGAGGAAAAAAAAATTGGAATGTGCATTGAAATGTACCGAAGGGGTAGCCGCATTATGATGGTAATTGAGAATTTCAAACTGTTTTTAACACTCCGACACTGGTCTCTCAATCTCCCGTTAATAGCTGCGAGCTTCTCCGTGATGTTATTAGCCGTCGATTCTGTGGTCTTGTCACTCTTTTTTGCTCACATAGCAGATTCTGAGACCTCACGACCGCAGCCAACTGATCCGAGGTGTAATCCAGCTTCCGCCCAGAGATGTTGTTCTGAGTTGATTCTTTCCTGATGTAATCCAACATACATACGCTCAAAGGTGTTATTCTGAGCATTCACTGCAGTCGTAAGCGCCTCCAAGCTCTTAACCATGCTGCCTTCAGTGAGCCCTTTCTGAGAAGTCGCACCTGTCGTTCCAATCCCAGCGGGCAGCCTTGTGGGGATTTGAACAGCCGGTTCCGCTCTCTTAATTCTCCGATAAGCCAGGGCCAAGCCAGCTCCGATCAGCAAGAACCCTGTTATCATGGTTCCAAATAGGTAGATATCTTCAGCGTCCTCGATCGACAGTCCCGCCAGGCACACGATCCTCTGCCACCCGTCCATCGTGTATCCGGCAGGGAAAGTCCATCCAGGGCACTCGGGTTCTCCCGAGCCCAGACTTCTCGTTAAAGGGTGTCAATAGCATTCAGAGACCAGTTGATCAAATCCATAATTCTCTTTTAGGTTTTAGACACAGACTGTGAGAGAGTGTTCCAGGGAAAGTAATACAAAAAAAGACACGAGACTAGACAAGGACATAAGAACTAGCAGGGAAGATAAGGGAGAGGAGAAAAAGTGCGTCTGCCTCCTCCGAGAGCCAAAGATTTGAGTAAGCACCCTGAACATTCATGGTGAGCATGGTTGCTTACTCTTTGGTTCTGCAATTGTTTGTACAAATGTCAAAAAGACCCTTTCAGTTTCTTTGGTTTTTCTTTCTGTTTTGTTTTGTTTTTTGTTGGGGTTTTTTGTCATTATATCACAGTTGTTTTTCCTGTCATTCTAGGGCTTGATGTATAGCCTTGTGGCAAGAGTAGGACCCTAACACAGAATTTGGAAACACGAGGGAATAAAAACACAATGCCCTGGGTCATTGCCCCAGGGCATTGTGTTTTGAGTTCAAAATCCTGGATCAGTAACCCAGAGGCCATGACACGTCCAAATGTTTTATGACTTTGTCAGTCTGGAGTGATCACATCACTGTTTCCTGTGTTTTTAAAAAAATACAAATATCATGGGGTCCCTGAGGACCTCAGTCAAAAGTATCCATATCCCTACGCAGTCTTAAGATGGATTTCTTCACTTAATGTTTGGCATGGATGTTAAACTAAAGCATCACACAGTATCAAGGGGAGTACAGTCATTTTAAAAGAAAACACTATTATATATTATTTGCTATTGTTCTTAAGGTAATTTATTCTGATGTCCCAAGGAAGTTTATGCAGTTGGTAGTCTATGCCTGTTAAATATTTCAGTAGGATGAGGGTTAAATTGTAACTTTATCCACTTTGTTACTAGGAGCCATATAATCTGTTACCATTTCTTTGGTTAAATGGATGCAAAAAAATGCCAAATTCAGCACAGTCTGTCAGGCATAAATGTGTATGTGTGCAACAACAAGATTATTCCACAAAGAGCTAAAAAATTCTGGGAAATGTCTGATTATCAACAGCCTCATTTTTTACCATTACCCAAATATGTTTTGGGGGTTTTTTAGAATACAGTCAAAGAAACACAATAGAACACTTTCAAAGTAGAAAGAGAGTAGAAACACAGAAAAGACTGCAACCATTTCAGTCTAACACACTGGATTATCTCTGTGTATATAAATATACAAATATGTGTATACTTAAACACCCATCTTCCAGCTTCTGAGGAATTAAAACACATTTTCCAGTTATGCGGGAATAAGAGCGTGGGAATAAGTGAAAGCACTGAAAACAGTAATACTCGCTTTGTGAACTGGGAGATGTGTTATAAATAACCTGCTTATTGAGCCTGTCCAACAGTTTTACTCTGAATTTGCACTTACAAAGTGACCCAAAGACAACGCCACTGTTAAAGGTGCTTTCGTAGCTCTTTGGAATGCTCGAATGCTACTGTGACCACAATAAAAGACTGAGGTAGAATATTTAGTTCAGTGCAGTGAAGGTACTAACACCGGACTGTCAGATAAACAATCAGACACAGTGGGAAAGACTCACTGTATTATTTGTGGTTTTTGTAATTTTGGTCATTATAGGAGTCTCTAAATCAAAGTTACTGATGACAATTATTACCTGATGTAGCGTTGCTTATGACTTATTTAATAAAAAAACTTAGCAACATATTTCTGACTAAAGTGTGTTTAATTAAATTTAAACAAACTGATTCCACACAACGTAACTATGGAGCTAGCAAAGAAGTCTCTCCCGTGTGTGTGTGTGTGTGTGTGTGTGTGTGTGTGTGTGTGTGTGTGTGTGTGTGTGTGTGTGTGTGTGTGTGTGTGTGTGTGTGTGTGTCTGCTATGCTGATACACTCTCTATGATGGATAATTGAAAGCAAATGACAATTAGTGGAAATGTGGAAGTGTTTGTGGTTTAGATTTGTCTTTCTGAAGTTTTCCTTGCTGCTAATTTAAATGACTTCAAAGGAAGATATCTCACTGAGTGTGTACCTTTTTAAAAATCCTCTCAGCACACGTGTTCAGCATATGTGGTGTCGAAATTGAGGCCCGTTTGTAAATTATCCCAGATGATAACATGTGCATGAAGATGACAAAAAAAATGTTGCTTAATAAAACAAGTTTGCCCATAAGCTGCAGTGGATCATCCAGCAAAAGAAGAGATAATTCAGCTCCACAGTTCCTGACCGGAACATCAAAGTCATCCACCAACCAGACGTTCGTGGAAAGTGGGAGTTGTGGGAAACCGTAAGAATTGGGACTTGATTAAAACGTGATTTAGAGTGTGTAAAGCGAAGACCCAAAATGCAGAATGCAAAGACCAAATCTAAAACAAAACGCAAGCCACATATCTCAGTTGAAGATCGTCTGAACAAAAACCCAGAATAGAAACTAAAATGTCCCATTTACATAGTAACAGTATCCAGGCAATATAGTGAAACACATGTGGCACTGTTTATACGAAGACACATTGAGGGTTGTCATGGGAAACAGGTGGGGAATGTGAAACAGCTTGAATTAATTATGTATAAAAAGACAAAGAGCACAACCAGTTACCAAAATAAAATAGGACGCCATCACTGAAATAGACAGATGTGACACTAAGACTTGACATAGAATGACATGGGGGGAAGAAAGCTGGGGGGGGGGGAATCACATAAGCAACTACACTAAAACGACGCTAACAAGAATTCAAATGGAAATGAACAGAAGCTACAAACTAAAAAATCCAAATGCATGAAAATCAAATATAACAATAAATGACCCAACAAAGTCCACAAAACTCTGGGTCTATGATCCAGGATCGTGACAGGATTAGCATTAGTGTTAGAAGCCTAGTTTCTTTTATGCTGATTTACACTAATTGGGAATTCTAAACTGTGAAATGTAATTGTCCTGTAATGTTCTCTTAATAAAGAGTAGAATTTGTGTAGTAATGTAGAATTACTACATCAATTTGTGTAGAATTACACAAATTGATAATGGATGCAAATTGCAGGTCTTAAAGACCTCTACTGTGAAACCAATTGCAAGTTTGCATTTGAGAAAGTTTATCGTTAGGGCTTGATCAGGCGACCTTGAACTCTATAACCTCCTCTTCCATGGTTTACCTTTTAGCTATTTCTCTCTGCTCTCTCCTCTTTCCTTTCACCCTCAACGTGATGCAGCAGCTAGCTCTCAGAACCTGGTTAATAATAAAACAAGGTTTTTCCTTCCCACTGTTGCCAACTTCTTGCTCGGAGGTGGTTGTGTTATTGTTGGGGATTCTTTCGACACTCCAGGATCAGTTCAAATTGCCTTGAGATGACTGTTGTTGTGAAATGGCACTATAGAAATAATAAAGTTGAATTTAGTTGCAACAAAAACCTGACATGATGCTCTCAAATAAAACTGTTTCCCTCTAAGGTTTAGGAGAGGAAATATTTTCCTTTCAGTTCTAAATGTTAAAGGGGTTTGGTTGTAATGGAGAACCGTTTAAAGATTGCATCATTTCATGATATCAGTTAACCTTCCCTCAGTGAGTGAGATAAGAACAACTATCTTTTAGTAGTTTGTCCTCACGTTCATCCTCGCTTTTTTTTTTTTTTTTTTAGAAAGATTCGGGTCTTCGCCTATTTGGGTATATGTTTTAAAACCACTAATATGCGATATGCATACATATATGTGTGTATAAAACATGTCACAGTTTCTGAGCAATAAAGATCTGCTTCACTCTGCTTAAGCTGCATATCTGCAAGCAAATGCAAGAAAACACAGAACAAATGCCCAGATAATGTGAAAACTGCTTAAACTTAGAATAAAATCATAACGTTTGTTTTAGGTTTTAGACCTTATGTAAATCTGTCTTTTGATTAATCTGTTATTTAAGCATATTTCAACAAGTAATGTTTTGTTTTGTTCCACTCTGCTAGGGATTGGAAAGTTCATTGCCCTGGACTTTGCACGTCGTGGGGCTCGTGTTATCTTGGCTTGTCGGAGTGAGGCAAGGGGCACAGCAGCACTTAACGAAATTAGGGAAAAAACAGGAAACTTGGATGTACATCTGCGTCTGGTGGACCTTTCCAGTATGGACTCTGTCCGAGCATTTGCTGAGAGGATTCTTAAAGAGGAGAAGGCGCTGCACATCCTCGTCAACAATGCTGGAGTATCAGGTGATACAAGCAGAGCCGGTCCGAGGATTTCAACACAACCACCAAATCACGCTCACTGCTCATAACTAAATGAAGATGAGCACATACACACAAACTAGAAATAGGCAAATGAATTACATTTCTTATTTTATTTGAAACTGTTTGGGGAAAATATATTCAAATATGGAAAAAAAATCTAAATTCTAAAGATTAATGGCAACATTTTTACAAGATAAAAGCAACACTGTTGTACATCACAAGGTCAAACCTGGAAGAATTTGAGACAATTTGAGCGTTTCATTTGGACATTTTGTGTTAAAATAGTAATCTAACACACAATGTTGTGAGATGTAGCAAAAAAAGCTAGCTATTATAAATTATCAATGAAAATGCAGTTCTACTAAAGTTGGCGAGCAAACAGCAAGCAAGGCTTGTTCTAATGTAAAACACATCAGCTGGCCAGGGACTATATTCAATTTAATTTGTCGAAAATTAAAAGCCAGCTCTAATATGCATAACAACAAAAACAAAAACACACAAAAACATGTCTGTTTGGGTTTTTTTGTTTAGTGAGTGAATCATTGAACAACAGTTTCATCTAGCATGACAGCAGGGATTGAGGAGATGCACACAGAAATCAGGGGCCTAAACAAATGGATCATTGTCGTGACTGGATACAGAAAGCAACGCTTCGCAATAGCTAAACAATCTAGAACAGGGTGCCAAACATAAGGCCCGGAAGCCAAAATCAGCCTAATAAAGACTCCAACCAGGTCTGCTGGACGTCTTTGGAAAATTTGAAGGATGGCATATATTTTGCACCTAAACTGTATTTTCATCAATTTGACACATTTATACAGATCTCATCCACAGCCATTCATACCACACCAAAGTAATAAAGTAATAGATAAACAATAAACCACAGAAAAGCTCCTGTTTCTTTTTCACAGCTATACAATTTTGTGTGTCCGCAGTAAAATAGATAAATAGATAAATAAAATATGACAAATGTCTGTGAATTAACAAAAACTTTCTGCTTTATAATTACTGGACAGTTTAGACAATGGGCTACCAGAACTTTTTCTGTAATTTTACACATTACTTTACATTACAACTCTACAGATTTCTTTCTTTTACTACAGTAGGATTTCTTTTTTTTATGTAAAGCAAACTGAGACACGCTGTTTAATTAGCACATCTTTATCTTATATTGCCATATTTCAGAGATTAAATGTGCAGTTGAACTACTTTACACTGACATAAAGGGGAGTTTTGATGGTCGCTTACGATTAAAGTGGCACATATGTGTCCCACGATCTAAAATCAATTTGACATCTCCGATCTCGAATTTGTATGGCAGACTTTGCAGGGCAGCAACGCAAATATTTACAAGTACAATTCTGAAAAAGTTGGAATGCTGCGTAAAATGTAAATAAAACAGAGTGCAATGATTTGCAAATCTCATAAACCAATATTTTATTTTAGAAGATAGAACACGTAAACATTTAAAGTATGGGGGGGGTGTTACCATCCACTCTTCTTTTAACAACAGTCTGTAAATGTCTGGGGACATCGAATGCATCAAACTGCGGAGCTGCTAGACTTTTTGGCAAGGATTGTTGTCCCATTCTTGTCTGATAAAGTATTCTAGCTGCTAATTTCATGATATGCCAAATATTTTCAACACTTCCCATCTTTACTTCTGAGAACCTCTGCCTCTTTAAGATGCTATTTTTATTCCCGTTCATGTTATCATGTTCCTTCATCTGTTTCTTTTTAGCACCACTATGTTCTATGTTCCATTGCCAAACAAAGTGGAGATTTGTAAATCATTGCATTATGTAAGCAGTGTTCCAACTTTCTGAAGTTGTCTTGTACTAAAACACCACACAGAGTACCAGAGAGTGGTACACGGTGTGCTAGCCTTGTGTTAAACATCAACCTTAGAAAACCTAGTCTGATTTATGATGTCAACTTTTAGATCAACTTTTAATTCTAGGGATTTAACTTTTTATCAATCAGGTTTACCAAGGAACATAACCAAAGATGGATTTGAGGAATCTTTTGCTACTAACCACCTGGGACCTTTTCTTCTCACCAACCTGCTGCTGGGTAAGACTGTGGGGTCTATTTAACACAGGGGATGTACTGTGTTGAGAAAACGAAATGCATAATACACTACTGCCTGCAATTGTCAGGTCATCCTAAATATCTGCCATTTTTTTGGTGTCTCCCCTTCTCATCGTATCCTTGCTGCCACAACGTGTTTCATATTCTTTCCAGACCTGATGAAGAGTTCGTCTCCATCCCGTATCATCAGCGTCAGCTCAGTCAACCACAAGAGGGGTAAAGTGGACTTTTCTCATTTTCACGGCAAGAACCTGAGCTATTTCATGGATCAAGTCTACAACAACACTAAGCTGCACAATATCATCTGTACCAACGAGCTAGCACGCAGACTAAAAGGCACAGGTAGGCTACAGGAAAGCAAATATTATGAATGTACAGGAGGGATCTCTGCCATTGGAAGAGCACTGAAAGAAAATAAATGACAAAATAAGAAGCAGTAACAAAAGATGGATGATGATCACATTCAGATTTAAAAATACACATAAGCCATGGCTTTATGTGATTTAAATAATAATGCACTCTGATGATGATCAGTCTTTAAAAGTTATTCTCATAGGACCCTTGTTTGTTGGGCTTCCTGCTCCTCTCTGTATTTGTATTGTTTGCCCCATACATTATACAGTAGTTTGTCTGTTTTTCTAAGAAATCTGAAAGATGAAACTGGCCTTGAATATTCATAAAATATGCTGGTAAAATACTGAGAGATTCTAGATTCTAGAAAGTATTAAACTTTCATTTTCAGTTTTTGCATCATGCTGAAAGTCAATCTCTAGCAATCATTAGAGGCTGAACGGTGGCTTGTTGGATGATGTTATTTCATTACAGAATGTTACATCCTGTGAGGCTGTGGGAGTGTGTGGACAAACTGTGAACTTCAGTTTGTACCATCAAAAACAGGCCAGCTCCATCTGCTTCACCCACTCCAGCCTCTAATACTTAGGATAAAATTAATTTCTCAACATCCTATCAAACCCTCAGTGCTTACCTTTTCAGTGACCGTCTCAGTGTTGTTTTTTGTTGTACTTTTATCATTACATAGATGTAACTGCAAACTCCGTCCACCCCGGTATTGTGATGACAGAAGTAATGAGACACTATTCGTTTTGGGTCCGTTGGATTTTCAACCTTATTGGGTTTTTCTTTTTCAAGGTAAGTTGAAACAGGCAACCAAACTAAAATAAGATACCAAATCCAGACTGTTTCAATGATGGCACAAACCAAACTGCTAAAACTAGAATAACAAGTTCAAGCGCTAAAACATTTCACATATCTGTGGTTAAGTATAAAATGAAGCTTTCCTGCTGTAGGAATCTTAGGAATCCTTTGTTCTTATTCTTTGCTTTTTTCCCCTTGTGGTTGTATCCTCATCTCTTTCATTTTTAGCCTTGTCTCTCAGATGTATACATCTGTTCTCGCATTTATATTGACATTTTAAACATGGGATAATCTGCTGCAAAGTGGGAAAAGAAAACTACAGTTAGGTCCACAACTTTTTGAACAGTGACACCAATTTTGTAACTTTACCTCTCTCAATCGCCAAAATAGATTTCATATTAAACAACTGAAGTGATTGAAGTGCAGACTTTTACATTTTCCTATCATTGTCAAAGTCTACAATCAAGAGACACCTGGAATGGAAATACAGAACGTTTACAGCACAATACAAACCACTGGTAGCTTTTAGCAAGGCCAAATGCGGCTTTGCCAGAAAACTTCTAAAGAGCCTACCCAGTGCAGTATTTGGTGCATTTGGTAATGTCCAAGGATTTTCACCCCCTTGAATTAATACTTCAGTCGGACATTGACTTAGCATTCACTGTGGTGGTGTGTAGAGGCAGAATTATTATATACTTGCACCCCCTAACATTACCTTACAATATATTGTAAGGGAAAGTTATTCATCTGTGACTTGTATCTGTGGTGTCATCCAGTGCTCAACAACTGGCTCTAACTAGGCACAAAACAGGGCTGGGATTACATGTTTTCCAGCTGCATATTTGTAGCTCTAAGGATGTTTGTTGACCTTAATTTTCATGTTTCCTCTCCACCTTTCCTAATCTCCCTTTCAGTCACCAGAAGCAGGGGCAGTGAGCACAATCTATTGTGCTGTAGCAGAGGAGCTGGAGGGTGTAACCGGAAAGTATGTTGATAGCGACTGTTCCCTGACTCTGCCTATCCCTTTAGCTCGGGATGCTGCCCTCGCGGTCAAGGACTTTGAATTCTGCGAAAGACTGACATCAAAGCTCTGAAACCACTAGCTGGGAGGGTTTGATAACAAGAGGGGTCAAATTCCAAAGTCATTCACACTGCACCTACTGCCTATGCAATTCTGCCACCACAATGTCTGATTTTTACTATTTTGCCTTAAGTAATTTGCATGCACATTTTCTTTAAATAACTGTATTTTTATTAATAAAGTTTACCCAACAGTGACCACTCAGTGCAATTCTTTCTTTTTAAAGGAACATTTAGTGAAATCTTACAAGTTGTGTCTGTGTCCCTTGGGATCATTGCTAAATAGCTTGAATGATTTTTCAGAATATGCATTACGTCTGTGTAACCATCATGCTATAAAGGGTTATGAATTTCCTTGAGGTCTGAGAGAAATCAGTTTCTCCTGGGAAAGAGGCTGACACCCTGTGGCCAACAAGCCAAAATGCTTTCACAGAAATTACAGCGCAAACTAGAATGAGTGACACAATCACTTCCCTTTATTGATTAATTCAGTAAGACACAATCATTCTGTGCTTTTCGAAGAATTTATACAGCGTTCATTCCCTCATGCTATCAGCCTTGTTACTTTGCTGCAGAGACAGACAGTGAGAGAACATTATGATTAACAAAGATTTGCATGCATGTATTAAGGTTCTTTAGATAAGATCATATTGTGGCTTTTTCAAAAATGTGACTTATCACCAATTATCTTGCACCAATCAAATACCTTTCTGACGCCCCTGGGTTATTTCATGGATGATCTCTTCGAGCACTGGAGTCACGTGATCCAGCTGTTTTGGTGAAAGACGGACAGAAATCTCCACGGTCTTCTCCTGGGCAGAATATGCACACATAAGTGTTAATGTCTGAAACAGGTCTCGCTTATAAATGAGACACTGAGTCTCAATTGGACTACCCGTATAAATAAAGGTTAAATAAAACGTAAACATAATGCCTTATGTTGAATTAAAAAAGTGTTTTAACTGTGACTGGATTGAAAATATTACACTAGTTGTGAAGGCAATTTGTTTGTCTGTGTGCGCAAGCACTCACAGGATTTCCACCACGTTCTGTCTGAGGAACCTGTTGGAGGGTGACTTCTTCAAACTGGCCATCCTCTGATCGAGGCTCCATGTCCTTTCTCCCTTCTCGCTCCTGCAGCACGGACACATGCACGCATAGATGAACAAAATGAGACAAGCTGCTTTTTTTTTATTTCTTAAGAAGCTTTGTCTTCTGTCTTTAAGTCACAGTTTAAAATAACCTTTATTCATCTTGTGAAACAAATCGCAGTTCATTTCAATCTAAATTTTGTTTTATATCTTTCCTGAGGGTCAAGAACTACAAAACTGAAAAATTCTAGAAAAGAGTGAAAAATGACAGTCAAAATGCAGTAAAGTGATGCCATAAACTATACATAAGCTCAGTGAGTGAGCAAATTCTCCACTTGGACTGTTTCTCTACCGTGTGAGATTCCACAAGGTGCAATTCTGGATCCATGATTATTTTCCTTTTCCATCCTTCCTTTAGCATGCATCAATCTTTGATTCAATTTTTTTCTGGAATTTGTATCATTTCTATGCTAATGATATTCAGATGTCCACTGTAGCTGACTGTTCATCACAGATTAGTCAGTGGCTTCGGTAATTGCCTTGTTTTAAACTAACAAGACTGAGGCCATGATTATGGCTCTTCTTGAAATACATTCAAGAATCAGTCAAGTGATTGCTTCCTTTCGCTCATCTGCGTAGACCAGTGTTCGTTATCATGGTGTAACATTCGACTCCTCAGACTTTGAGTCACACATAAAATCTATCTCACATTCCTGTTACTTTCACTTAAGGAGCATTTCTAAATCGCAAAGTATGGTCCACACCTTTGAACTAGAGAAAATTGTTCATGCATTTGTGTCACCACACCTAGATTATTGTAACACCTTATTTACCGGGTTAGATAAATCATCGCTTTCACATCTGCAAGCGAATTTGCATTACCCGAATTTTATTCTCTTTATGTTGGCTTCCAGTTGAGTCGAGAATTTGTTTTAAAATTCCCACACTTACATGCAACTTCTTGTTAAACACCCTTCTGCTTGCTGTTTTCACTCACAAGCTCTACCAGTTGGTCCCCATACTAGACTAAAGACTAGGAAGAGACACAGCCTTTCAGCCTGTGGCACTAAAGCTCTTGAAGAGTTTACCACTCCAGCTCTGTTTATCCAACTCTGTGGAGTCCTTTAAAAACAGGTAAAACCTTTTCTGTTTAGTGAGGCCTTTTGTTGACATTCTTTAGTTATTTATGCTTTTATCTATTTTTATTCTGTTTTAATATGCTTCTCCATTGATTTTAATTTTAACTTTTAAATGTTGTTCATCCTTTGTGACTCTTGTCACTAAAAAGCATTACATAAATATGTCTGTGAAGGTTCTCAGTCATCCAGGTCATCGTAGTCAAAGGAGCTTGCAAAGAAAAGCGTCTGGACTTCTTTAAGTTACTTGAAGACGTTTCACTTCTCATCCGAGAAGCTTCTTCAGTTCTAAGGTCAAATGGTGGAGAGTCCCAGATATAAACCTAGTGGGAGTGACCCCCCACAGAGGGACAAAAGGACCCCCTGATGATCCTCTAATCGCCTGAGCCAAGGTGTGAAACTGGGTGTGGGTTCACACCTTGGCTCAGGCGATTAGAGGATCATCAGGGGGTCCTTTTGTCCCTCTGTGGGGGGTCACTCCCACTAGGTTTATATCTGGGACTCTCCACCATTTGACCTTAGAACTGAAGAAGCTTCTCGGATGAGAAGTGAAACGTCTTCAAGTAACTTAAAGAAGTCCAGACGCTTTTCTTTGCAAGCTCATTACATAAATAGACTGTACTTACTGTGTTATTTGCTAGGGAAAAAAACAACAACAAAAACTTAATAGGCCAATTCTTTATTTGCTACATTAAAAAGTCTGTAGGCAATATTCCACAATATTTTCAGTTATTTCACAGAGCCTTTTGGTTTTTCAGGAACAGTAGTAATCAGTTTACCAGTATGTAAAAGGAACTAATCCTAACCTTCAGAAAAGTTTGGGATCATACACCAATGAGCTAAACAGCTGATTCATGACTGAAAATCATGACTGATTTTGTGGTCTGGATTGACCAATTCTTTCAGCTCTAATTTAGCCCTAGCTGTGCACACATGCTGCTTACCTTCATCAGCATCAACTCTTTTGGGCTAAAGAACGTGATGTGTCCCTCCGTCCTCTGAACCAGCAGCGCCATCAGGCACACCAGCACCACACAACCAGCAACTGCTCCACGCATGCTCAATTTTCTCTGTCCCTTAGAAACATACACATTGGTATATACAGAGCAGAAAGTTCACACACAATACAGTCTGAAGGTGGCCAAGGGGCTCTATTTTGCTGTGGTCGACATCTGACATGACATGCAGCACGTAACCAAGAGCGGACAAAGAAACACAAGGAATCTCATGCTTATGTAATACAGAATTTGGGAAATACATTAGAGATAGGGAGGGAGAAGACTGGGGGGGGGGGGGGTAGAACAACAAACTCCTCCAGGAGCAAGATAGATAAGAGATAGATAAGAGGTTGGAGTCATATTTACAACCAGCAAGACAGGTCTGTGCACAAATGTGAGTAGATGAAAACAGAACATCAAAGAGAAAGACAAACGAGAAAGACCTAGAGGCAGAGAGAGACAGGAGCACAAGAAGCCAGGAGTTACTCACGTGCTGTGTCAGCGTTGGTTAGTTGCTTGAGGAAGTGTGCTTTAAAATGAGCAGAGCTCCAGTGGTCTGAGTGTCAGCTTGTCGCTGTCAGCCTTTATATCAAGCCCTCTCCTGATCCCTAAGCTTTTCACTGTCCTCCCTCACATCCGCTCCTCAACAAGCTCCTTCAAGCATAGTCCTGGAAACACAAATATTGCTCAGGAACGGTTGGCTCAATTTTTTTTATTAGGTTAGTATGCTCACCTAATCTTCACTGGTATGTATAAATTATAAGATGAATGTATACTGTGCAGAGTTTTTAAAATATCTAAGTAGTCATTTAATCATTTATTTTTACTCATTTCAGGAAGTAGAATTAACTCATGTATGTATATAACACATCCTACAAAAGACAAACTGCAAACTGAGAAGTAAATCTCAATTTTTATGTGACTTTCGTTTGAGGCACTGAGTTAAATATAGAAACAATTTCGACAGTCTATTCAAAGAAGTCAGTCATATATCCTTGGCTCCAAGTAATTATCTAACACATTCTGACATTTATGACCTGCTACTAATTTGTGTTTGTGCACATACAGAACCACATGCATCTGTGCCTTGGAAACCTCATGACTTATTTCCTGCACGATGGCGAAATGTTACTGCAATTTATTTTTATTTTGTTGTCAGAATACTCAGCAAGAGTGTTTATTACAGGCATTGCTATTGTTCTATGTGGTTTATTACATTTTAAATGCATAGATGAAGCTCTGTATGCCTTCTCTAGCACTTTATATAACACCAGCACTATGACACACACTATGACTCTTACATTTTTCTAACACCTAGAGTATGTATTTTAAAGTAACATTTAGAGATTTAGAGTCTTTGGGATAAATTATGGAAATTGTATAACCTTTATATTATAATACTAGTAAAGAATATGTATAAACAGTTTAAAATAAACCATGCTGTATATTTTCAAATCTACATTTTAAACTTTGGCGTACAGAATCAAAAACCACAGCAAATGTTTCAAGACATCACTCACTGGGTACTGAATTTGGGATTTTCCCTTTAAAGGGGGAAAATCTCACTTCCAATGCCATGTTTTTACTCTTGGACTCTTGATTGATTGATTGATTGATTGATTGATTGATTGATTGATTGATTGATTGATTGATTCCAACCATAACTAATGATTCTCAGCAGAGCTGAGCAGAAGCAGCTTAAGACTCACTCTCCGAGAATTGAGGTGGGGGGACACTGTGGGGGGACCAGCAAATTCAGGGGGTGCATTGCATTAACTTTTTAGGAATTACAGTCATTGATATCTAAAGTCCCCCATTTTCAAAGGATCAAAGGTAACTGGACAGGTCCCTAACAAGCAATTTTCTGCTCCCTTGTTTCATGACAAATAAAGCAGCTGGAAACATTTGGCGTTAATTCAAGTGCTTTTGACAGTTAATCTCAATGAGAGGTCCAAAGAAATGTTGATGCAACTGAAGGAGTTAAAAAAACATTCACAAAAACACTTGACTTGGTTAGATTTGGTAACCATGTCATTGTAACAAGTCTACGATCAAGAGAGCTGTTCATGGATAAAAATAAGGTGCAAACCACTAGGTACACTCAAGAACAATGCCATTAAACATATAAAGAACCTGCAAAGTTGAGTAAGTGTTGTAAATGTTGACTAATTATACCACAATGACAAGAAGAGAAAAATATGGAGAGAAATACCTAATGATTATTAAAGACGTAATTCTGAAGTGCACAGGGTGGTATTCTGTTCATATTCAGCCAAATACTGCAAAACTGATTAGTCAACACTTCACAGTGCAAATATATAATGACCCAAGGGATAATGCAAAAGCAACTGGTGAGCCATGGCAATGAAATGGGATATTCTTCAATTGCCTATTTATCTGATCCCAACCTAATATAGCATTTTTAAGTAATTAAACACAAATCTGAATCCAGAAAGACCCACACACAAGCAGCAACCAAAGTGGCAAGAGTGCCAGCATAACAGAGCATCTCAAGGAAGAAAAAAGCATTTGGTGATATTTATGGTTTACAGACTTCAGGATAGGATTTTCCTTCAATTAAAAATAAATAAATCTTATTTAAAATGATGCTACTTTGTACAGTTAGTTTTTAACCCGGGGGGACACTGTATAAAAAAATTGCTGTAACTCCTAAAAAGCTAATGTAATGCTTTTGTTAAGCGCCTTTAATTAAAACTGAACTGGACTTCAAAATCGCATATTAATTGTAAGATTTGGAATCAATTGTGGTAGTCTGCCGATGTGGTAGTCTGTATTTTTTAAACTACAGTCCCTGGCTATAGATTACGGAAGCGTAGAGCTGCCACCCAGGCACGACCCAGGTACAATATACTATCATGTTTGTACAATATACTTTTCACGTTTGAACAACATAATATCACGTTATTACAATATACATAATTATCACGTTCGTACAATGTATATTGTACAAACAGGAAAAGTATCTTGTTAGAACAATAAACTTTTCACGTTATAACGTACGTGATACACTTGTATTTTTCTTTGGCCTGGGTGGCAGCTCTACGCTTCCGTAGCTCTACGCTTCCGTAATAGATATTTAGAACCTTATATTTTAATGTTTTTTTTCTTCAGCATAGGAAATTGGGGAAAGGAAGCAAATTGAAGCTTTCTCGGTCGGGTCTCGCGATGTCAAAGCTGCTACCGCGGGATTTGGGGCGGCGCTGCAGTTTGCTGAAACGCTTGGACGCAGTCTTTTTGCTGAGGTGAAGCAGCATAGCAGACACGAACTGCGTGCTGCCGCGGAGATTTTCCAATCATGGTAAGCTGAGCGGGTTGGATATTTTGGCATGACTGCAAATTGTTCATTAAACTATGCACTTTAAGTTTCTTTGCAGTTAGTTGGGTTTTAAGAGTACAAATGTCTAGTTAGATTTAGTTCATTTCTGTCGAGCTAAAGGCCCTCCGACATTTGGGGAGCAGTTCCGCTAGTGCTGACATTAGCTGGAAAAATATCTTACTTTAAAGACTTAAAGTGACTAATGATGTGTCCAGCTGTGTTAGTCGCAGTCGTACCAGAAGCACTGTTATATTGACAGTGCTGTAGCAGGTATTGTACTTTTCTAGGGGCCGTGTTAGCACAAGCTAGCTCTTAGCAAGCACGTTATTCGCGGGCCTAGGTCGACACGTGGGTTCATCGAGACTGCAACGTGGTTACGTGTGAAAGTTACGACGAAGCAATGGTAACTAAACCTGAAGTAGAAAAACACTTTTGAAAAAGCTACTGCACATTTATGCCTAAAATTGCAATCTTAGCTTAGGAATTAGTCGAAAGTGAAGTTAGCTTGTGTCTCGCTGGTCAGCACGTGGGGACTAATAAACACTTGATCTGAACGTAGTTTTAGAAACACCTTCCTGTTTTTGCTGGCTGCAAGTGTTACCTGTTGACATCTGTCGTCTAACTCGATTGTGCACGATCACCTTCCCCAGGTGTTGCTGCACGTGTTGTTCGAGCACGCGGCGGGCTATGCGCTATTCGCCGTCAAAGAAGTGGAGGAGATCGGCATGCTGCTGCCCCAGGTGCGTCCCCTTCCCTAACTCCTGTGTACTATCTGTTTTGTGTGCTCTTTCAGCAGAGCACTGATAATTGTGCTTTTGTGTCAGGTGGAGGCGAGCGTGCTGAGCCTCGGAAAGTTTAATAGCATGGTGAGCTTAGCCGCCTTCTTCCCCTTTAAGTCGGCCCAGGCTGCCCTGGAGAACATGAACGCCATCTCTGAAGGTATGTATGATTATCATTTTTCTCTTTAAAAATCTTGTGTGGAAAAGTTCTCAGCTGTAATGATGTTTTTATAATCTGTCAATCCACTGAGTTATTGTGCTGACAGTTTCATATCAACCCTGAACACCTGAGGAAAGACATGGACAGATTTTGATTTGTTCTTTTATCTGTAATAATTGTTAATGAGACTACTTTAATTATATATCCAATTTGTTCTGAGATGGCAAATTATCGGGCTTTAATATAATAATATCACAATAGTCCATGTTGCAGTTTATAGATGGCTTTCCATCTCAACCACATGTCTACAGATATAACTCTTCCATCCCTTGCAGGTGTAGTTCATGCTGACCTGAAGCTGTTCCTAGAGACCAATCTGCCCCAGTCTGGGAAGAAAAAATCAGTGTTGGGGGTTTCTGATGGCAAGATTGGAGCAGCGTTACAAGAAGAACTTAGCAGTTCAATCCAAACTGGAGGGGTGGTGGCTGAGATCACGCGAGGTGAGAATTTTTACCTGAGAGTTATTTCGAAATATGCAAAACGATACTGTTTATAAAATAATGTGGACTGTTGTGATGTGAGCTTGTGATCCTGAAACTTGTGAAGGTTCATACTGAAAATCTGAACAGCCGTTGGACCTGCACTTTTCTGTTGGTGTTCTTCTTAACACTCAGCAAACCTTCTCAATCTGTCCTGTCCCGTCAGGTTTGCGTCTGCACTTCCACTCTCTGGTGAAAGGTCTGACTGCCCTGGCTGCCTCCAAGGCACAGTTGGGTCTTGGCCACAGCTACTCCAGAGCTAAAGTCAAGTTTAATGTCAACAGGGTAGATAACATGATCATCCAGTCCATTGCTCTGTTGGATCAGCTGGACAAAGACATCAACACCTTCTCCATGCGTGTTCGGTAGGAAATTTTCATCACACAGTAAAAGGACTGGTTAACTGGTTTTTGCATAAAATTAAACAGTTTAGGGAACATGTTAAACTTTCATGCTGTTAATCTTTCACTCTTTTTAATGTCAACCTCTAGTTTTGTGGCTTTTCTGTTGACAGATTTGCATCAGGCTTTTTGTAGTTCGGGGTATCGCACATTTTGGGGCGTCCTCCTAATGCTTACCACAGACAGCACACCTCAGAGTGCTGACTGTATAGAAACAGGAGGTACATCAGTTACTCCCAACACTTCTGTTCTGCCAGCTGTTATCTGGTGAGGCAACACTGTTGGGTGGAACATCGTGTATATTTACTAGCTCAGCATCTTGTAGCTGTTTGGGGTGTTGTGGCGCATGCATTCATTTTGGTGTGAAATATCCTGGTGCAAACTGTCAGAGTGCAAGATCATCTAGAACATTTAGGCATCAGTTATTGTCAGTTTTAGCATTCAAGTCTTAAAAGCTCCAGGCTTTTCCTACCGATACAGGACTCTGTGAATAGAATTGGATATCTAAAGAGAAGGAGAAGCTGTAATTTTGAAAGGGATATTTTTCCAGCAGTCTTGAACTTTGTGCCATCTTAATGGGTAGTTCAGCATTTAAATGTTTAGTCCAAAAATCCTGCACTCAAAGTTTTAACACCCTCTTGTTTATCTACAGTGAATGGTATGGCTACCACTTTCCGGAGCTCATCAAAATTGTGTCCGACAACTCGATGTACTGCCGCCTGGCTCAGCTCATTGGAAACAGGAAGGAGTTGTCAGAGGAGAACCTAGAAAGTTTAGAGGAGGTGGTGATGGACAGTGCCAAGGCTCAGGCCATCCTGGATGCATCACGCTCCTCTATGGGTGAGTACACCACACATTCAGAGTATGTGCTGCATAATTTCACAAATACACATCCCGCTTGGGTCAAAGTTAATTTCATCCATATCCAAAGTTAATTTATGCCAGCTTGACTCTGGCTCATCCACATACTCCACATTGTGCCCCTTTTTTGCCCACTCTGGACTACAAGTGTCCTTGGTGTCTAACACAGGGGGGTAGAGTAGTTCTCTCATAAACCTGTAGTGAAGGCATGCATCCTCACTGCGGATCCTGTCGGGAGAAACAATCTCACGTTTCATGCCATGTACTGGTTTAAATGTCACAAATGCAGCACCTGCTAAAAATATAATGCTGATCATCCTCTGGTTTGGTCTTCAGGTATGGATATATCTCCCATTGACCTGATTAACATCGAGAGGTTTTCGAGTCGTGTCGTGTCTCTGGCTGCCTACCGGCTGGAGCTGCAGGAGTATCTGCGGTCTAAGATGAGCCAAGTGGCTCCAAACCTGGCAGCCTTGATTGGAGAAGTGGTGAGTCGAAGTTTTATTTTTAACCCCGACACACGGACCAATGATGTTATACCAAAATCTGTCAATCCACTGAGCCAGTGTGATGAAAAATGTATTCGGTGCTGATGGTCCTCATACTGTGTTGTGCATCCAGTGTCAAAATTGTGATTTATTTTTTTTTGCTTAAGGGGGCCATAACAGATTGTCTTATCTCCAGGTTGGAGCACGTCTGATCTCCCACGCCGGCAGTCTGACCAACCTCGCCAAGTATCCAGCATCCACGGTTCAGATCTTGGGAGCAGAGAAGGCCCTGTTCAGGTACTGGGGCACCCCCTCCCTGCTGGGGAAAAAAGTGGCTGCAGTGATGGCAGGGCTGGGCTGGAGCAGAGCTGGGTGACTGGAGAAGACCCAGTCTCCTCTGGAGTGATCCTGCTCGCCCAAATGCACACCCAAAGTCTGAGCACCCACTCACAGCACAGAGGTAGAAATTTGGCTAACAGTACAGAATGTTTGAAGTTACCATCAACAGTGTCTAAAACTAAATTCTAGCGATAGCGTCCACGTAGCTGCAAAGTTAAGTCGTATGAAACGTGTTCTTTTAAGTGCCTTCCAATGTGCATATTTTAATGTTGTCCACAAGAGGGAGCTGTTAAGTTGCTGGCATATTAGTTCTATATGTTAATGTGTGTACTGCCATTTGGATGTGGCTGAACCTCATGTCACTGGTAGTTGTCCTTCCTGATAAACTGCATGTTAAACCTGCGTATTTCAAGTCCGGTTAACTGCTGTGTATAGACTTTGACCAATAGACTGTGAAAAGGTAACATTTCACACCTGCCGTTCATCCTGATTATGAAAGCAGCTGTATTTTCACAGAGCCCTGAAAACGCGTGGAAACACCCCCAAGTACGGCCTCATTTTCCACTCGACTTTCATCGGCCGTGCCGCTGCCAAAAACAAAGGCCGCATCTCCAGATATTTGGCAAACAAGTGCACGATCGCCTCACGTATCGACTGCTTCTCAGGTGAGTGACCCACCACACGCCTGCATCGGCTTACATACATGTGGCATCATTGCAGTGATGCTCATATTTTTCGTCAACAGTATTCAGCCTTAGGGTTGGTGTTGAGAAGCTTTCTCCTGAGCAGAGCCACATGTCTTTTAGGGACGCTGATTAGTCAAGTATAATCCGCTGCTTGTTGATTAAGCTGAAGTTTTCTCGCTCTCTTACAGAGTTGCCCACAAGCGTGTTTGGTGACAAGCTGCGTGAACAGGTAGAAGAGCGGCTGTCTTTCTATGAGACCGGCGATGTACCACGGAAAAATGTGGATGTCATGAAAGAGGCTCTCAAAGAGGTTAGCTTGAGATTTTTATTATTGATTTTTAAATGTCTTGTCAAAGGCCTAACAAATGGAGAATCAAGTTCCTGTAAGACATTTCAAAAGTATCTTTGATTCTTTCAATCTCTGTATGCTGTAAGTGATGAGACATCTTTCCCTGACATCTCAGTGAGGGTAAAAGCTGATTTAATGAGCCTGATGCAGCCCCTGGACCTCTGGGGAAAATCTCATTGTTTTACCCTGATTTAACTGAATTTGTCGTGGGGTTTTTTTTTTTCTCTCTCTCCTCATCTTAGGCTACTGATGTTGCAGCTGAGATCAAACGCAAACTAGAGAAGAAGGAAAAGAAACGTAAGAAGCGTGAAAAGAAGTTACAAGAACTTGGAGAAAATGGAGACGCTAACGGTGACGCAGAGGTAAGTGTTGTTTTTCTGTGGCCTTGGCATGTTATGATTTGAGATGGGACCCAAACATGGTCTCTTCTCAGTGTACGGCATGCCATATAAGAAGACTCCGAACCATTGGCTGGTCCTAATCAATGGGCTTGATCACTGAAGAGAGTCGTACATTAAAGCTGTATCACAGCCATTGGGCTTTCAGGCTTCCAAGCATTGAAAAGAGTGTTTCTGATATTTAAATTTATTTATTTATTTATTGTCTGAAGGTGGAGAATGGAGAAGAGGACAACACTCTTAAGAAGAAAAAGAAGAAACAAGCAGCTGAGGAGATGGAGGCACAGGCAGAGGAGGCCCCCTCTGGAGAAAATGGAGAAGAGACTTCAGCCAAGAAGAAAAAGAAACGAAAAGCAGAGTCGGAGGAAGCTCCAGATGCCGAGGATGGAGCTGAGGAAACTGAGACTCCTGCAAAGAAAAAGAAGCGAAAAACTGATGCTATGGACACACAGCCAGAGGAAACCCCAGAAACACCCGTGACTGAAAAGAAAAAGAAAAAGAAGAAAAAAGATGCTGCAGAGTAAAGAATGGATGTGTGGACAATAAAATTCTTATTTTTGTGTACAGTTTTTGCTTTAATTCAGATAACCCCTACATAAGGGCGTTAACTGTATGTCTAGTATATCAGTAGCTTTGTTGTACTGTCTCTTATTTTTGTATGAATGCAGGTTATTTTGCTAATGAATGCTTATAACTGTGCCTTGGAGTCGGTAGAATTTACCTGCACTTCTGAAAATAAATTGCCTCTCAAGATTTTTTGTTTTTGTTAAAAACATTTTTTTTGGGGGGGGGGGGGGGGGGTGGGGGAGCAGCATCACTGTTAACAGGTAATATTTCCTGAAAACCATCATTGGGAAGCTTTCCAAAAAAAAGTAGTCATGTACTACTGTAACATACCCCGTCCAGTCGGTTCACCTGGCACACATGACCTTGATTATATAAGTTGGCATTTAAAAGTCACTGTACTGAATGTCCTCATCGGTATGGAGAGGAGGCAGGCACATTTCAATACACCACTGCTCATCGAGGCTAGTCCACATATTTTCGTGTGGACTGTTGACATAACTAAAATAGTCATGCCTGCACAGACTTTCTGAAAGGCTAGTTTTTGGCAATTATGTGCAGAGGCTAACTGAAGCTTAATCATAACTTAATGCAAGAAGAAAATCTGATTTACTCTTGTCTATAGATCTTCAGCATATTAAATTTTTAGGTCTGAAACAACTGCAGTGTGTATTTATACAGGGTGCACTTTTGTAAGTGCAGGTCTGGACAGTGGCAAAACCGTTGTGGACTTTCAAAGTTGCTGAAAGTCAAAACAGAGTGTGGCCACTGTGTTGTAAGATCAGTAATCTATTTAACAAGGAACAAAAATGCTTAGTTTCTGCTGAACTGCTTCAAACGGTGCCGATACCCATACTTCCTGTTAAATGTTAGCCCTGAGCAACATTGTTTGATTACACATCAACAGTCCTTTGTTGTCATACTTTCCAAGTATCAGTCTGAATTCATAACCTCCAAGTGTAGTAAGCAAATACTGATGCCAGATCGATAGAAACTGTTCATTAATTTTAATTTGGACAACAAGGATTAAACCAATGTTAAAATGACATCAAATCCAAGGCCTGGCTGGTCAAGCCAACCAACTAGTAAGAGTCAGGGAATGAGAGACAAATGGAAGGAAACGGGGTAAAAGAAAAGTAGCTATCAACTCAAGTCACCCTCAATATAAGGATTCACAGATGCGGGAGACCAAAGTTACAAAAAAAATATTTCTTCTAAAATTAAAAAAAGGCTTTTGCCATGAAAATGATGGATATAATCTATGTACATCATTCTCAGTTCATGTATGCATACAAAAAAAATCCACATCACAAGATGCTTGTGTTCAAGTATATTCACCATCTTCATCTCCATGATTTAGCATTCTCATCTTTCCATTATTTTGAAATAAAATGTCCTTCAAAATAAAAAAAATGCAGAAAACCACATTTTATGTCCTACCAATACATATATACTGTATAAATACATACATAAATATATTTTACATACAACAGCCATAAATTTGAAAAGGGGATATACAGAGCAAAGGGGAGGGGGGTGGTGGTAGTGTGTGTGTTTTAGCTTGTGTTGTAAATCGTTTGTCCCTCTATGATCTTGTCAGTCAGATATACTGGTGTGGTGCACGCACACATCACAGGTGTAGTCGTTCTCAGTTGGCCCAGTAAGGGGAGCTGCCGTAGCCCGACTTGTTGACTTGGCTCTTCTGCTGCAGGCTACTGGACTGGCCGCGCTGGCTCGGACCACCCTGAACATCAAACATAAATAAACAGGTAAACATCCCAAAACAGATAAACATGTATGAAGTGACAAAGATGAAACCCAGGAGACTGCTGGGAAGTATCTGTACCTGTCCATCCTGAGCAAGATGGTGGTGCAGCAGCTGTGAGTGTGGTTGCTGGTGAGGCAAGATGTGGAGGAATGGGGCAGGTGCATAGCCTCCAGGAGCTGCTCCAGGGTTCAGAGGCCCTGGACCCCCCAGCGCTGATGGCAGAGTGAAGGGAGGAGGGGTTCCTGCATGGAAACCCTGCTTATCAAAAGACTGCAGATAGAGAAGAGATGATTTATTAGTAAAGGCACAAACAGCACAGCAACACAACAGGGTGGGTGTGCAGCTGACATTTGTCACCTGGGTCTTATTGTAAACACTTCCACTGATGTCTGGCACACCGGAGTTACTGGATGTCACTGAGACCCCTGGTAGAAAAACAGTACAATTAAAACTTGGACTTTAAAAATTCAAATTAGCAACAGTGTCTTTTCTTTGTACCTTTCCCGGGGCCAGTAGCAGCAGATTTGGCTTGTGCCTGTGAAGAGGAGTTGTACCCTTTACTGTATTCCACTCCCGCCGGCCCTGCTGTCAGCTCTTCGTACCCTGGAAAAGAAAACATCTTGTCTCATCTTGTCAAACAAATCACAGTAACAACCCTGCTCGAATTGCCAGTGCTGACAGGCATTGGCATCGGTTTTTAGGAACCTGAGCTGAAGGTGTGCTGGCCATAGCCGCTGGGCTGCTGCTGTGTCTGCTGCTGGAAGGGGCTAGCCGAAGGGTTTCCCAGGCCGAGGCCCATGCTGTGCTGCTTGGCCGAAGCTGGTCCTGGCCCTCCAGGAGGAACAAACATGGTGGGGCCATATTGGAAGGTAGCAGCACTAGGTACGGCACCGGGCACTCCAGGGTAGTAAGGCAGGCCTGTGTAGCTGTAGCCTGGCGGCAGAAAGGCCTGCTGACTGCTGTGGTGCTGTGGCTGGCCCTGGGGCTGAGGCTGGGCCTGAGGAGGCTGAGGCTGCGCCTGGTTCTGTCCTTGGCTCTGAGCCTGGGGAGGCTGCGGCGCCGCAAGGCTTGTGGGGGGAGCTGGGGAGGTGGAGTCATTCCTGCCAAACTTTGTGACTTCACCTAGCAAAAACAGGAGAGAAGTCAAGTGAGAATAAACACCGGATTTTAGGATTTCAGCCAAGAGTTAAGGTGCTTTACCTGAGTAAGGGTTGTTGGCAAGGCTCCCGTCTCTGCCGGAAAGAGTTGCTGCGGGGCCAGGGAATGTTATTCCATAGTAATCCTGCAAAGAGGGCTAAAGGAAGAGAAGAGGATCAGGAGAGGATCCACGACAACCTAAAAATCTGAACAAGCACTAAAGAGATGACAAACAAAGAGTTGTCCCACAAGCGTAACAATTCATCTCACCATTGGCAGTCTCGACTGGAGCATATGCAGGTCCTCATAGCCATAGATCTGCTGTGAGGCACAAAAAACAAGAAGGCTCAGTCACACATCCTACAGAATACTGCATGTGTAAATACAAAAGCCCAAGCACACAAAAGTGACTCTGGATCTTAGAAGGTCTACTTACTGGGTAAGCAGGCAGCAGCCCCCCCGGGCCCATAATGTACTGGTTGGGCAGTAGAGGAGGCACACCCTGGGACAGGTTAGGAGGAGCTTTACCTGTCAATACAATAACACACATTTACTTTAATGTACATCTAAGGGCTCCAATTAGAGCCACTTAAAAAGGTGGTATCATGGAGCCAGTGGTATAGGTGAAAACAATGCCCTTAATGCATTACCAGTGGAGGAGGAGAGCAGGGGTGTAGTCCTTGGAGCAGAGAGGTTGGATGTGGCAGTAGCTCCATTGGAGCCAAGTCCCAGTACTGTACTGCTGGTGGCGGTAGCAGCTGAGTGAAGTCCGCTCGTACCAGCAATACCGCCAACTGTGCTGCTCATGTTGTTGCCCATGCTGGGCATGTTGGACAGGTGGCTGATGCTGCTGCTACTGTTGCTGCTGTTGTGGGCTGAGTGGAGTGCTGAGGCTGTGGGTTGGGATGACGTGTAAGAGCCAGATGAGGGAGCCAGAGAGCTCACATTGCTGCTGTCAACACTGGTGTACTGTAGACAAAGAAACAAAAGAAGTGGCTTGAATTGAAGTAGTTCTATTCGATTTATTCTGCAGATTTCATTTCTTAAGGCATGCTGCCTATACTGGTTATTAAACTGGAGACACCCAGATGGCAGGGGGTCCTTTACCTAGGATCCCCTCCCCAAATAATCAAGACATTTATGCTTTTAAGCCTACTTTGGCTTTATTTTTATTAGGACTTTGGCACATCAGCCTGTTATAATTCCATGTTATTAAGCTGCAGAGGAAATCACACAGAGAACAAACAGGTACTTACAGTGTGAGAGCTGGAGCCCAGAGCTGAAACTGAGGAATGACTGCTGACGTGACTGCAGAGGGAAGGCACAGTGGAATGTGTGATCATTAGCAAGTGTACAAGGAGGCACTACAAGTCAAGAGGTTGGTTTTTTGTTCGTTTGTTTTGTTGTTGTTTTTTTAAAGATGACACACTGAGAAAAAAAAAAATCTTTCAACCATTTGGAAGAAACAGCAGGCAGATGGTAACGGGTACCCAAACAGTATGTATTCTCTTTCGGAGTAGGGAACACAAATGTCTAAATTAAAGCTATACTAAGTTACTGTGTGTGTAAGTGTGTCACCTGTTGAGTGAGTTGAGTTGGCTGACTGAGGGCAGGTCCGCTGCCAGGCCGGAGAGCGTGGTGGAGCTGTGTGGAGGCATGGTAGACGGTAAATGGGAGGAAGGAGCTGAGGCGCCGTTGGTGCTGATGTTCATAGACGGTGACTCTGGTTTTGGTGTAGAAGAAGCTGATGAAGCTGAGATTGGGAGTACATAATCGTGTAAATAACCTGAATGAGCTTAGCCAAATGAAGAATGTTGACATTTGTAAAGAGCAACAAATATGCATTCAACTGACCAATTAATCAAAAGTAACTCACTGTCCAGAGCAGCAGAAGTCCTCACACCATTCAAACCGTTCTGGTGGTAAGAAAATATAGAGCAGCTGTGTTTTCATTCACTGATAACAGATAAGAACGTTTACAGCATCTACAAACACACTGTATCAACAAAACTTGAATTCAATTCAGAGTTGACATTATTTGGCAAGACAGTGGAAATCAACCCTAAACAAATTTATCATGTTTGACAGGAAGTTAGTATGAGACTGAGCAAATGACTCATGACCTGTAATTTCTGAGTGACACTGTTTTTACAACAGGAAGTAATACTGTCTGGTTGCGTTGATGACCAATGACCTCAAAGATAGAAAATGGTCAAAGATTAATTTATCCCCCCTCTCCATTCAAAGATTACCACCTTTGAGGACAGATTTTGTGAACTACTGCTCATTAGTCCCTTTTACTCACCATCACTGGCCCCGTGGCCTCTTTGTTCTGAGAAAATGCCAGTCTTGTGTGAGGGGGCATGGTCCCATCATAGCTCCCCCCCACCGTGGAGAAGGGAGATGAGGAAGGTACAGAGGCGGAGGTGGTTGAGGTTGTTGAAGAGGAGGAAGGAGTGTTGGTTGAGCTTGCGGTCCCTAACGATGAGGAGGTGAGACTCGGCAAAGCCACTGTGGAGGAGTGATAAACTGGCTCTGATGAGGTGAGGGGCAAAGACAGGGCCACCGAGAGAGGGCTGCCCAGTGACTCACTGCAAGGCACCAAAATGAAAAGTACAGATAGGTTGACAGTTTAAAACTTTATGTACCATTTTCCATTCTGAGTCATCTATGATTAAATCCATCTTTTACACAGTATCTGACATACACAGTGTTTTGGGGATACATCTTGTTAAATGCGTCGCTCTTGCATTGTTTTAGAAAGATTTAATAAGTGATCAGAGGCGACACAGTACCTGAGCGGTTTAGAGTACAGGCTCGTCTGGCTCTGTGCCCCCGGTCCTGTTGCAGGTGGTGCTGAGGCAGGGGCCGACGCGGACTCCCTCGATGCTGCACTCACGCAATTATCCACGACTCCAAATTCTGGCAACGCCGATTCCGAGCCAAAGTCTAGCGCTCCAAACTGGAGGTTCAGTCCAGGAACATCTGCTGAGCCTGGCATCTCTACTGCAGTGGATGGGATCTTTCAGAAAGAAAGTGAAACAAGTTTTAGCACCTGGATATAAAGTGTGTAAAACTGATGACTTTGGTTTGACTCAAAATTAAAATTCTAATAATAACAGCACACTTAAGGATAAAAGAATAAAAATAAAACCCCATGCGGGCCATAAGGTTCGTGAGTAACTAAGTATTTATCTGAGAGCTTAAGGCCATTGCTATCTGTTTACCTTTGACGTGGGAGGTATCCTTCGTTTCTGGCCTTTGAGCTGTACCCGTTGCTGCTGTGTCGTGCTGTTGCCCTGAGGGTCCAGCCCTGCATTCGGGGCAAGAAGTTTAGCACCAGCAGGAGCCATCACCGGGCCTGCCTGTGCTGGAGTGCTGGTGTGTTGGGGAGCAGGCGAGGCTGAAGCAGATGGTGCTTGCTGTTGCGATTGTGGACTCGTCTGACGCGCCAAAGGCAAGGAGGGGCCCGTGTGCCTCTGAACCAGCTGACTCAGCACAAGAGAAGGCTCTGGCTGCAGACCAAACTCACCTGCGGATTCACAACAACCAGAAGGAGCCGGGAACAGATTTGAAATAAGTGAATATAAATGCTTATGTAATAAACAAAAAAGAAAAAAAAAGTGAGCACCACTTTTCCATTTGTACACCTACGGCTGTACTGTGAGGACAGTGAGGTGGTGTTGGATTCTGAAGTCTTCATGTCCCAGCTAGAGGAGGAGGGTGGAGGTACAGGTGCTCCCAGGCCTGGCAGTCGACCAATAGAAGTGTTGCTTCCTTGGCTACTGACAGGAGGGGTTGCCTGGGATGAGGAAAGCTGACCCAAGCCAGGACCCTTCAGCTGTTCCAGTATCTGAGCTCCAGGGCTGGCCTGAGTCCTTTTAGCCTGGCCCAAGTCCCCAAAACCAGCTCCCAGCACTGATGACTGGCACAGAAGAGGAGAAAACAGAGTCATCAATCTTTGTTTCTGGATCTCTGTACAACACATGGCAGATCAAAGACCATGTGACATGAGAAGGAGTGTAGAGTGTATTTTTACCAGAGCAGCATGTGCGTAGCTTGTGCTACTGGTGGCACTGCGGCTGTGGGGCTGCTGCTGGTGATGATGGGAGTTGGTAAAGACCAGACTCTGAGAGGAAGAAGAAGGTGGTTCTCTTGCTCCAACCACAGGCTTCTGCAGCAGAGAAGCGAGGTCCAGACTAACAGACAGAGTCCATTCAGCCAATTAGAAAATATATTACAGCAAAAAAAGAAGAAGAAGAAGAAGCAAAAATTTAATATAACATCTCTTAACAGGAAATTCTTGACCCCCCCCCCGCCCAAGAAAAGTGTAAAATATAAAGTTACGCACCTTTGCCCAGGGGTGATGTGGTTCTCAGCAGCAGGTGCACATGAGGAGGTGAACACTTTGGTCTCTGAGAGCTGCAGAAGGACACAAAGACAGACACACAATTGTTACACCATCAAAACATACCTGCTACTACCAGTCTGTAATGTGTGACACTGTGTCAACTCACACTAACATCCTCACTCCAATCCTCAGCTGCCCAGTCTTCCAAAGTATTCCTCCAGGCAACTAGAGGACAACCAGTAATAAGTGAGAAGTGCAGACAGAATAAGCAGGTGTACAAGAAGCAGTATGCAAACTCTGATAGGGATAACGGTCCTGTCTGCTCTGTGGGCACACACCTGGATATATAAGCCATGAGCTGTTTGTATGTGAATGTGTGTTCTCCTGAGCTCACCTGTTCCATCTGTGCTGTTGTTAGTCGTTGTGTCCCAAACCTCTGTTTGTGTGGTCCCTGTCCGAGCCTCTGAGGTATAGTCAGCAGGATTGAAAGTCCTGGAGAAGATTTAAGGAGACAAATACTGAGACAGACACACAAACACACACACACACACAAAAAGTGGTTTTCTAGTAATAGAAGTAATAGAAAATACTGCCAGATGAGAATGTGCATAGTTACAGGGTTTTAAAAAACCTTAACAACAGGCTTTTTTCCCCCTCCTGGCTGCTTGGCCTTCAGATTTCTGTCAGAATGCATTTATCCTGTTAGTTTCTAAATGAAACATCTTCATTCTCATTGAAAACGTATTAATTTTCACCTAAAACTCTTAGAAGAATGAAACTGTGTGTGTGTGTGTGTGTGTGTGTGTGTGTGTGTGTGTGCGCGCGTGCATGTTCGAGCATACCCCATCCCCTGGGCTGAAAACCTGCTTCCTGTTGGTGCTCTCCCTCGACCTCGAACTCCAGATCCTGTGTGATAGTCACACAAAGGTTAACAACTTACCCTCAAGTGTTCGCTATATTGACAGTGCTGTGTTGGTGCATCTGCTCACCTCTTCCACCTTTGACCCTCCGACCTCGATCCGAGCCTTTGTCCACTGGTGTCACCTCAACACCGTTCTCCTCTGGACGTGCTATGTATGTAGAAACAAAAAAGAAAAGTGACTAACATGAACAGTAGGACAAACAATACTGAAAATTGAAAAACTGAAGTTCCTTACCCTGTCGGCTCCGACTGGCCCCCTTGCCTTTGCGGTTGCCAGTGGCACGACCCTTGCTAGCCTCCCTTTCGCCCTTCTTCTCCCGGTTCTCCTTGTTCTCCTTGCTTTCTGATGGGCCTTCTTTCACCAAGGGCTTCTTCTTTCCCACTGTTTCCCATGAGGTCTGAACACAGAAAAGGATTTTTTTAATTAAACAATGACACCTTAAATAAACAGTACTGGATTAATAACATAATAATAATAATACATTTTATTTCAAAACACCCAAGCAAATAAGAGCAAATAAGACAAGCATAAAAACAGGAAATGAACACAATAACAAAACAAAGTTTAAGAGCATGGAGAAGTTATACAGAGTAGGCTATCTTGAACAGGTGAGTTTTGAGGGTGGACTTAAAACGGGGGAAAGAAGTGATGTTTCTGAGGTCAGGGGGTAAGGAATTCCAAAGTTGAGAGGCAGAGCAACTAAAAGCCCTGCCCCCCATGGTAGTAATAAGACAAAAGGAAGGAACAGGAAGAAGAAGAGAAGAGGAGGATCTGAGGCACCGGGATGGGATGGAGACCTGTACCATATCAAAGAGATATGGTGGGGTAAAACAAGATACCAGCACTGAAGCATTCAAAAGCAGCTTTAATTTAAAAGGAAAAAGGAAAAAAACAAAACAAAACAAAAGATACTGAATAACATTTTATCTGTGATTGCAGCTGCAGACAGCAGCAATTATTATTGTGAATAAAATGAAGGGTATTTTACATCCTTTTCCAATGAGCTACTGATGGCAGACTGCCCAATTTAAAAGGTAACTCCTAGGTAGTGTTTTCAATTGAGGTTTTAGGTATTTTAACCAGCTCTTTAATCAGCTGCTTACAGCCCTCCTTCACCACCACTTAACTGAATTAGTAATCGCAATCCCCTCTTGTTCTTCCCGTCAAATGGAGTGCAGTTAGCGAGTGCTCCGGCTATGCCTGGTTAAACTGTTTGTTTACTTTTGAGTCACACATGCCTTCTTAGGTTGATTCTACTCAATGGTATGTTTTTGCTTCAAGTGGTGAAACAAGTTTGTTGTTCCCACCTTTAGCGGGAACAGTTTTTTTCTTGAGTATTTTGCCAGAGCATTGTGCTTTGTTGGAAGTTACCAAAGTAGTTCCCTTTCTTACTAAAAGCCTCTCACTGTCAGACATGTTTGAGCTTGTCTGCTTGTCCATGCTGGGAAACCTAATTCACGGCGTCCTCATATCACTGGTACCGTGATATGGCACTTTTGTCGTATTATAGCAGATGATATGATATACCACAGGCCTAATGGTAACCCAACATGAACTTGTGTATTTTGCTCCAAGACATGCCATGCCAGATATTAGAGGGCACTGAAAAACATGAAAAAGAAAGCTGCGATGTTGACGATTTTTGACCACCCCTATGCAGTGACGTGTAAATAAATACAATAAATACCAGAACAATTTTCCTTATTGTGAAACTACTCCTACAGCATAAGAAAAATGTTTCAGAAGCATCTCTTTCTTTATGACATAGTGAACAGTACAGGTTTCAGATTACGTAACAATGATAGCATTACAGTAGAGACTTCCAGGTAAGATGGAAAACCAGCTATTTGCTATTTTTGGGCTTCCATGAAAGCAAAAACAATACTGATAGTCGAGCCTGACAGTCTTTCCTCAACATCTGAGCCAGCTGGTATTTTTCAAATCTGCTGAGACGTTCAGACACAACACCCAAGTGCTTGCCAGGCATTTAGTGGCCTGTTTGACCTTGCGCTCGGAACAGAAGACCAAGAAAAATTTTGTACAACAGTTCATGATTTTAAAAAAAAAAAGTCACACAAGTATTCACAGGGACACAGCGCAGCTTAGAGACTGATGTTAGTGGATATGTGCATATCTGACAGAGCTCAGATGACACTACTTAAATTCTATTTTAACCAATAAGGTTCTCTTCAAATCCAGAGCAATGGCTCACACTCCACTTTAAGAGTACATGAAAATTTGAAAGTGACAGTACTGAACATTTCACTATACAGCCTGAGTATACACAATGATAGCAGCTAGCAAACCCTGATGATGCCATTAAATGACACCAAAATGTTCATGTTTCATTTGTTTTAAAGTTTCAGCAACTTTTTCTCAATAAAAGAAAAAAAATACACATCTCAAAAACCATCAAACAGAGGCTGTTATGAACAGTCAAAAGCAGATTAAAGGCTCTATATGTGTACTTTGCATTTATTCAGTTTATTTCACCTAAAGTTGTCATTTACCATGTCTGTGTTGCTCTCCAGGAGGAAGTTGATGGCTCTGCTGACATCCTCATTGCAATCATGGAGCGCAACCATGCACTCATCCTGGTTTTTCCCCGTCACTTCCATCAGCTTGGTTAAAAAAGAAAACATTAGAAAACAAGATTAGTAATGTCAAATGATAAAAACAAATTGCACAATGTAGATTAACGGAAGAACATGAAAACATAGCCTGATTCTCCCTAAGAGTCTGACATAAGCCCCACACAGTCTGACAACTACTTAAGGGTCACTAACCTGGTTAACTTTACCCTCAAAGTCAGCATCATTCTTGTCATAGATCATCTGAGCAAGCCGGATCTGCTCAGCAGTAGCCTGTAACACAGAAACAATTGGACAGCTTTTACCAAGAGAAAAATGAGGAATAAAGTATGTGAAATATAAAGAGAATGAATTCAAATGTTTGTTTTGTTTTGAATTGTCTGAAATCACTTTATATTGTCACAATATAAAGTGCATGATTGTGAAGCTGCAATCAAAACAAAAGAAAATACTTTTCAGTACTGATCATCAGATAAATTGCTTGTCATGGTTGTGTTGGGGTTTGGTTTTTTTTGCTTTTTTTCCTCTTAAAATGTCAGCATTTCAAAGAACTGTGGTTTTAGGTATGCAGTGGCTCACCTGTATTTGTTTCTGTGGTTGTGATGTGTGAGCGGAAGCTGGCAGCGCTTTTTCCCGAGGGCTCCGGGCCTTGTCGCCGCCCAGCGAGCTCATCATATACAGTATATACAAAACTCTGTATGTACAAAATAGAAAAATCTGCAGAAGGAAAACACAACATGTGTTGATGAGTGAACGGAAAGGAAAATAACACTGCAGTTACTGTGTTGCTAGAATAGAGCGTCAGTGTTTGTTTTTATTTTTCTTGAATAAGTCCAAATGCCAAAAGTATGTGCTGTGGGTATACCTAAGCCTTATTGGACAAATATGAATACTCCCCTTATGGAGGCTGTAAGCCCCACAGTTGGCCTGGTGACGCAACAGCTTTGCTGAAAATCTGGGTCAAGGAGGGAAAGCAACCCAGTGTCCTCTTACAAACAGCACAGAACTCTGTGTGTGCAAGGCAGAACAAACACTACACACCCTGACCCCACACCCCTTGCTTTTCTAGACAGTTTAAAGCAAATTTGTTGTACACACTCCAAGCACCAAACTTCTGCAGTGAAATACTGAATTCTTCTCTATACTTCTATAGTCCTGTGCAATATAGATCTTGTTTTACATTGGCACCAGCTAACATGTTTTTAAAAGCACATAGTAAACAGTATCAGAATCACTTCCACAAGGAGGGCTTTATTTACCCATAAGCATACGGCCAATGTGACTTCTCAGTACTCTGTACTGCAACGTTTACCAGTGAATTTTCACTAGTGTCCATCATAAGGACGACTACAGATGTTCCCACTCTCCCACTTTGTTTTATGTCAGAGAACAATAGCAAGTGCCTGAATGACGTTTGCAAATACAAAGCTGCCATTGGCTACTGGACTGAACAAAGCTTAACGCACAAGGACGACCAAGCTTCAAAAGGAATTTTAGCTTTTAAAAAAGCAAGAAAAAATAAATATATTTCTGACTTTGGGAATATATGAAGTATATATAATAAAAATATTTAATAAAAAACTATATGATAAAAATATTACTACATCGCAATTACGGGTATCGACAGTCATGGCCACAAACGATAACAAAACAATAATCCACTAACAGTATTTCGCAATTCCTACTATATTTATGTTGGCAACCAGAAATATCAAATCAGAGACAAGTTCCACGAAGCCCCGTGTTTATACACATTAACTTATATCTGTTTACAAATGTCTAAATTATATTTATCTACAGGTTATTATTCCAGTAACGAAGGAAGCGGAGGGTTGTTTTGAACCAATGCTAACATTAGCCCGCTGCTGTTACTTATATTTCGAGTTTAACAATGAGACACTTTGGTAACGGCTAACATCCCATATCGCTCTTTTAAAAATAAATCAGATTCACGTAGCATCGTTTTAGATTGAATACTGACCGACTTTGTGCCTTTGGTGTTATGGTCCCCTTTGTCCTCGCTAGCAAGAACTGAAGTTAGCTACCAGCTTGCTAACGCTGAGACCGTAGCGTCGATAGTGAGCAAACGATGGAGTGGGATCGCGGATAGCTAACGATGCTATCTAAATCTGGTCCAAGTTGATAGCCAACGGCGGTCTAACTGGCTTCTTTAAGCTTTATAGGCATTTAAAGGTCCACACCGCCATGTTATGACAGTTGCCTTTAAACCAGACGTGCCGCAAACATGTAAACTAGACGCTAACCAAGCTAACAACAAAGGTACACGAAATCTAAAGCAAAGGCCTTGTAGCGAAGCACAATCCCATCCCGACATTGCTCGCCGGGAAACAAGACAACAGAAAAATTGCGAAAAAAACATCCTTCACAACCTCGAGAAAACGAAACAGAAAAGCCAGCGACCCGGTGCGTCACCAAAAAAAGACAACAAGCACGTAATTAAAATACCCGAAAACACACAAACCTGAGTTGAAAATCGCAAGAAAATATGTTTTTATTACCTGCTAACACGCTTCACTCGGCCAGCAGCAGACAGGATGATCACGTGACGCGTGGTGCCGCGGTGGATGCTCATCTCTCGTCTCCAGGTCACAACTAAACTTCTCAGGTTTTACCATCAGCGATGTCCAGCAAAAACGCAGATTTACTGGATTTTTAATCGTGGTGTGCTTTTTGAAGACGCACACAGTTACGTATATCAGATAATGCTATGATAATGTACATAAGTGCAATGATATTTGCCAATCGCCTACACGTTTGACATATTTGTTTATAAGGCATTAATCTCGCCAGAGTGTCAAGTTTACATTATTAAGCTATAACTGAGCGAAAGTGATCAAATGTAAGGCTGGATTTAAGGGCATAAAGCGTCTGCACTTTCACATTGCTTACATCTCTTGCCTGTGTTTCTTTGATTTTGATTTCTCTCCCTCACTTATTATCTGGAGAATTTTCAATTTGCCATTTTTCACAGAGTTAACGTCATCTCTCATTTTTCAGCTAATGTGGAGGCAGAATTCATCCATATGCGCATTTACGCACTGTGCCATGTACGCAAACTGTTCCTCTTTGCAATGCTGTCTTTTAAAGTTAGATTCAGACATCAATCTAGACATACTGTAGATCTTTTTGAGCTCCATTAATTACAGCATTTTGACAGACATTTCACTGCTGAATATTAGAAGAAGAAAGCAAACTACACGAGTGTGGTGTTTTGTACTGAGCTGTATGACTTCACTTATGTTCAATATGGAACGATTTTTGACTGAAAATCTTAAACAGTGCAAATCTTACAAATACACATGAACTGTAAAAATAACTATTACTGGCACAGCAGGTATTTTGGTGGTTGGCCTTATTGTATGTGTAATTGTAAGAGTTTCCCTTTAACGGCACAGAAATTTGAGAGGAAAATATTTAAATGACTCACACAACCCTTATTTACTGGTTTGCTGCACACTGCCTAACACTCAATTTAACGCTGAAAGAAGCAGATGTTACTTTGTTTGTGATATTCGTCAAAGCTTGAGAGTTCATTTCTTTTTAATGAGAGGGGGAAATGTTATCAGAGTGCGTAATTGTGACAGGTTGATAGCTGTGAACACAGTGCTAAACCTTTGCTCTGTCCTGTAACACTTCACCTAATCCAAACGCTGAGTGTTTACAGCTGTCTCCCTTTCTGCCCTTCATTAATAATACCCGTAGGTTACTTTAGCCTGTTTACTTTAGTTCTCGCCTACTTTAATTCAGAATTCAAACGTGTATGCATGTCTCAGGAGTGCGCACAAAGAGCAATTTACATGTACTTTGTTGTTGTTGTCTGCTTTTTTTTTTTTTTACTTCTCTCTGTCACACCCATAAATACCGTCAAAATATAGCAAATATGGCAAAGTTTGACTGTGTTAGTGTGTTGGATTAATGCATCACTCTTAAAATATGCAAAATTGACTTCATAAGTTCCATCAGCCTCACACAGCCTGTAGAAAAACAAGAGCATTGTGTATTTACGCACAGTAACAGGGGGCTCAGGATCTGAGGGTAAATAATCCCCCCCATATGAACATGTCCATTCTTCATTGGTGACTCTCTCAAGTTCCTCCTGATTTGACAGTCTTCTGGCATGGACCTTGGTCTTCAGTTCATCACACATATTCCTTCTTTCTTGACGAGATTCCTAGTTCCAGACTGACTAAAGCATCTCCACACCATAATACTCCCACCATTGTGTTTCACTGTGGGGACGGTGTTCTTTGGGTTGCTTGCCCTTCTTTCTCTAAACATCAGCAGCATTTCTTTGGCCAAAGGACACACTTTATACTATGCATAATCTTTCTCTAGATTGACCTTAGCATACTTGAGTCTGGTTTGAAGGTGTCTCACCTGCAGAAGTGGAGTTTTTCTTGGTCTGCAACCTCGTAGTCCAGTCCTTTGCAGGGTTCTAGTGACGGTTTTCCTTAAAGCTACAATGCCTGACTTGGCTAAGTGACTCTGGAGTAAAGGTAAGAAAGATGCTAAAACTTGAAGTAAAACTTAATGTACAGTGAATAACTGGAATAAATGTCAAATATATATAGGAGCCTTTATTTCACAATCATAGCCAACAAATGAACAACCATTAGTGGCTCCTTTTAACTTTGTTTTTAATTTAGCTTTACTGTCTTGATGGAATTAACCATAGATGCACAATCATGATAACAATGGCAAACCATTGCCATACCTACCAGGACCATAGAGCGTTTGCTGCTGCTTCTTCAGTGGTGAAAAATAACTGTTTTGGCTTGGCTGGAGTCTGCTGGAGTATAAAACTGTGAAAATGAAAACTGTTGAATGCTGGAAAAACTGAAAAGCCAGCGCTCATGTATGAGGATTCTATAAAGCTTTGCCAATACTTCCAGGGTTAAGAGTCAAGTTACAGGAATAAGAACAAGCCAGCCATACTTGAGGCTTCTTTTGAATATTATAGTGAAATCTGCACAACAATCCAGTCTGGAATGGAAAACATCCATTTGCATCATCCTTCATCATCTCTGCCTGCTTTACTACATGTTTTTACTTAACCACCAACTGCAACCTAGATAATGTCCTTTAACACTATCACAAGCAAACAAGTCTCTAACAGCTGACAAGAGTGCCACCTGGTGTGGTTCTTTGATGCAGTCCCCCATCGTTTTCTAGGTGTGACATTATTTCAATCACAGAGGCTCTTCTGCATACACTTTCCTGTTCTTGTACTTTCTTCATTTGCCATTTATCATGCCACAGAAATAGGATGAGTAAACACTAATGCATGTATTTCATAATAAAATCAAGGTAAATGATTAAAGTGAGTCTTTTCTTGAATTTTTATTTTCTAATAAAGGTGATTTATTCTTGAATGAAACCACTAGCACCCTTATCTATCTGTATCATCTTAACACAGGGAGTCACGTTCAGTAAAGCTCAGTTTAACTTGTTCGGCTTTTCTTGCTTATTGCTATCAACATGATCAGCATGACTGGTTGACATAGCTTTAAGCAAATACATCATATGACTGAACTTTCTTATACACTTAACACATTATGCAGAGAGGCAGAGATATGTAGAAATATGATTAACTGTGTTTAGTGATCTCCCCACCCTTTGTTCACAAGGACGTAGAAACATGTTGGGGGTTATAGAGGAAATTAAAAGAACAACATAAAAGTGTAATGAAAGGGTAGAAGGGCAAAAGAGGGTGAAGAAAGGAATAAAAAGTAGAGGGGAAAAACAACAATCCCCTATGAATAAGCAATAGGCAAGAGTGGGAAGGGAAAACGTTTTTCAAAGAAAACAAAGGGAGACAGGATGAAGAAGAGAGGGGAAAGGGTTAATAAAGGATGGAGGAGGATGGGAGGAAGGAGAAGAAGAGAAAGGGTAAATGGAGAGAGAGGGTGGAGGGAGAGGAGGCTACTCTTGTCCAGACTGAGCTGAAGAAGCAGCAAAGTGCTGCTTATCATTTTCAAGCACAGTTCTTGTGGATCTTTTGTCTGTGCTTCAACATTTTTTATCTTAACGCTCTTTCTTCTTTTTTAAATATTGCTCTTACTTTCGTTGCTTTGTGCATGTCTTCATATCTCTGATGTACTTTTTTACAGATGGCTTATAACTCCTGCTTCCTCCTCTCCATGTGTACACTGAGCATCTTTAAGTGTTTATGCCCATCCTCGCTTCTCCTCCTGCATTTCAGTGTTTCCCTCTTGTACTTTGTTATGCAGTCCTTGGATCCTTCAGGTGTTCTTTCTGTTTCTTGATTTCAATGTTGTTGTTTTGTTTTTGTCCTTCTTTGTAAAATACTTGCAAATCTGTATTTTTCTTCTTAAAATCTTGGATATTTGCATCTCTTTGCATTTCTTCCTGTTGTTCCTATGTCTGTAGGTGCAGTGCTTCATTAATCATTACTTGCATATCCTCTATAACTGCTTGGTCCTGTTGGTTCTTCTCCCCAAAACTCACGAGGAGTTCATTGAGAATTCAGGTTTTAAATTTCAGTTTCTATCACAAGTTATCCTTTTTGCATTTTGTGCTGGCACAAACAAGTTACTAAATATTGTCACTAAATCTCATGAGTTCTGATCGTTTTTATCTTTAACTTTTTTTGCTGCAGTAAGTGACCTTTCTGCACCCTTTACGTCAAGAGGAAATCCTCTAGGTACTTATGTCAAGTACAACCCCCCCAAAACACAAAAGCACATTACATCAATATACATCCTATTTTTTTTAATTATTTATTCATTTTAAAGATTTAATAGCTTGTTTTCCCGAAATGTTTATGTTACAATATCCTCAAATTCAGCCATTTGTAAAAACATTCATGAGGTGTGTGTATATATTTAAAATAAAAAAAAAAAGGGGGGGGGGGCATCACCAAGTAGACACATCAATCCACACTTTCTCAGACACGTACATAAAAATGTATGCAATTGTCCTTATGTATTTTACACATACATATACACGTTTATATATAAAATACACTTCAAAAGTGTTGGTTATTTGTTCAATTGGTCGTAATTAGGATTTTTTTTTTTGTCAATCATTATCATGAAAACTGGAGAAAAGTTCCATGTAGAACAGGAAACCTATGATTGCCTGTGGCAGTCTTTCACAGAAAGACTTGAAGGCAAAAACTAAACTCAAGCCTACTCTGCCTCTACCAAACAAAAGAAGAAGAAGAGCAGATTCACCCGCTCCTCAGTACAAAAAAAAAAAAAAAGAGGAAATAAAAGTTTTACAACTGACAACAAGTGTATGTGCCTGCAGCATTTAACTCCAGGGTATAGCTCAAATTCTCATTAGCTTTCCTTGCATCCTCATAGCTGGACGGCTGAGAAGACCAAACTGAGCTACTACACAGCTTCTTCTCAGTTCCTTGAGGAGCCCGAGAATCACGAGGTTTGAGTTCACTCATTAAAGGCTCCTCTGTCTATTAATCATCATACTGGATGATATTTAACTCGCTACCAAAACCTATAATCTTAGAGTAAACTCTCTAGTAACACAAGAGTGATTACATGTTAGGATTTGTACAATTTTGATCAAAGGGAGTGGAAACATTGGAGGTGGGGGGTGGGGGGGGGGGGGGGGGGGGGGGGGGATTAAAAAAAAAAAAAAAAAGGAAAAATAAATACAAAGCAAATCAGAATATCAGCAGGGATGTGCTGGTCTAATCACACAGTCCAAAAAAATTTAATATGCCCTTTCCCCCCCCTCCTAACAGAACAACACTGCATTCAGCAAGCTTGAACATATCTCCTTTACATCATCTCAGTGAGGATAAGATGAACACACAATCCCACTTTGATTGGATCCTTCTTTTATACTTCTGACTGGAGAAGTTCTTTGTGATTGTTGTGGGCTTTTCCAACATCAAACAGTTCTCTAGGTTCAGTCCATTTATATTAATAGTCTCTCCAACCCTTCACCCTCTCTCAACCTTATTGCTGTCTGTTTAAAGACATGGTCATTTTTCACAGAGAAAGTGGTAAAATGCCATCTGTATGTACAAAAACAAACCAGCAAAAAACCACAGCCTAATCCCTGCAGGTTGAATGTAAATCCTTTAGACAATGAGAACTTTATTCTTAATGTTTTCCAGAACTCTTCTGACGTCCTCAGTGGCAGACCTTGCAGCAATTGAAAATTAGTAATAGTCTGTACATTTTTATATATATATATATTTATATTAAAAAAACCCCAAAAGAATAACAAATAACAAACAAAAAAAAAAGTAGCTGAAGTGCAAAGGAATTGTTTAAGGAGAAAGAACGGTGGAATGGTGGACAAATATACACAACAATAATACTGAAAGCCGTGATAAAATGAAGAAAATATCATGCTCCTGAGTCCAAGTGTGAGCAAAACAGGGTGACAAAAGGTACACCGAAAACAGAGAAGGTTGGAAGTTGAAGAGGGATGGAGGGACTGGATGAGTAAAGGTCTGGACGAAGATGTAGTGACAAAGTGATGGGGGAGAAGAAGAGGCTAGCTCCACAATCCTGCGTAGTTGCCGTGCAGGCCAGAACAGAGCGGTCCACCTGCTACAAACAGCTTGGTGCCAGAGTCGTCATAGCAGTGGGTGTACACTGCATTGGGGAAGGAATGAATGTCTGAGAAGTAACTCCTCCACGTCTCATCGTGATTCTGAAAGGAATATTAGAGGGTAAGTGGGCAAAGACATTGCACATGTACACCAACTACAGTTTGACTGACCACAGTTCACTGCTTGATTTGGAAAAAACAAAAAAACAAAACTGCATACCAGCCAGCCTTTTCCCGTAGTGAGCTTGAGGATGCCATCTCCAGGGCACTTCCGATACCCTCCGTTTGGATTAAAAGGGTTCTCCAGGAATCTCTGAGCCCGGATGTCATAGAAAAGAAGAGAACCTTGGCCAGTACCCACAGTCACGATGTGCTCATAGAAACTCACTGAACGGATGCCTGCACAGACAGAAAGACATGCCAATGTAAAGCTACACAGTCAACATCTACCCTCCCACCGTTTGAGCTTTCCAACTGTCGGAATCCTCTGGAACTCTGCTTTCATTTCTAACCAGACAGAGTATGTTACAACTTTTATATCACGGTGAAAAATACAATTGTTATGGATATGTTTGACACATTGGAAGGCAATCATCATTTAAACTTCATACTAAGCAAGTATGAAGGTGACTTATATTGTGCCATCAGTTGAAAACTAACTTAAAGGAGAAACCAGTAACACACCCCAGTGGTAGTGGTACCAGGTCAATCTCACACACACAGTCCAAAGATGTGCATGGTAGGTTAACTACATTGGCTGCAAGTAAAAATGCAAAGTAAAAAGTTTTTTTCCCCCTCGCTGTCAAAGACTAGTGTTAGTTGCATTGACCAACAAGTCTGAGTGTGGAACATCCTCTGCCCTTTTGGCCACCTCTTTCAATTGCAAGGTTTGCAAATACCTTGCGTCTATTTTATAAACCCAGACAGGTTGCCAGCATACTACAATCAATCTGAGTCAGTCTGCATCACTGAACGCAACTCATCTGTGACACGTCTCTTTGTAAAAGGGGATTCACCTCAACTGGTTTCTAACTGGTGGTATTCGGGATACCTTTATATATAAAGGCAAGGCTGCTGAGCACTGTCATGTTGTGATTAAAGCGCATTATTACAGTAAATGTCATTACTTGTGGAGGAAATTATCAATTTCGGTTTCAAATCTGAAGTTCTGGCTGCCCTCTGAGTGCAAGCAGATACAGTGGCTTGCAAAAGTATTCGGCCCCCTTGAACTTTCCCACATTTTGTCACATTACAGCCACAAACATGAATCAATTTTATTGGAAGTCCACGTGAAAGACCAACACAAAGTGGTGCACACGTGAGAAGTGGAACGAAAATCAGACATGATTCCAAACATTTTTTACAAATAAATAACTGCAAAGTGGGGTGTGCGTAATTATTCAGCCCCCTGAGTCAATACTTTGTAGAACCACCTTTTGCTGCAATTACAGCTGCCAGTCTTTTAGGGTCTGTCTCTACCAGCTTTGCACATCTACAGACTGAAATCTTTGCCCATTCTTCTGTGCAAAACAGCTCCAGCTCAGTCAGATTAGATGGACAGCGTTTGTGAACAGCAGTTTTCAGATCTTGCCACAGATTCTCGATTGGATTTAGATCTGGACTTTGACTGGGCCATTCTAACACATGGATGTGTTTTGTTTTAAACTACTCCCTTGTTGCCCTGGCTTTATGTTTAGGGTCGTTGTCCTGCTGGAAGGTGAACCTCCGCCCCAGTCTCAATCTTCCAAGATTGCCCTGTATTTGGCTCCATCCATCTTCCCATCAACTCTGACCAGCTTCCCTGTCCCTGCTGAAGAGAAGCGCCCCCAGAGCATGATGCTGCCACCACCATATATGACAGTGGGGATGGTGTGTTCAGACTGATGTGCAGTGTTAGTTTTCGGCCACACATAGCGTTTTGCATTTTGGACAAAAAGTTCCATTTTGGTCTCATCTGACCAGAGCACCTTCTTCCACATGTTTGCTGTGTCCCCCACATGGCTTGTGGCAAACTGCAAACAGGACTTCTTATGGTTTCCTGTTAACAATGGCTTTCTTCTTGCCACTCTTCCATAAAGGCCAACTTTGTGCAGTGCACGACTAATAGTTGTCCTATGGACAGATTCCTCCACCTGAGCTGTAGATCTCTGCAGCTCGTCCAGAGTCACCATGGGCCTCTTGGCTGCATTTCTGATCAGCGCTCTCCTTGTTCGGTCTGTGAGTTTAGGTGGGCGGCCTTTTCTTGGTAGGTTTACAGTTGTGCCATACTCCTTCCATTTCTGAATGATCGCTTGAACAGTGCTCCGTGGGATGTTCAAGGCTTGGGAAATCTTTTTGTAGCCTAAGCCTGCTTTAAATTTCTCAATAACTTTATCCCTGACCTGTCTGGTGTGTTCTTTGGACTTCATGCTGTCGTTGCTCCCAATATTCTCTTAGACAACCTCTGAGGCCGTCACAGAGCAGCTGTATTTGTACTGACATTAGATTACACACAGGTGCACTCTGTTTAGTCATTAGCACTCATCAGGCAATGTCTATGGGCAACTGACTGCACTTAGACCAAAGGGGGCTGAATAATTACGCACACCCCACTTTGCAGTTATTTATTTGTAAAAAATGTTCGGAATCATGTATGATTTTCGTTCCACTTCTCACGTGTGCACCACTTTGTGTTGGTCTTTCACGTGGACTTCCAATAAAATTGATTCATGTTTGTGGCTGTAATGTGACAAAATGTGGGAAAGTTCAAGGGGGCCGAATACTTTTGCAAGCCACTGTAGAGTGAATTTCTGTGTATGCAGACAGCAACAGATGCTGATGGACGATTTCTGCCTATTGAAACACAACCTGATCATCACACACTTCCACTTAGTTCCATTTTATTTCCATCCTGATGCACCACAGTCACTTTCAAGACAGCAACAGACTTTATGCCGTTGCAGATGAGTTTGTTCCACATGGTCTCCAACCTCTTTTTCCCCCAAGTGTTACTGTAGCATAAGTGCACAGAATGAAGTGTTGTAGAAATATGTATGTGTGAAAAATAGTTTGTCAAGTACTTTGAGTAAACAGGCTGATAAAATGCTAAATCAAGCTCACGCCACTGTAAATTTATTGCCACCAATATGGAAAATATGTTAAATCACAACTTTACCACTCTCAGTGCCAGAATGACATTTTCTAACCTGACTGAAAGCACACTTAGTTCTACAACATGCAACATATAAATAACTTCAGTCAGCGTTTTAGATAGCTCAACTAATCTTTGATTGTATTACTGGCTCACTTCAAAAGCCAACAGGTGACTTACCACTTCCTCTCTCTCTTGAACTAACTGACTTGATGCTGTGTGTAGGTTGCCGTGGATCCAGAAAAGAAACATGGGCTTGAGAGCCTACAGCATACACTGACCAGTCCTGTCCATATGCCAGGCACACATTTTCTTTGCAATGAGGCAGCTTGGTGGACAGTATCTAGAGAAACCAACACAGACTGTTAACACTGAAGAAACTGAATTACAAAATCCTAGCATTATGAGAGAACTATTTATCATTTTGATCGCATATTAAAAATAACTAGCACTTTATTGGAAAAAGAATTACCAATACATAAAACTATAATTTGTCAATCTATGTACTGTACCTTGCACAAGTTATGCTCAGCTTTCCAGAGGTGGAAATAGCCATCCAAGGAAACAGCACCCAGTTCCTGGAAAAAAAAAGAAAAAAAAAAGAAAAAGAGGAAATGCAAAAGGAAAAGGCAGGTCATAATTGGCTTAGGTCTAGAAAAACTGACACACTCCTGTGTGTCAGTTTTTCTAGACCTAAGGCTTCAGAATTCTAAGAGCTGTCGGTCTTCGTTTCATAAATGACTACCCTGACTTAGCGATGGGTAAATTTGTTCACCGTTTTAGATGCCATTAGATACTGTTTTGAGATGCAATTTGACAAACCTCAGATTCAAGTTTATTTATTAACCTAAATAACCTTAAAGTCCACAAAGAAAAGAAATTGTTTGGTGATGTGAGGCTGAGAGAACAAGATAAATCTATACTACATGTAAAAATTTGGAGCAAAGGCGTTTCATTAAAAATATTTTTAACTTTTAAGGAAAGATAATTGTTAGGTTAGCTAAAATTATAGCCATTATAAACAATATATAAAAGTTTGGTGCATCCAATCTTTTGTCGTCCTAAAGAGCAAATTCAGCAAAAGGAGACTTTGTTGCACACAACAGTCGTGTAGGTGAGTCTTACTTTATGGTTGTTATTGAAGGCCAGAGCACGGACTTTACAGTTGTATGGGTTGGTGTACTCCTTGGGGATGTCCTTGAGGGCACGGTGGGAGATGTGGGCATAGGAGGGCACTGTCTCCTCATTTTGACTCCTCTCAGCCTGGCTCATTACTTCTTCTGTAACCTCCCACAGTCCCATGGAGCCATCTCTGGACCCTACAGATTAAGACAAACAGAGCTCATGCCTATAGACTATGTGCACCTTACCATATGCTACTTCCGGTGGGGAAACTCCTGTAGGGCGCTTCGTTTCCGGTGTGATATTCGCGTCTTGTTTACGGTCAGATTTTCCAAGAAAAGTCAACCAAATGGATGAATCAAGCGGCGATTTACATTTCTCAAGATGTCTTGGGCATTTACCGAATATATCTGTAGATGATGCTCATCGACTTATCGATATTTTACCCTTGCGCCTCAGAGCAAAAGAGAGAAGGGATTGAAATTTCTCAGTACTTGTATATAGAGTTCCCTCGTTTATCGCGGGTGTTACATTCCAAAAATAACCAGCGATAGGTGAAATAGCCAGCTTTATTTTTTACAATTATTTTAGATGTTTTAAGGCTGTAAAATCCATCACTACACACACTTTATACACTTTTCTCAGACAGGCATGAACAGTTTCACACTTTTCTCTCTTGTTTAAACTCTCAAAGTTCAAACCTTCGTAAAAAAAAAAAAAAAAAAAGTCCATTATAGAATGAAACCAAAGATCAAAACCTGTTTTCAGTCCCAAACATTTTTTTGAGAAATAAACAAACAGTTTATTTGTTTTTCTATAAATAATAATGACAGATTTTAGAACAAATGAATTTAACTTTAAGCGTCATTGCTTAATTTAAGCTTAATGCACTTTATAATCCAGTGCGCGGTATGGTAAAAAAAATAAAATAATAAAATACAGTGCAAAATTGCACTAAAAGAAACTGCGAAACAGCGAGGCTGCAAAAGGTGAACCGCGTTATAGCGAGGGACCACTGTAATTGTGAAGATAAGTCACAACATACCCTTGGTAAATACTAACATATAGAGACCCTTACCTGCAATCATTTATGTATTTTTTATATCCTCTGGCTTTTTTTCACGGTTTGTTGACATGCTGTGTAGGTGTGTACTGATATCGACATAACGGGGAAACATCTGGCTTTGACTATTGTTCGCCTGTACTTTGAATGCTGGACATTTCCTGTTTAAATCATAAGAACTGTCACTATACTGTGCTTCTGAGTGTGGACGATGTGTCTTCTGCATGCAGTAATGCAGTTCTGCTTGTGTTGAGTGATGTAAACAAACAATCGATCTACGCTCTTCAAACATCAAAATTGATCATTTGATTTTTTAATGACATAGCAATGGTGAGCGTTCCCACCCACTGCTCTTTGTAACTTAACGTAATCTTTCCATTTTTGTATTTTAGACATGACTTTTGAGTCCACCTTCGCAGTAGCAATTGACTGCAAAATAAAGCTACTGGAAATGTACAACCCTACATCCGGTCTTAAAACAGGAAGTTAGCATTTTCTCATGCACAGGGTCTATTATTGCCTATACTACTGACCTACACACACACACACACGCACAAGCCTAGTATGCCCCTACAGAGTAAACTGATTAATACCCATGTTCCCTCCAATGTGAATCGTGCTAACTCACCAGAAACTGCCATGTTGTCACTGATCCATGCTATTGAGAATATCCAGTCATTGTGACCATCCTGAAAAAACAAAACAAAAACAAACAGCTACAATGTCAAAGATATACAAGCTTGTACGTTTGAGGCTGGATTTCCAAATAAACACTGCTACAGTATTAGCAAAACATTATTTCAGCATTTCATTCTTCTGTGCCTGAAGGAAAGAGAACCTTAGGGAACCTGCAAGGTCAGAAGTGAAAAGCTCACAGTTAGCATGTCACAATATTCAGGCACAGGCTGTTAGCATTCAAATACACACTTAAAATTACTTACTAATCAGTGTATAGTGAACAATTTAGTGAGTTCAACATTTTTACAGTGCCTTCTAAAAGTAATGTGAGTATACTACGCTCACTTGGCCACCACTACACCTGTTTAACTGCTTGTTAAGACAAATATCTAATCAACCTCTAATCAAGTCATGCAGACATGGTCAAGACGATCTGCTAACGATCAAACAGAGTATGAAATGAAAGGCGATTTCAGTGACTTTGAACACGGCATGGTTGTTGGCTGCCTAGGCTGAGTAAAAAAAAAGAAAGAAAAAAAAAAGTAAATGGCCTGTATTTATATAGCGCTTTACTAGTTCCTAAGGACCCCAAAGCGCTTTACATATCCAGTCATCCACCCATTCACACACTGGTGATGGTAAGCTACATTGTAGCCACAGCCACCCTGGGGCGCACTGACAGAGGCGAGGCTGCCGGACACTGGCGCCACCAGGCCCTCTGACCACCACCAGTAGGCAACAGGTGAAGTGTCTTGCCCAAGGACACGACCGAGACTGTCCAAGCCGGGGCTCGAACCGGCAACCTTCCGATTACAAGGCGAACTCCCAACTCTTGAGCCACGATTGCCCAAGTAGTTCAGAAACTGTTGATCTACTGGGATTTTCCCACAAAACCAGCTCTGGGGTTGACTGAGAATGATCTAAAAACAATAACAAAAGAAAAATCGCCACACTGCTTCAACCTGATTAGACAAAAGAAAATTGAAGAAGAAGAAACAAACAAATAAAACATTGCCTTGTCTCAAAAAATGAGAATTTTCTAGTAAAGAACAAGCATGAACCATCCAGCCTTGTATGAATGCTTTCGGGTGCTGGTGATCGTATTATTGTGGTGTTGAATATTTTTTTGCCACTCTTTGGGCCCCTTAGTACCAATTAAGCATTGTTTAAATGCAACATCCTATAAGAGTATTGTTGCTGACCTTTTATGACCACAGTGTGCCCATCAGCTGATGGCTGCTTCCAGCAGAATAATGTGCCATGCCCCAAAGCTCAAATCATCTCACACTGGTTTCTTAAACATAACAATGAGTTCACTGTACTAAAACGGATTGAGATCTGGTGACTGTGGAGCCACAGTCATCAGATCTCAATCCAATAGAGCACCTTCGGGATGTGGTGGATCAGCAGATTCACATCATGTCAATATGCACAGCAAGGATCTGTAAGGAATATTTCTAGCACATAGTTGAACTCGTGCCTCAAAGAAATAAAGCAGTTCTGAAAGCAAAAACGGGACCCAAAAAGTAGCACATTACTAGTTGTCAGTATCCTGGCACTGCATACCATCAGTCACTGTGCCAAAGGAAACATGACAAACTGACAACAGCAATTGTGCAGCAGACATGATAATTGTGCTGCAAATAACAACGAAGAGACAATGATCAGTGTAGTGACAAGATATATTTTTCATTTTGTTAAATAGCTCACTATACATTCCTCTACATACAACTGCCTGTATATGAAGTATTTAATCAGTAAATTGTTTTGGTCTTACATAAGTTGTAACATGTTATGTTGGCTTCATGTTTTAAAAAGATATGATGATCAGACAGACTTGTCACTTCATTAGACTATATTCATTCATTCAGACATTGTAACACTTAACTCTATATAGTTTTAATGGCCAAAAACAAAAATGTCCATTAAAGTTCTAACCATTTTCCTCACCATTTCTTTAGAATCTACATCTGTAGCTTAATGACTGCTATGACATGCCTGCCAATCAACACAGAAAACCATCTGTCAACACAATCCCAGACCTACTTGATTTATTGACATCTCAAAAGACACTACATGATCGCACCTCTGCAATCTTGGAAACGAGTACAAATGAGCAGAGTGGTATTACAAAACGTTGGATTTAAAAGGGAAGCTTAATGCAATTATGTGTTTCCAATTAACCTTTTATTTTACAGTGACTTCACTCCATTTGTGTGGAGAGGGTACCATGCAGAGTGGAGCAGACATGGAAAAGGAAAACAGCATTACTGTCATTACAATGACTACTCATTATACTACTGAATAAGTGGAATTAAAGCATCTCAGCAATTTTGAATGCCTAAAATCGCTAGAACTGTTTAATGAATGTTGTCTGGTATATGGAAAGTTTGATATCATTTCTAAAGCAGGAAAAGTGGATTAATCACTATTATCAATAACCAAATGTCAGGAAACAACCAAACAGTTCAAACTACTTACATCGCCAACACAAACAGGGTCTAGTGTAGGGAGTTGATAGATGGCCAGGCTGTTAGGATTGTCTCCTCCTGTGGCAAGCAGTGTCCTCGAGGGGTTGAGTTCAATAGCGTGGATCCCACAGCCTTGCTGGTCCAACCGGGTATGGGAGATTTCTGTTAAGTGATAATTGCGACCAGGCACCACTGGACCCACCTCCCCAGAGCCTCCATCACGACACTCCCTGTCTTTCAGCATGGGAATGCGTGTGATCTGTCCTGTCAGTACATCAACTACAAAAAGCTGAAAGTACATGAAGAAAATACAGCTAGTTGGCCAAAAATGTGTGAGGACAATTGAAAAAATTCTGACTAAGCTCACTCAAGAATGTTTACTTGATTTAGCTGATTTAAGATCGATCTTTATCTCTTTATAATGAAATTAAATGAGGTCATGTAAACCTACTGATTAAGTGGGATTTCTGGCAAACATTATTATAACATATGGAAAAGCCTAACTAGCTAATATAGATCACAAATAAAAAGGGCATCTTACCGTGTTGCATTTTGTCCCACACACCACCTGCCGATGATTGAGCCACTGTGAGGCAAACACTTTGTTGAGCCGCCCGAGAGAAAACTCCCTCTCCTTAAGAATGCCGGGGAGCCTGCCGGCTGCAAAGCCACGCAGGCTCCTCTGGAGCCTCAACTCATGCTGTTGTTGAGGTCTGAACTCCCGCCCCCGCAGAGCACATACCACAGAGCGTCGACTGCACCACCACTGCTGGGCATGACGTGAAGAACAAGAAACACGGCTTCGCTTGTGTGGCGCCTGACACCAACCCAGCTGTGAAAAGAGAGGGAAATAAAATTAAAAACAAAATGTCTTAGTTATTATGTTGAATGTGCAATTTTGGAGATTGAATCATAAAAACAAAGGGATTACTATTACCAACACAAAACAAATGAGATTTGAATGTATGTGAATTTCAGACTTCTTCGTGCCTATTTCAATGTCTCAGCTTATTCATGCTGAGCCATACCCATCTATCTCCCACATGACTGTGGACACAGCTTGTACACAGAGACTTGAGAGAATTATCAGAGCATTTACATTTGAACATCGAGTAGTTGAGCTGGCTGTCTAAAACGGTTGCAAAGTCAAAGGGTTTTTGTGGGGTCTAATGACAAACTGTAATATCACTGATGATAAACACTTTTCTAAAAGGGTTTTGATCATGTCATGTTTGTGTGATGTTTGTCCATTAATACATTAATTTAACTTTTGCAACAATTAGTGGCTTTCTTGGCCAATGAATACTAAACTCTGGCCATATGATTAAAGCACTATCCACATTTTACAGTTTACAACCTCAGCGCTTAAAATGTTAAATAAACAGAAACAGAATCAGACTCATACTGTGTGCGATTGCTTTGGGGCATTTCAGATCCTGAATATGGGCTAATATGTAAACATATAGAGGCACAGGGTCCCCAGGACATCATTCTCACTGCTATTAAGTACACACTAGTGGCAAATCAGACTACTTAAAAAAAATAAATCATCTCATTTTCCATCCAATACAATTACAAATGTTGATTAATAATTCTCTCACACTAAGCAAACCAATTATAAGCCGGATCACAGGTCTTGAACAATGGAAGAAAAACACTCAGTATTTATGACTTTGTATGTCAAAGGAAGCCATTGTGCCATGTTGTTTTTGTCGTTCTTTCTTGTACTGTTTGAACATTTTGCCGGTTTTGTTCAATGCTGGAAAACTATTCTGACAATCTGACTCAAATCTACCGATGGCGGTGGCTCCATGGGCCTGAGAGGTGCACTAGAAGCAGGTCGTGATTACTGTGACCAGTCTCACACGTTCTGGTTCAGGTCAAACACGTTTTTTTCTGATGTGCTGGACTCAGTACTGGCTATTTTGGCATGCCTACTCGATACGGTATTTCATTTGTCGACAAACGTCCAATTCGGGGCGTGGACGCAACCAATCTACGGTTAGTCCGTACATACGGGAAATGGCTAGTCAGTTTAACAGTTAACGTTTCAGCTAGCGTTAGCTGTATAGCTATCTATGCCTGATAACACTACTGAGCTATTTATAAGATCAAATCTGCTTTTATTTTTGATCGGAAGGTGACGAGAGACGGCAATATTAGAGAAAAGGACTGCCAGCAGTATCCAGCCAAATCTGATAAAGAGAATAATAGCACAAATAACGTGGCTAACATTAGCTGTCAGATTGACAACGGACTGCCGTTGGCTAACGATATGTTAATATAAGCGGGTACTTTCAAATCGAAATATATTATGTTATTTGAAACAATACAGAATTGTTACTGTTTGTTGCATGCTTTTTCCATATAGCGAAGCTGTTAAATGTTATAATGCAAGTAAAAATCTGTCATAACATCTTATATCAGCTAAATCTGGCTAACTCACTGCTAATTAGCATCCCAACATAACAGTTTAGCTAGCTAATATGGACCCGCACCGGTTTCCGCCTACCTGTTGTTGGTCCTTGGGCTCTCCTGCCTTCCTTTTCCTGCTAACTGTTTTCTTCGCCATAATCTGACACACACAGTTCCCTCACCCACATGGAGGGTAAAAGTGACGCTGGACACTGGATCATATAATGGCGATGTCTATTTTGTTCCTTGGCCCTCAAAGGCAGCGTCCAGCGAAGAGGAAAGGCGATCACATACGGGTGAGGTTCGTTAAATCGCAAACTAAAATTATCCCCGAACGTCCTCAGATAGCGTACTTACTCGCCTCTCAAAAATCTCTACACTCAGTCCGTGTAAACTATTCACTGCCGAGCTAGTAGCTTGCTCTTTTTCCTTGTCAGGTCGCGTCAGCGGCAACGGCGAAGGCAGCGCGCAGCCGCACTGAAATTAAACATCAACAAAAACAAGGTCGTACGAGAACGTCAAACGTGCTCGTTCACGTTAAACTGCGTGGTACCATTGACCCGATCGTGTGACGTCAGAGCTGTCGTTTGACACACTAGATTACTACTGTATTTTCGTTGTTGTTTTTAATATGGGTATTTTAACATTGATTTAAATTTATATTCAATATATGTTCAATAATATAGAGCTGATATCTATAACTGTTTAATTTGGTTGAAATAGCTATTAATAGTTTGTTGAAACATATTCTGTTTGCTCACAGATGGTATTTCTAAACATTTTACACATTCTTATGACAGAGACAGTGGTGTAGGGTGGCTTGTTCTCCAGTTGGAGTTGGCCATCTACCCTTCAAATGCCAATGCATCCCTGGGAAAGAAATCAACCCCCAAGTTGCTCCTGTTGGTGGACAAACACCCTATATGTGTGTGAGTGTGTGAATGTAAAGCCCTTTGTAGAGCCCCAAAAGGAGCTGTACAATGTTAAAAGGCACTGTATAGAAGCAGACAATTCACCATTACAGGCGGCTTACTGGATTTTTCCGAAGTTGACTTATTGTTGGCATGAGCACCCAAGTATGGAATCACAAAGCTGATAAGCACTTTAACTCATTGAACTCTAGTCTTGTCCGTTTTTATACCTTGATAAATGCAGGCAGGATACGTTTGGCCTCTCTGCTGTTGTATACTCTGCTGACTAGGCGTCAGGTGTGCCCGTTGGATGTTTCCAGTTGCTAGTGACAATACCAATTCTCTGTATTTACTCTGTCTCTTCCTCTAAACAGAGAGAAAATAAATATAGACATGTTTCCTAACCTGAGAAAAAGAAAAAAAAAAGAAAGAAAAAAAGCCATCTCACCACTCAAAGGATGTGCACATTTAATCATTTCCAAATGATAATGAGGAAACTGAACATTTTCTGAATCACATTGTAGGACTTTGGGAAAGACACTTACCCACCATTTATTATAATATTAAAATATTTCAATGTTCATTAGATGGAGACTGATCATCGATGGAGATTTAAATATATAAATGCTTAAATATGATCGCCTAAATGAGAAACCAGTTGCGCTTCATCCTTGCACAACTCCGATGTTAGAATGAAAGCAAAGGTCAATTGGAAGTTCAGATTAGATTTTTTTCTATAATCTCTCCAGGGTGTGGGGCTGTCAGAGAAGAGGCAAGTGGACACCAGCTTTACCTATAATTAACAAAGCTACGCGAAAGTCAAGTACGGACACTATAATACCACTTGTGTGTTTGTATGTCTTCTTTAGCTTGGTAAATAGAAAGGAAGGCAATTAAAAGTTAAAAATAAAAAACTGAAACTTACTTGTTGACATTTCAGTTTCAAAAGGCTGGATGATGACGCAACGCCTTGCTGAAACCAATAATGCAAAGTTTTAACCACCCCAACACTTTGGGAATTTACTGCAAACGTGTTCATCTTTGTTTGAATGGTACCGTGTATTTTTCAGACATTTGTCACTAATATCTTAGTAAAATAATTTCCCTATTGGCAAAATAAACCAAAAAAACAAACCAAACAGACTGATGGTTAGAAGTGGTCTCCTCTCATTTGAGCTAGTCCGAGTAAAGTTTCAGTTCTCTGAGTCACCCTTTGCTTACATTAAGCCCTTAATTGTTACCATGCCTTTCACAATCCCCATCAAACCAGACACACTTTTTTAATACCGAACTCAGCAGGTCCATTACCACGTGTATAAAAGATAAAAGAGGAATTCTTTTAAACAATTTCAACCCAATTGACATCATGGAAAATGTTTTCGACTTTTTCATTTAAATGTTCCGTTTAAGACTATGGAGATGTCGACCAAACTAAAATCTGAATGAACACATATCTTACTCGTAGGGAAAAACAGTGAACCAAGAAAAAGTATTGTTTGCGTTCGTGGTATGAAATCCAAAAAGCAAACAAACAAACAAAAAAAACAGTGTGTGAATGACAGAAATCTCTAAAATCAAAGCTTTTCCGGTAAAATTTCCAGCAAGGCCAGCAGACCATTTCTCCTCTCCCAAAATCACTTGAGGCTCAAAGTGCCAAGTCAAAAGTCAAACAATATGAAATGACTCTATTGCACTGTGACGTGGCTGCAAAAGCAACCCTCACATTTCTCTGTCTTTCTTTAAACCCCGCCCCCCCCCCACTGTTTTCCAGTGAAAGTTAAAACCATCACTTTTGCAAGTTAACATATCTTACATTATTATATCAACCTCTTTATTTTTAAATCAAAGTGTCAGTGTTCTATTTTAAATAAGTTGATAATTATGAAAGGTGTGTGCCCGTGCGGTATGTGACACATCAGTGCCAATACATCATGGGATATTTCTCAATTTCTTACACCTCTCCTACTCCTTCAAGCAGGCTTTCCAGTGCAGGTCAAAGAGCACAATGGGGCAGTAGTACTCTTGTGTTCATACTTATGATGACAAATGATCTATTAATGCAATTCCTAAAACAGAAAGCAAAGAAACTGAATTTGAAACCAACATGAAAAGTGCCCAAAATGAACTGTAAAAACCAACAAGAATGAGTGAAAGCATAAAGTAGAACAGAAACAGGTGCGGGCACACCAGCACAGAGGTCACTCCTTGCGAGTCAGTTCTCTGTCTGTGCTTTTTCCCCCTCTTTTGTTTTTATTTGTTAATGTAAAACTGTTCTGTTTGAAGAAAGCGTCCACAAGCCCACCTATCCCCTCCACTGTCTACTAGGTCTGCTGTGAGCAGTGGAAGATGGCAGGTTTTTTTTTTTAGAGATTCTAAAGTTCAAACTGGTCATTCGTGGATGCACCCAGAGTTTGTAACCAGCTCCTCCTTATTCGGCTTTGCGTTTAGTTTTGTTTTTTGCCTGCAGTCAGATAAACACTTCCAAGTGGAAGCAAATCAGAATGGCATCAACTGCCACAGCTCAGTTATTCCTCCTATTCACGAATATCCTAGCAGTACCAAATCCTGGAACACCCTCAAGAAGCATGGTTACAGTTTAACCTCCTCCACTCTAGGCACAGTCATTAAGAAGTGCTGACACACAATGCGGTTTAGCACAGAGAAATACAACAGTCTCCCAGCAGTCCCTTCCACAGCCAAGGCAAGGACAGGGCATGGTATGATAGGGCGGGTGGAAGGAAAGGGGCTGTTGGGTGGTAGTGGGAGGCATGCCCTGGGTAGAGCTTTGGTTAGCCAACTGGCTAGGTTCAGCTAGCCGTGGCACGAGCCATCAGGTCCTCCAAAGCCTTGTCCTGATCGTTGTTGTGGACTAGCAGCACCTCTTTGATGGTATCCCGCTCAAATCCCATTTCACCAAATCTTGACATCAGCTCAAGAAACTGCAATGCCTAGGAAGAGTGAAAAATATGTTGAAATTACATTGTTGTTGTTCTTATTGTATTCTTAAACCTTTTTAGCCTCTCAGGTCCACTGACAGTTTTTCCTCATCTTTTTGAGATGTATATTTGGTCGTACAAACCTTTTCTTCTGAGCACTGGTACATCTCTAAACATTCCTCCACTGCACTTTCATCAAAGCCACGTTCACACAGACGACCATGGACAAATAGATAGTCCAGTACCTTGGACAGACAATAAGTAAATGTTTATTATGTGTGAAGTAAAACAAAAACTAATTCAAATACGCACATAAAAGACAACTTTAATAGCAATGTGGTACTAATAGGTTTTGTAAGTTTTTACAGTGAACCGAAATAACATCATATTAAAGTTCTTACTCTGTAATTCCTGCTCTGTGAGCCTATCATCTCACATTACTGAGTCACAATTCTACCTCATTACTCAAACTTCACCAGGTCAATGTAGATCACTTATACCAGTTATACCACATTTACTCATAATCATCTAACCATGGACAAACATTGTATCATTGGTTTTAAGTATTTCATACTAGCTCTACACAACCTGATCTATTGCCTTAACTTTTCACAAAAAGAGTGAGTGGAGTGCAAAACATTTATTTTAATACATGTGCACACTGACAAAAACATATAGACAAAACGAAGTGCTAAGCACCAGGCAGCAAATAGGTTATGAATCCAAATTTGTGCACGTTGGAGTAGGAGGGAGTCACACCTGCTCCACATTCTGCCCTTGTCTTTGCATGGCCCGCAGGACGCCTTCATAAGAGTAGCCCATGCCCACAAGCGTCTCCACACACTGACGCTCGCTGGGAGTCATGCTGAGGAGGGCTCCACCACACGGTAGACCAGCAGATCCTGACCCTAGAATGGCCTAATGGCGGTGGGGGCAAAAGCATGAATATCAATACAGCTCAAAGAACTGTTTTTAACCATCCCTTGATATGCGCTTTTAATATTTTTATGTATCAAACATGTCGAGTCTTCATGAAGGGGAATGTATGTTTTCTACTTGCACAGTCAGCCCGCATGCAGTGTATGGTTTTGGGACCAAAGACAAAGCAAAGTTTGGGCATTTTTTAAATTTTTAATTCTGCAGGTTTTTTTTAATATGGCACAGAAGCATTGAAATTTTGTAACATGATAAGTTAACATCTAAAGTGCATGGTAGACTATTTAATACACCTAAAGCGAAAAGAATTTCCCATAGAGCCATATTATTATTTTATTTTATTTTTTTAAAAACGAAAAAATAGACTTCACCTTGCATAAAAATAAATAGGAGACTTGCATAGTTTCACTGTTGCAGAGTAGAGCTCTGCAGCGTGCTCACAACACTTGTGTACGCTCTTGCCTGGTTAACCAAGTTTCATTATTATAGTGGAAGTTGCAGCTGAAGTGTTCAATGTATACACTGAATTATACTCACAGGCTTTGGTGTACCACTCTTGGTGTGGCTGGCTAGCTCAGGAGCAACAATAACCTGGGCCTTGGGCATGGTTGGTGGGCTGCCATTGGGCAGGTTCTGTCGGGGAGCAGGAACGGTGGTGGGGAGAGGAGTGTATCTCAGTGGTTCTGGGTCACCAGAATCAGAGAGCTTGGGGAAAGTCAGAGAGCGAATGTTACAAGGGCGATCGTCTGTGTCAAATGCTGCTCTTCCAGGATGCCCAACTCTGTCCATGTCTAGCAAGGCAACCAACCCGTTGGGTTTGTGGGCAAAGCCTGGTTTGGATGAGAGGCTGGTGTTGATGCTGGGTGGGGATGGGCTGTTTCCACGTGATGTTGGCCCTAGCTGAGAAATCTCTGGTGGGGAAACAGAAGGAGGATGCTGTGGCTGAGGTTGAGCTTGAGGTTGAGGCTGACTCTGGAGGATGTTTCTCAGTTCCTCCTTATCGTCTAAAGTTTTGAGTTCCAGCTTGTCAAAGGGATCTTCTTCCCGCTCAAAATCAGCTAAATTGAGGCTGTGTAGCTGAGGAGTGCTGGGTTGGGTGTTCCGGTGGTCAAAGCTTCGAGCAGGCAGCGGAGTGAGGATGGCATTATGGCTCAGCCCTGCAAGAACAGGGTTCAGCGCTGGTGGTGGAAGGTCCTGGTCCTCTGCAGCAGACTGGAGTTTCTTCCCTCCACCACCATCAACCTCCTGGGCCTTGGCCAAACGCTTCCTGCTCTCTGCCTCCTGCTTGGCTGCAGCCTCTTCTGCTCTGGCTTCTGCCGCTCTGGCCTCAGCCAGTTCTGCCCCCCAGCGCACACTACGTTTCTCGAGAGAAAAGTCATACTGTGGAAAAGAAGAATGATAGGTGTTAAGGGGTGAACAGGACACAAAGTAAAAGAGAAAATATTTACTGTATTAAATTGAGAATAACAGTAACACAAATGATTCCCTCGCATCTCATCTTCAACTACCAAAAATGATGTGCAGAGCTGCATTTATGCCACAGCTAACATCTGTGGGAAAAAACCCACCTTTGTGTCCGCCAATGCAGAGCCGAAGTCTGGCAAAGAGAAACCAACAGGCAGACCCACTTTGGCTGGACAACGGAATTTATCATTTATCTTGAAGGGAACATCATCAAGATAGCTGATGGGTCCTGTGCACATTAAAAAACAAGGAGAAAGTAAGTATACTTTACAGAAAGCACACTGCAGATAAAGGCACCAACAGAGCTAACAGTAAGACAACAAAGTACTAAAAATAAGTCCTTGCCATTGTTGTATGCATCTGAGCCAGACTTCCTTGCAGCCATTTAGAGTCTGAAAACAGAAATAAGCATGCTGGTTAGTGGTCAGTGAGAGTACCGTGATTTTTTTTTTAAATTTAGTGATAAAAGAGAGCAAAGGGTTATAAGCTATAGGCTACCATATTTTAAAATGTTGTGCCACTATGAAACCAGCACAAAGTAGACTTCCACAGCCTTTCTTCCACCAGTTTGCCAACATATGTAATATTTTGTCTAATATGGGATATTTGCACTAAAGTATGTTGTTTTGAGAAATGCCAATTTGACATGTCTAATTAAAGCACAAGAGAAATAACATGCCTTCATACTGTAGTGCAATTCCTTTTAGATTGGAAATAGCTTTATTTGCCTTTGTGCATTATGTTGCCCAGTATCTTCAAGTTATATAATCCTGTTATTTGGTAATGCTGTGCAACAAAGCCTGACATTATGGACACAGACGTTACTGTTTTCAAATCTGCGAAACAGAGAACTTTGATCTGTGAGCTGGTGTGCAGACCAGCTTCCAGCAGAAAATATTTTGAAGCCGATTTAATTAACTTTGAAGTGCTCTGTGTTTTTAAAAGAAAGAGCATTTCAGATTTCCTCAGGCTAAAGTGGACACAAACACTGTATCACCTGGTTTACTGACACACTAGGATAATTTACCTGGCACTTCCTGAATAAATGAAAATGAACACCCAAGTCTACAGATGTTTACATGTTTTAGTTCCGTGTCACTTCCAAACAACTGAGACAAATCAATCATGATCACAAGACATCTCGTGATTGGGGTGCATCTATTTTATCAGATGTCTTAAGTACGAAGACGTTAGCTTAGTAGCGCCACAATAATTGGTAGGGTGTAGTAGTTGGTGATAACGTTATATAACAAAACACCGAGTCAATTGGTCCTCTATCTACTTTCACAAATGATCTTATAACGATTTCCTTCTGGCTCTGGTATAATGTTTCTGCTTCAAACCACGATTAGAGTTAAAACATATTAGATATTATAAATCACACGATTATAGTCATTTATAATATCGCAGACAGCGGTGGCTGACTCATGAAGGTAAATAAGTTTGAGTAACTTAACTGCGAAGCTAAAACGAGAACGAAAGCACCGCGATAATAGTCGAAAACACATTTTCAGACAGCGATGAGTTAAACCAGACTATTGCAATAGTCCCATTTTACACGTATGTGTCATAAAATATTCCCCCAAGTACGATATATTCGTAAGCTAGTGGCACTAAAGTTATGATAGCCTTAGCTTCAAGCTAAGCCAGTCTACACTCTTAGGGTACTTCCAGCTCAGCGCACTAACAGTTTCACAGTGACGGTGATAGTTAAACAAGCCAGCGTCGGATATAGCAGTAGTTTACTCGACATTTTAGGACTCTAAAAGCCAAATTATTTAACTCGCTGACAGTCACCACTAGATAGTGGCTAACTATCTTGGTGGAATGTCATTAAACCTTTTTTCGGCGGCTCCCTTATTTACACGGGGTCGCCACGACGAAAGATCCGCATATTTTGATTTGGCAGACACTAGATGCCCTTTCTGACGCATCCCAAAAGGGATGCATGTCTCCACCTCGACTCGAACCATATAACCGTCGGACGTTAGGCGAATATGTAAACCACTATTCATGCTAATAAGCTTAGCTTCGCCAGTGGCCTGTTTGTTATGTGGCCGGACAGGACAGGCTGCTGCCTGTGCTGCCACCGCCCCTGACATTAAACCGAGCTCATAGAAAAGAACATGCCGCTCTCACCAGTATCTGCTCCGTCTTGTTCTTTCAAAATCCAAACGACGCTTTATATCGCTGCCACTCCAATTTAAGCTAATCTCCGATTCGGTTTTATTTATACTGAAACCTCTTTCCTGCTTCAGCGTAGGTCGCCATCTTGATTTGTCAACCTCCCCTCCACTGGTTCCTGTCTGACGTCACTCGGATGCACGGCACAACGGCAGGCACACGAACACAAAATCTGTTGATTTAAACTACACAAAATGAGTATTTTAATAAACAGTCACAGCCAGGTTATAGAATAACAATGTTGAGTGGTTGCTATATTATCGCAATGCTTATTTGACGTATGGCTATGGAAAGATTAAATATCAATTTAAGTCAGGGCTGGACTGGGACAAAAAAATCGGCTAGAGACCGGCCCACCAGGTATTATAGGAAAAGCCATAAAGCCTTTGAATGAAACAAAAGCTGTCGTGACAGTGATGTACACTGTCTTGTGTATGTAGAGGTGGCCCCATGATCGGAAGGTCGGGGGTTCGATTCCCCTGAACAGCTACCCTGAGGTACCCCTGAGCAAGGTACCATCCCTACACACTGCTCCCTGGGCGCCCAATGGCTGCCCACTGCTTCACTGAATGGATTAAATGCAGAGAGGAATTTCTCCACAGGGATCAATAAAGTACATTTTCTTTCTATTAAAAGCTAGACATTTTAAATGAGAATAAGAAAGAAAAGTATTTCTTTGTGCCCCCTTTCCCTGTTACTGCCCTACCTGGCCCCCTGGCAAAACTTTGCTAGACCCGCTCCTGCACAGTTACCAGCTGTAAGCTATGTAGAAAAGGATCCTGGTGTTATTTGTCTCTCAGAAACAGTTCATAACTTCCCTTCAACTCATTCATGTCACCTAAAAGGTAAACCTGTTTCTCCATCACCTGTTCAGCAATGAAGATTCAGTAAGGACATCTCCTGGTTTCATCTTCATGTTTCCCTCTCACCACATATCCAAACCAATATCAGGACCAGCAGCTTTACAGCTGTGGCACCACCAAGCATCAGCTGACACTAGAAATTAATATTAAATAAATTCTAACAACAGCTGATCAAGCTTAAACGTGCTGCTGTTGTTTAGCGCGACATCCGCTGGTTTCTTCTTATTGGCACAAAGTGGGAGATAAACAAACAAGAGAGACGGGACTTGTGACAGAAAAGCCGATCAGCTGATCATTGATCAGTTTCATGATTGAAGTAGCAACAGGAGAGGGAGGGGAGAGAATGAGCGAAGAAGAGGCAGCTGTGCAGCGTAATGACAGAATAACTCCAGCTTTGTGTCTTTTTCCATTCTAGCTGAAGTACAGGACAAACTGCGTTCCTTTTCAGCTCAATAAGAAACGCCTAATATTTTCTCTCAATACGGGACATTCTGTTTATTACAGGACGGTTGGTAACTCTACTAACTAACCTTATGAATAAAATAAAGTTCACTATCAGTAACATCATAGCACCCACCCAGCGTTTTATTATTTTTCCTACCGATGAAGACCTCCACCATGGTCATTCCTACTATGCCAATGAAAATCAAGTAATAGATAAGCTTTTAAAAGATATTAGATGTTTTTTCCAATATCATCTAATATAGAAATATCCTTTTTTTTTTAAATAATATAATTTTACTTTTGTTATTATTATTATTATTAGTAGTAGTAGTAGTAGTAGTAGTAGTAGTAGTATTTGCAGTGGGTCCATGATAAAAAAGAAAAAAGAATTAAAACACAGTCTGAACAATGAGCTACCAGAACTTATTCTGTAATTTTACACATTTACAGTGGGGCAAAAAAGTATTTAGTCAGCCACCGATTGTGCAAGTTCCCCCACTTAAAATGATGACAGAGGTCAGTAATTTGCACCAGAGGTACACTTCAACTGTGAGAGACAGAATGTGAAAAAAAAATCCATGAATCCACATGGTAGGATTTGTAAAGAATTTATTCGTAAATTAGGGTGGAAAATAAGTATTTGGTCACCTCAAACAAGGAAAATCTCTGGCTCTCACAGACCTGTAACGTCTTCTGTAAAAAGCTTTTCTGTCCCCCACTCGTTACCTGTATGAATGGCACCTGTTTGAACTCATCATCTGTATAAAAGACACCTGTCCACAGCCTCAAATAGTCAGACTCCAAACTCCGCCATGGCCAAGACCAAAGAGCTTTCGAAGGACACCAGGAAAAGTATTGTAGACCTGCACCAGACTGGGAAGAGTGAATCTACAATAGGCAAGCAGCTTGGTGTGAAAAAATCAACTGTGGGAGCAATCATCAGAAAATGGAAGACATACAAGACCACTGATAATCTCCCTCGATCTGGGGCTCCACGCAAGATCTCATCCCGTGGGGTCAAAATGATCATGAGAACGGTGAGCAAAGATCCCAGAACCACACGGGGGGACCTGGTGAATGACCTGCAGAGAGCTGGGACCAAAGTAACAAAGGTCACCATCAGTAACACACTACAACGGCAGGGAATCAAATCCCGCAGTGCCAGACGTGTTCCGCTGCTGAAGCCAGTGCATGTCCAGGCCCGTCTGAAGTTTGCCAGAGAGCACATGGATGATACAGCAGAGGATTGGGAGAATGTCATGTGGTCAGATGAAACCAAAGTAGAACTTTTTGGTATAAACTCAACTCGTCGTGTTTGGAGGAAGAAGAATACTGAGTTGCATCCCAAGAACACCATACCTACTGTGAAGCATGGGGGTGGAAACATCATGCTATGGGGCTGTTTTTCTGCCAAGGGGACAGGACGACTGATCCGTGTTAAGGACAGAATGAATGGGGCCATGTATCGTGAGATTTTGAGCCAAAACCTCCTTCCATCAGTGAGAACTTTGAAGATGAAACGAGGCTGGGTCTTCCAACATGACAATGATCCAAAACACACCGCCCGGGCAACAAAGGAGTGGCTCCGTAAGAAGCATTTGAAAGTCCTGGAGTGGCCTAGCCAGTCTCCAGACCTCAACCCCATAGAAAATCTGTGGCGGGAGTTGAAAGTCCGTGTTGCTCGGCGACAGCCCCAAAACATCACTGCTCTCGAGAAGATCTGCATGGAGGAATGGGCCAAAATACCAGCTACTGTGTGTGCAAACCTGGTAAAGACCTATAGTAAACGTTTGACCTCTGTTATTGCCAACAAAGGTTATGTTACAAAGTATTGAGTTGTATTTTTGTTATTGACCAAATACTTATTTTCCACCCTGATTTACGAATAAATTCTTTACAAATCCTAGCATGTGAATTCATGGATTTTTTTTTTTTTTCACATTCTGTCTCTCACAGTTGAAGTGTACCTCTGGTGCAAATTACTGACCTCTGTCATCATTTTAGGTGGGGGAACTTGCACAATCGGTGGCTGACTAATTACTTTTTTGCCCCACTGTATGTCTTACAATTTAAGTCCAAAGTGTCGTGCTGACTGGTTTTGTTTGCTACAGCAGCACTATTTTTATCATGTACAAAATTGAGATATACTGTTCAAACTGCACTTCTTTTCTTATATTGATATATTCCAGATATTAAATGTACAATTAAACCTGTTTGCACTGATTGAAAGGGGGATTTCACTGCTCCTTCTCACTTGAGATCAAAGTAAGAGTCATATGGCCCACAATGTACAGTAAGTGACATCTGTGTTGTAGATGCTCTGAGAATTGCCAGTGAAGGAAATTGATTGGAAAAAAAAAAAAAAACCACTAATTGTGATCTCGTCAATATATACACCCCAACTAACCAAATACTTTATATGACATTCTTATAAGTAATAATATATGGGGATATAGTTAAGGACAGGAAGTAGACGTAGGTTTAATGAAAATTACAATAATGTCAATAATGTCTGAGATCTAATATTAATGCCCGTATGTGTGAGGACTTCACGCTGCAGATATTTAGTATTAGGAAAGAGAGCGAGGGAGCTTAGACAAATAATGTAACCAACTTACATAAAAAATAATAACATATTATTAAAATATGTTTTACAAATATGTATTTTTGGAATCTAAAACATAAAAATGTCACGCGAACGAACATGTAAAATAACATCGAGTGCGCGCACGTCACGTTCAGATACGCGCTTTACGTTCTGCAGACACGCGCAATGATAGCCGGAAGCATAGATGGGAGGAAAATAAAAATCGATTAAATCCACTGTAATTCGCGAGTATAAACCTCTCACTTACTGTCCTTTTAGCGACCGCGGGCTCGAAATTTTCAGTCTTTTACACTGTAACTGTGCCGGAGAGACGACAAAGAGCAGAAAATCTGCTCTATTTGAACGAAGTTGCTCGGTAGGGGTTTAGCTGACGTGTGGAGAAGTTGAGACTGCCAGTGAGCAGATAAACAAACATAAACAAGCAGAGATCAGCTGGGCGCCTGTCCGAACCGAACCAGCAGCACGGAGAGATGGCAGGGAGAGCCAGAGTCCTGTTTTAAAGCCAAGAATGATCCGCAGGAGACCGTGACTTACACTGATATTTGCTCCATGTCAACTGTCAACACTGGCACACAAAGAATTTCGGAAACACAACACGAGGAGCAGCCATAGGCTTTAGCAGGGGAAAAAAGCCACTGCTATTGTCACTGTCTCTTTGTCAAGGCACAGCCAGGTTAGCATGGACAGCCAATGAGTTTATCCTGCAGGGCTCAGCTATAAGGAAGCGAACACAGTGCAAGGAGACAGAGGTAAACACTTTCTGTTAACTTTGCTTTTTTCCCCCACTATAATGGGCCTGCGAGCCAAACCACTGACATAATCAGGCTTTGCAGGCCACAAATCCTGAATGTTTATGAGCTGTTTTTGTGTGTGCCTGGTTTTTTTTTGTTGTTTTTTTTTACATGTAGGGTTTAATTTCACAGCGTTTTGCTTTTCCTATCGTTTTTGTTAGAAAGACTCCTGTTAATGAAAGCAAAGCTAAGACACTGCAGCTGTTTTCTGAGTCAAACTGGTCATGATATTAAAAATGCATGAAAAGTGAGTAGAGTCCTGACAGTGTCATTAAACTCGTAATATTTCTGTCCACTCCACAATTCCTGCTTCCTCTCACTGATCTGTGCGGCTAACTGTTGTCAAGAAGTGTGGAAAAGAACATGGCCCACCAGTCAACCCCTAGTTCCCAGAAGGCCCTCATGATGGAGCTGAAGTCTCTGCAGGAGCAGCCAGTGGAAGGCTTCCGCATCACTCTGGTGGAGGAGTCTGACCTCTACAACTGGGAAGTGGCCATCTTTGGTCCCCCGAATACCCTGTATGAGGGAGGCTACTTCAAGGTGGGACAATCACTTCCAGTACACATATTATGTGAAGTCATGCTTACTTAAAGAGTTCATATGAAGCTATTCATTAGCGAACAAACACATACAATAAATATGTTTAGGGACCAAATATATTATCGGCTAGAATTTCTTTGTAATATAATATATGTCAGGGCATGCTACAATTCTTAACACAGCTTTGTAGTTTAGCCTCCTACTAAAATCTGTACAAACTCAAACTTTCAAACTAGATCTTTTTCACTTCTTGAAGCTGTAATTGAAACGTGGTTTGCCTCTAATGGGCGAGGAATTTTTAGGCTTTATATTATATTTTATTCATTTTCAGTCGTTCTGTCCTGTCCTTCTCCTCGGCCAGCCCTCACCCAGCCCTCACCCACCTCACTGTAAGATGGTTGTGCTTGCTATTTTTAGCTACGAGACTGATATAAATGGCACCTGAGTACAGAGAGAAGGGACATGATTAGATTCATTATATTTTTTTCTTTGAATATGTTGCATATTCGGTGAAACATTTAGAAAATGTAGCATAAAGAGCACCTGCTTTCAGCTTGGTGCTACGCAGATGATGCTGTAGCCTATTGGGAATGGAAGGATAAGACAGAGCAGGTATTGCTGTAGTATACTCTTTTAACTGGCATGTCTTTAGCCACAAAAATTTGAGGAACATCAGCACTAACAAATGTCAGGATTAGATGCCACAAGTAAGAGTGAACTCTGGGCTGGTTTTCCAGTCTATGTGATAGCTAGCAAACAGGAAATGTGGACTTCCCTTTTTTTTTAAGGGACATGTATACTACTCGTTTGTTGAATACTTTGGCAGCCAGTGCCTAATGACATTAATAAATTACTTGTTTAGTCTTGTAAATGCCCGACTGGTGGGTGGTGCAGCTGACCTTCATTTAATGAAAAACTGGTGAAAGTGAATTGTAGTACAATTCAGGTGTTTCAGTGTAACTTTGTTTTTACTGCCTGGTTCCTGCAGCCTACACCATACACAATCATGCTTTTGTACAGGGATGAGATATTTTGGGATATCTTCAGTGTCCCCTGTAATTATACTGAGAGTAAAGTGAAAGGTGTTTGGATTTAAAGTCAAGCAACAGCTTTCAATCATTCCCCAGAATTCTCTGTGTTGTGTTGATTGCCCTCACTTTAAGGTATACAAAAGTAATTTTAGGATAGACTATGTGATGCAGACAGAAAAATAAATAAAACCCAGAAATCCAGACGAGCTCAAAGTGATAAAAAGAGAAAGATGCCCATGAAGGCAACTACATGTTAGACTTTACTGTTACTTTGACACCAATCTGTTAACTTGTGTTTGCACATTTAAAAAGAAATGTTGCTTCAGCGACTGATACTAAGCAGTGGAACTCATGCCAGTGTGTCATGACGTCTACGTGTTTAATGTCACACAGTTGCAGTAATTTAGTAACTAGCTGTGGAGTAATGATAGTCCTATCAGACGGGCAAGCAGTTCAGTGAGAGTTAGGGCGGAGCTACACACACCCAAGCCTGCCATCCTTTTTCTCTGATAATACTTTGGAAAGAAAGAGCCAGAAGCACCTGATGTTGTGTCACAGTGAAATTAATTAGGAACCGATGACAATATAGGGTGATTCACAGTCTAATTGTTGGTACGGCTGGATGTGTAACTATTTCTCTGATGTGATGTGGTTTAAAATATGACGGTAAAGGAAGCAACTTTGTGGCTGACTGAAACCCCGTGTCCAAAAAGAAGTTAGGATGCTCTTTAAAATGTAAATAAAAACAGGAACTTAAAGGGTTTCAGCTGCTAAACTTTGTATATTTTTTTCATAATGCCCCAAATGCCAGTTTAACACCCTTCTAAAAGTTAGGCTGTGGCGTTACAACAACATAACTTTGGCGTTTGACCTGCTTAAATAAGCAAGACCTTTCATATGTATTGCTCCATAGAATATCAATATTTTACATGTTTTCACAAGAGTCCGGTAGCACCTGAGTACAATAGTACTGCTTTCATAGGAATTAATAGCAGTCAGGTGCTACTGATGAAATGCTTTTTATTAACTGATCATCGGAAAGTGTGGCCATCTCTATAAAAGCAAGATTTCTTTGCAGTTTGCAGATCAGCCCAGCAAATTCACCCCAGGTCAGACTGTGTAATGCTCAAACATGAAACCCAAGAACTACATCTCAGATTCTACAGACTTCGGTTAACATGTTAAATGTTAATGTTCATGACAGCACAATTAGAATAATACTGAACAAGTATGTCTTTTTTTGGAAGGGTCGTCAGGCGAAAGCCTCTTCTTTCTAAAAAGAAATTGGAAGTTTGGAAAGCTGCATCATAGGTCAATGTCCTCTGAATATTTTATTTATTAACCTTTATTTAACCAGGAAGATCCCATTGAGATTAAAAAGCTCTTTTTCAAGGGAGACCTGGCCAAGATAGGCAGCAGCAGATGTCTCACAGTTACAGAAATTACTCAAACACAGGCAGTAACAACACACATGCAACAATAAGTGAAAGAATACAAATAAAATAAAAAATAAAATTCAAATAAAAATAAAAAAGTCAGTTAATAGATGAGACCAAGTTGACACGTGTGGCCATAGTGAACAGCACCATGTCTGCAGAAAGGCAGACATGTGATACCAACTATAAAGAACGGTGGTGGAGTAGTGGTGATTTGAGCTGGCTTTACAGCCACAGAACCTGAGCAGCTGGGCACCTTGCAGACATGGAGTTGGCTGTGAGCTTCTCTGTATACAAACATGTTCTAGAGTTAAATGTGAGGCCTTCTGCCTGACAATGGGACAGTGATCCCAAGCACAGCAACAAATCTGTACCACAATGGATGAAAAAGAAAAGGATCGAGGTGTTGCAATGCCGTCGCAAATGAACTTAGGCAACGATGCAAAGAGTGGGCCATAATTTTTTAAATATATTTTTTTATTTACTTTATATGTGTGTATGAATTGTCCCCATAGCAACTTAAATCTACTGTCAACATCTACTTAATGTAGCTTTTTGATTCCTTTGTCCTACTTTTTGGTGAACATTGATAATTATAATTTATTATTGCACAAATAAAAATACACACATGTGCAGTTTAATTGGATAGTGGGGTTTTTTCACATTCCAGATGCTTTCTCCTTGAAGTTAAGACCCCAGTAATCTTAAATGGCTGAAGCTTAGTTACAAGTAACTGAAGTCAGACTTCTGTTTGTTCTTTCAGGCTCACATCAAGTTCCCAGTTGACTACCCATACTCCCCACCAACCTTTCGCTTCCTCACCAAGATGTGGCACCCCAACATCTATGAGGTTTGTCCTGAAGGATCTTAATGCTTTCGTGTTTGCAGTTTGGCATTTATTTCCTTTTTAAAATGGATTTGTTTAAAGACGCTGCCGCGTTTGTGTTTTCCTGACAAATGTTCCTTTATGTCTTTTGGTCTTCAGAATGGAGATGTGTGCATCTCGATCTTACACCCCCCTGTTGACGATCCTCAGAGTGGGGAGCTGCCCTCTGAAAGGTGGAACCCCACCCAGAATGTCAGGTAATTTCTCAGCAAACCTTCTGGTCCAAGTTCACCTTCACTAATTTTACACCTTTAGGCCTGTTGATAAGTCTTGGGGGTGTCTTGCATGTACAAGCATGAAAAGAATTGTTTAGAGCATACTGTAACACCGGTGGGAGCTGTGTGAAGCCTGACATACTACCTCAAGTGATGTCAGTTTACAGTTGTTTTAATACTGCATGTTTGAACATGAAGAATTCAGCGGCGGGGACGAGTTAGACAGGCATGAACCCACTAGACCCCTCAGTTTCTGATTTCTGCCAAAAACTAGCAGATCGAGTCTAAAAATGCTGCTGCTAGGAACAGCTAGCTGTGGTTCAGTTTCCTTTTGGCTAAATTAGACATTTTTTGTGGCACAAAAATTGGATCTAGGTCTTATTTAATTTTCATAAATGAAATTAAGAATTGGATATAATTATCTTCTACCATTTCTTTGTTCTGTATTCTATCTGTAGCGGTAGACACCACTGTAGGGTAGGTTTCTGAATTTCTTCTAAATTTAGCATATCAGCAAGAAACACAGAGTTGCATTAAAGTGCCGAGTCTGTGTTTGAAAACTTGAGCAGATTGGGTGTAGAATGTAATTGAGCCACGAGGGGAAAGAGGTGAGGTAACACCTCTCTCCGAGCTGGGATACAGCTTCTGAGGTTTCAAAAAGCTCGTGTAGAGGTTTTCTTTCATATGACGACGACATCTGATATTACAGTGTCCTCATTTCGACTCTCTCTGTGTGTGTGTGTGTGGCATGTGTGCGTACGTGCTGATAATCAGGACCATCCTGCTTAGTGTGATCTCTCTGCTCAACGAGCCAAACACCTTCTCCCCAGCCAATGTGGATGCCTCAGTTATGTTTCGCAAATGGAGGGACAGCAAAGGCAAGGACAAGGAGTATGCAGAGATTATCAGGTACAAATGAACACACTCTTACCAGTGTGTGTAGTTACTTTGAAGAAATGTATTTTATGCAACATAATAATAATAATACACCTCCTCCACGTTTGCTCACAGGAAGCAAGTGATGTCAACAGCAGCAGAGGCGGAGCGCGACGGCGTCAAAGTGCCCACCACGCTGGCCGAGTACTGCATCCAAACCCGGGTTCCTTCTCAGGACCGCAGTTCAGACCTTCTCTATGACGACCTCTACGACGACGACATGGAAGAGGAGGACGAGGAGGAGGACGAGAGCGAGATGGAGTCTGTAGGTGAAGCCGGGGGAATCGGCGCCGTGGAGGACTGCGGGACGTCCACCAGATGTTACGACAACCAGGACGACTCTGGCAACGAAGACTCGTGATGATCTGGATGATAACTTCTTCCTGCCAACTCCACCACCCTTCTTCTTTTTTCTGTGTGTGTATGTGTGTGTATGTGTGCACATGTATATTTGCACATACAATGGGGTCAAAAGTCTACTGCCAAAAAAAAAAAAATCTTTCATCATTTATTAAACTAATACAAGCGTTGGGTCAAATGCAATTCCTTTGATGCTGTTACGTAACTTTTCAGCAAAACGTTGTAGGTAGTGTTCTCGCTGAAAGCAGAATTTGACGTTTCCACCGTTTGCCTTAATTACAGCTCGCACTCTGTGTGGCAACGAACGTTTTATTACTCCAGCACTGTTTGAGAGTGTCCTGAAGGTGTTTATTGATTTGAAAACATGTTTCACATTTTTTAAAATGTGCCATGGAAGAGTTTGAGGGTCTGGCCTTTTCCTCATTACCATAAACCACAAAGATGGCGTGCTTCTGCAGACTTGAACATTAGAGTGTTTCTTTATTGTTAGCATGTGTTCAATCGCATCCAAGTCACAAAGTAGATTATGCCTCGCTGTATTACAATCTCATTTAGACAGTTGCTCATATTACCTTACTTTAAGTTATTTGGTTGTGGTTAAGTTTAGCCTTCAGCCATTAAATTTCAGTGTTGTCTTGCTAAACCAGTCATTTTGTTTTAGAAAGAGTAGGTTGTTGAAGTCACACCTTGGTTTTAGGAAAATCAGTTTAGCCAACAGCAGCAATGACATAATAAATATTACGGTGTAGTAGGTGTACACATATATTTGAATCCTACTAGATACACGGTAAAACAAAATCTTCCAGTATATCAATATTTCCTGCTGCACATCTCCTAAAGCTAAAAGAACTCTTTGATTTTGAATAAGTAAGTAAGCAAATTGTCTTAGCTTTGATAAATGATGAAAACAAATAGTCCTTGTGGTGGTCTCTTGAACTCCGCTGTCACTGGCCAGCCCCATGACGGATTGTTTGGTTTTGGGTTGGAAGAAAAGTTGGATCTATCCACTGTGTCTGTCCTTGTTGCTGTTTTTATGTGTTTATTTGACCGACACATTCTTCACTTGTATTTTCTCAGAAGGCTCACACAGGCTGGTTAATGGACACTTACCCCTTTGGCTCATTAACCAGTCGATGAGTTGGCCAGCTTGTCACGTCACAGTCGTTCATTCTGCCCCCCCCCCCAGCAGAATATCTCTGTCCCAAACGCTAGCCTGTTCGACTTTGATGCAATCAACCTGAACGTGCAAACGCAGGCTCTGGCGTTCCACCTTCTTGGATACACCTTCAGTAGTACCCTCATTTTCCGGCAAAGCAGCGTTATTTCATTAAGGGTGTGGGGGGGGGGGAGTGTTCTCGTATCGCCTCCTGCACCTCTCTCTGCCTCGTAAACCTCAGGGCCTCAGACTTTCACTGAGAGAGAAAAAGCAAAGAGAATCTTAAGACACACCTGCTCCTCACCTCCGCCTCCTTTTCTTTATATCTCACTTGGTCTCATTAGAGGGCTAAGATTGCTCTGAAAGTTTCCGATCCCTCTTCAAGCATTTACACATCACTGAATGTTACTGTTAGTGCAGACTGGCGTCCGTTAAGTCATTCTGTTTTCGGTAGGGTAAAGAAAATCAAAATGCATCTCTTTCTCCCCAATGCAATGCTCGCATTACGTTGCGATAGATGTGAAAATCTTCTCTTTTTTTGTGCCCTGTGACTCCCAATTGATGCTTCAATGCAACTTAGTGAAAACTGGATGTTGTTACTGTGCTACACCACATCCAGAGTCTTGTTTATCGACAGGGACAAAGATCAACATGCAGCATAGATACACATTTGCATTTGAATGAATACGACACTGATTGCCTGTTATCCCCGTGTGTGTATATTTACATTTACTATTCATATTGACTATGATGTCAGGGTTTTCCTTTGTTTCAGTAGTCCAGTTGATGAACCATTCAGTTTGTAGGCACTTTGTTCAAGTGCTGTTTCTGGAGGCGTGAATCATCTGAGGATTTGACTGATTTAAGAAAAAAGAAAAAAAAACACACACATTTTGAGTATTAAGCTTTTGAACACACTGAACAGCATCATTGTGCCGCATCGAGTAAACCATGCATTTTGAGCTATGTTTTAAGAACCTGTTGCTCATTGAACACAGTGGAGCACTGGGGTTGTGACTCCAATGGATGGATTTTATGCCAAGGAAAACAAGTCCAGCCCCACATTCATTCATTTTAAAGACTATGGACGAATGGATGCATGTAATGGATTTAATGCAGAGTGAGTAGACTCTTAGAGACATACCTTTTTGGATTTTAATGTGAAGCCAAAGGAGTGAAGTATTGTCTCCTGGCCTTGTGCTTTGGAGGTTTGCAAAGACTGGATTCTGTTGAGAACAGCGACAAACAAAATTCACTCCTAAAAGACTGAATGGATTTGATACCAAGCCACGAGAGGAGGTGGAAATATGATTGAGATTCTGGACTTCTTCTTGTTGTGATCACCATTTTTGCCCATCACCACGTAGAAAGAAGTAAGCTCAGTAGTAAACAATGGAAAGTACAAATCTCACGTGTGTCTGCTAAAGAGAGAGCTGAACATTTTGGGAAATGCATGCTTTCTGATGCTGAAGATTGATATGAGAACGTCTAAATTTTGGATTGTAATCAAAGGTTATTAATTATTACTTTTGTTTATTTAACAAAACGTCTTTAAGAAATGTAAAAATGAACGGTTATATCAATCTTCTAGTCTCAGTCTCAGCACAAAAAACAAATAATTGCATTTCCTAAAATGTCACGAATGCTTTAAAGCCAGGTTTTTGCCTTTCACCCAAAATTTAGAAATCTGAATTCACATTAGAGAAATAAATAGATCTAGTGTAGCCCTTTTGGTAGCAATTTGATGATGAATTTAATCAGCTTCAGTATTAGAACTCTCCACTTCTTAAATAAAACATATGCCTTCTTTTTATCCTGAGGGGAGGTGGAGAAATGCTAAGAAGGCCGCGGACTATTAATGCTAAAGATGAAGAAACAAAAAAAAAGAGAAAAGATTAAATAAAATGAGTCGCAATCCATAATTTTAACATGTTATTCCACACACAGTTGCATAGAAAACTGAATGAAATCATTTACTTTGTTTATTCTCTGTGTGTGAGTGTGAATCACAAGCGTGTATTTTCTAAAGTGTGGGTGGACACAATGAGGTCATCCTGAGACATTCGCATGGTCCCACACTCTGCTGATTGAGCTGTCCACAATGGTACCACAGTCTGTCCACACCTAATGATGTTTATGCTGTCCTTGTCGGTTTCATCTTATTTCATTTTTTCCCATCATTTTGTTTGTGAGGATGCAAATGTCACTCAGTTTATATTGTTAAAAAAAAGAAAGAAAAGAACATGACGTTGTTGGGTTGTTTGCAATATGGCTCAGATATCTGTTGCTGCTAAGCCCACATGTCATGAAAAATGGACAACACAGCAAGTTTGATTTTTGACTAAAATTAGGAGTGATATGCAAATGGATAGTAATGGTGGTTCAGTTTGAAAATCATAAGAAATAAAACAGTATGTCATCAAAGCCTATTGAAAGGATTTTCACCTTATTTGAGCCACTGACCCTTGATTACTCTCAAACTAAGTAAATGATACTAGTCAATTTTTGAGTGTTGAGCTCTACAGGATTTTTGCCTTTGTGCTTGACATCAATGTATAATAATCAGATTGGTAAAAATGGATTTCATTCTCATTAGTTACATGTAGTTCCAACATACATTTACAATAAGGTTTGTGGTGTACCCACAGTCACAAGGGTATAGTTTTTAGCAAGATGTGTTACTGTAGGATTTCTCTTTCCCTTCTTCGTTTACAATAATAGATATCTCAAGGGATTTTCATAGTAACGTAAAGATCCTCCACTTTTAGAGAGAGAAAACCCAAACACAATTCTCTATGAGCAGCACTTGGCAAAAGTGGGGAAGAAAAACTCCCCTTTCACAGGATGAGATCTCCAGCAGAACCAGGCGCAGTGAGGGGCAGACATCTGCTTTGACTGTTTGTGTATGAGGTGAAATGGGGGGGGGGGGGGGAATAGTGAGAGACCAAAGTCAAAAACAAGGACTAAACAAACTGAGAAAGTGGATAAAAGTTAACTAAAAAGAGGGAGTAGGGGAGAGGTCCCCTTCTCATGATGAGAACTCTCCCATTAGTCTGAGGCTAAAGCAGCATTACTAAGGGATAGTTCGGATCATTTGACCCAGTCCTCTACAAACGTTATTGAAAAGGGAAGTTTTAAGCCTCATCTTAAAAGTACAGAGGGTGTCTCTACTCTGTGTCTCCTGAATCCAAACTGGGAGCTGGTTCCACAGGAGAGGAGCCTGAGAGTTGAAGACTTGGCCTCCTATTCTAGTTTTAGAAACTCTACGAATCACAAGTATGCCTGCAGTCGAGCCTGCTCATTCCAGACTTTGTACCCAAGGATATGGATTAAAAAATCTTCAAGGATTTTAAACTCGATATCTTTCTTATATCACCCGTTCAGTCCCTGGGTTTTCCCAATTTATATGTGTAAAGAAGTAAGTCTAGAGACAAAGCTGGTGAGGGCCATCACTATGGCTAAGGTGACAAAGATACTAAAACAACTGCTGGATGACTGTGCCACTGGGTGGCTGGAATTCACCCTGACTTCCTCAAGGTTCATGATGTTTTGCGGCTTTGTTGGTTAAATCTCTTCTGCATAGTCTTTATGGAAGTCTGGAGCAGTGACTCTGGATTAGCAGACTGGGGCGGTGATACGGGGATTCCTGTAACTATTCTTGTAACTGTGTGTGGTACATTTACATGGGAATCACACTTTTCAGCTCACCTGGAAAGGTCTTGCCAGTGTACTGAGGCGGTGGGTCCCTCTGTTAGAGTGTACTTGGAGAGGGCATATAACTGCGTCCTTTGGAGTGTCCGGGTGCTTAGGGAGAATGGTGCACCTGGCTCATTGTCATATTCAGTCCCTGTACAACCATCACAAAAGCATGGCTCATATTGCCAGTAGTAACACTCTTCCCAAGAGCATCTGCACCTGGAGCTGTTGAAGGAATTGAATTATCTTGGCTCTCCTTCACGAGTGAGGAGTGGAAGATAAATACGGTTTTGCAGTGTTGGTAGTGATGAGGGTCTTATACTGGAAAGTGAAGCTGTCAATTTACCAGTCTATCTATCTACAGCCATGAGCTCCTGCTAGTGACCAAAAGAATAAGATCACAGAAACAAGCAGTAGATGTGAGTTTCATCTGAAGTGTGTTTGGGCTCAGCCGTAGAGATCGAGTGAGGAGTCATTTGGAAGTAGAGCTGCTACTTTTCTTTATCAAAAACAGCTCACTGAGGTGATTCGGTGTTCTGACGAGGATGTCTCCAGGGCACCTTGTAGTGAGGTGTTTTTGTCATAGAACACCAGGAAGATACCTCGGGGAAGATCCAGGACACGCTGGAAAGACTACATGCCTCGGGTGAGTTGGTGGTTTTGCCACTGAAGAGATCCAAGGCGTGGCTGCAGAGGGGGGTTCTGGATTACCGTGCGAGATGATATTAGGAAGCACCATAGCATAAAAAGAAGCTAAAAAAGTAGCATACTTCACTGTTAATGTTTACTCGTGAGGGTAATTTCAAATCCATTAGTCGGCTTTTAATATTTGTTGGAAGAGCTTGTAATCTCTTGACAGACATAAAAAAATTATTACTGACTTACCTTTTTGTAAATATTATATTTTCTAGTATATTAAGGTAGATGTATCGGTGTTTCAGTGACCTCCACTTACATGATCACTGCCGTTGCCCGTTTGTGTCTTCATAATGACAGATGACAGGTAATTAAAACCATAAGCGCTCCCATTCTGCTTCTTGAGTTGAAGGCACACATTTTTTTTCCTCAAAAACTCTCATTTTATCCTTTCAAGCAAAGGCATAGTCCTCTATCGTGAAATCCAGAGCAGACTGTCTAACTGTACTTATATAAAAGAGCAGCAGTACCCAAGAAAAGGATGATGTTTATTCTCACCATTTGCTTCTGAGCAAATAAATGTATTTAGATCCAAAGATGTTGTTTTTTTAACTGTTATATTTAATGTAGAACTTTTCCTCGTGACAATGATGATGTTAGTTATCTGTTGCAGCTTTTGATATCAAATGTGCAGCTTTAGGAAAAAAAAAAGTTTGTCCCCACCATGTGGCAGCATCTGCTGTTTACAGTTTATTTTTATCATTAGTGTTTCACTTGACTGTTCTATTATTAGCCCAGTATCCCCTTGCATCTTTGTAATGCATGTTTAAAAAAGAGAAAAAACAAAACAATCCATTCAGAAATTATGTAAAGCTGAGTAAGTATCAAAGGTAGGAGAAAACCTTCGTGTTGGTCTAAATTTAATTCAAACTGGAGACAGACCGAAAAAAAATGACCAAAAAAAACCAGCTGTAATGCACAAACCTGCAATACAGCTTATTTACAATCATAAACGCATCATTTGTGCATTTAATCCTAGCATTCAACTGTTGATTTTATTTTCTCTCTGATTTTTTGTGACTTAAGGGAGTCTTTCTCTTACATAAGGTTCTGGAAAGTATTTAAAGAAAGACAAGGCAGGGAAAGTCAGACTCATTCAGTTAAAGGAATTAGGAGCAGTGCTTTCAAAACAGATGCTCTTCCAGAAAATGGTACGATCCCACATACCAGCAGGAAGTTACTTCCCATTTATGATCTTCTCCTCTGTGACACATCATTGTTTGTCCTGACATGCCTCTAGGTGTCTGTGTGCTGCTCTCAGTGTGTCCTGCAGGTCTTTGTACCGGGCCAGAGTGCAGGCTTCCTCTAGCTGGGCCCAGCGGTAATCCTGGTGCTCATCAGACAAAGTCACAGCAGTCCCTGGGTCCTTCAGCTCAGCCAACCAGTACAGCACCTCTTTGGGTTTGCCACGCACCTCATAGTGCAACTCCTGAACAAAGCCTTTTATCACTTTCAGGTGCTCTGCCCCAAGCCCCGCCTCCTCCTTGGTCTCTCTCAGTGCTGTGGTGAGGTCATCCTCACCTGGGTCCACATGACCTTATGGTGAATTTATTAGGGGGGAAAAAAGACTCATTAACGTGTAATTTTCTGTAATGAAGAAAAAATCAATCTAGTGTTTCTTAAACACACCTTTCGGTGGCGTCCAGTGGTGTTCCCCATAAGATGTCTGCAGAAGGAGATACTCGATGTTGCCTGGAGGAGGGATGCGGCCGACTAGACGGCGAAATATGATAAAGCCACAAGCTCGGAGTACCATCTTCCTGTTAAAGCAACTTATACACAAACACAATTCCTCTGTTATTGTGTGTTTGCTTTCCAGAAAACTAAGGACTTTATTGGATGATGACAACATTTTATAACCGCAGATATAGAACAAATTTAAAGTGTCAAACCACAAACTCATGCATCCTGCACTCAACTAAAATATAACATTTCTTTCAACAGTGCCTTAATAAAAGTCCAGTGCTAGTCATTTTTTGTTGTTTATGCATCATGTTTTGCATTTGTTACATAAATGTGTATTTTACAGATAAGGTGCACATGCCCACAAATATTAACATAGACAAATGTACATATACTCACAGGCCACTTTGTTAAGTACACTTGCTCAACTGTATTAATCCAAATATTTAATCAGCCAATCACGTGGCCACAACTTTAAGGTCAAGACGACTTAGTGAAGTTCAAAGTACGTGTCAGAATAGGTGATTTAAGTGGCTTTTCATGGCTGTTGGTTCCAGTTGGGATGGTTTAAGTATTTCAGAAACTGCTGATCTACTGAGATTTTGCCACAAGGCCATCTCTACGGTTCACAGAGAATGGCCTGAAACACAGAAAATACGCTGTGAGTGGCAGTTCACTGCTTGACTATACTATGCTGATGCCAGAGTTCAGAGGAATGGCCAGACTGCTTTGAGCTGACAGGAGGGACTCAAATAACTGTTCATTACAACCAATGTATGCAGAGGAGCATTTCTTAATCCACAGCATGTCAAACCTTGAAGCAGGAACAAGAAACTGAAACAACAATTTACACGGTCTCACCAAACTTGAACAATAGAAGATGGTCGTAAAAATGTTGCCAGGTCTGATGAGTGTCGATTTCTACTGCAACATTTGAATGGTAGGGTCAGAATTTTATGTAAATAAGATGAAAGCATGGATCCAACCATACATCAGGCTGGTGGTGATGGTGTAATGGTGTGGGAATTATTATCTTGCCACACTTTGGCCTCTTGGTACCAATTTTAACTTCACAGCCTGCATGTCATTCCTTTTAAGACCACTGTGTACCCATCTCTTGATGGCTGCTTCCAGGAGGATATTGTGCCATATCACAAACTTCAAATGATCTCAAACTGGTTTCTTGAGCACGACAAGTTTTAAGCCAGGCTATTCCCTGTATTTGAATGGCCAAAAAAGCTCCTTTGGGATATGCTGGAACAGGAGATTAACATTATATTGACATGCTGTCATATCAATATGTACCATAACCCATAGAAGAATTAAGGCAGTCCTGAAAACCAAAGGGGGTTCAATCCAGTACTAGCAAATTGTGTATATCGCTTTTTGTTAGTTAGTTACGGCAAAGATTAATGATGGGTACATTTATTATTGTACATGTGGTACTAAGTCCTGTGAAAATAGTTATAAACACTCTAAACCAGCTCAGTGCAGGTTTTGAAATGTAGCTTTGCGGGAAGACTAATTCTTTTATATATTTATTTTAAAATCAAGCGACAGTTAAAGACTAATTCTATACCAGATTCTATGGATTTATTTTGTAAAACACAGTCGCGACGATTAAATATTTACTGACGGAAAGAAATGTGTTAGTATTTACAGCACACGGTTAGCTAGCTTTCAAATCGGATGTGAAGCCTAATATGAGCTTCAACCGCCGCTTTTATGGTGGATGTTTCTGCTCCACCGGACGCACTGCTGATCTTCACCTCATGCTCACACACTGCACGAGGCCATTATAAGTCAATTATTTTCAAGAAATCAGCGCAAACTACTTACAGTGAATGATTTGACAAGGAAGAGAGAGCGGAGCGCCGAGAAAATACTCCGGGCACTCTGCAAAGAATGACACAGATAGTTCCGGTTTGTAGAACAAAAATTATCAAATCAAGTCTAAACCAATCAATAAATATAAAAAGTATTCTATTATTGGCTTATATAACGTATGTTAATATAGCATTACATCACTAAATTATTCCTGTTAGCATATATTCTGTTGTCTCTATAATATAATGTCACTATGCAAACCGGTTATTAAGTCTATAATAATGTATTGTGCATAATGCATATATGTAAAATATATCATTATATGTTTCTTTCACATGAAAAAAAAAAATCTCTGACCAATAACGTCAGCTGTAGAATCAAAACACTAGTATAAAAGCCAGTTTTGATTAAAAAAAAAAATTTATCTCCTAATTTTATAAAGCTACTTTCCACCACCGGTACAGCTCGTTTTACTTATGATAATTCATCTTGAATTATGTTAATTTTGAGGTGAATCCCAAAGCAGTTAAATGCATTGGACTAAAATAAAAAAAATTAAATGTACTTATATGTGATTTAAATAACTAGTTTTTTTTTTTTTTTAAGAAAATGATAGAAATCTCTCCCAGTGAAGGCTTAAACCAACGCATTTCTTTACAATCTTTGTAGCTGATGTGCCTGAGAGAAACTGATAAGTAATGTATCCAGTGTAGGACCAACCAACAGACAGCTTGTGTCTGAAGATAAAAGACACGAGCCCCCACTTTTCCCACACAACCCTGGGCTGTCAGCTGTACACTTGTTCAGCTTGACAGAGGCGATACAGCGGCTGACTTTCAAGGTAAGGCGATGCAAAAGTAAAATGAGTTATTTTTGAAGCAAAACCACCAGAGAGAGGGGCGCAGAGGTACTGAAAGTCCTTAAAGGATCACTTGAAGACTTTTCTTCTTCCTGATATTTCATTATATTTCCTGCTTGCTCATTTCAGCTGGCTGTGCTTTGGCCACAGGCTTCAGGGCATGTGACTTTCGCTGCTACTACTACTGTGCTTACTCATCCTGTGTGTAGGGCTCATTATTCCACTCCACTATACATGAACATGAATCATCCTCACATTCAGATATTTTTGGTATATGCTGCCTACAAGGAGATCAGACGTGGAGATGATGTAGCACTCTGATCTTTGGATAACCCATTCTTGTGTTGAATGATGACAGCTGAATCTCTGTCAGTTTTTTTGTTTTTGTATTTCCCATTCAGTTTGTGCCAATTCATGTAGGTCATTTAGCGAAATCACTGTTCTCTTGTGTTTAGCACAGCAGCTTTATTTTCTATACTACGATGGATACCAAATAATCATGAGACAGATAATAGGGCTTAAAGCTCAGGGCCTTGGTGTGTTTGGAGCAGAGCTGATCAGTGCCAAGAAATGTTCTTACATGAGTGTTCTTGAGTTGTTCTGGACTTAATTTAAGCTGACAACTGTGAGGTGAGGTGCCAACACAATAATCCCAGTGACGAATCCAAAGCCCACACCTTTTTTACGTGTGTGGATTCAGTTAAGTTTTTACCCTAAAATACACCATAGTCACTTTGGGCCACATATGAGAATGATGGAGGGACAAATACACACAACCTTGAGAACTGATGATATGACCTTCTTGACCTCAAAGCAGCATTTGGCAGCCACATGGAGGAGAACGAGCAGTCAGCAAGAGGCCTCCATTTCGTGGGCAAGAAGGATGAACTTATTGAAGCAAAGCGGTCTTTCAGATCAATAGAAGATCGGGATATACTGATTATCTACCACCAGGGAGTCTTCTATGCTATGGATTCTTACTGTTACCGTAAGTGCAATTTTTCTAGTGAAAAACTCATAGTGGTCACTGCAGAGAGAGGAAATACACTGGGACCTTTAACACTGGGCTTCATTATTTAATAAATTATTGAACATTTTAGCACATGTCATCTGGAAAGTGTGTCCTTTTTAGCAAACTGTTAGTATGTTTGTTTATTTTGTGATACACTGATACCCCGTCATTTCGGCAGATGCTGGAGGAATGCTGAACAACGGCGACATTGAGGTGAGTTTCAGGTTTAAATTACGAGGGTTAGATCAAGACAACATTCCAAAATATCAGAGCAAATATCTTCTACAATCACTCAAGCAGTAATTTAACTAAACACATGAATACTTAACACATTTTTCATATCTGAATTTACTGCCATTCACTACAAAAGCCTTGAACAAATAGTGCCTCATCTCAACCTTCTCAACTGATCTTCTCTAACTTTGGCTGTTTTTAAGAAATGTTATTAATCACTACTGCTTTTAAGTAATCTGGTATCTGTATTATTATAGTTATTATTTCTTTTTTCCCTCCCCCTTTAAACCACCTTGAATGACTATAGCATTTAAGGGTGATATATAAATAAACTTTCTTTGCCTTGTCTTAAGTTATTATCTCATTCCTGATTTAACATATTCTTGTATCTGCACAATAATGACTAAAGGCAAATGCTGGGCTAAGGCTGTGAGGATATTGTATTATTATTTTATAGTGCAAAGAAACCTAAAATGACATACACACAAGGTCATTTATCTGCCTTTTGTCCACAAGCAGGAAATGAACGGCAAGCTGTGCATAATTTGTCCGAAGCATAAGTACAAGCTCACTCTAGCCAAAGGGGAGTGCTTATACAAAGGCAACAACCCCAAGGAAAAGCCACCTGTGCCCAGATGGTACTCCAAGGGTGTGAAGCAGAGAACGCACACAGTCACAGAGAACAATGGGGAGATCTACGTCAAGCTCTCCGATAACCCAAATTGGATCGAATCAGATTACTACCAAGGAGAAAAAGGCAAGATAGAACGAGCCAAAGCTGAGGCGTCTGAGAAGGAAACATCTTGACAGTAATGGATGAAGATTGCACCCAAGTGTTTTCTTTTTGTCTGCTTTGATCTCCTCTAAATAATTGCATGATGACTGTATGGCAAGGTTGTTAGTGATGACATGCACTCTGTGGTCAATTTATTAGCACTCAGTTGGATAGATAGCTCTAAAGTGGCTCTTGTTTTTGGTCATTTTTGACTGTATTTACACTTTTGTTTGGGTGATGGTTTATTTCAAACACTGGTAAAGCATTGCCATTTAACACTGATGTCTGTTTGTCAATAGCATCATCTCCATCTCTAAATAAACATTTCTAAGGATGAATTTGGATTTCTGTGTCATCCATCTCATATAGGACAGTGACATCCAATACTCTTTGTGTAGTATGCATACAGGGAAGGAATCAGTAGCACTGATGAGATCCTAGAGTGGAGTGGTTTTGCAGTATCCAAGTCTCTGTATTGCTTCAAATGGCTTTAGAACGCAAGTATATGATCTCAGAGGCTGCATAGATTTACGTATTTGGGATTATTGTCACATATTTTTTCCCCCAGTAACTGCAAAAAACGAAAACCTGTTTGCTGAGAAATTAGATAATCCAAAAAGTCTTGGAGGGTTGCAGATACAGCACGCATTTGTCTGGCTCTGCGGCCTCTGAGGGGGCCCTGCATATTTTGTATAAAATGTATGGTTTTTGTTGGGGATACTTTTATTTGTATCCAGTATTGCATAGGTGTCAAACTCTGGCCCGCGGGCCAAATTTGGCCCGCAGCCTAATTACATTTGGCCCGCGAAGCCATACCAAATTACTATTAGAGCTGGCTTACTGGTATTATACAGCTAATATATATATTGTTTAGTATTAAGCTTTGCTTGTTCCATATTCAGTTTTTCAGCAAACCTTGTTTGAGTCCATAAGAAAAGATTCATTCTTATATCTAGAGGAAGATTTTTTTTCAATAAATATTAATGTTAGCCCGCGACTTTGTTCCAGTTTTGAATTTTGGCCCACTGTGTATTTGAGTTTGACACCCCTGCTGTAGCTCAACTGCAGGCATTAGCTGGATAAGCAAAAGAAGATGGATGGACGGATGGATTAACAATTTCACAAAGCAGGGAAAATACATACAGTTAGTGTTATTATTATCTATTTCATCACATGTCAGTAGAATTAATGTGACTTAATGCATGGCTTTCCTATACTTCACATGCAGTGCAAAAGAATGAGGCTGTAGCATTTCTTAACCATTTGATATGACGGGTCAAGGCAGCCTGTCACATTCAGATTATTTCTCTGTTTCTGTACCAGAATTGTACAATAGTGACATTGGTTGAGAGCACAAATGCTGTGGGGTATAGAGCCCCTCTGTGCATGAATGATGCTGTTCTCTAGCTGGCTTATAGCAAACTCAGTACTGTGTGACTCTTCAGATACAGTCAAGAAAGACCCATGGTTTACATGGAATAAGGGGGCAGTTTAATTACATAATCAAGTTGGGAGTCTTGACAGAAGGCAGTGGCCATTGTCTGCAGGTGGTCATTTGCAATAGGTCAAGCGGTGGGCTGTTCGTCAAGATAAAGAGCAGACTGTGGGGAAAGTGCTTAGCAGGGCCAGTGCATCTGCCAGAAGGAGAGCATGTAAGCAACACAGATTTTCAGTGTAGAAGGGCATTCAAACTCAAGCCCTGGTTTTATGTTATGCATTATTCATAATGGCTGCGAATGACCCATGAGGCTCTGATTAAGCCTTTAAGGGTCAGGCTATTCTTCCCCTCAATTCTCAGTGGATGCCCTGGAGCTTTTCCAAGAGGGCCAGCCAGATCTTATTATTACCTTTTACCTACCTCTCCCACAACAACAAAACACCTCCCGAAAAAAAGCTGGTTTAAGCATTTTAAATGTCGTCGCAGTGTCAGCAAATAGCCGGTCGCGTGCTCACTTTGGTGGTCATTATTGTTATCCCTGTCATTAACACTGAGCCCCGTGCTTCCAGCTCGAGGTAATTAACTTTTGTGTGAACGCCTGTGGAGGAGTGCGGTGACAGTGTGGGGCAGCGGAATGGTGACAGGCGCACACACGAGCCGTGCAGAGGGGCAAAGCTGCGGTGAGGCAACAAGGTGTAAGTCCGAGTAAACAAAAACGGGTGAGGGTGTTCGTTTGTGCGCGTGTGTTGGCGCGTGTATGTCCGCGCGTGCGTGCTGCTGAGTCAGACGCGGCCGCTCACGGTTCAGTCAGCCCTCCTCTCTCTCTCTCTCTCTCTCTCCCTCTCTCTCTCTTCCTTCCCAGTTGTTATTTTGCTAGCGACACTTTGTTTCATCCACCGACGTCATCTATACAGTCTGGACACCGAGGCGCGAAGCTACCCTCCCTCTCCGTAGTTAATTGTTTCCTACCGACTGACAACTTGTTCGCCTGTTAGCGCACTGGCTGTCTGTCCATGGGCGCTGCTGTTTACACACTCTGCTGCTCCTCCTCCGCCGGCTGGGCTGTCCGGTGCGCCTCTGCGGTCGGTTCGGGACGGTGTCGAACTCCGCTTTTATGAATGAATAACGAGACGGGGAAATGCCCGTGACTGCGAAACTCCCCCTACAGCCGGGCTCCCGGGGGGCCAGCCACCGATGAGAGGGATTACCGACGGAGCCGAGCCGCGGCTCATTGCGGAAAAAGCGAGCCTTGACTGCAGACTGGCGTGGAAAGGCACCGTGAGAGGGAAACGGGCTCCATAGCATAAAGCAGCGGAACGAAACCGCGGTGACCACAATGTAAGTTCCTCTGGAGCTGCAACTCATTAAGGCTTATGAAGAGATGGGGCTCCTGGTTGCATGCCTTATTGATTTTTTTCAGTATATCACTGCTTGGAAAACACACAAAGATAGCGGGAATAATTTGTCCGTCTGAATTATTCTAACATAATACCCACTCAGGTGTGATAATGAAGGCCTGGGCGAGCTTCTCTTCAGTGATTTTCAGTGACATAGCCGTGATGCACTGTCTCCGTGAGAGACATGAATAATAAGGTCCAGTGCAAAGAGAGGAGCCTCCGCTCCCTCGGTGCTCTTTGATCATCACCATCATCTACCTGTGTGGACTGAAGGCACCTATGTGATGCCTTCAGTCCACTTTCAACCACGAGTTGTCTGGCTTGCAGGTCCATCCACATCGTGGCGCTGGGCAGCGAGTGCCCCGGAGGAGTCGGTCCAGGAGATGAGATGTTGGGGCAGGGGCAGCTGCAGGGGGGGTTGCTGTGGAGCTACTTGGGTCAGGGAGCCATGGTGGGACCGTGCGACCTAGAGAGCAGTATGCACAACCCGGCTTTCATGGAGTACACCTCACGTGTCTTTGGAGATGTCACGGTAGTGGTTCGGGATTGTCCCAGCTGGGTAAGAGACAGGTGGTGTGTTTGAGTGAGCAGACTGAGAGAAGCAGAGACACCTGCATGAGTCAGCTGTTACATTATGACTTTGGCTTGTGCATGTATTTGTGCACTGTAAGTCTGATCTTCAAGTGCTATTATGGCTCTTTTCCTCTACATTTACATCCTCTTGATAGTTTATTTGTTTAAAATAACAATCTGCAAATTTTATGCCAAATCAAAGGCATTTCCAGAGTACTGTGAGAAAATGTGAGTTACTTAATGTATATGCTGTTTACTTTTCAGTCTGCTTCTGTTTCTCAGAAGATACAGCCTTCTACAACATTTCAACTTCCAGCAGCCCTTGCCTTGCAGCGCTGATTGCAGGCTTTATAAAAACGTCTCTATTCTTAGGACGCTATTTTAACATGCATTGCAGAAAAAACCTGATGAAAGAACTTTTGTTCTTAATAGCATATGCACTGTTAGGGTTTTGTATGCATCCTATTATAGGCCTGTCTAACCCCGTCAGGGGTGTTGCTGGTGGAAGTCTGTTTGTCTAATTCTGCGTCTCTGCCTTTTATTTTTAATTCAAAATGCTCAAAGCTTTCTGAAGTGTTTTTCCTTCCTAATGGGTTGAATTAAGTTGGTTTAGAGTAGCTAGCCTCATAAAGATCTCTAGGGGGTAAAGTTAAAAAAACCCAGTTACACTGATGAATTTGTACTTACATGAGAGGAAGCGTTAGGTTTATATGAGGTGTGGTGAAGACAGGGGTGTAGATACATCTCTGTGTATGTCTTTGCTTGGGTCTCAGCCCTCCATCTATTTACAAATGTCATCCTTTCCTTGCCTTTCTAGGACTTGCTGGACAGCGACTGGGCCAGTGTTCGGAAAGTTCTTGAGCAGGCGGACATTTTAGTTATTAAATATTCAGTCACTGACAAGCTGGCCTTCCAGCAGGTCAGGAATGGCTATGCTCCGAGACTCCGCCCACTCCTGAGGCACTGGGGCGTGCCCGTCATCCTCGTTGCTGTGGGAGCGCGGCTGAATGGTGAGGATGCCTTTTGTTCTGTGTTTTTGTTGGAGCAGGACCTAGTTTAGTTTAGCCAACATGGCTTGCCAACCCTCCAACTGTTTATCGTTGCTGCATATGAGCTGTCACTGTACTGGATATCCTGGCAATTTCAGGTCAGCTGACTGTTACCTAAGCTGTTGGTTTTGGTTTCGGGACAGCATTATGCTCTTCTTGCTGAGATCACTCAGTGAGTCTTGTATCCTCTAGCATGTCCACACAGCAATGAGGAGGATGCTCATGATTAACTCTCCTCTTGGCTGCCTTCAGGCTGTCAGCTCACATGCTTCCCCACAGGAAACACTCCAAAGAAGTACAGTGTACAGTACAACTTTGGGGCTTTTCTGTTCCAAAAAAAAGAAGCCTTGCTTGTAGACAAGAGTTCATTGTTGTGGTGCAAAAAAAAAAAAGTGCACCAGAACAGAAGTATGTGCCTTCAGCAGGATAGAGCACACATTTACAGCCTTACTGGAGGCTGCTTAACAAAATAAGCATTAACATAACACACATGTGTTGGCATCTCAGTGAGTGACCCACACCCTGTTAAAATTAAATCCTGTAAACAAGCCCATCAAATGTACCAGGTTATATTTTTAGCACGTGTGCTCAACATACTTTGAAATCCTGTCAGAGCACTGCAGCAGCGTGATCACAGTGAAAGTCAAGTCTGAAGAGAGAGAAAAACGAGAGGGGAGTGGATCACTGTAGACCAGAGCTTTTGTTTGTGTTTGTGTTTTTTTTCTTTTTCTTTTCTTTTTAGCAGCTGCTGTGAGTAGTTTCATGCAAGCCCCCCCCCCGCCCCCCCGCCATTGTGACTGCAGAGAATGACGGCTGAGGTCTGAGCGCTTCCTGTCTTTAGACCACCTAAGGCACATCTGTGGCAGGGGGAGCGCTGCCGCACGTGCATTAATGCAGCCATTAAACCAGCGAAGAACGGAGGAGCGCAGACAGATTTATCCAAGGGCACGCACGCACACCATTGCTCGCACAAACATACCACTGATATGCCAAGTCACAGCCGCTCCGATGCTCACGCGCGCACTTACACACACTCCTTTTCCTGCTGTCACCCTTGCACTCACTCACACGCTCTCAGCCTGCCATCGTCTCTGTGTCACGCCTGTGGGTTATTAGCAATATGATTTATCCAGTGCCTCGGGACTTGGCTGTATGTCCTGCAGATTCTGCCTTTCTCTCTCTTCCTTTGTGCAGCCCTTGCTCTAGTCTTTTTTTTTTTCTCCTTCAAGATAATCCCTCTAATTTTCTGTCTGATTCTGTTTCTGTGGTCTCCCTGTGCACACATGCCACAGTACAGCCAGTCCTAGTCCACATGCCACTGCAGATTTTACACATCTATATGATCTTGCTGTACAATTACTGACCCCCCCCCCTCATTAACTTGCTGAAGAAATTGCAGCTTGGGGTGTGCAGCAGAAATATTTTTTTTTGAAACGATGATTTATTGATTTTGTCAGAACAACACGAACAGCAACAAGTCAGCACAGCCAAGCACAAAAAAAAAAAAAAAAAAAAAAAAAAAAAATAACAAAGCAAATGCAGGTATATGAGTTACCAGTACACACGCCTGGGACAAAATATGTAAAGCGTTTCACATTCGAAGTCAAGGGAAACAATAAATAAAAAAAAAAAAAAAAAAAAAAGGGGGGGGGGGAAACACAGACATTAATCAGTGTGTTTAAAAACAAACTGCGAGTCCCCTTTATGTAATAGCACAGTAAGGTCATGAGGTAGGTGATCAAGCAGAGGCTGCCATATGCTACAGAATGCATTACAATTGCCCTTTATGATGGCACTGAGGCGCTCCATCGGCAGCACCCTGAGCAGTTCTCTGTACCACTGTGTAACAGTAGGAGGCCGTCTCTGAATCCATTGAAACAGTACACATCGCCTCGCCAAATGTAAAAGTTTACTTAACAAAAGCATCTGTACAGAAGACATAGAGAGCCCTTCTATAGATAGACCCAGAACGAACAGCATAGGGTTCAGTGGGATCGTTCGGTGGAAAATAGAGCAAAGCTCTATAGCAATATTCTTCCAAAATCTAGTAATTAAAGGACATTGCCATATGCAGTGGTAATAGGTCCCTACAGCCGTATTGCACTTCACACAAAGAGCAGAAATCTGAGGGTGAATTTTATTTAGGAACTCCGGCGTACGCTGTAGTCTATGTAAGATTCTGTACTGGCTTTCCTTTAGTCTGTTACAGGGAAACAATTTCATGGCAGATCTGAAAGTTTTGGACCATGCTTCCGCACCAACCTGAGCTTCGAGGTCGGTTTCCCACCGAACCCTGGCCTTATCAGTGGTTATAAAGTTCAAAGACAACAATTTCCCATAACAAAGAGAAATAAATTTCTTTTTTGTAGTCATCTCCTCGTTAACTTTGAGAAGAAAGCTTTCAACAGGGTTCAAAACTGGTTGATTGGCTGGAAATTTAAGGGAGTTCACATAATGCCTTACTTGCAGGAATCCAAAGAAGTGTTTCTGTGGTAAATTATACTTAACGAAATATTTTTAAAATCCAAACGTACGCATGCATGCTTTCCCTTTTAAAAACCCTCGCTAGCTCTCTACATAGTCACCCAGAGAAAGAATTGAGGAATCGGGAAAAAGGGCGAGGCCACACCATAAAAGCCACATGTGGTTGTAGCATCTGGTTCATATGTTCTGATTTGTGAAACATGCTTTCCATTCTAGTTTAGTTTGCAAAATGTATTTTTTGCTCCAGCAGCACTGACTAACAACACAACACTTTTGCATTCTGTAAGGGCATTGTTTTTTGTTTATTATTGTTTATTTTTCTACAACTTTTTATTGTAATTATTGAGGAACATTGCTCATCTGAACAGGCTAAGTGTTTGCCATGGGAATTTCAGTCACCTGAAGGGAGGGTGTGTTTGTGACTATTTTAAATCTAATTATTTCTTAGAATCTGTTCAATTTTGCTGAGTGCCCTTCAGTGCGCTGCTACTCCTTTGTCACAGGCATGTTATTCTTTTCCACTTCCTCTGTGCTTGAGTGGTTCAGTAGAACTCACTGAGTCACACATGGATCTAGTACTGCCTTAGTAGGTTCATGCTTCTCAAAAAGGATAATGTAACATCAATAGCACATGTATTCCTTCAGATATACACACATAAACTAGTTATTAGTAAAGTGTGCATTACCTCATCCTACACTTGAATTCTACTGTTTTCAGATGAAGGCCCCCCCTGTACGTGTCCACTGTGTGCCTCTGACTGGAGCAGCTGCGTACCTCACAGTGAAGGTTTGCAGTTGTCCCGGGACTTGGGGGCCACCTATCTGGAGTTGCCCTCCCTCAACCATGTCTTCGTGGGTCGCTACTTTGGCAGCGTGGTAAGTGATGATGCAACACTGGAGTCAGAGTTGATGCTGTGGTGTGTTTTTGACTCAGCGTCCCCAAAGAAGAGAAAGACAAAAACACATCTCACGATGTTCTTTTCCTTCAAAGTAGAGTAACTCTGCGTTTCCAGATTGTAGATACAGTGTTTAGTAGGGGAGACAGTGACAGGTTGGACGTCCCGGGAAGTTATTTCTAAAGCAACAAGATGATGATGTAACTTCACTATCTTTGTACAGATTTTGAAATAACATGTATGTTGTTTGTGTTGTTTAGCTGGAGTACTTCATGATTCAGTGTCTGAAACACAAAGCCAAAGAGAGGCCAGAGAAGAGGCGAGGAAATAAAGTGAATGAACTTCGCCCCCCTCACTTAGAACAGCCAGGTCAGAGGAATACTATGCCAAGCAATGAGTTATCCTGGCTTTGTTTCAAGTGTCATGCATGCCTGCCATTTTTAATTCATTTAAGCAGATTTGTAGCCTGTGTGTGTTTTTTAAAAATATATTTCTTAATTATATATATTTTTGTCAATTGCCGTGTTTATGGTGTTTAGAAACATTCAGTGAACTGGATGGATTGTTACCTTTTGAGCTTACATAGCCATAAAAAGAGCTGAGCACAAAGGTTTTATCTGGATCAATACGCTCTGTTCCAAACTGGAAAGACAAAGAGCTAGGTAGACTACTTTTATTCACTGACATTTGAATCAATTTTAGCCTGAGCAAACAGAAGCAGTAACAGCTGAGTTCCCTGCGTTTGGTGGAGGCAGCTCAATGATTGTTCTTATGAGACTGTGGGATTACTCCTTAACCTCATCTTTTAGTGAAGCCCTCTCATGTTGTCAGTTCAGCGCTTGGTCCTGTATGTTATGTGTTTTTAATTTTTCATGCCTATTATTGAAGTTAATTATTCACAATATGTTTCCCCCAACAACAAAAAATTATCTTTATAACCAAATAAATGTGTTGATTATAATGATTTTTGTCAAGGCAATGGTGATGAGCTTCTAAAATCTAGAGCAGCGGTCCTCAACCTTTTTTGCGCCACGGACCGGTTTATGCCTGACATTATTTTCACAGACCGGCCTTTAAGGTGTCGCGGATAAATACAACAAAATAAAACTAGTACCGGTACCGAAAAAAAGAAGATTTATTCATAACACACGTGAAAAGACCCAGGAAAACCGAGTTAACGATAAAAACGATAACAAAATAACGCTGAAAACCGATAAACCCCCTGAAAACCATACATTTCACACCTGAGCCTCAACTCTCGCGGCCCGGAACCAAACAACTCCGAGGCCCGGGGGTTGGGGACCGCTGATCTAGAGAAGAGCGATCATGGATGTTTAAAAAAACAAAGAAAGACCAGACAGTTTCTCCCAGTTCTCTCTTTAAGTCGCTCACACTACAAAATGACTCAAATGGTCCATTATAAATCAAAAAGTTGCCAGTTAATTGCTGACTAATTACTTAAGATGTTATTTAGTCTTAGTCTGCTTATCTGAAATTCAGAATTTTAGATGAAATTGCAATTAAGCTGCAAAAAGCCACTCATGTTAAAAATTCTCTCTCTCTCTCTCTCTCTCTCTCTCGCTTTTTTTTTTTGAGGCCCTTGCAGATTTATTGCAGACTTAATCAAACTGCGTCTTATCCAGTCACATTCTGCAAAAGACCACAAATTATGAGGAGATAAATGATCAAAAGAGGCTAAACCTCACAGAAAGGCTGACACACAGCAAACAGCTTAGACACAGCGAGTTTGATTACTGTAGAAACGCTGAAAAAGAAACGGGCTGAGCTGGAGTGCTCGGTGGCTGCATGTCTGCTGCTCTCCCTTTCTCTTAATGCTCTGCTTTTTTGGACGCTCTTTGTCCTAATTGGATACAAAAGAGTCTGATTAAAGCTGCAACTGGCTGCTGGATGTTGCCACAAACTGAAAGCTTTCTGTGCGCTGAATTTGAAACCAGGAAATTAAAAGTAACAACTCCAAGACCTCGAGTAGACGAAGTAGTCTGGTGTTGTATTCAGGGAGGGGGTTAGAATACAGAGCTGCACTCCTTGGTTCACTTTTCTTCTCCTCTCTGCTATGGCCATTCCTGCATGCAAAGTCATGCTTTTAAAAAAACCGAAACACCTGAACATATTTAACACAAACTACGCTGTTAAACCTGTGTTAAATATCGATCCGAGCAGGTTTCCGCTTTGCCTGTTTAAATCTGAGTGACATTTTTAAGTGCTGCCAAAAAAATGGCAGCAAGTGCCTGCAGGATTTATTGGTGTCGTTCGACACTGCTTAGCTCCCTTTACGGTGTAGCTTACATTAACAATGACATACGGGGATTAAGAAGCGGCACAGTTGTCATGGCTAAAACAGAGCACTCATAAAAAAGGAGATGAGCTCCACAGAGGTGCAGTAAGTATTAAGCATCAATAGGAATATAATAGGCCAATGATTAGTGAAGCTGAAGCTCCCTCGCCCTGCCTTCTTTGTTCCCCTGCTCAGTGCTTTTTTACTTTTTACTAATTTGACTTCATGAATGCATGAATCACTGAGCGTGCACAGCTTTGCCTCCCATTTTTCCAAGAGACGCTTTGTTGTGTTTTTCTTCGTTGCAATTTTCTGTGTATTCACGTTTGTCATGCAGTTCACTGCAAATCGTTGTCTTTTTTTGTTGGTTTTTCCTTTTTGTGTCTTCTTCATTTATTAGATTAGTTCCAAATCTTTTTAATCCCAAAGTTTTGGGGTGTGCTGTTCATTTTAGTGTTTTATCACCAAAACAATTTAAAAGTAAAGTTGACAAATAAAGGTCAACTTCTGGTCCTTTTTCAGTCTCTGACCAGACCAGACCAGACTAGACCAGAATTTCACTGCAGCAGCCTTGAGCTACTTTCATCTTTTAAGGACTGTTATTAATGCAAAGACAAACGTACCTGGAAGCCGTTCTTTAAACATGAGCAACGAGAAAGGACAAAAATGACCTGTCTCTTTTTCTTGGCTTTAAAATCTCACTGTGCTGTTGCTGACAAGATCACTCCCTCGACCTGCATTGTACACCCCAATTTTTCTCTGAGTTGTCAAAACTCATTGCCAACAGCCTCCCAAGAAAACACAAGTACAAGTAAACAAGGCAGACTGAAGGAAAATTGAGTACACCAAATATCAATACTAAAACACTCCTGAGAGGCTTTGAACATAACAAGCCCATTCAATATTCTGTGTTATTCTTTGATATGGAGGCAAACTGAATTTCAGCAGTAATTGCTCATCATCTCTGTCCATCCTCACTCGTTTCTTTTGTTGCTCTCTTCTGTTCAGCTCGTCTTCCCCCTATTAGAGTGGAGGAGTCCAGCTTCTCCCAGGACATGCAGTGGTTGTTGGAGCGTGGCGTGCAGTTCGCCGATGTGGCTTTCTATGCCGGGGATTCTGGGAAAGAGCTGGGTTGGGCGCATGCCGCTGTGCTGTGTGCTGTCAGCCCGTACTTCAGACAGCTACTCCTTGGGCCCAAGACCAGGTAGGAGAGATATTAACCTCTTCACAGCATGGGGTTTAATATCCTATTTCACCACCTGAGTCTGTAGCCAGCGAGAGCCCAACTATTTCGGCAAACTTCTCTGTAATTGAAACATTTTCTTCTATCTCTGGTTGGACAGGGAACGTCCACAGTCGCGGTGTGTTTGCAGAGAGCGTGACGGAGGTCCCCACTCGCTGCTTTCCACCTGGGATGGGAGTATTATTGATGACATGCCGAGATCAGATGGACACCTGACGGGACGCCTCACTCGTCTGGTGGTGAAGGACCCCCTGCTGTGCATGTGCTTGTGGGAGACTCTCATGTTCATTTATAGAGGTAAAAACCTCCATCCAAAGAAAGATTTGTTGCTGTTATCCTAAATCTGCTGTTATGTATCTTTATAGAAAATGCCATCATGTCCATTTATCCAATTTAACAGCCACTTGTAAGCTCTCGAGGTACTGAATGTGGAAATCCACCTGATTCCTAGTGTGACTGAATGAAATCGAACAATTTGACAAATTAGCTGATGGATGTTTTCTAAGGTCAAAGAAAATGAAACGCTATATCACAAACCTCTCTTTTTCCAAAAGAAAGAGAAGTGGTGTGATATCCTGTACTGTATGTGTTGTACCAGCTGACAGAAAACTCACAGGCCTCACAGACGTAGCTGCAGACTGAAGATTAAAGGTTCTGTAATCTGAAAAATCCCTTCTTTGCTAGGAAACTGTTCTGGGTACGCTTTGGATACATTGCTCATTGCTCGTATTAGTAATATATAGACAAAAGCAAAATGCATGAAGGTAAATGGTTGACAGGAAGAGGGTTTTGTTTTTTTGTTTTGTTTTGTTTTCCTTACCTTTAATTTATAGTCTGATTATCTTAGAAAGGCTTCATTACCCCACACAACCCTGAATTAGTGAAGAAGATGGATGGATGTGTGATTGGGCATTAAACTAGTGTTGCTGTAAATGTACAGGCACCTATATTAGTTAGAAAAGCTATTTATAAGCAGTAACACTGATAACAAGTCTAGTAAAGCAATTATTATTAGGACTGACATAGCTATCATGATGTCACTCATTCGTTTCTGGAGTGTGCATTTATGCTGGAGTATTGGCAGCTGCCATGCTGTTTTTTTGGTGCCAGAAATGACCGTATTTGGATGAGAGGTTGGAGAATTAAGTTATAATCTAACACTAGTCAGCTTGGTTGGCAAGCTGCATCCTTAAAGTGTACAGATGCTCAAATACAGACATGTACTATTTAGTGCTAAGCAACAGACTAAGAAAATATTACAGTTTCACACGGCATTATGAACACAGGCCAAAGATGAAAATGTTGTTAGCATTACTAAGGGGGCAAATTTTTCTGGCTGACTGGCCAGGGGCGGGCAGCTGAAGGGAGTTTTGTTCTCGCAGATTTGCTGGATGAGGATTTGTGGCAGATTTGTATAGTTTATGCATCAGAGACTGTTCAATAAACTATGGATATAATTTTGAGAGATGTTTGCAGACAGTAAATTTAAAATAACAAACGTTGGAGCCTGGTTTGATTGCACCATTGCTTGGCAGGATTCTTAGTCTTCATCTCTTGGTTGGCTTTTCCTGTGCTTGTGAAAGATAGAGGCTCACCATAATCTGATGGATTTTAACCATCATGACGTTTTATTGTGGTGTAAAGTAGGTAGCTGATCTATAGTGTCATTCCTCCAGCCATGCTGCTAGTGTGGCTGAATAAAATGAGAGTTTTTTGGTAATTAAGAACAGTTATACTAGACTGCAATCTAAATACTGTGGTGTAGTTTGTGTTGCTAAATAATTTCTGTGTTAAAAGCTGGACCAGCTTAAATGGAAACAACAGATAAACCACAGACGAGCCTCTCATCTCAGCCGATTAGCGGCCTGTGATTTCGCCAGCATCGAGTTGCCCAAACGGACACCCTGGCAGCAGGATGACATGCACAGAAAGTGCCAAACAGAAATTGGAAATCAGAAAAGACAAAAAAGTGTCTCCAAGCATTGGAGTCCAAACAAAGTACTTTATCCAGATAAAACTCAGTCATTTCACTTCCATGGTGCTACATGATTTCTGGAAAGTGCACATTGAAATGATTATTTTTACTGAATACTACAGGCTTATTAATATTTGATCCATTGTATACATCCATCCATCCATTCGCTTCCGCTTATCCTTTTTCAGGGTCGCGGGGGGCGCTGGAGCCTATCCCAGCTGTCATAGGGCGAGAGGCGGGGTACACCCTGGACAGGTCGCCAGTCTGTCGCAGGGCCAACACACAGGGACAGACAACCATTCACACTCACATTCATTCGCACATTCACACCTAGTGACAATTTGGATTATCCAATTAACCTATCCCCACAAGCTGCATGTCCTTGGACGGTGGGAGGAAGCCGGAGTACCCGGAGGGAACCCACGCAAACACGGGGAGAACATGCAAACTCCACACAGAAAGACCCCGGCCTGATGTTGGAATTGAACTCAGGACCTTCTTGCTGTGTGGCAACAGTGCTAACCACCGTGCCCCATTGTATACATTTATGACATATTTAAACAATGCAGTCCTGTAGTGATATTTTTTTATGTTGCCAAAGCCAGTGCTGCATCCTTGATGTTTCCTGTTTTGCTAATTTAGACACATTAGGTACATTACAACTGGAGCAAAAATAGCTGGACTGACATTCACAGGAAGGGAAATCTATTCCCTAAAAGCAGTTACTCTTTTTCTAATAATTTAGATGTGATGATTAATGGTCCTGTGGCAGCAGAAGGCAGTTTTCCTGCTGCTGGGCCTTGTCCAATGTTCCATTACGCCGAGGAACAGAAGTCAGTCAAGTTGAAAGTACTTAATAGCAAGCAACTGTAGTATTTTAATCTAGGACCAGATCAATCATTTTGTAGTAGTGTGATCTTGAACTCCTTTCTGGAGCTACGCTTGCACTTCCCTTGGCTCCCTCAGGACATGTGTGTGTCTTTTGTCTCTCTCGTAGCGTATTTCTATTAAACATTATGGAATGACAGCAGGAGGGGTTGGCACACTGGTACACCATTGTAATTGTGAATGTGATTAGCTGATAGAGTCAGACTCTGCCACCTGTTCCTGGGGGCTTATATTTACATCAAGAAATGATAAAGTGCACCTGTCTTGTATAATTTCCAATGCCATCTATTAGGTTGCTCTCACGGACTAAGCATGCAAGCACAAAACATCCGAGGCACTGTAAACACTGAGGCAGTTGCATCCAGTGTGTTCTCGAGTCGGGTGTGAAGCCAGTAAAACAGGCATGCAATATTTTCTTCAACTTTAGCAATGTAATAAAAAAATCTTCTCGCTCCCACAGCTTAGAGTCTGTGGTGCTGTGCCTGCTGCATGTCAGCTCGCAGTGCCTGCTAGCTGGCACTTCAACACAGGCTGCACGGTGTGCACAAATCCTTATGGCAAAAAAAGCCGTGCAAACATCTGATTCCTGGCTGCCTGTTAACGTGCATGTGAGTCGCGTTGATGCTCTGACACACAAACAAATCAACAGCAGAAGTAGACACACAAACACGTAAGCTGAGAGTGTATGCGGCTGGTGGAGGGTAAGCAGAGGAGGGAAGAAGATTATAGAGTTAGACTGATTCTCTCTGAGTGACTGTCTGAATAAGAATAAGAAAACCAGCAGTTGAAATAAGGGGAGGGCAGTGTGTGTGTGTTCATGTGTACATAGTCCTTGTGTGTTTGTGTGGATATTTTTTGAGTAAGAGAGGAGGAAGATGGGATAGTGTGGAGTGGAAAAACTGGGACCAAGGGGAAAATGAGAGGGGAGAAGAAAGTAAGACCCTGCTCATCTGTAGATAATGTGATGGTAAAAAGCTGAGCACTACCGTTAGTGTGTGTGTGTGTGTGTGTGTGTGTGTGTGTGTGTGTGTGTGTGTGGGGGGGGGGGGGGGGTGCTTGGAGAGAATAGCAGGAGGAATGTGTGCGTGTGCTGAGTGGACTAGGAATACCTTGTTTTCATAAAAGACTGCAGGGAGACGGTGTTAAGTCTCGTGTAAAAATTGACTAATGTTAACCTTCAAAATGGTGGGTCTCACTGTATGTTTAAAGCAGCTGACCTCATATACCGAGTGTGTGCTAGTGTATTTTCTTGAATTGGCTAATCAGATGTGAATGAGCGTCTTCTTTGCCCACAGAAACATTCAGAGCTCAGCGAGCCAATATTTGTTCATTTGCAGTAAATCCACAACAAGCTGTACTTTGCCTTTCCAGAGATGGGATAGATATTTTTTTTTGACTGTGATTCAACAACTGGCAGTTGTCGCTTATTTTATTTGGCTTTCCAGAGCTAATTTGCATAACAATATATCATGTATCAGTAAACACACACACCCATGGTGTTATTCCAAACTTGGGGTTTTTGTCACATGAGTGTGAATGGACAGTCACAGAGGCCATGACTTTGCTTGTGTGATGTTAACACTGTGAGACTCTGTCTCCTTGTGTATTGTGCTGCTGTACTATTGAATTTGTCACTTGGTTGGTGTGGTGTGTATGTGCATGTTTAACACGTTTAGTACATGTCTGTGACACAGATCTGTGTGTGTGTGTGTGTGTGTGTGTGTGTGTGTGTGTGTGTGTGTGTGTGTGTGTGTGTGTGTGTGTGTGTGTGTGTGTGTGTGTGTGTGTGTGAGGACATTCAGGACCAGTTGTTTTTTAGGGCATCTTATCTCAAATTATCTTAGAAGTTTGATTTGCTGACCTTGCTGCTGTGTTATTCGAATTTAGTTGAAGTTAAACTTAAGAGCCAGGAATGAAACTTCTTGGAAATGTCTTTGTGATTGTTTTTTTTTAATTGTTTACACATGATTTCTTCTCCAACTTGTTTGCCTGTCCACTTTTTGTCTATTTGAATACATAGTCTTGGTGTCCAGTTGCGTCACGTAAAAGCACGACAGCGCTTGAGCTAATCTCTCGGCCTGCGTTTGAGGTGTCTGCACCACACAGTTTCATTATCCGGCCCCGCTTGTTGAGGTAATCCCTCTATCAGGCCAAATACCATCATTATGAACTAATGATGAGCTAAATCCTGACCAGACCAGCTCCCTTCTTTCCTCGACAGCCTGTTTATGTCCCAGTGAGACAGAGTGTGCCACCCCAATCAAGCTACAGGAATGTTTTGCGTTTATAAAGCATCTACAATTTAAGATTGTAGTACACTGCAATGAAATCCAGCTGTTTTCTCCAGATGTCTCAGCTGAGGAAGCAGCATGAAGAATTTTATTTGTTTTTCTGCAGTTTTGTGCATTTTTATGTTTAGGTTTATCACGTTCATCAGTGCTGATAATTACTGGGTCGTTATATTTTACATCCTGTTTTATAGAAACCTCTGTGCATTAAACCCTGACAATCTGTTCTCGCCCTTGTTTACTGTTGAGCGATCATTTTCAGCTGCATTAGTGGTGTGGCTATGAATATTTTGGCGCATTTATGTGTTTGTTTGGTTGGTTGGTTGACCTCTTAGGTCCAGGGTGAAATATCTGCAACTGCTGAATGGATTGTCATGATTTCTTTTGCAGACATTCAAATTTTCCACATGGTGACTCAGTGTGACTTTGGCAATCTCTTGTGTTTCTTGTTACTCCCACAACAGATTTTCACAACAGCTACTGAACATTTCTGTCAATGCTTCTTTTCCTTTTAATTGAAAGTTAGGCATCACCCAGTCAAAATGTCCAGTGTGTGTTTATCATAAAAACAAATGAGATTCTCATCAGATACAGCTGCACTTTGTGCTTAGTCCTGTTTAGTATGCACACATGGAAACCGAAGATACAGTGGCTTGCAAAAGTATTCGGCCCCCTTGAACTTTCCCACATTTTGTCACATTACAGCCACAAACATGAATCAATTTTATTGGAAGTCCACGTGAAAGACCAACACAAAGTGGTGCACACGTGAGAAGTGGAACGAAAATCATACATGATTCCAAACATTTTTTTACAAATAAATAACTGCAAAGTGGGGTGTGCGTAATTATTCAGCCCCCTTTGGTCTAAGTGCAGTCAGTTGCCCATAGACATTGCCTGATGAGTGCTAATGACTAAACAGAGTGCACCTGTGTGTAATCTAATGTCAGTACAAATACAGCTGCTCTGTGACGGCCTCAGAGGTTGTCTAAGAGAATATTGGGAGCAACGACAGCATGAAGTCCAAAGAACACACCAGACAGGTCAGGGATAAAGTTATTGAGAAATTTAAAGCAGGCTTAGGCTACAAAAAGATTTCCCAAGCCTTGAACATCCCACGGAGCACTGTTCAAGCGATCATTCAGAAATGGAAGGAGTATGGCACAACTGTAAACCTACCAAGAAAAGGCCGCCCACCTAAACTCACAGACCGAACAAGGAGAGCGCTGATCAGAAATGCAGCCAAGAGGCCCATGGTGACTCTGGACGAGCTGCAGAGATCTACAGCTCAGGTGGAGGAATCTGTCCATAGGACAACTATTAGTCGTGCACTGCACAAAGTTGGCCTTTATGGAAGAGTGGCAAGAAGAAAGCCATTGTTAACAGGAAACCATAAGAAGTCCTGTTTGCAGTTTGCCACAAGCCATGTGGGGGACACAGCAAACATGTGGAAGAAGGTGCTCTGGTCAGATGAAACCAAAATGGAACTTTTTGGCCAAAATGCAAAACGCTATGTGTGGCGGAAAACTAACACTGCACATCAGTCTGAACACACCATCCCCACTGTCATATATGGTGGTAGCAGCATCATGCTCTGGGGGTGCTTCTCTTCAGCAGGGACAGGGAAGCTGGTCAGAGTTGATGGGAAGATGGATGGAGCCAAATACAGGGCAGTCTTGGAAGATTGAGACTGGGGCGGAGGTTCACCTTCCAGCAGGACAACGACCCTAAACATAAAGCCAGGGCAACAAGGGAGTAGTTTAAAACAAAACACATCCATGTGTTAGAATGGCCCAGTCAAAGTCCAGATCTAAATCCAATCGAGAATCTGTGGCAAGATCTGAAAACTGCTGTTCACAAACGCTGTCCATCTAATCTGACTGAGCTGGAGCTGTTTTGCACAGAAGAATGGGCAAAGATTTCAGTCTGTAGATGTGCAAAGCTGGTAGAGACATACCCTAAAAGACTGGCAGCTGTAATTGCAGCAAAAGGTGGTTCTACAAAGTATTGACTCAGGGGGCTGAATAATTACGCACACCCCACTTTGCAGTTATTTATTTGTAAAAAATGTTTGGAATCATGTCTGATTTTCGTTCCACTTCTCACGTGTTCACCACTTTGTATTGGTCTTTCACTTGAATCAATTTTATTGGAATTCCATGTTTGTGGCTGTAATGTGACAAAATGTGGGAAAGTTCAAGGGGGCCGAATACTTTTGCAAGCCACTGTAGTAAATGATACCTTCTAAACATCAGCATGCAAGACTTTGTAAGCACGTTAGCATGCTCATGTTGGCATTTACCTGAAAGGAACATTGTGCAGTACAGCATGTGAAGAACAGGTTCACAAATTAAACTAGTATCTTATATATCCATCCATTTTTGTATCAAATTATCCAGTTCAGAATCATGGGGGCTTGAGCCTATGCCAAATGACTTTTGGCGAGAGGTAGGGTATAGCCTCGACAGACACGGACAACCACACAGTCTCACAATCATACCTAGAAAGGCCTGAGCTCACCAGCAGGTTTTTATCAGAAAACTTCTTGTGATTAGGCGACAGTTCTACCTACTGCACTGCTGTGCTCCTCTTTTACTTCTGTCACTTGTGATTTAACTGTAATATTAGAATAGAATAAAATAGCCACTTATTGTCATTGTACATGTACAACAGAATTATAAGTGCTCCACACCAAATGTGCAGGAATAAAATATAAATAATGAGACTACAGAAATAAATAACAAATGGGAGAAATGTATAAAATCAAGAAGAATATATACAAAACAATAGAAAGACGCACATTGGAGAGCAAAGTGCTTTAAAGCAGTGCAAAAGGACTTGGTCTGAGTATAGAGTCTGTATATGAGTGGCCAGCGTGATGAGGGTTACACAGACAATGGCTCACACTGGTGAGGTGGGTGGGCAGGGGTGGGGGAATAGTGTTTGTTTACAGCGGAAGGAGCTGTTTGTGAGTCCGGAGGTGTGGGACCCGATTGACCTGAGGCACCGACCAGAGGGCAGCGGGTCAAACAGGTTGTGGGTGCATGGGGTCACCTGTGATGGGCTTGGTTTTCCTGAGACTGGAGGATCTGGCGATGGCCTCTAGAGGTGGTAGAAAGCAGCAGAGGATTTTTGGGGGAGGTGTTAATTACCCTCTGTGCAGCCTTCCTCTTCTCAGTTGTGGCCCCTACGTAACAAACGCCCAAGCAGTAGGAGAGGATGCTCTCCACTGAGGAGCGGGAGAAGGCCAGCAGGAACGTCTGGTCCAGGTTTTTCTTCCTCAGGACACGGAGGAAGTGCAGCCACTGTTGGGTCTTCTTTACTGGGGCGTTTGTGTTTTGGATCCAGGTGAGATCAGCAGACATGTGGGTGCCCAGAAACCTGAAGGCAGAAACAGATTCCACCTCTTCTCCGTTTATAATGACAGGGGAGTGGACCTGTCTGTGCCTCCTGAAGTCCATTATGAGTTCTTTTGTTTTAAGGACATTCAGCTTCAGGTTATTTTCTACCACTGTATGTGTCACCGTGCCATATGCTGTCTCATCTCCATCAGAGATGAGACAGCAGCATACTTGACTACGACGTTTGTCGGGTGGGTTGATGTACAGGGCGTACAGTAGGGAGAGGAGAGGTGGGGATTGGTGAGGCCTGATTGAGGCTGGTTGGTGAGGAAATCTTTGATCCAGGTGGCAGGGGGAATCTGAAGGTCCAGTTTGGGAGTGAGGATGTCTGGGATTATGGTGTCGAATGGTTCACGAAGAGCATCCTCACTTAGCTTTTCCTGTTCTTCAAATGGCTAAACGCTCTGTGGAGTGTGATGGTGATGGCATCCTCTGTGGACCGATTTGCCCTGTAAACAAACTGGTGGAGGTCAAGGGAGGGGGGAGACAGTCTCTGATGTGCTGAGACACTATCCGTTTAAAACACAGATAGTGTCTCAGACGTGAGGGCTATAGGTCTGTAGTCATTGAGGCTGTCTATACCAGCCACATCTGAAAATGCTTTGATTTTTTTTTTAAGCATGTCTAGTACCTTTTCTGATTTGTATGGACTATGCCAATATTTCTATACAGGAAGACAGAGTGATATGAACAGAGGGTACAACTTTCAATTGTGTGCTTTTACATTTATGTCTCACCAGACTTATATAGCATGTGCAGAGAAGACTTTTAGTGGTCCTCAAGACTGATATGCTGCAGCATTGTGTTGAGGTCTGATTAACAGACTGGAGTGGTGGCTCACCTTTTTAACAAAAGGAACTGGAGAGTATGCTCCAAATTTTGGGATCACACTCCTGGGCCTCTCAGGAAGTCTGTGCTGGAGTAATGGAGAGGAAATCCACTGATAAGTTGAACCTCAGATCCAGGAGAAACAATGAGGTTTTGCTCATTGGTCACTGTATCAGCTCTTCACCCTCTCAATGATAATTGAAGGTCTGTGGGAGTTTGCCCAGCCAGTGTACATGGACTTGTATTATTGGATTGGATTGTTTCTCAGGGTAGTCTGTGGGGAGTATGCTGGTAGCATGGGCTATTGAACCTGTTGTTAAAGGCTATTTGGTCCATGAGTGGCTGGGTGTATTTTTATTTGTTCAATAAGGTCGATTGCTATACAATACAGTTCTGAACACTGTAGGTTCTTTACTTGCTGCAAAGAACCTACAAAATGTTAAATGTGGATGCTTCAACAAATGTGTAGCCTGTGAAAACAGAAGATGGCAGATCACTAATTTAATATGTGACTAAATGTAAAGTAAAATGTAAAAGATGGTCCCATTCACTCCTTCAGTACCAGACTTATGTCTTGAATAAAGGTCAGAAAAGTGTTAACTTTTTGATATGAAATGTCATCACTTCATAATTTTCTCCTATTAATCATTTGTGTAAAACTTTGCCATATTAATTGACCTTCATTAATTGTTGAATTATGGCCTAAAATGTGTTTTGTGAGATCACAGTGACCTTTAAATACCCAAATCAAATTTTTTACCCAGAAGTCCAAGTGAGTTGAGGGCATTTTGGACTTGTGTGGACTCTAGGCCCAGCTCTTCCTGCCACCAGGTACACTGACGTAAATGAAAGTAAAATATGAATTACTAACCAGGTAGTTTGAAGGCAGATTTACGATTTGTTCTACAAATGCCTTTTTTATTCACTGTTTCTGAGTTTGCTGGGTGGAATCTGGACTGGGCTCCCCACCCATAATGACAACAGATTACATAAACAGAAAAATTTTAGAACAAGCCAACTTTGACAAAAACAGGCCTCAAGTGTTTGGTGTAAGGTATGTGGGTGGTCAGAGCACAGTGCCAGCTAGAAAAGTGTTTGCCTGTGTGTTTCTGTAAACTATTGTGGATCCATAGAATTGGGTTGTTTGTGGATGTTTTGTAGGAGCGTGGGAGTGGGACCACCTCCAGGAGGCCCTGGATGAGAAGCTGAAGAATTCTCTCGCTGTGGCTCAGCTTATAGACCGAATACGATCCCTCATCGGCAGAGAAAGGGTGAGGACAAATTTCGCAATAATAAAAATCTTGTTTAAGGCTCGACTGTGTGTATGACACCGATACTGGTCTGTCCTTAATAAACAGGTTAAATAACTTTAATGTGTTAAATCTGCTCTTTGAATGTATAACATGTGTTTTGCATTTGCAGACTAAGAGTGCCTTAATTAGTGCGACTTGTTTGGAAACAGCACAGTAATAATGTTGCTATAATTAGAATATTTACATAATTACTGCCTGTAATCACCTCTCGGATACTGTGGGAATTAGCAGAAAGTAAACAAGAGATACCCTCCAAGGAGCAAAAAGCACAACACAAGAACACATGCACACTAAAATTATTTTAGAAACTGCAGCGTCACGCCTGTAATGTGTAATTGCAGCTGCTCAGAGAGCATGACATGGCTCTATGTTACAAAACAGCAGGCTTTAATATTTAGAGTGGGATAAAGAGATGTGACATGGCTGTGTCTGACAAGCCTTTGGCACCACGCATAGTCTACCAACCCATCTGGATAGGACTAGTTCTACCTGAGGCGGTGCTGGGATGAGCTGACACACCGAGACGGCTGGGCCACTTTAACGCAATGAGATAGCCTAATGTCTTGTCATGATTTGATCGCATCATCTCCAGCACCTCCGGGGAATCTGACTCTGTGAGACCTGTATAAATTAATTTCCCATAAGTTTTCCATGAGCTTTGATTGATTTATGAAATTTTAAGCCTCTTGATTTTGTTTCTGCCTCCAACTTGAACTGTGTGTGTTGATCTTGCTCTCTGTCTCACTCTCTCACTGTGAAATTATGGAGTTCTTTGCGCTTCAGTTGACTGAGAAAGGTCACATAGTGGAAATGGGATGCTTTGAAGGCACTCTACTGTGGACTGAAATCCATGTGTGCACATACACTTTGCAAAAAGCACAAACACACACACACACACGCATTGACAGATTTTCTTATTCCACCAGTTTCACCCGCTGTGCAGTACAGAATACATGAACGTGTTGATAACAGACAGTTTGGACTGCCGTCTGCTTCTCACTGTGTTCTGTGTTAGCCAGTTCCACTCATGACATTCTTGGCATTGCAGTTCGAGCATGTTTGGGTACTGCTAAGCAAGACTGGCAGAGACGGCATTAGTATTCCACAGGGGATGTGGGATAGATGCACAGAATGGCAATTGTGCTGGTAACGAGTACCTGATATGCAGCAGAGGAATTTCAACTCTCACTGGCCGATTCTTCTGTCTTCTTCTCCACTGTTTGCGTGTTTGTGTGTGTGTGCAGGGCACCAGGGACACACCGAGTGCGAGGGCAGCTCAGCTTGGTCCCCAGACTCTCGTCAACCTCTTCAATTCTCCTCTATACTCTGATGTCATCTTCATGGTGCAAGGTAAGTTCACGTTGATCCTATTAGACACACCCACATTTACAAATGCATGTAACACAGCAGAACAAGGTCATATTTTATTGCCGTGATTGAATTAGGATCTCCGTCCCTGGCCCGATCATCCATTTGGAGACAAAATAAGATCAAATAGCCCCAGCAATGGGCTCTCTTTCATTCTGGTCGTGTTTCAGCTCAGCAGAATCTCTTTTGCATTCAGCATTTCTCTATGAAATCGAGAAATTTAGAAATAATGCTAAAAAGCCTCTCCTAATCAATATTTATCTCATAAAAATTGCAGCCAGCTTTTCTTGTCCTTGTGCCCTTGAGCTGTGCGCTAAACTTCATGGAGGTCATGGAGAAAATCTGTCTTGTTAATGGTACTCGATGATGAGACTTGTGTCATTGAGAGGTTGTACAATAATTTCCTGTTCATTTAAATGGGCAGTTGTGACCGATCACTCATTAAAAGCCGAAATTACATTTATACTCTACACTTCTGCTATATTAGCAGGAATGTCTGACTGAAGTCAGCTTGTGTTCATGGCGGCTATTGAAGTTTCTCATGCCGATGCATCAAGATGAAACATGTTACTCACAAACACTTCACACTCTGTGGCTGCCGAAAGGCTTCATAGAAACTTCAACTTTACATCTTAATTTTCCACACGTGTGATTTAGGGAGTGTGCTGCCAGCCCACCGGGCAGTGTTGGTGGCCCGCTGTGATGTCATGGCCGCCATGTTCAGCGGGAAGTATGCAGAGGCTCGTAGCCGAGTGGTGCCCATCCACGGCGTCTCCTCAGACACTTTCCTGTCTTTCCTCGAGTACCTCTACACCGACTCCTGCTGTCCTGGTGAGTTTCCTTCACTTAGTCAGCAGCAGGCATAGCTGCACTGGTATGACCACTGTCTCGTTGTACACAGTAGGATGAATGATTAAGGTGGCTAAATATGGGAAACTAGCCCTAGATATTGCTTCCTTTTAACGGGGGATGATAGATCTGAACAGAGATTTGCTTGATTTTTGAAAGAGATGAAAGTCCCGAGTCTGATCAGTGTAATGATAACAGCCCAGCAACAACTGGAAATGGAAATAATCAGCGTTACCAGTCATAAAACACTCGAGAGAGGTATGTCAGCTTCTCTTCTGGGCTCCGCTTGCTCAACACAAACCAAAACTAAAGTGCAGATGACAAGTCCCATCAACCATCTGTGTGACTGCCACATCCTGCCAGTGTTGTTCTCAGGAGGTGCTCTGAAACCAGCGCTGAGCTTAAAATTAAATTAGATTTACTGATGACAAAATCAACTCTTGGCATCACTGCTTTTAATGGTGCCAAATCACGGCCCCAGACGTCTTGTTTTTGTTTTCCTGTCGCTATGTGACACGCTGTGTGTTATGTCTTCAAAGTAATTAGTGCTGGTAATTCTCTCTGGTGACGGTGGTGAGCTTTAGGAAAGAATAGAAATAAAACACACTGGAGGCACTTCTACAACATTAATTGCTGCATTAAGCAGTATTTTTAGAACTTACTCCCTATCATTATAAAAACTTTATCTTAAATATTGGACTTTTTGCTGCTTCTTCTTCTTCTTTTGTTTGAACAGATTGTATATAAACCTTTTGGAATAAGATATGAATAAACACTCATACATTTTTATTCAAATTCTAAAATGCCTTCGTCACCATATTTATGTGATATTCAGGCTGGCTCTGCTCCATGTTTGCAACTCTCAGCTTCTGGGTCAGTTAAAACATTTTGTAACTTGTGTTTTATTCTTCTTATTTATGAGTTTTTCTGCCCCCTAATGTTAAAAGATCAGTCGGTGCAGCTGTGAATAAGTGTGTTTGCTGGGGTCTCTAAAGCAGCTTATATCTAATCTGGACCTTATGAATACAAATTGAGAAAGAATAATGTGCTACGTTCATTGATTAGAAGTATAAAAATGATCACTTTAATGTATAGTTGCAGAGTGATTTACTGCAACACTGACTGTCACCCTCCTTTGTAGCATTATATAACAAAGCTGCTGAATAGACAATGCAAAACTTCAGAATAATCAGCTTTGAATAACAAGCTCTCTGCAGCTCACAATCCCATTATTCTGTGGCGTGAGATCTTTTGGTTAAAAAAAATAAATTAAATGATGAAAAAAATTCAACAAGCAGTCCTTATGATCCAGCTTAGATCAGGGTATGATAAGCAAGCTTTCTCCAGAGATACAGCTCCAGGTTGAGTCATGGGAACAGGAAATTAAAGACATGAAACTGCTTCAGAGGCTGCAGCCGCTGTAGTGTTATGTAAGAGCTCGGCACTCAAGGTCAAATCAAGGTAATTCCACCAGTAGCAACAACAACAACAAAAAAAGAAAGAAAGAAGAAGGGTGTGAAATCAAAAGTAAAGAACCATCAGAGTATTTCCCTGTGTTAAACAATGTATACTGTACATATGAGGGATGCTGTGTTAATGTTCATTTGGGTGATTGTGCAGTGACATAGCACAAACCCTCTTGTTTTGCTGCTGCTCAGCTGCGTCCTGTCAGGGACGCACGCGGAGGATCAGCGCTCACGAGTGAGTGAAGGATGCTGAAGGTGGTGTTTGACATAAACGGCGGGAATCTGTTTGCATCAGGGGTAATTTAATTTGACATTTTGACATTACAGAAAAAGATCGACACCGCTTGTTTCGTGCTTGCTGCATGCAAGCATGTAATTTGACAGCACAAAAAGAGCGATGAGTAATTATTTATTTGAGCATTAAGTGATTTGACTAAGGAGCTTTATTTAAATTCACAACCGGCTGAGATTTGATGTTAATATCTGATGATGAAATGTGTACACTGTGGTGCAGTCTGTGTTGCACCAATACAAAAATGGCAAGCTGGAGCGAGTATATAATGGGTGTTAAGGATGTTAAACAAGTTCTGAATTAATACACATTTGTTTGTATTCTTGGGTTGTGATTAAAGAGCTTCATTTAATTATTTGTCGATATTTTGCCTTTAAAATTTCCCATTATGATTATTTATTACTCTCTTTGTTGTAGCCCCCTCCGGTTTTTGCAGTCATCTCTTTATACATGCAGCAGTCACAAAGCAACTTTCTCATTATTTTGAGGTTCTACATGTGCACCTATGGCCGACCCTTAAAATAATTTGACTCTTTAATCCAGCTAGTCGCCAACCTTGTGTACAGCTCGGCAGGTAGGACAGCCGCATACTTCTCAGAAATGTGGCTTACGTGCTAAGAGCTCAACAAAAAAGGGAGGGGAACAGGTTTCAGATTGTCCGATCCATCGACTGTATGTGTCTAAGCTTTTTTAATCACTTTGCCACCACCCCCAAGCCCAGACGCGCTGCAGTGGCCGCCTCAAGCTCATCCTAAAAGACACATTTTTGGTTAAATAAATGTGATGATAAACAGGAAAAAAAAATCACTTTGCCAGTGCTTGGCTAACATTTGCACATTGCAAAACAATGAGAACAAACTCATGTCAGAGGAGTTTTCACATGCAATCCTTTGTCTACTCTGTTTCTACACTGTGTTCATAATTAAAGGTAAAAAAAAACAGTTGGAATGACAGTTGATTTAAAAAAAATCAGATCTATATGTGCAACAAGTATTTGCATGGATGTGAATGAAATCCATCTGTAGAACTAAAACAAAAGTGTGGTCTTTAAAATGAAATCAGTCTTATGAAAGATCCTAAAATGCTTTGAGAGAAATGACAGAAACAGCAGAGCTGAGTGATCATTTTTGAGCTGTGTGCAGTTTTACTGTTTTGGGAGCAGCTGAGCATTCAACCGTATCACTCCTGTCTGTGCTGTGCAAATGCAAACCAAACCATGTCAAATAATGTTGAGTTTAAATTCTGCTGGAAGTGGTTTGGACTGATAGCACTTATGTGTTAGAAATCTGCTCTTCAGATTCTAATTGTGTGTAAAATAGACCCAAATCGGTTTTATTGTGACAGTGTTTGATTGATTTAAGCTCATTGTGGTGCTTTACCTGAATGATTTTTGGAACAGGAAGGATAAGAAAACATTTCAGCTTCAGGGAGAATATGTCCAGCTATTGCATACATCTAGAACAAAGTCGGATTTACATTGGTTTAATATACGTATAATGCTTTCACAGTATTTAATGTATACAATAACTAGTAGTGGTGGGAATCACCAGACACCCCACAATACTATATTTTGACAATATATCAGTGTGATACCTAACATTTTATGATTTATTGATTAGTGCAGTAAAACATATTGCGACTTCTCAGCCGTTTCCAGCTACAAAATCTGTCCTCAAAGTTAAAAGTTATCTCACTTCAGTTTTTTTCTGCAAAATGAGATTGCCAAGCAAACAAACACTGCCACTAAAACCTGCCATAAATGTTGCTATGAGACTGAGTCAGTCTGCAATCAATCTGGTATCAGCCTGTGATTGATACATGCAATCTGTTTCTAATAATACAGCAGTTAACTGTAAAAATGTCACATATTTCTTGCTGTCTATACAGACAGATATTCACATTAAACTATTAAATTTGCACTCGTCAGACTTCCTGTTCTATAAGAAGATAACCAGAATACAACCAGCTCGCAGCCTGCTAAGACAAGAGTTGGGTTGTGCTCAATGATGACAACTTATTCAGACTGATGGCAACATGTTGGTAATCGGTCTCTGTTTATAAATTACACAGAAAATATTTGCAAGCTTTCCACAGTCTCTCTGAGAGTGACTCCAGTCACTCCAAGTCAGACTGTGACTGTTTGCAGAAAGGTTGTTTCCTGTCAAGAAATCACCTTGTGATCAAAAGTAGTTGTGAGTGTGCAACAACCTCAGGCTCTCGACAACAATTTAGTAACTGCAAGTTACAGCTGGTATGTGAATTCAATACAATCAATTTTGTCGATGCTAGGACGTCGCTGTCCTAATTTTAAGTGACTGAGCCATTACCTTGCTCTTAATTAGGAGGTAGCTTTGTCAAGCTAAGTGTGTCCCTTGTTGGATGGTTTTTCAGTTAAACCAGTCTGATCTAAGTTTTCTCAGGATGGTGGTGCATAAGATGAGCCCTTTTGTTCATACTATTCAGAGTATTTTAATTTATATAATAATATATCAATATTTGGTGCCCATGTATTGATATTTCTCACCCTGAGGCAAATGGGATAAGCTCCAGCCCCCTGCAACCCTGAATTGGATAAGCGGAAGAAAATGGATATCAATATTTTATTGCCATGCAAAATATTGCAATGCTATGCTGTATTGATTTTTTTCTTTGCCCTAGTAAGCAGCATATCAGACAGTACTGTGTGTTTGTGTGTCCAGCCAGTGTGCTTCAGGCCATGGCTGTGCTGGTTTGTGCCGAGATGTACCAAGTGAAACGACTGCAGCATCTGTGTGAGGTCTGCGTATGTGCTTACCTTCAGAGCATGCCCAGTAGAGAGCTGGCATCAACAGGCATCAGTGTAGTTCGACTACTCCGCAGGGCAAAGGTGAGTGAGTATCAAAGTATCCAGTGCAATATTTTCTTGTTGAAACATAGTCTGTTAATCAGCAGCTGCCTTAGGCTCCATCTCTAGCAGATGCTCATACAATTTCATTTAGGAGAAGACCTGCATTTCATATAGTGTCTCTATTGATTTCCAGTGCCACAATGCAGAGCAGCTCTATATCTGGCTCCTCCACTTCATCGCCAACAACTACCTAATCTTCAGTCATAAACCTGACTTCCTGGAGCTCTCAGGTCAGTGTGCAATTTTAAAGGGATAACTGTTCTAAACACTATTACAGGTATCACCTGCGAATAAGGGAGCAGCCTTTACAGTGTTGAAACTACCCTGTGATTAAGTGCTTTGAAATAAAGTGAAGGTGTCCCCCCCCCAAACACCAGTCCATCCAGCCAAAATCACAGACTGTATAGAAAAAATGGAAATTACCTCAATCAAGATTTCCAATTTTATTCCCCAAATTGAGCATTTCTTGCTGTACCAGTCTTGTTTTGAAACCAGATGTAAGGGATCTGAGAGAAACTAAGAATTAGTCACTCATACAACAGTGACACAAAATAGCCATGTGCTAAAGCATACCTTGCTTTACTGTCCATTTGACCCTAATTTACAAAATTAATATTTTGTATTCAATAACAAACTAGTGATTGAGATCATCAGCTCATCAGGAAAGGGTTTACTGAGGTCATAAAACAAGTAAACAGGAGGTTTGTTTTACCAGACTTCTAAACAATCTGAATTTTTTTTCAGCAGAGAAGTCGTCCCCCTGCTGGACAGAAAGAAAGCAGATTTAATGCACTTCAGCACCAGCTTCACTTCCCAGAGACAGGGCGGGACAGTCCCACCCAGAGACAGTCCCGCCCTGTCTCTGGGATTTCTCCTTTTTCCTTGTCGATATAATTATACAGACTACAGGCCAGCTTGACCAGCCACTGCACAATAACCCATTCACTTATTTGCATTGACCAATAAAATCTCTTAACACACCTGGCCCATCCCTTATCTTCTCTGTGTGACGTAAGGGATGGGCCAGGGACAGAGTTTAATGTGGAAGAAGTGGTAAAGATGGACAAACAAAAGTGAAAAGGTGGAGCTTAAAAGAGAAAAAAGAAACTACAAATAGATGCAGCAAAACATGTCAAATTAACCAACATGTTAGCATCTGCACTGTCGACATTAGTACCAGAAACAACTAGTATGAAGCCCCCTGTTCTTTTATTTAAAAAATATATATAATAACAAGCCCTTACAGTCATAGGAAACTGTTGCTCGCTTTAGTGGGGAAGAAATGCAGGAGGGACAACAACTGTAAATCTGTGGCTCAACAACAAAGTATAATTAACATGGTAAGAACATAGATGAGGGGAAATAATTATAAATAGAGAGATTCAAGCGAAATTAATGGCTACTTTGACCACGTGCTACTTCTAATACCTAAAGTGTAGCTTTTAATCGTCACATGCTGCCCTGCAGTGCAATTAATGTGTCCTAACTCAACAACAATCTACTGATTAAAAAGAGAAACTGCTTTACTATAAATAATCACACTGAAATATATACATATACACATCATTTGCATACATGTAATGTATATAGACCTATCCTTTTTAAACAATGGTTTTCCTTTATACATATAAACAAAAAGAGAAGAAAAGGATTACAGATGATCTGTACATTTGGGATAATTAGCCTGTACACTTAACGTTGTGAAATATAACAGAAAAGAAAAAAAGTGAAAGACAGAAAAAGAAATAACACAAGTATTTCCTCAGATAACATAGTCCCTGCAAAATAATCCCATTTGTTGTTATTTTTTGAGTCAGGGCTCCGTCTAAAACTACATGAGGTATAATCAAAGTGCTCATCAGTTATGTGTAAATTGAAATTGAACCACACTGAACATCCACTTGTTTTTAGATAATAAAATTAAAATCATTAACTTACTTTTTTTTTTATTGGAGAATCAAGCATGGTCCTGGAAACCTGTGGAAACCTCCCATACAGCATCATAAAGCACCGTGTTTGTAAATTAGATTGTGACCTGTCAGACCTTTAAATAGTGACTCCTCATACTAGGTTCAGTACTATAACTTTACCCTTATATTATATTTAATACTTAATGTTTGTGCATATTACTGACCACATCAAAGTAGATAAAGACAACATCAACAGCAAAATTGTGTAGCAATCCCACTTTTTTATTGTCATCATAGGTCATACAAATATCAGCCTCCTTAAAGGCCATTGGACGGATATTACAGTAACAGTATAACAAAAGCCCAACAAGTTCATATTCCATATGTGTCTGAGTATTGGTCAAGTATGATAAATCTTCCTCTAACATTTTAAGAACAAAAACATCCAGTAGAGTACAAATTAGTCTAACATGTGATTGCGTTTATATGTGTCCAGATGAGGAGCGCGAGCAGGTGGAGAGGCTACGATGGCCGTCCAGAGGCTACCTGCAAGAGCTCAGCGAGTACCAGCAGCGACGCCGCAAACTCCGCAAGTCCCGCTGCCTTGTCATGTGACCAAACCTGGACGCCAAAACCATCTGTGGGGAAGAGCAAAGGAAGACAATGACAAAAGAAAAGAAAGGATTCCAGTGCACATCGACGTGTGGGAAAACTGACAGAAGACATGTTTTTTTCTTTTTATCCTGCTGCATGAAGGGCTGATCGAGAGACAACGATGCAGAGGAAGAAAAGGAAAGACTTGTTAAACTGCTGCGACGCGCCTCTCCTCCCTCAGTGGACTGACTGGCGCATCCTAATATGACTATTCCTTCGAGGGCAATAATAAAAAAACTGATCCATAAAACCCAATAAGACTTTAATATGACTGGCCACTGGCCGAATCTCTGTGAAAGATCGCATTTCTAATGGCGTGCAAAGCTGTGGATTTCAATATTGACCAGTGACACAAAATGGCTTCAGTATAATTACTGATATATCAAATGACCACACATCTGTCAGGAAAACAACCAGGATCATGTGCAAACTATTTCAAACTACATTAACGGGTAATGTGACTTCAGGTTGATTAAACAGGAAGATCTCCTCAACACTCAATAGCTTCTGTGTGTCTTCTGTAGGATTGACGCAGGACCTCTCTGTCATAGATGAAACCCTTGATCACTCATGATGCATCCCATCTGATCTAAAGATTGTGAACTTGTGAAAACAGTTTCTCAAAGTGCCCGTATATAGCTCATTTACAGGCTCGCAGTTTTATTTTGAGGCTCCTCAAGAATAGGTTTACATACTTTATTGTTCCACAACATGAAAGCATGCAGCACATTTCTGAAACGCTCCCCTTTTTCTGTTCATGGCTCCTGTCTCTTTAATGCCCCTGGGGGGAAGTTTCTGATTGGCCCAATGAAAAGCCCTCTAAGATTTTGTTAAGATCTAACAAAAAGTCATGGGAAATATTACTTTGTTTTATTTTTTGCAGCAACGTTCATTTTATTCTGTTCAACTCGTTACTTTTCAGTTTGTGTGAATAATGTTAAACAGTGAGCTAGCTATCACCAGTAAGTCATGTGACAGAAGTACGGGTCTCCCGTTCAGTCACATGACCAAGAGATGGCCTATCCGAGTTACCTTTTCACTCATTCACTCAGTCCTTGTGTGTCATTAAACTCTGGTTCATTCACTGTTGGTGTCCAAGTCAGCTTCCAGCAGATTTGCTCAATAACTCCACTTTTCACTGGCCACAGCAATTTAGTAAACACACCTGGGAAGGGAGGGAAGCTAACCTTTGCGTACAACATCTCTATAACAAAAGCTCAGTGTTTATTTAATTTATTTTCCATTCAATCCAGAGCCTTTAAAAGTCTCTGGGGTTATTGTTACTGTTTTCATGTCACCTTTTGCGCTAAATTACATCCTAAAATTTCCTGACAATACAGATGAAAGATTCCTCCCAGTGCCCTAATCTTAAACAATCCAGATCTGCACCAAACATCATTCTTTCTTTGGCTCTGCTTCACCTCTCCCCAGGTTTAAGAAACTGGGTGAGGTTGTATTTTGAGTGAGTCAGTTAAACAGCACTGAAATAATAAATTATTGACTCTAGGGTAAACAAATGATCCCGATGCAAGTCATCCACAATTCCTGCTGTTAGCAGCGTCATATGTATTTTCATGTGTAAGAAAATGAGCAGGACAGGTTTAATTACAACACTTTAGTCGATCCTTTCACATCGATGACACAGCCTCATAAACTGTCTTGCAGCCAGACTGATTTTTATAACCACACAGTAGAGTACATAGGTGTCAAATGAAGCAGTTACACTATCATGGAGAAAAGGCTTCAAATGTAAGCCTCAAATCAAACAGCATCTAGCCTGTAATTAATATCTGTAAACCAAATCAGCAACAGTAATAACATTTTTCTTTCAAAACTCCTTTTTAAAATCTACTGAGGCGGACTTTTACACGCTTTCCTTTGCGGGTTAATGAGAAAACATGCTTTTCTGTTTGCAATAATAAATAACGACCTGTCGCTGTCACAAAAAACGAGGAAAAAAAAAAAAAAAAAAAAAAAGAGCACCGTATTATGAACATAAGTTAGTACAGTAAAAATCTCAAAGCCTCTGGGTGAATACGAAATATTTCTTTTATCTTTTTTTTTAATTTAAAATGTTTTTTAATCATAAAGAGATTATGATTTATTGGTGCTCAATTATTTTTGTAAACTATACCATATGTGGACATGATTTTTGTTTTTTTTAACATTTGGAGTCGAGACGAACAGGGTGGCACTACTTTCCAGTCTAATGTTTCACGGCTGTTTACTCGATTTAAAAAAAAGGGGAAATGGAACATAACGGCTCAATTTGTTAAATAAACCTTCACCTACGCGAGGGTGAAAGCGATCAGTAGTGACAGCTAGCAGATGGGGTTTTTTTTAAATCTGTGGATCACAATCAATCAGGAAGCGGCGTGTAATGCTTTCATATTCTATTTCTGCAGTATTAACAGAAATTCTGTGTATATAGTACAAGCAAGCTCCCACTGTCAACCAGCTGCTGCACAAATTCCACTAAATTCTGTGTGTAAATATCCTCGAATACATCTTGATCTGCTAATAAACAGGAATGCAGCGATTTATTGATTGATAGTCGCCTTGTAGATATACATCGGCCTATTGCCAAAATAGATGACATTCACCAATAACATTGGCGAATGTCTTCGTTCGCAAGAGTTTGCCGTTATCATCTCTGGGATCCACTTTCATAAATATGTATGACTGAATTTGTGCTCACTGCGAGATAGTATGATGAAAGGCTGAAAGACGCTGAAACAGTTCACTTATTTATTTATTTTTGTCCTATCACAATAATAAATCTAACTAGGATCAGAAATCAGCCAAATTGTTATTTTAAACATTGGCAAAAACCCAGAACGTTACAATCCTGGTGGTGCATCCCTACTAATACGAATCAGCAAACAGCAGGTGAAACTGTGGACTGTGAAACAAAGTGTATCCCAGTGCTGCATCCACACCTAGTGTGGAGACACATGGCTCCTCTGAGCCTGTGCTGTACAGACTGTAGAATACATGGCGTCTGACTTTAAATAAAGACATGTTTTAACATACCGCTGACTCCATCGCTGTCTTCACTGGCAAGTTACTGCTTATATGTTTGTTTGTTTTTTGTCTTTCCCTGGAATTATGCATTCTACACTAATAATTTCTTAATAATCATACTGTAATGATCATAGCGTATTTTTCCTCCTGAATAAGTGGAACGATCTTAATGAAATGTTGCATAAATATTAGAGTGATGTGATTGCAAACAGCTGTATGGTGTATACAAATATTTTATACAAATCCCACAATCGTATATATTTGTACATTTTGAGAGTTCAACTGAGTGCTAAACGAAGACGTGCGCAGGTTTGCTAGTACCTATTAATACCAATTTCCAAACCTAGTGACGAGCTAAACCCTGATGGGCCACAGGTATATACAAAATAAATAAATAAATAAATAAAATCACCCAGCTGTACTGTCTGCCTTTATATTTGTGAAAGAATAGATTACTCTAAAGAGCTCTCTGAATTCAAGTGTGGTAACAGGAGGCCACTGCTGTAACAAGTCAGTTTGTGAAATTTCTTGAATCCTAAATATTCCCGCAGAGCGCCAAACACCAAATGTTATTAATATCAGCACAGAAACTGTGTGCTGGGAGCTTCCTGGCATCAGTTTCCAGCAGATCCAGTAACAGCTTTTATAAAATACGTAAAACAAACTATATAACTTATAAAATTATTTTTTTAATAATACGAAATGTGATTTGTAAACATCACCACTTTTTTTGTTGTTAAATAATATTTTCCTTGAGTATTCCTAACTTACACTTTCTAAGCGGTTGTTATTATTTCGAGCATTAGTAACAGGGTGTGTGCTGTAGTTTAAGGTGAAGGGAAGCTACATTCTCAGAGTCCATGCCATACCTGGAGATCTTCAGGTGAATCACTGCAGGGCCCCAATGGATTTCAACTTGCCCTCCAGTTTGCCACTCCTCTGGAGGGCCGCCACATCACTGCCACCACCGATGCACTCCTCACCGATGAACACACGTGGGACCTGAACCAATACAAGAAAAAAAGGAAGAAATTCCCTTTCAGCTTCATGCACAGGGTCAGTGATCTGTGAAACATGTGCATGAATATCGGAATATCTGTGGTACTGTTGGTCTGCCACGGCTTCTGCATCAAAGGCAGCATGCATGAGCAGCAAAATCTGATAACGCATTTTATCTCGTCACAATCAAAATCAGCACAGGGAGCTTCTCTCATGTTACAAACGCTTGATTTTCTCAGTTTAAGTGAGAGATGGGGGTGAAGTCGGGTGACTATGAAGCTTGTGACAGTCAGAACTTCCCCGAAGGGACCCAACCCCAGACTTCTTTCTCCTGTTTGTCTCATTACATACTCCCTCGTGTTACTGCCACCAATCATATGCTAGAACACTTCTCGAGTAGTTACTTCTACCACAGTACATTTGCTTTTTGCATAAACAAACACAGAGATAATAAAAAAGCAGAACAGATCCAAATAATAAAGGTATATCAAATCAAATCAAATCAAAATAATACTTTAAGGACAAAAAACTGTAGTAGCTGGCGTGTGTTGGATTTGAAGAATGTCATAATCAGGAGGTGAAGTTCCTTCTTGAAATTGTGATTCATGTAATAATGGTGATTTCCAGATTATCAAATGGGCATTCTTACTTAGGGTCTGATCTACTGGGATTTTCCTGAACAACCATCTGTAGGGTTTATAAAAAATGGTTTGAAAAAGAGAAAATGTTCAGTGACTAGTAGGAAGGTAACAGTAACTTGTTAGAAGTATGCATCTCTTAACGCACAACATGTTGAACCTTGAAAGCAGGCAGGCTGCAGCAGCAGAAGAGCACACTTGGTCACTCCTGACAGGAAAATGAGGCTACAAGCCTGACAGCCCAAAACAGATGTTTGGAAAAACGTTGCCTGGTCTGAAGAGTCTCTAAATGACCACAATGTACCATCATCTGTTGGCTGCTTCCAGCAGAAAAAATGTGCCATGTCATGTCAGCTACTGTGTAATGTCATCATTTCAAAATGAACCAAAATCGCTGAGGAACATTTCCTGCACTCACTGGACATTTTATCTACCTTAATCCTATATGGAAAATCTGTATCTGCTTTATTTTCCATTTAATACCGGATGCTTTAAGGCCACGATGCTTACATTTCATTTCCCACAAATACGTAGAAGTGTTCTTTAAATTTTGTGTCAGTGCCCTGAAGATACAACGATATTAACACTGAATTTATGTGTGTGTGTATTAAAGTAAAGCTCTCGCCCTGCTTGAGACGGAGAGGCTGTAAGCTTACCGTACGGGCTCCAGTAAGTTCCAGGAAGTAGTCCTGCATACTGTCCATTTCGCTGTGGTTGCTTATATCAACGCACTCATAATGTCCCGGCTTGAACTTGTATTTCTCCAAAACCTCTTGAGCCATGGTACAGTAAGGACAGGTGGGTTTCAGAAACACCACCACTTTGTCGCCTTTAATTTTCGCCTGGACAAACTGCTGCGCCATTTTAAGTTTCTTGGTAAAGTGACGAGGAGGTGAGGAGTTCCCTACTTCTTTCCTTTTTTTTTCTTTCCAGATTAATTTTTTCGATGCAGAAGAAGAAACGTGATCTCTTTGTTTTCAACAGTCATTGGTTAAGTCAATCATTCCAAGTCACGCCCTCCTTCTTAAAGAGACAGCGCACAGATTGGGCACGAACCGGACAGCCACAAGAGTAAAACCACTGAGTAGGGAAGTGGTTGTTGGTCATCTGACACAAATCTAAACACTACTGCAGACCAGTAGACAACGTAAGATGCACGTTGCTTGTGTGTCTGAAAAAGTAGAGCCAGTTCAGAAGTATCTTAAACCTGCATTATGTTTAACGGGCAGCAGGGGGCGACTCCGCTGGAGTTTGTAGGCTCAAGTGGTAGTTTCAGACTGTACTGAATGCAGGTGTGCCCATTTATCCTGTAAGCATCCAGTGTCCTCCCTGAGGTTTCATAATCGGACGCCACAAACCAATAGATGACATCGCTGCTGCTATTGACATAGGAACAGCGATTTTCATCTCTGGCTCTCTTCCACAGTGCGTCTTCCTCCTCTCACTGCCAACCAGCTGCAACAGGAGACTGTCCCTCCCTGATCCTGGTTGTGCCTGAGGTTTCTTCTTGTTAAAAGGGAGTTTTTCCTTTCCGCTGTTGCCAAGTGCTTACTCACAGGGAGCATTTGATTGTTACTGTAGGGTCTTTACCATACAGTATAAAACACCTTGAGACGAATGTTGTTGTGATTCGACACTATATAAATAAAACTGAATTGAATGTTTTATACTATCTATGTGCAGACTGCATTAGAGCATGGGCACCCACAGACAGCTGCAGCAATTCACAGAAGCACCAAGTTCAAGTTGTAGGAATTTTTTTAGGGCTCTTCCCCCAAATCTCACTTACCAAATGAGTGTTTCAAATACAGCTGACAGCATAAAAACTTATAGTCAGTGATGTAAACTAACTTGTTATGTACATCAGTTCTACAGTTAGATTAAAAATTCATGTTATTTCAAATACTTAAAATAAAATTTAAAAAAATCATGTTGCAATAACCAGTTTGTTATCACCAGCGTTGGTGATTACAGAGGGGTTACATCCAAGTCTATTCTTTTCTGGCTTCTCTGTGGATTATGTCTTCTCAGCCTGTGGCAATGCCTCGTCAGCAAGGCCACTGGGATAAATTTGAGACATCATAAAGGGTAGGAACATGTGAATGCTGAATTGTCATAGTGAGAGCAGTATAATAAGAAATAAGAACCAAAGTGATATTTTGGAATTCAGAACGGCATCTGTCACTGATTTAATTGAGTCTCACCGGTTTTCTTCCCCAAGCCACAGGGACAAGCTACATGGAGGCCGGAGGCATATTATGTATGCAGCTGTTTCCTTGTCTGGTGCAGGGAAAGCTTCCAGGCATATGAGAGACTCCGGGGACCACATGAATCTTTGTTAAACAAGGGATGTTATATCCGAACAGGTAGCCTGATTTTCTTTTTTTTTGCATTTAGATGAGGGTGGAACATATATAAGTGTTTGCATTTTTGTTTCCAAGAACTGAAACTGAAGGTGTGAAGAATACAAGTTCTCACGCCACACATCTTAAAACATACTCAAACATCAGATCAAGCTGCCTCTCACAGTGAGTCACAGGATGCATGCTACAGATTAAAAAGAATAAATGATGCCCCTTACTCCGTGTTTGTGGGTCAGACTCAACCATCATTTTGATCTCAACTACTCTGTTATAAAGTTTCATGATTATATCTTGCACATTTTTATTGGGTTTATTGTGTGTGTGCCCATAAGTACCCATAACTGTTTTACAGTTGTGGGTATTTTTGCATACACCAGTCCATCTAAGCTCTGTTATTACCAGCTGCATCACCGAGGCTGGTATTGTTTACACCCTGTGAGCTTGTCTGTCTCTTTGTGTGTATGATCGTGGCAAAATGTGCTGCTAGACACACTTACTTTAACCACAAAAGCAGTTTTGAGGACTTCAGCAGGTGTTTGTGTGTCTGTCTTCTGTGCATGAAGCTGTTGCAACACTGTATAAAATGTTAATGAGGTGAAGCTAAAAAATGAAAGAATTGGAAGATGAGCGCTTGCTATATATCACTTTTCTGCTATACTGGAGTACTCAAAGTGCTTTACACAACATACCCAGGCAATTTCTTTCTACACCTTTGTAACATTTAAACTGGTAAGCAACTTGGTAAGCAAGTATCTTGCTCAAAGAGACATACAGTCTGGAGCAGCAAGGGATCAAACCATCAACCTTCCAGTTAGTGGATGACCTGCTCTACCTCCTGAGGGTCATCACCCCCAGGTGTTGGCATTTATCTGCCCTGTCATCAAGTGAACAGAAATGCACCATCTGAATGTTAGTCACACAAAATAGATTAGACGAAACTTTATTAATCCCTCGGGTGGGTTCCTCTGGGAAATTCAGTATTTATATATATTTTTAGATTAGAATATCACAAAAAAAATATGATCCCTTCCTGGGCCCACTCAGTAACCAGGACACTAGTATCAGATAACTCATGTTCTACCTTGTGTTCATTGCTTGCAGACATTAGTAGTAGGCATCTGCTCACAGGGCTGGACTGGGACAAAAAATCGGCCCGGGCATTTTGACTAGAGACCGGCCCACCAAAAATGTGACGTCATTCAGGGGTAAAACCGCAAAGGATTCTGGGAACTTGTGGCAAGAGGTACTAGCGCATGCAGGCTTTCAATTGAGCTCAGTTACACAGCGATAAAAAGAAACACAAAAAATGGCAAGAAGCTGTTGTATTATTAACTGCAATAGCCGGTGTTGTGCCAAAAAGTCTGCCAAAAACTGATTGCTGGTATTTAAATTGCTATGAGTAACTTGTTGGGCTATAATATGTGAAACATATGTCAAATGCATCCCTCATGGATGACATGAAGTCATCTCTCCATCTCTCTCTGCTGCTCTCCTGTCTCCTGTCACAGACTTCTCCACTTTAGATGATAAATCAGCCTGGTGCAACATGTAAGGATTGGCACAATTTGTTAAGATTTTGAGGAGTTTGAGAAACTAACCTAAAGCATAAAATAAAATTTACTATCAGTAACTTCATAGCACCCGCCCAGCAGTATATAAACTCCATCATGCTAGCTAGTACGCAGTACCAGTTATTCTAAGCGCCTGTAAAAAGTCAGCACAACGAAAACAAACTACAACTAAACTTGGTTTATATCTGACACAGACAGCAGGTCATAACTTCTTGCCTGAAGTTCAGTTCCTCTGCCACTATGACCGGCGGCCGCCTCGGTCTCTCCTCCTCTTGCCTCCCCTTTCCCTTATCCACCTGCTGGCCTCCACCACTTGCTGATGTTGCTAAATCTGTGGAAGCTATGCCATAGCTACCGCCAAACAATTCAGTTATTTTTACACATTTGGCAGCGTCTGCCTGAAGGGCTCGTTTCTTTTTGGTCCTAATTTTTTCTGCACCTTCTTTCCTTTTTTTGTTCTCCATTTTCTTTAGTTCGTCTATAAGATTGCTAAACAAGGGGGAGGGTGCATCCGACCTCCTCGGCTGTAATTGGTCCAGCCCAGAGTCGATCATGACCAACTGGCCAATCCAACACCTTTCATTATTTATACCTTTCCAAAAAAAAAAAAAAAAAAAATCGATCGGCCCATAAAAACAAAAAATCGCCAGCGGCCCACCGGGCAAATGCCCGGTATGCCCGATGGCCAGTCCAGCTATGTCTGCTCATATAACCGTTACTTCGTTTCTGAAAACCAATCTTATTAAAATACGTGTGACAGGTGTACCTCATTGAAATTGAATTTTGAAACACTGGATTACTGCCAGCTAGCTTGGATCTCATTCCTATGAAGCCACTCTCTGATGCCATTAGAAAAAGTTATATTTAAGTACCTTTTAATTACTAACCCACTCTTAAGTCTTTGTACTATACATCTCTCTACTTTTAATTGTCTTTTGCATACAAGCCTTTGTAAAAAAAACAAACAAAAAACAATCCCAACACGATTTAATAATAACTATATTTTGTGATTAAAAGGGGGAAAAAAATTTTTTTTTAAAAAAGGAAGCGAAACATCTTTCAGGTAAAACTGTGTTGATTTTTATTGAAATGTCTTGTACATTTTCAGATGGGCAGAATCAGATTTCTTTCAGAATGGACTTGTGGCTTCTTGTTTAAACATTGCTGGGAAATCTAAAACTTCCTCGGTATTCCTTACTAAACCCCTCCACACTGATTCATATACTGTTTGTTCATTATATTCTGAATTAGCTCTTACAGGGAAGTTATGTGAAGTAGCCCTTTGTAGCTCTTAATTCTGGGAAATTATCACAACCAGGAAAAAACAGTACAAATACCAGCCCTTTCCCCCACAGCGGGATGGACATTTTTCTGTTGTTGTGACACCTTGTAGATACAAGTGCTAATTATCTGTCCAAAATAAAAAGTTAAGGAGAGTTTGCTATAAACCCAAATTGATTCTGACAACCAACCCAAAGAGCCAGTCTACTGCAGAGACTGACTATCTGACAGAATGCCACAATCACATATAATGAAAAACAGGACAGAACAATATTCATTTTTGTGGGAAATGAAAATAAACAGTGCCCCCCCAAAACAAAGTACAGACTCTTGTCTGCGAAATATTTCACACGTCAACAGCACAATGACAAAGTTCCTCTTTTACATCCCTACATTTAAGGAAGTTTTATTTCAGTGAAAGAGAGACATCGCATAATCAATGACTTCTCAACATTAGCCCCAATCAGAAATTTGACTCCATGGAAGCATGACCAAAGAAACAAAAGGCAATTACATTTTTTGGCAAACATTCTAAAACAACTTAGTAAATAAAATTTCCCTCATTGAAATAATTTCATAGAAGCCATTCATCCAAATCTGTATCCATGTTGAAAAAGAAATGCTCCAACTCACACCTTTCATTGCTGTGTGGAGCTCCAACTGAGAATCAAACGCACTGACATCATAATACAGAGAAGTCCTCTGGTGGATGATAACATTTTGCTTCCTTTCAAACCTTTAAAAACAAAAAAACAAAACCTGTTTGCCGCTGGATAAAGCTCGAGAGGTTGGGAGGAAGGGGGAGGGGGGGGGGGGGGGGGGTTATTCCTTTGCAGGGTCTAGAGAAGAACCAAATAAGGATCTTCCTTCTTTCTTCAGGTAGGATCAGGTACTCTTACTCCAGCCAGGTCGATCCTGAGTGTTCCTGGCCGGTTTTAAACATTATAGCAGCTTTTTTTTTGTTTGTTTTCTATATTTCTTCATTTCTTCTCCACATTTCTATTTTTCCTTTCATTCAACATAATACACATCCATACAACTACACTCACAATTTGTAACACTCCTTCCAGACTTTACATCCCTTCCTCTCTCGATCACTGACATCTGCACACCACCCACCCACCCGCTCTCTCACACACTCACACACACACACACACACACACACACCTGTTTCTAGGCAGTTGTAGTTCCTTTGTACAGCCAGTGGACTCCAAGCCCCAGCTCGACATTTCCGAATGTAAACACCTTAAGGCATACATAATGCACTGTGAACATTAAATATTGTTTGGTGTGGGAAATACTGCCCCCTACTGACAGGGTGGGGGGAGGGGTTGGCTTACGCCAACGTTCAACACCATTTCATCATTGCAATTAAATTCACAACCCATGCACACAAACTGTTGCTTCTTAATCAGCTCAAGTGATTTCTTCTTCCTGTCTCATTTCCTTCCTCTTCAGCTTCAAATTCAGCTTCGGCAGCAATTTATTGAAGTGTGGTTATCCACTGCCGTTTGAAGTGATGAGAGGAAATGAGGCAAGACAGGCATCTTTGTCAGATGAGATGACAGATGGATCTGCGTTCAAAATGGCTTCACAAAGTCAAAACACATAAGGCCTGTGGTATTTTTTTTTTTTTTGCATTGTTTAAAAAACAAAATTAAACAATATATCATTTGCAGACTCTTACTTTGCACTACGAGTCACAAAATAAATAGATCTCCCTCTTTTTTGTTTTACTTAAATACATGTTAATATTATATCTGATGCTCAAAAATACTTTTGTCTGAAGAGAAAGTCCTTCAAAAGTTAGAGACAAACCCGCTCACACATGCAGACAGCCCCTTCCACTGGTCCAGTGGTGTCAAATCCACAGGAGAAGAAGAAGAAGAAAAAAAATACTGCAAAAGCAAAGGATTGATGGGTAAAGTCGAAAAGCAGGATTGCAGGCACCAATGAAGCCTGTGGAATCAAAGGTCAAAAAGAAAAGGAGGAATGAAGCAAGAAAACAGGAGAAGGAAAAATGGTAAGGAAAGTAGGGGAAGGAGCTGTTGCGAAGGCAGCAACTGAAGGGGTCTCAATAGCTAAGAGACAGCTGGACAGATGCTCTTGGTTTGACCCTCCATTCTCAATACTGATGAGTGAAGCTGTTCTCTACTGTGCCCTCAGGACCAGGCCTGGGCTCTGCGCTGGTCAAAATCAGCTATGAGCCGCTTGATGTGGGCCAGCTTGTTGTGCAGGTACTCGCAGCGCAGTTTCTCTTTGTGGTAGTTGGGGCTGTGCTATTTTTTTTTTTTTTTTTTTTTTTTTTAAAAGGGGAAAAAAGAAAATGTCAGTTCAGCTGCACTCGGTTTGAGTTTTTAAAGTGCAGAACAAATTACACATTTTGTTCATCCTTAAAATAAAAGAAGTCAACCTGCTAATGCTCTGTTATTTTCTGACCAATCGTGGCATGCACTCTTCCTTACAGAGCACTTCAGATTATGAGACTTTTAGGGCATCTTTCAAGAAACACTAAAAAGGTTAAAAGTTGTGATGAAAATGTTTAACTTTACTGTGGACATTTGTCTGTTTTGTTTCACTGACCACAATTCCAGTTTATCCGGATTTTACTCTGCATACTTCAGGCACTTTTGTTAAGAATTGGCAGAGAGTTCGCTTCAGAAAGCTCTCCTTTGACACCTTGTTCATGAACAAACACAGCAAAAAGGAAACAGTGCACTACCGTTGCCTGCACTAGCTAAACATGCCTGACATTCCTATACAAATCCATGAGGAGGTGCTTTGTCTTCCTGCTCAGAAGTTAAGTTATCTCAGCATGCCGTCATGACTTCAGCACTTTCTCACAGCTGCCATTCCTTACCGGTATTTGTGACCATTCATATTTAGCCTGCTTTAATACATTTTATAGCCATATTGAGTTGATTGGTATGCAAAAGAGGAGTCAAAGAAATAATCAGGCTCTAAACTCTAATAAGTTCACAGTTCCGAATGGTCTTAGGACAGAAAGAGCTTCTGCACATGTCCAATTATGTAATAATTTTTATGCACATGGAATATAAAGCAACAATACTGCACTAATATTTGAAGGATTTAATATTTAACGTTAATGCACCTTTTCACATCAGTTAAAACACCGTGTCATTTACACAGGTGTGCACATACCACCCTGCCACCAGTACATATATGCGTAGTGTGTCTAATTCAGATCTTAAGAATGAGCGTGATTATGGAGTGTGACAACATTTTGGCCAAACTTAATGCAACAAACATTCAAAAAAGTAAAGACTTGGTTATAGAATTCACATTGTTTTTAGGTTATATCAGGGGAAAAGGCAGAAATGCACACAAAGACTTAAAATGATGACAGCCTGTGTAACTTACTTGTTTGATCTTTTTGTACTCTTTCACTATTTCTTCTTGCACCTTCTGTAAAGATGATTAAAGTCATTAGTTGTTCCCAATGGACGTCATGTATAAACATTACAAACACGTGTTCTTTCACTTTTTGTAGATAAATGAAATACTGACCCACCTACATTTACTTTAAGGAAATAAAAAACAAAAGCTCTGATAGCTGGGGACAAAAAGCAGGACCCTGAACCAAAGCACAGAATGAAACTATTAGCACTCTAAACAAATGTCTGTCGCCTGCTGGTTGCAGGTGTCTCTGGATTGAGGAGCAGCTGTGAAACTTTGACAACACTATTACTTTTTGTTGATTATGAATAAGCTGTCCATCATTACTGCCTCCTGTTTGTTTGACAGCAGTATACAAAGAGCCAGTTGTGAATGGTTAAAGGCCAAAGACTTCATTATATTCTGTCACAGCCAACAGGACCACAAATGTATAATAATGTAGAAAATGATTAAAACACACATTAAGAGAGAGAACAGCCTGTGTCACATTTCTATGATTGTGGTCTTTCTGCAGTCATCACCAGCATCATCGAAAATATATCCAAGCAAAAAGTTTCAATATGACCTGATGCTCTTTGGTGCCAGGGGCCAACTTCCGACACTGGGCGTCCAACTGGGTAAAGCGGCGGGTGATGTTCTCCACGCGTCCATGCAACAGGCGGTACTCGTCATACTCTGCATTGAAATCGTCCTTGTAGCTTTGCCGCTGGTCGAGGGACACCAATGCTGTGTACTTCCTGTAAACAAAGGAAAATTAGATCCATTTTAAAGTGGTGACAAAGTAAGTTTTAATTTGAAATTTCAATCCAGAAAGAGCTGTTACAGACAACACCAATACCAGCACTGGACTATGAACATGCTCTTTCCAAACTTTATTTATTCTGAATGCACCTTTGAAAAGGTCATGCCATTTATAGACATATGGGAAGTTCAACATCTGTTGCACTTCTCCATTTCAAATGTGCTACGGATAAGATATTCCCTGAACTCATTACCACTGATGTGGAAAGTACAAAACAGTCCTTGTACAGCAATGAACAAAGAATACTAGCATGCACACTGAAACACATCTGTATTTACAGCAGCATTTCACGTGTCCTAATTCTTGTCTACTCTAATTCACTTGTGTTTGTTCAAAACATCCTCTTTTGCAATTGTTTCACAATTTGTGGTGAGAAAAGAGGAAAGAAAAAAAAAAAGAAAAGAAAAAAAAAAAGACTGTTGATAATGGACCCTTTTAGAATTATAACAGTTACTTACAGGATATAGTCAGGTGTATCTATTTTGGATGAAAATTCAGTGGATTGGACTGGCCTCTCTTTGTCTGAAGAGTCTGAGGAGAGACAGCAATATGCAAGAATCTAAGTGCAGAATTTATAATGAACATTAAACATAAGCACCGCTGCTATGATGGAAAACTGTCTAACAACAGGATTTTATTTTTAACCATCTTGTTCTGATGTAAAGAATATGAACAGGTCTCTTTTAGTTGATCCCTGATGTTTCAACAGTAATGTAAATGTTTGTTGCATGATGACATTAACCCACAGCACAGGATTTTTCATTCAATATAATCAGGACCGAAAGGTACTGATGGACAGACATGCACTGCTTTTATAGGAAAAGACAAACCCATTTTTCTCATGAAATCAGTGGTGCAGCTGCTGAAAAAGCAAAGGCTGCTGCAAAGAAATGGAGGCCTGTAATGTAAAGGTTGTTGTCCTGTTTTCTGAGTTAAAGTGACAACATAAATTTTCCAGAACTGCAGGTATCTGATTCAGCGGTCCATACAAGAGATTCAGAAACGCACCTTGATCTTTGTGAGAACTTTTGCTGATAACTCTCCTGGTCTCTTCATCAGGGCTCTGCCTCTTCTTGGCTCTATGACTTTCTACAGCCTGCTCCACAACACCATGAGAACTACTGCCATCTCTTTCCTTTCGCTTCCCTTTCTCCCTTTCTCGATCCTTGTCTTTGTGCTTCTTAGACTTCTTTTTAACCTTCTTACTGGTGATGCTGGACAAGGGAGGGCTAGAAATGACAGTGGAGGTAACTGTGAGTGAGGTGCAAGGCGGAGGGCTGGGGGATGGTCTGGGACCGGGGTTAGGATGCTGATAGCGATCCTGCAGGGATCTATTGGACGAAAAGGACTTGGGTGAAGGATCTCTGCAGGAGGAACTCTGGTCCACGGGCAGGTCCTGGGTGCCACAGCCCTCTGGGGTGCTTGGTGAGTTGGTGTTAGAAGCTGGGCTAGGCTGCTGGTGAGAGGGGGCAGGTGGGTGGGATGAGATGGGGAGATGAGTGGGAGGGCCTGAGGTGACATTGGAGGGTAGGGATGAGCGTTTAGAGCTGAGGCTGCCCTCGTCCTCAAGGCGATCCGAGGAGGATGCGGCTGGCCCTCGATTACTGAGGTGGGAGATGCGGGCTTTCTTCGGTGCCAAAGGATCAATGAAATCAAAGTCTGGCTGACGCTTCTGCCAAAACCCCCCCCCAATGAAACCAACCACAGAATTTAGTCTGAAAAATCATATAACACCATGGGTTGAGCTTTAGAGAATTTTTGTTCAGGTACCTGAGGCGATGTGGGAGCGCTGTCTTTGGGAGAACCACTGGATGAGGTTGCAGTTATCTCATTAGGAAGACCTAATTTGCTATTGAAGAAAAGACAGAGTGTTATCAGTGGGGAACAGTCTAAGTGGCAAGAAAGGGCAACTTAGAGGGTAGCCTTCAACCATCATTACACTAAGACCTGCTAAAAATGTGGATTGGTCATATTCATGAGGCTTAATTTACATTTTTCCAATGCCACAACACAAGAAGGAGAAGAAATGGCTCTAAAACACAAATCTGTAGTGTAGCTAATGTCAAAATAAACCGTACCACAAGCTAGTCTAAACAGTGTCGATGTTTTCATTGAAGCTATAGCATGTACTGCAGGCTGTAGCCACACACCAAGATAACAGAACAGTGTGTTTTCTTCACTCTCTCACGAGTTTCAGCGTTTCATTCGTTCTTTTGGAAACTGTGCTCATGTATGTAAAACCACTTCTGCTTAAAGTGTAAACAGTGTTAGCCCAATTACACACCATAAAGAACAAATGCTTTATCACTACAGGCAAGCAGGAGACCATTTAGGAGCATAATTGAGGCTATATTTTGGCACTTGCCATGTGACCAAATGACTGATGCTTCTATTCAAGCATGAGGATCTCTGCTCTGTATTTCACATCCTACCGTTCTGTACATTTCCTTTCAATATATCGACTGCTTTTAATTTAATCAAAGGCAACTCAAAATTAATCAGAATAAAAAGCTGAACTGGCTGCTTGTGTACCGAGTCAGGATCCGGTCAATCTGAGACTTCTCATCTTCTGAGTAACCAGGCCAGTCTCGCTGGACGTCACGGTATATGTAGTCCTTCAGAGAATATGCATTGTCTTTGGGATTCAGGTTTGCCACCTAATTTGCATAGAAACACACAGAGTTTCAAAGTTAAGTTGTGGCGGCAGGAATACTGGTATAGATACTTCGTACATCCTGTGCTGGCTAAACATCTGTGTATGTAAATACTGTTCAACGACTAACAGTCTCATTTCTCATGAATGAAGCATTAATAAAGTGAGCAGGATTTCATCAGGCAGATCTGCAAGCAACAATCTTGTTAGCCTTCATAAACAGACAAATCTGTTCAAACTCATGCAACTCTCCTGTTGGGAAATACCTGCTGCAGGGCGGTCCCCAATGAGTTGCGATCCTTCTGGTTGATACCGTCACGCTGCAAACGTGCTAGCACTTCCAGCTTCTTGTAGGGCCTGAGTGCCAGCAGATGAATGATGCGGTCTCTGAACGGCCGCTGCGATACAGGGTTATTGGAAAGGCACTTACGAATAGTGTTGGCTGGGTTGATGGGTGTGGAGCGTTTACGCTCTGGGACCACTTCTGGGGTGGATAGTGCAGGCTTACGGATATGTACTTGCTTTCCTGCAAAACAGAAGGAAAATGGAAAGTTACGACTTCTCTTCTCGGCAGACTGGCTCATCACAGATGATTCTTTTACGCTGACAGATAAGAACTTCTGATTAACATCTCTTATTAAAAGTGGGTGTCAATTGCATCTACATTACACATACATTAGGACTGATCCAATGATTATAATAGTGAGAGCTTAAAGAAATGGATCAGGGTTTCCACCAGTGTATTACAATCCTGGCAATGTGCTTAGGCTAAATGGATCTATGCCAGACCTATGGACTGGGGATGGGGATGGATATATATATATATATATATATATATATATATATATATATATATATATATATATATATATATATATATATATATATATTTTTTTTTTTTTTTTTTTTTTTTAAAGGTATATTAAAGGACCAGGAATAACTTATACCATAATACTCTTTTACCTGTGTTCACTAATGGATTACAGTAGGCTAAATCCTCCACTGCTGTATGTGAATGACATTAACCAGGATTTGGTCACCTACACATGGGTTGAACCTTTCTGAGAGGAAATCATGTGAGAGTGTCAATGGCATGTAGGAAGACCAAAGAAGCTGAGCTGCTCAAGTCAAACCTTATTTCAAACTGACATTAGGAACTGTAACCACAGAATATAAGAGACACAATGAGTGCTTTTGTTATGTCAGTGACATTCACGATTTCAGTTTTTGAAACCAGTGACAATATGGTCTGATGTTAATGCCATTTCCAGTGAAAGTGTATGTGGCAAGAAAACTGACCATACCAAACTACATAACTACACTAAGCAGCTTAGAGAACCCATTTTAAAGTGTTGACGTTAAAGCCAGAGAAACCTTATTACTGAGCAATGTGCTTAATCATGGTGTCAACACTTCCCTGTATACCTCTTCATGGTCATTATGAAATTCTAAAGCTCTTTAAAAGATTAAGGTTAGGGAAAGGAAGAGAAAGGAAAAACTCCTCCCCTCCCTCCTCGTCAAAGAAAAGGAAAAAGACTCGCAAACAGTGACAGAGATCAGTGACAGATTCTAGCAGGCGTAATGCTTTTGCATCACATTTTTCTTCTTCAGAAAGAGATATTCTGTACAGACCATCTGTACATTTATTAAGAGTTACTGCTTTTAAATGCGACTGCAGAAGGCAGACAAAGATTAGGGAAAGTTAGAGGCTGCTATCTGAAACAAAAAGCCTGCGAAAACAAGAATCTAAAGGCCCCTGGCACATCTGTAAATATGATACTTACTTCAAACCAGGTGCTACAAACGACTGACCCACCCCCTTTTCTGTACATCATCTCGATTCCCAGTTTCTATGTGACAGTACATGCAAATATACAAATATATCCCCAGGGCTCAGAAAAATAAAAGGCTTTTAGACTACATCTACAGTAAATAGTGTACATTTTTAAATGCTTACTTGTATGTGTGAAAATAATGACATTTAAACCACAAACTGGGATTTGTAGCGATTTCTATAGTGAAATGGGACAGATATACTTTGCCCTCCTTTTCTTTTTTGGCAAGCAACAAAATTTCATCACAATTCAGATCAGGATAGAGATCAGAAAACTTAAAATAAATACAGAACAGGGCAACAGCTCTTTACCGTGGGTTATAGTGAAATTTAAAATACTTGATTACTGTAGAAGATGAAGACAACAAAGTTGTCTTCTTAAATTTGCTGGCACCCAGGTGTGAATGCAGTCTGGTTACATTGCTGAGTATCAACTCTCTGTGATCAGTCAAACTATCTTTTAACGTTGCATAAGCCAAAGTATTTGAATTTTACGCATTCTTTTTTTGTTGTCAGACATCTGAAAAGCAGGGAATACCTAATGTAGGCCTAGATTAGCTGCATGTACCAGCAGTCATTCTAAACATGCATCAAGTTTAAGAGCAACAGCTATCTGTATATAAAACACTGTAACAACTATACATCCCTCATGTGTAAGGAAAACATGAAGACATAATTTGTTGAAAAGATAAATGTTAAACACAATAAAACAAAAGTAAAGCGTGTACTATGTGGCAAGCTATGCATTACTAAAACAGCATTAGCTTTATCTGCCACCATTTGTCATTATCAGACAGACTCCTAATCTGGAAAAAACTGAGACGGCAAAATAGCTTAGTCAGTCGCAATAATGGCTTTGAATAGAGTTAGTCTGTCAGCTTTCACCTATTCAGGCTCTCAAAAGAGGCAGAGTTTGAAAAGAGAGAAGAGGGGTTGTAAAGCCATGGTGACATGTGGGATCCACACCGCCCTTTGACTGCGGCAGTGGGAAATAAGCGAGATTGTAGGAAGGGTCTTACCTCTGTACTGACCACCAGGCTTGATGACTTTGGTCCCACGTTCTCGTGTGTCCTCCACAGCCTGGGTCATGCGCTCCCGGGTCACCTGGTAGGAGTCATTGGTGGCACACACTGTGACCTTGTCGTGTACTGTCGCCAACAATGCCAGGTGTGAGGCCCCTGAGCTAGAGACAAAGAGGGAGTGTGGAGGAGAAATGTAATGCAAGAGAGGGATTACCTTCCAGCAACGTGTGGTAAGAAAGTAACAGTTGATTCAGCTGACCAGCTATTAACACTACCTCGACGCATACTGATGGATGCACTCGAAGCTTCCCTGAGGGTTGTCCTTGCCCACATTAGACAGATAGAATTCAAAATTGTGGAAGGCGTCTGAAGAAGAGTCACTCTTGGGAATCTTAATGCGCTGTCAAATAATTCACATACATATTAAGTATAACACAAACAGTATAACAGTGTATTCAGCAGTAGAGCTATAGAGGATGATGTGAACAATTTAAGAGTTACGAGGAAACAGGACAACCCAAGTTCTTATCATCTAATGGGAGGTGAGCCATGCCATTATGGAGTACATACATCATACAAAAATATATATGAACCAATTATTAACTTGATATTTTATCGAGAGGAACAGAGGAAAACACACATTAAAAAAGAAAAAAAGAAATGATCTTGCTTTATAAACAATTCCGTTTGAATCATTAAAATCATTAAATTGGCCATTTTGTATTGAATTTATATTTTATTACAAGTGCTAAAATGAGTTAATGCCAGAAATTGTTAAGTGGTTTTACTGATTTTAGGATCAATGAATACAACTGGCAAGCTTATTTTTATCAGTTAATGCAAGACTCACAACCTAAAATACAACCAGGTTTTTTGTTTTCCTTGTTGGACTTACCCCTTGTAGTCCCTTGAACTGTATCGTTGGCCGCAGAGAAGGAACATTCTGCAAATAATGGGAAACACACATATACTTTAACCCCTGAAACAAAAAATATATACAGACATAAATAAGCATTAAAAAACAAAAAACAAAACAGAAAATAAAGGCCTAGAATCTACACTACACTTTACTCCCAGTCCTCCTATAACATATGCTTCCATCATAATGCAGACAAATGCTGAATGCTTAACCACTTGCTCTGCATGTTTGTTTAAAGGCTACATTTAAAAACATGCTGCTAGGACTATAGCTGACAGCCAGCTGATATCTGACGAGCACGTGCCTTCTTTGTCTGTGGGAGAGCAAGTAACTAGGTCATAATCAGTATTCATGATGCAAAAGAGAAAAAATGAAGAGGCAGCACAGCAAAGATAATCCCTGTCAATCACGCAACTGGGAACTTGTTAACAGCGCTGTGTCTGATGCAGTGCTGCTGCTGATCTTCAGATTATTTCACCAATTAACCAACTGGTTGTTTGGTCAGTAAATTATCAGACAAATAGTGTGAAGCCTCACATTTCCAAAGCTCAAAGCACATCGGTCTGGCCAGAGCTATTTAAACAGTCACCCAATTATTGCAGTTTTCCTTGTATGGACAGCTTGCATGTTTTTTTCTGAAGCCATGGGTGATTTGCAGCATATAATGCTCAGCGAGCCACTTAAAGACAATCTTTACCTGAGGGCCGAGAGAGAGAGAGAGAGAGAGAGAGAGAGAGAGAGAGAGAGAGAGAGAGAGAGAGAGAGAGAGAGAGAGAGAGAGAGAGAGAGAGAGAGAGAGAGAGAGAGAGAGAGAGAGAGAGAGAGAGAGAGAGAGAGAGAGAGAGAGAGAGAGAGAGAGAGAGAGAGCGAGAGCGAGAGGCTATATAAATCAAAATGACCTGTGTCTTTAAGTGGTAGGTGAAATGATTTGTTTTGACACTAAAAACAAACCAGATATTTTTAAATAGTAGATTTCTAAATCTTTTATTTACATTTGTGCCAGTGGCTACTTGAAATAAGAGTGACAGCCACAAATATGTGGTGGCTGCTCTTCAGCGGTATACAATAAGCTGGGAGAAGCACATGACTCCCAGTTTCTTCACCCGGCTTAAGTACACAGAAGAACCAGTCAGCTAGACTTGTGAACTAGTCTGAGTGGGAGGTATGCGCATTTTAACAGATTCTCCACGTTGCTGAGTCTTCCTAAAGCGACTCAAGAAGTAGGTGACTGGATAAAATGGGCACTTTTTTTTTTTTTTTTAAACATTGAAATAAATATGTCATGGTTGTAAAAGCTGTGCTACTCCAAGCCATACTCCCTCCTCCCCCCACTCGCACCGTTCTGATCACATTTCACATCACCACAGAAAGACAAAGATAGCCGGCTTCCAGAGTTCGATGACTGGGTTAGCTACAGCACACATTACCGAGAGGGAGAGAGAAACAAAAAGCAGGCAGTTTTTGGCTGCTCAGTCAGCAAGAGATTGCAGGCTGCTGTTCAGTGCAGAGAACAGACCAACATTACCACATCCAATAAGGTTGTAGCACGGGCTGTCACAAAAGAATTCCCTCAACTAAGTGATAACGCAGCCTGCCAGCTGTCACAAAACCGTGTGAATAATCATTTTGGATTTTGCTTTATATCCACATTTTATAAACACATATATTTGCAAGAGGAATTCTCACGGGGCTGACAATAAGCCAAAGCTTATCATACAAGAATGTATACAATGTGTGGCTGGCAGACGGACAGGTAAGTGTATATGCAATAAAATGATAAAGTCTCAGAAACCTCAGCACACTATAGCCTACTAGCAAGCTATAATGTATCATCCCTGAGTGGAGACCTAGACCTGGCCAGTGTGTTACGTAACAGCGTTGTTGTTGGCAGAGAAAAGTCAGGTAACCTGGCTTTAGGCCTCCTTATTCAAGACTGCAGAGGTTCAGATTAGTCCACCTGCATTCACCTCAACAAGATTACACCATTCGTATGGTTCAAGATTAACAAGTTATATTTAATCGGCACAGGCATGCAGTGATCCAGAGCAAACAGTAGTTTTAAAAGCACTACTTTGTGTTACAGCACACTGGCTTGAATTAGTTCAGAAAGAGTATGGAAATACATTACATTAATGCAAAAAAAAAAAAAAGAAAAAAAAAAGAAAAGGACAAAAATAAGCTGTTCTTCTTGCTTTCCTTTCATTTTTTTAAGGTCTTGTATTAGACATATTTATAAATGCTGGCTCATTCTTCTCAGTGAAGCTTGATGCCAACTAGAAAAAGATATATATTGAATGAATTAAGAAAGAGAGAAAGAAAGAAACTCAATAAATAAATATTTGTCCTATGAAAACCTTGGAGATGCTTGCTCAGTTGTATCTCTAGCTAGTGTTGGACTGCAACAGATTATAACAAAGTTAAACAGTTAAAAAAGGGCGAGCCTGACTAGGAGCTCCATATCCCTGCCAGGTTTTTGTTAGGTTTTGCCAGCTGGCTAAATCTAAACATATGGCAAGCTAACCAGTCATCGACATGCTTCAAACGGCACGAACCTGTGATCAAAGTTAGATTATCACTCATTTATTGCTATGTTTCCACTCCTGCTCTTAATATATAACGTCGTCGAAAAAAAAGTTCAGGTTACTTGACTGCGATTTAATATTTTAATGTTAAAACGCTATGCTCATGAAGCTTGTCTAGTGTATTCGTCGATATGAGCCTACCACTTTCCTAATTTGGTAAGCAACATTAGTTTGGCAAGAAAAAAAATGGACTAGGTTGGTCAGCACAACATAATAACGTAGAGCTAGCGTTAGCTAATCAGCGTCCAGCTCAACCAACAGGTTTTTACGTTAAATCATATTTGTCAGTTCGTAAAACCTGGCTAGAATATAAGACCAAGGTCTCATTTATCTTCTGCCGTTGATTACTTTCACGACACCCAACTAATGTGATCAAAAAACCCAGCTGAAACTCGCTCTGTCAACAGCTTAGCTAACTTTGTAGCTTTTAGCTATGCGTGGCAGTTGGGACTTCCTAGCTGATCCGAGCAGTGTCAGTTTGAGTCCTTATTCTTGAAATACACGGCGTTTTACTCACCGTACAGTTTTGGTAGGTCTCTATCGCCCTCAGTGCTGTCTCGGTTAACTTTACATGTAATACAGTGACTCTTTCTGCGCTTTGTTGGCCACAATTTAATCCGTATCTCCCATCCACGGAGAGCGCCGCCATCTTTACCAGCCCTCCACCATCGTCCCTCTGAAGGCTGGAGCATTTAGCAGTCCAAGCTCACTGTTCGCACTCTGACGGGGAGGGATTACGCTTACTGCCCTCAGGACTCACACCTCTGTATGTCTTCACTTGTCAGCTTGCTATTTTTTCCTTCTTCAACTTTTACCACAGCGACTTTTAAGTACGTCGTAAAGATATATATATATTTTTTAAGACTTTTGGGCATTAATAATATATTAAGCATTTCTTCTATAACTTAGATATGATTAGCAGCCTAATTCACAGCTGTATCTTGCTATGTGTTTAATAAAACGAGACTGCAGGAATTGCTTATTACTATAAGAGGAAAAATTACTAGTTAGTAGTCCCCCTTCTGTGTAAGCCAATAACCTCTTTCAGCTGCGCATTCTTCCTCTGCCTGCTGTGTTTTGCTGACACGGTGAAACTGATTCTAACCTGCCGAAACTGTGAAAGGTAGCTGCTGGAGCAACATACAGTCTACAACAAGTACCTTTCCTTTCAAATAAGTTTTTTACCACTGTTATCCTGAATTTCAGTTACTTTTGGACCTCTCTGAACTATAAACACCCATACTGGCCTATAGCTTGATAGTATTTTATATGGTGCCTTTAATGATATGGCATATAAGATAACATCAGCACAAGTTTTCACCCCCCTGTAAGCTGGACGACTATCTCCCAGTGTCAGTCCCCTGGAATGGTGATTATTGGCTTAGCCCCAGGCAGGGTGGGGAAAGGCTTGTGTGAATCAAGCAGATTATCATGGCTCTTTACCCCACCCTTCCCCTTGAGTAGTTACACACACTTGCATGCATGCCCACACACAAACACACACACGCACAAACATATTGAGAACTTATACATCAGCGCACTGACAAAGTAACTCTTTTCATTTCTCTAGAAAACATATGCACATATAAAGTTTATTTAAACATGATTTCAACAGTGTGCTCATTAATACCACTGACTGTAAGCTACCTTTATCTGCTTGACAATAGTGAAACACAACCCTGGCTGGGAGGAAAGCTGTACTTCATAAGCATTACATAACCTGTTCTGTGGCTTCTCTTGGATCAAATACATGCAAATATGAAGTGTGAGGTCGTTTCAACTCAAGTCGTGCTCTACTTTATCTGATGGGTTGCCTGGTGTGCAAACAATTAAACAAAGATAGGACTCCTTGATTTTAAAGCTTCTGTGTTTACAGAGGTGTCAAGTGTCGCCTGGTAGAAGCTTAGGAATACCTAAAAATTACACACCCATTGTTTTCAGGTTAAACATTAAACACGTGATGCTTAAGTTTGTTACCTGGAGCACAAAAACAGTTTAAACTGAGCTGAGTGTTGATATTAATGAATGCATGATTTGACCAGTCAGGCTTCAGTTTTGATGCCAAACAGAGGTTTTAGTGAGTGGAGTCTGAAGAGTGATGAAGATGCACTTATTCTACTTAGATCAAAGGGTTTACATTTAGAGGTATGATTCCTCAGCCTTTGAATACTCCTTCTTACATGTTCTTTTACTATATCAATAATGAAGAAAACTCCATCCAGTATGTTAACACACATTAAACTCCACAGAGTTTTCATATACATTAATGTGAACGAGAAGTATCAGCTTCTGTCATGCTGTTGTGTCTGTGGTTATATTTTAAGAAGTAGTGCAATATTGTTAGTGCTTGGAACTATTTATCACACTTTCTATAAATACTGCCAATAGTGTGGACAATGTGTTTTCTTTAAAAAGCTGCGTATAAAAGTATCAACAGCTTTTGTTGCAGAGAAGCTAATTGATCACATAAACTGCAAGCTTGTTCATTCTCCAGCTGCTGGTTAGTGTGATGCTCTTCGACATCATGTATAACTTGCCTCGGCCTGTTGGAATATCATTTCAACAAAATGAAGTATTTCTCCACCTGGAGACCTAAGCTGTTAAAGCTCTAATTTTTATATGTGAAAGATTTTGTTGCACCATCATCACCGGTGTTCTCCGACACTTTAACCTACTTCTTCAGTGAACTGTAGTTGAGACTAATAGGCAGGCAGAGGTACAGTGCCTCATAGCAACATCCTGGACTGGATTTTATCCAGATGCTTCAAGATTTCTCCTTTAGCACAGACACGTGTAGGCAGGGTGAGCTGTAGGCTTCAAACGGCCTCTTGGTTTCACATGTCTGTTTATGTGGATACAATGTGGATACCAAATCACACATGTCAATTATTTAGCTGTATTATTTATTTATTTAGTCTTTAAATAAATAAATAATATTTATTTATTTATTTAATAAGGGCAGACGTGGCTACAACTGTAGCTTGCCTCCACCAGTGTGTGAATGTGAGAATGAATGAATAATGGAATTGTACAGCGCTTTGAGGTTCTTGAAAAGCGCTCTGTAAATGCAGTCCATTATTATTATTATTTATGCACACTTCCCAGGCTATCCCTGCAATAAAAATGTGCAGGAATGGTATACAGCAAGAGTAACCTCATACTTCACCATTAAGCCACTCACCAAAGTCATTTTAGAGATAACTGATCAAAGCCTGTTTTACATTGAAATAAGGGAAGCCAAAGAAATTCAAGCCACTGATGACTCTTTAACATTTCAACAGGTAATTTTGCATTTGTGTACAGCCCACTCAAGGAAGTATATGAGTTTGAACCCTATTCTATATAATAAGAATTGAAGGAATCACCCTTGTCCTATTCATCCAGCACAACAGATTTATCTGTCAGCAAAGTAAGATTTGATATTCAGATTAATATCTTCTCACATCACTGATTTCTGTGTTGTCTCTTTTTTGCTTTAGGTTATGCTGCTCCTGGAAATATGCTCTCTTTGACCACCACTAAACCTGCTTTAACCTGCTTTGCATAGTGGAATGAAAAAGGGGCACTGATCATGGATCAGACTGACAGAATAAAGGTAAACTAAGCAACATACCCTTTATACTGTTGGTAACAAAGGTTTTCAAAGCAGGTGTTCAAAGCAAGGGAGTGGTTTCACAGGCTGATCTATAGTTCTGGTGACTGCTGATCTAATTAAAGAAATACAGATTCATAAAATCCATGTCTTTCCCCCTTTTTATAGCCAAAGAAGAAATAGGTTTCCATTGTAACAGCCACAGTGATAGTGGCTTCAAAAAAGATAAAAAAAAAATACTCAAGATGTTTTTTTTTTCTCAGTACATTAATTTGACTACTTAGATGTAAGGCACAGTCAGTCTGTCTTAGTGAAACTAGCCCCAGATGTTGAGGAACTCTGCACACGGAAATCACTTTGTGTTCTGTGCATTTGTCGATATGTGAAAGCAGGGTGTTATGAGACAGAAAGTCCACTGAGTAATTCTGTTCCAATTTGAATACCAGTAATGAGTCAAAAAACATGCAGGTAGCAAGCCGTGATGGCTTGTATTGCAGGATTATTTGAAATCCACCTTCAACTTCACTCCACGTGGCGGTCTGGCCCCGAGGACAGATTCTGTTGGCAGTGAGAAGAAAACATCTGCTGCTGTTTAAGCCTCCCATTAAAACACAGCACACATGGAAAAGAAAGCAAAGTGAGAATGTGGGTGTATGTTTGTGCGTGTGTGTGTGTGTGTGTGTGTGTGTGTGTGTGTGTGTGTGTGAATGAGAGAGAGCGAGAAAGGCCAAGGCACAGACAACACAAAACAACCACCATCAGGTCGTTTGAGTTTGCTTTTTACTCCAAGTCATAAACCAGCTTATAGTGGAAACTATTCAGTACATCCTGAAACATTTTCAAAAACATTTACTCTCACAAAGCTCAAATTTAGACACGTGCAATCTGGGCAGACAGCATCCTGTTGTGTCCATTTTCAGCCACCTGGTCTTTAAAAACCTTGAAACAGCAGCTCTTCTCGTTAATGATTGGCCACTGTGGGGAAAAGAGTGCACTTACTCTGTTGACTCTTATCGCTGCTGACCACAAAGCCAATGGAGCAGTATCTCTGAGGCTGACATTAATGGAGTAGACAGGACTTTCCTTTTAAAGAGACAGGTCAATTTCTTTTTGTCTGCTCTGGCAGAGATAGGAGGTGCAGGGGATCGTTCCCCCAAATGGATCTTTAATTCAGTGCAGATTGCGCAGTTTGCTCTGGTGTGATTGCAGGCTGCATTTATTGGCCTATAGAACAAACAGTTAAATGGAAATTGTGACGTTAACTGCAGTATGTGCCCCTCCGTTATCTTTTCTTTCCATCATCTGTCCTGTCATAACAGCACAGTCAGATATAACAATAGAAACAGTCCTCTGTGTAGATTTATGGGTCTTTTTTTTCATTTAAAAAAAAATCAACATTTGTGTTCTTCTCTCTGCTTATCATTATAAGACTCACATTGCCTTCCCAAGGACAGCAGCCTATGTACAGGCACTTGAGCAGACAGGTCAGAATCCCACCAGCTGTACTCTGGGGACAGCACGCAGGTCGGCCTGTGGTCAATCAGGTATCGGTTCAGGTAGCTCTCCTCTAGGCCCCTGGCTGTTATCCCATCAGCGTGGTCCTGAAGAATGAGCAAAGAACAAGCGAGAGCAAGTTTGTACATCTCAGATACCGCCCCGCCATAAAACTCAGAGGTGTAGTAAAAGTCTCCTTCATCCTCCTCCACGTAAGCTGATGAGCCTTCATCATCCTCATAAGGGAAAGCATTTCTTGGCATCCCATAGAGTTCTGGGTGCAGTGTAGCCACCAGGTCTCCAAGGATTTCCGCTCTAACAGGAGCAACAAACTCCTGGTCAACATCAGCACAGAAGATGTAATCAGTCTCACTGTCAATTGATTTTCGGATGGCATCACCAAGAAGGGTCATTCGACGATGAGCCAGCCTTTCCCACCCGGGCAGCTCGGCAATAGGAACCACCTTCATCTCTCGTTCAGGCCCCAGCTTGACGGGGGGATCCAGAGAGCGGGGATTATCTGTGAGGATGTAGTATGTGACTACTTGACCAGGAAGAAAGTAGGTTTCAGCCGAGTACAGGAAACGCCTGATGAACTGGGCATAAGTCCCCACCACAAAGGCCAGCAGACCTATGCGCATTTCCCGTTGTGCAAATTTAGCCCTGCACGATGCCGAGTGGCGGCTGTCACCCCACACCAAGGGAGCACCCCATGGCGTCTCTGCAGGAGTCTGCGATTCTGCTCCCTTGAGCACCTCCATGTCTGTCACTTTTCTCCCCCTGTCCATTTCCAAGGGATGAAATATAGGGTGAGCTGGGTGCACTCTGGCAGCAGCTCTGCTGCCATGAAGGTAGTCTGAGGAGGAAACACCAGACGCTTATTTGTGCAGTGCAAACTGATCTTATATACTTCTACTTTGTAACTTGTACTATGCGCAAAATATTTAGAGGAGATGATTCATAGCAATCTGTCCCAAGTGAAGCCAAAAGCAAAAAAATAAACATTTTTCTGTGGAAATTAATTAAAAGCGTGTGTTTTACTGAGCACATGACTCAGCTGAGGTTTTTTACTGTGTACTCTTCTAGGTGTATGCAGTGACACAAAGGGGTAGAGCAGAACACATTATTCTGTACACTTACATATGATAAGAGACAGGAGAAAACAGCACAGGACTAGTTGTATTCTGCTCACTCTGATTGGTCCTGCTTGAAAGGCAAACACACAGATGCAAAGAAAGACTGACATTACATGGGACTGCACGAGATAAAACTAACATTTTTCTGTATCGCATGATAGGTTTAAAAAACTGCAAGTTTTTTATGTCTGTTCTTCTTTCTGCTTGATTCAATGTGAGTCTCTTCATCTTAAAAGTAATCCAGTTTTAGCGTACATAAATACAGCACAAATCAATCAGGCGTAAACAACCAGATTTGACATCAGTCGAAGAGGTGGAGCAGTGGTCATAGATATTGCACTAACCTGATGACGCCTTGCAGAAAGGGAACAGTGCCATACTGTGACCTGCTGGTGGTAAAACACGCAGAGCCTTTCCCGAAGGCACTATTTTTTTGCTCCTCTGTTTGTGTTTCTCTGTTGCTCACTCTGTCTCTTCCTGGAAATCTACTGTTTAACTCACTGTTTTTCCACCAGGATTTTTTTTCGGGGTCAGTTTTCCCACATCTTCCCTATGGTTTGTATTTTTCTCTCGCTGCGTTTATAATATTTTCCTCTCCTTTTTCTTCACATACCTTTCTTCATCTCCCCCCTCTCACATTCTTCTTCAGGCTTTTTGCAGTATTCACTTCTGGAGAAAAACCAAAGTAGCCAGATGTGAAGGGAAAAGAGGGAAATGGGAGGAGATGAGGGGAGGAGAGTAAGACATAACAGGGCAAGAAAACCATTAAAAGGTAGTGTTACACCCACACTTCTTTCCTTCTTCCCCTCTGTTTAGACAGTACAGGATACTCAAAATAGAAGGACAACTTCCTCAAATTCATTTTTAAATCTCAAGATTTGCACAGATAAGTCATACAGCAGGCATCAGGCATTTTTTCCTTATCCTTTCTCCTTCTGCTCCACAAGGTGGCACTATTCAATATCAAATCCAGTGACAGAAGCTGCTCTAACTGCTTGTTGCATTGTTGCAACAAGTATCATACAATAAGACAAAACATTGTCACTCTCACATGAAAAAAAAAGCAATTAAAGAGGGTTATTATAAAGTAACTGAAGCAAATATTTGAATGTTTATGGGTTTAATGCATGTTTATGAGGTTTAAAACATATCTGGACAGTGTACATATGCAGCTCAGTGGCCCCATTTCAGTGCAAATTAACAAAATAGAACTTATTAGGACAATTAGTACTTCTATTTAATTTAAAAGAAATTGTAGATTTTAGACAGACAGTGCATGAAAATCTCATTTCCTTCAGATTTTCTATTCTCAGCAAGTTGTAATTTCAGTGCGAGGTGTCAATGCAGGGCTTTGGTCCCTACACTGAGATATGATCACTTATAAGTTCAGGATCACAGAAGACTAAGCAACACTACACTAATTTATTTTAGTTATTTATTTTCTGGGTATCATAAATGCCTCTACCAGTTTTTAATGTAAAAGCTGCTTATGCAAGTTCTAGTGCTAAAAGACAAGCTAGGGGATTCCAGAGTCTCTAGTCTCAGGAAACCACAATTATATGACAATAAATTGATAAATCAACTATTGGAAGGTTTTAGAAGGTTTGTGGATTAAACAGCAGATTTAGTCATGTTCTATAAATAGCAATACTGTTCTTTACAGAACATGGCTAAGTGAGTGTTAGCATTGTATGGCTTAAATTTACTTCCATTAAGAAAAATATGAATGTTCATTTTGAGCCTCAAAAAGAGAAGCTTTTCAGAAAAATCCAAAGTGCATCCGCTGGTTAATCTGCACCCACTGCTTGTCTTTCTGGACAAAATATCAATGTAGTCGTACACTCAACAGTTATTCAGCTGCACGCAATCACATGGCAATAAATTCAGTGCTTTTAGTGCCTCCTTGAAATTGTGATTCATGTGTTCAATTATGTTGATTTCTAGATTTCATAAAGTATAATCTGGACTTGATTATCTATTGGGAAACCTATCTAATGTTCAGCTGTAAAGCAAATATCAAAGCATGGATCCATCCTGCCTTGTATTAATGGTTCAGGCTGCTGTTAGTGAATTAATAGTGTGAGGAATGTCTGTTTTTGGCACACTTTGGGCTCCTTAGTACTAACTGAGCACCGTTTAAACACCACAGCTTACCTGAGTATTGTCAGCGATCGTTATCGTGTCTTTATGACCACAGTGTAGTCATCTGCATTCAGCAGGATAATGCACCATGTCACAAACCTTTAAAAAATTCAAACTAGTTTTTGGAGCATGACTTTATTGTACCCAGGTTGTCTCAAAAGTCCATTGGTCACCAATAGAAGACCTTTGGGATGCGGTGGAATGGAAGAGCCACATGATGGATGTGCAGCCAACAAGTCTGCAGCAACTGTGTGATGCTCTCATGTCAATATGGACTAAAAATCTGTGAGGAATCTTTGCAGCACCTTGTTGAATTACAGCAGTGCAGAAAGAAAAAGGGAGATCCAACTCAGTATTAGCAAGGTGGCCCTAACCTATTGCCAGAGACTCAAACACACACAAGAAGTCACTTTGCAGTTTATTAAGATAAATAATAATAATTTTTTGTACACCCATACAGATATCACAACATAACATTGGTTTGTGTAAACAACTCTGGCCTGAAGTCTCAGCCAGAAACTAAAACATAAAGGAAACAGCATGGACTACACTAAAGAATGGCTAAATTACAGGGTGCATGTAAAGCGTTTTTCCAAACATTGTTGTTTTCCTGTCACTGTGCTGGCAGAGCAGTGGGGGCGGGCAGCTCCAAGCTGGAGGGTAGGGACTCTGCATAAGAACTTCATAGCTATTTATGTCATAAACACTTACACTAGCATCTCTAAACCAACCTACATCACATAGAGATGAGTATGCACATGTGTTACAGCATATTTTAAGGCGTTCAACATGAATGTGCTTAAGAGTTGTACTGCAGAGCCCCTACTCTACACAGCTTTTGGTCAGTCAATAGATTGATTAAAATCAAACAACACCAGAGAAGTGGTTTATTTGCAAATAATAATGCAAAAAAAAAAAAAATAAATTGTGTCCAGGATTCACAGAACTGTTTATAGATGGCATATTACAAATTCTGATTAAAGAGCTTTTTGCACAGGAGCTTCTTTGTAAGAGCAGGATTTTTGGCAGTGCTCATTTGCAGTGATTATAACTACACTGACTTTACTGAACTGTGTCACGAGAAAATAAATAGTTTGAGACTCTATATATTGTTTCATAACCTATAAGGTATCCATAGAAAAATATTTAATTTAATGCAGCATTATACTCATACAAAATTAAACAAATTGCACAAGAAGATTAATCTGTAATTCGCTCCAACTGAAAAGATTTCCAGTGCTCTTTCAGTCATTTGTTGCTATCATAATCTTTTCTAGTTTTAATGTTTCGTCTGTATTATCGTGTCATCTGTATCATTTTACACTAAATAATCTGTCACACTAAATATATTTCTCTAAATACTTTGAAAAGTCCTCTGTTGAGGTTCGCTGACACCCTGAGAATAAATCTTTAGTCAACACTTTTAAACCTTTTCAAATGACTAATCGAATTCAAATTTAATTTCACTCTTAAATTCATGTTGATTTGAATTAGGATCAATTTGTCCCCTACAGCAAATAAATTTGTAGTGAGAAACATATTGACATAAACTTTGGACAATGCCAAAAAAAGTCTGTAGAAATGGGATTTTTGAATCAGAATGTCAAGATTTTTGATGTAATTACAAATCCATATTACAATCCATGTCTCTGAATAATATATAGATAATATATAGCTACTATTACAAAACTTAGATTCTAAAGGTGGCATGCTTCAGCAGGCAGTAAAGAGATGAGAGAAAAGGCCACCGTCAACCCCATCACCACCACCAACTCCACTTTTCGTCTGGTGTAAATGATTTTTTTTACTTTCACTACATGGAGATAAAGCAGATGCTTTGAATCACATTTGGACATTATGCACTGAATGAAGGAATTTAAATATCTGTTTACAAAAGGTGATTGGCAAGTGAAGGTTAATAGGTCAGATATGCAGCATTTTGGGGGGAACAACAGAACAGGAAGAGTTCTCTCTTTTTCTGTATCTTTTTTCCTCCTCCTCTCCCAGTGCCTGGTCTCAGCCTTCTTCGTTTCACCTTGTTCCACAGCTCCCAAACCAACAGTCTCTTCCACTTAGATCTCCTCACTGCTCTGTTAGACTTTCACTTGCGGGCATCGTCGAGCATCTCAAACAGGGCCTGGAGCAGACGGTCATCTCTGTGCCTGTACGGCTTGGTGCTGTAGAAGCCGTCACTGTAGTCACTGTAGACACTGTCCTCAGGGCTCCGGTACTTGTTGATCATGTCCAGAGCCTGGTACAGCTTCTGAGGCGGGAGTCTCGTAGCAGGGGGAGAGAAGCTCTGGCCCAGCTGCTGCTGCTTCCTCCAGGCCTTGGCAATGGGCTCAGACTGCTGCAGCGCTGGGGTCTGCTGGTTGAAGGCCGTCTGCAGGAGACGCAGCAGAGCAAGGGAGGGGGAGAAGGGTGAATTTGAGGGTTTTTTGATCTCCTTCTCTGAGTTATTAGGAGAGGCTTGGGCATTCTCAGTCTTCTGAGGTTGGGCCTGTGTTGGTTCCTGTAACAGCAGACACAAAGAGAGAAAGGAGGCTAGCCATTAGTTTGGCACACTCACAGTGATACCAGAATAATCCAATGAGGAGGTCTAAAGTTTGGTTTTGATTCTTGTGGGTCGTAAAATATGTTTAAAAATTGTTTCTATGGACAAGATCCCTGTATCACTGCTTTGCAGATGTAGACAGGCTAGCTGAAATAAAACAACATCTGTTATCAGATCTAAACAAGGTTCCTGTCATCTCCTTATCGTTTAACCCTCTGAGGTCTAAGTTATCAAATGTGCTAACCCTAATCTAATGCTGCCCCGCGCTGCTGGGAGAGCAGCACCAACAATTGCTCTCAAACTTAGTCTAATGCTCAATTCCCACACATCTTTTGAGATTATCTGAAATATAACACTGACTGGGATTCAGAACATTTCTTGTTTTTGCATGGATTCTTTTACATAGTTAACAGGATCATTACTACATCATCAAACATCTGAAAAGCTTCTGTGTTTGTTACACTAAGATTTGTCGACCAAATAGACAACATAAGCACGGTTATCGTGTTGGCTTTGAACCGATTCTGTGGTGTAGGATTTATATGCATCAAGCTGCCAATCACTATTAGAATTAAAAACTGGTACATAGTTTAAACTTCGCGCTTTCGACTCAAGTTGATCTTAAATGGATGCTTTGATCTGTTCCTTTGTGCACTTATTACTGTCTGTCAATCGTCTAGCATCCAAACCTTCGTAGGGATTCACCTGCAGTTTTAATTTATGTTGGACTTGCACTCACCTCCATCATGTCATCCATATGTTCTACACCACGGCGGTCGTTCTGCACGGCATTGTAAGGAATGTACACTCGAGGTTTCTTCATGTGCTCCGGTTTTTCTGATGTTCCATGAAGGATCAGCTTCCAGTTCAAAATCCGACCCTTGTTCTCCATGCGGCCGGACTGGGTAAGGTTTGAAAAATATATATAATATATAAAAAAGACTTAATTTTACTTATAGTAGAGAGTGGAATTTGTATTGGGAATACATGTAGAAAGAAGATTTTCATCACAACATATATAAGTATATATATATATATATATATTCTTAACTCACAGTATCTGTGATTTTTAGGGTCCATGTACCAGCAGGGTCCTCCCCCCATGTGTGGACGGACATGAAGTCCCAGTTTCTGAAGCCGTTAGAGGATGTGTCCCTCTCTCTCTCTGCCAGCAGCACTGTACTGGTCCCTGAGGGAAAAGCCAAAAGGGATTATTTGAGAGCTTTGTCATTTCGCTCGCGTGTGTTATTTGTGTTTGTGTGCGTGTCTCTAACCAGCTGGAGAGGTGAGTGTGATGTGTAGGTCCCCCCTCCTGGTATATTCAATGCTCGCCTCCACCTGCACATGCTCCAGTGAGCGGACCGCGTTCTCTTGGCCTGCACAGGCTTTAGTTGGAATCTCTATAGTGATCTCCCCCGTTGCTTTTAGCTCCCTGCGGGATGCATTAAAATAGCAGTGAAACAGCAGGCAGCAAACAGCTCCTCATGACGACAAAAATTGATCATACGTGACATTTTCTCATTTTTGCAGGTAACTCAGCTAAAACAAGCAAAACGACAACAACAACAACAACAACAACAACAAAATCCTGCACTACTTTAGTTGCACAGCTTGCATATCAGTTTATAGTTAGTTCAGACACATATATATATACACATATAAAATGCATATGAGGCATTTGAAACCTCTGCTCGTTTATTTGCATAAAAAAAATAAAAAAGCTAATCCCCATCTCTCCCAGACATGAATGAAAGGATTTCCGTGTTCAAGCTGGCATAAAGCTGGAGGGGGGGTTGTAGCCCACTAAGCATTGACGGAAATGTAAAGCCAAATCCCCGGGATTAAACATGGATGTTGGGCGGTAATGGGGAAACTGGGTGCTATTGAGTCCTATAATCCAAAGCAAATTGCAGAACAGACACTTTCAGGAAGACACAGCTCAGCTGACCTCGGCTGCCTGTCGGTCTTTCCAATATGCTCTTAAAAGTTTCAATGACGGATCAATTTTCTTCGATTTCTTGTTAATATAAAGATGACATCTAGTGAGATAGAGGGAAAGGAAGGTGTTTTTTTTTTTTTACTTTCTCCATGGCTGGTAGCTTATGTATTTGAATACTTAATGCCAATGCTCAACAAACAGGTAAACGTAAAGGTAAAGGCTGGCATAAAATTTAAATGACTGTGGCTTTCGTGCGTTTTCATTGCAAAGAAATCTCCTGCGCTCAGGCTTAAGACTTAATATTCTCATGACTCGAATCAACAAGTAACAGATGTGTCTTTAATAACACAGATGGGTTTGTCTGTTTGCTCTGCTGGAATCAACATGTCAGGACAAAAGGGAACAAGCTTTCTCTCTGTATATCTAAAATTAGATACTGAAAATGATTGTTGGATTGTGTGGTGGACTTAATCACGATCATGTCCGGGATATATTAGTTACAATGTGCACGTGTCATACAGCTAGTATCATCATGCATCATTTGATCAAAAAATCTTGTCCTTTTGTTGCCATTAATAATTAAAAAAAATAAATTACAACATGAAATAAAACTAACACCATGCAGACAAATGGAGCAGCAGCTGTAAAATTTTACACACCTTGGCTGAAAAGAATCATCTCTGACTATACATTGCTTCTTCTCTGGCACATGCTTCCAAGTGGCCGGGTCAGCTAGGTCCACCAAGGCTTTGGCGTTGAGAAGGCCAAACCCAAAGCGGCTGTTGACCATCAGCCCTGCTCCGTTCCTCTTCCAGCCGGGGTTATTGGCCAAAGGATCAAACTCTGATGTCCAGACCACGATGTGCTGCAGGTCTCTCCAGGTAAGGTCAGGACTGAGTAGTGAGATCAGTCAGCATTTAATAATACTTAAACTGTCAATGGCATGAATATATTTTAAATGAGTTCAAATTTTAGATCATACTTTTGTTCCAGTGCCAGGGCAAATATTCCAGCAGCCAGCGGGGCAGAAGCTGAAGTTCCAGTGTGAGTCTGAGTGCACTCATTATGGAGATCGGCACTGGTCTGAAAACCAAGCAGGCAACAAATGACGTTAAAACGAAAATCATGCCACAATCTAACCTTACATGTGACACAAACAGACATGGTTACATACGATCCTCTGGTCAGTGTAGTCTCCACTGCTGTACGCCGTAGCCAGAGTGGAGGAGCACTTCTCAGCGTACCACGGGGACAGGCCCTGCTGGGAGGCACTGCTGATTGAGATAGTGTAGATGCTGTCTGTGTAGCCGTCACAGTCACAGTTATCACCCTGGCGGCCGCCGTTCCCCGATGCCCAAACAAAGATAGAGCCTTTTCCACCACGGCCCTACAGAAGGCATGAAAGACAAAAGCAAGCACAGCTTGGGTTTGTGCTATCAGATATTGCCCTGTAGCTTATACTCCTAATAAGACACTGTACAAACACTGTAATGCTGTCATATAGGATTACACACTAATATATAAATGTTGGCATTTAATGAATTATTTAGAGGTGTAGGGTGTAATAAATTTCATGTGAAAAGTTTTTGTCTTATTTTGACAAAAGCAGTCTGAGAGTAAATCAGTGCTGTCCGCTGCCAATCTTTGCTAATAAACTGGAAGTCATGGCACTTTGTCATTAGCAGTTTTATTCTCAGGAACGAATTATGTTGTCCATATTGATTTTTTCCAATCACACTTCCTTTCTGCTGCACATAGCAGCTCCTATTAGGAATGCCAAATGTGTTTCAAAGCTCCCAGTTGGATCATATACCTTCTGAATGCCATATTCAAAAGCTTTCTGCGCCAGACGACCAGGGCCCTCCACTGTCTTGCCGTCATCATTTGGTCCCCAGCTGGCACTGTAAATGTCCACGTGTTCCGGATTGAACCCAATAGAGCTCGCCTCGATGGCATCGGTCACAATCCCGTCCAGCATACGAATCCCTGAGCAGAGTGAGACGGGAAGGTCAGAGCGGTGTCCAGACTCTTGGGCTTACTGTCAGTTACTGACTATTCATTATGGTTTAATTAAAACAAAGAAAGAAAAGTCAAAGACTTTAATTAATTTGCTATGAATAAAACTCTTCTCTTTAGATTTTAAAGATGATGTTGCTGCTGCCCATTCATATTTTTTGAGCCATAATATGCAGATCATTGTTTCAGTGGATTGGAGCTGAGTAATTTTGTAGATTGACATTATGTAACCATCTGGTATCAAAATCAGGCCTCCATCAGGAAGTCTTTCCTCCACACATGCTTAAAATAAAACCAAAACAACAAAAATCCCAGGATAGCAGCCAGAGTACTGAAAAAACCCCCGGCCATTTCTGCTCTTTTGCATCCTGACTAAGAACATTAAGAAGAACATTAAAAGAGGACGGGATTGCTTCACAGTGGTACATGTGTTCCAACTTTGTTGAGATTCTTAACGTGGTATATTTTTAACATTTGGGTTAATATCTGTTTTACACACAAAGACAAAGATGCTGTAAGAGGTGGCTTATAATAAATATATGAATAATTAAACTTGGGTCAAAATGTTTTTGTCATTGGACAAAAATCCTCAATCATCTCTCAGCAGAGTGTCAACATCAGGAAATCTAAAGAAAAAAAAAGCCCAAATGGGATTTTAAAAGGGAAGAGTGATGTTTTAATCCTGAATAGAGAACAAATATCATCATTTACTCTTGGCACTCATGAGCCTTGTCCCCTCTCTTAGAGGAGAGATCTACAACAGTCTAGCTATAAATCTATAAATCTATAAATTTCCCCTCCCTCCTTCCCCTAAATATCTGTCTACTGTGGATCTAAAAAAAGGGAAACTAAACCTCTTACCTCCAACTTTAGAGTTGTAGGCCACTCCAACCCCACATTTATTGTTGTCTGCCTGCATTGCAATCTCCCCAGCACACCTAGTGCCATGCCTGAGAAGAAAAACACAATTAATTAACAACACTCATTACCCACTACCTTGTTTAGTTACATAACTTATCTCATTGAATTTCATATTTAGAGCAGAGGCTAAAACAGAGGTGTTTTTGTTTGACTGGCTCCAATTCATCCAGGAGGCTTTGAACTGGAGTGGAGTATTCTGATAACAAAGGAGCTCGGGGTTGCTGGCAGAGGATAAAGTGTGTGGATGTGCATGCGTGTGCGGCAGCTGGCAGAGGGAGGATTGTTAACCTAAACAGGAGTAAAGTGAGTCCAACGTGAGCGCTGTTTTTCAATTTTCTTGCCGTTATCTGAAGCTACTGCAGAAACACTCTGTTTATGGAAAGGATTTACACTGCTAAACTACGTATGACGACCCCTGCCCCTTGTTTTCAGTCTTTTCTCATGTGTTTCAAGTCTTTGCTACACCTGGACCTTGTGTTTCCAGACTATAAATCTGGCACTCTCTCAACTCCCGCTTGTGCGCTGCACTTGTTTTTCTTTCATTTTTGGTTATTTACTAAATTTACAACACTTGCAATATCTTTTCATACATGCACACCCTACCCCACTGATCCTGTTGATTTACACACCTCATTAGCTTGTATTTCAGTTGTTGTAACTGATAATGTTTAAATTGGCAAACGGTGTGTCCATCTTTTTGTCCCGGCTCTACAAGCCAGGTTGTGACAGGAGGAAGAGTTAGTCCTATTTTGTTAAAAAAACAAAGGAAAGACAGATGAAGCAGTGAGAATACCAGTGCCATTAACTTACTTGTTTTCATTAGTGGAGTCATATCTGGGGAAAGGGTCGGGATCATTGTCATTGAAATCATAGCTGGCTGCTGGATCCTGGAAAAAGTGACAAGGGAACACAACAGTCAGGGGGCGTTTCTGAAAAGATGGGATGAGGTCGGTTCACGCCAGTGACGACACACGCTTCAAACACAGATTCGCCATGGCCTACCTCCTGTCATGGTAACACATATGATTGCGTTCAGAGAAAAGAGGTGTTGTGGTCAAACAGTGAAACCACACATACTGAATTATTGCTCTTGGCAGGAGGTTGCGGCATGAATTTACAAACTGCCCTTTTTATTTATAGCAAGATATATCTGCTCTCCATTTTTCTCATTCCTGTCATTCTCCTGCATTACAAGTGCAGTCAATCATAGAAATGATCCTCTAGCTGAAAGGGAAGTCAAACAGAGCTGTTTTAGCTTCTTTTCAGTTTCTGGTTCTCAGCAGCAGCTTTAACATCAACTTAATGGCCGTGACTGTCATCTTTAAATGGACTGCCATTAAGTAAATGCAAATGCATGCCACTCATATGCCCTGATCGCTGAGGATGAGTGTCTCACTTGATTGGCCCTAGTTGATTAACCAGTGTTAACTTGATTACAGTGGGAGTCTTTTCCATCAGGCCTGTGGATGACCCCTGTCACACATCATTTCTCTTCTTCTCTTGCTCAATCCCTGTCTCTTCCGCCTTCATTCTCTTGCTTTCTGCTCGCTTCTGACAGCAACGGCACTGTTTTAAACCAAACCACAGATGGAGCCTTTAGAGTTTTTCTCAACAAGAGAAACTATGCCAAACTGAAACGTCTCTTTGAGCTTCTTTTCAGTCGCCCTCAGTCTCATCGGCTCATAATTACGAGACAGTCAAAACATTCACGGAGGAACAACAAATGTTTTCAAATTTTGCATCCTTGTTCGCTAGGAGTGCAGTCATTCGCAGTGAAATCATCATTACAGTTAAACGCCCATTTCGGGTCTAGAAATGAAAGCTCATAAAGCTCCTCTGAGGTAGGCATTATCATATAGATGATTTAATACTGCCTTTATGAGTCGTCTTGCAAGGTGTCACCAGCAGCATTGCTATGGAAACGACAGACCCAGACTACGGAGGCTGTCTCCATGGAAACGGTGTCTTACGTAGTTGGAGTAGATGTCTGTGTGGTTCCACTCCAGCCCGTCATCGAGAACGGTGATGACCACTCCTTTCCCCGTGATGCCTTTCTGCCACACGGGGATCACGTGCAGGTCGAGTTTCGGCAGCGAGGAGGACGTCCGCGTGTCTTGCTGGAAGAGAGGCACGACATCACAAAATGACACACGAGTAATTTCAAGTTAGATTACGTGGGAAATATCTACGACCACTTCATTTAGTCAGGCTGTTAAAGCATTATCATGCAACGGTCAGTCAAAGTTCTCCAGTCTCCTGGTTCTTCCACTGACCTTTACCGAAATTCATTACCGAATTGGAGGCATTTCCTTTGTCACTTCACTTTCACTGCTGGGCCACTTGAAAACAGATTGCTATGGGAAGGTCATATAATTCAGGCTTTTGTGTTTTCAAAAACATCAAATCGGCTGATTAGCCTAACCCTCAAAGTGCCTAACAATATCTGGAGATGAAGTGTGTGTCAGCCCACAGTTTTTCTGGTTTTCCTGCCTCGACACACATTCAATCCCCCTGTCGGCATATTTAGAAATCCATCTCTGCGGCTGTATAACATTACACAGTGTGGAGTGCATCAAGCATGTTTTAAATGGAAAATCAGCAGGGGGTGGATGGAGAGGGAGCAGGGCTGAAGCCTGTTTGCTTTGGGAAGAGCATGATTCAGAGCTGGAGACAGTTAAACCTAAAAAAAGAACTCTGCTCTTTTGCTCTTTGTGCATTATGCACAGACACTGCAGAACGCTTCCCCAAGATGTGACTCATCCCTGTGATATATTCCCTTTTCCCCCCCCTCCCTCCCCGACTTCCACCTCAGTTCCCTGTTTTCACCCCATCCTCTCAGTTGCAGCTGACAATGAATAGAACTCAAATCTCAGAGAAAATACACAACAACTGTCACACTTTTACATAACATTTGTTCACCAGCAGTTTGTCAGAACGGCTTGTACGCCCAAGACAGCACATAGTTACACATCGCCTGTCTCAGTGTGACCAAATGACTCACTTGTTGATGCTGACAGCAGCTGAGGGGGTCTTTCAGTAACCTGCAATGCATTGATTTTAATGGTAAACACAGCAGCAGCTTTCTCAAGTCTCTCCACGCTCACTGCACATATAACAAATGAGTGGCGACTTAAAACCACAGAACAAAGATCCCTCGATGCACAATTAAAGTGGACTGACACATGTACAGCCATGGATACACACTCACACACACACACACACCCGCGCAAACAGGGGGGATTTCAGGCTACAAGTATGAGTCACTCTCTGATTAAATTCAGGCAGTCACCCACTCACGATAGATAACGACACTCATCCCAGCTCTCCTCCCCTGCCATTATGCTGGCCTCTGCCCCCGTCACACAGCTCCACCTCAAATCCAGCATCAGTGATCATCGAGTCTTGTAACCTGTCGCACCTCTTTGCTTTACTCACACACTGCAACCTTCTATTACCATTCAGCACTCTTTTTTTCTTTGCTTATTATCTACTTATTATGTGTGTGTGTGTGTGTGTCTGTGTGTGCATACACTAGAGCTAAAAAAACCCAAACATATTATACTATAGTGGCTGAGACCATCGCTTTGTCTACCTCTGCTTTTGTCCGTGCTGAGTGGAGGAAGTGAATAAATCATGATGCTTGAGGAGGAATATCTTGTGGGCCGTGCAGCAGCACAGACACAGGCTGATGTGGAAATACACTAAGCGGCACTTTAAGGCCAATTCCATTAGTGTCATCATCCCTCATCGGCAAAAATGATTCATCTCAATTTGTTTTCTTATTCTGCACAAGCGTGTGACTCATGTTCAGTTAGTGCAGGTGCAAAAAAGTCGGGGCTAAGCGTAATGCACATCCCTTGCTCTCTATTTCTTTCACCTTAAACTCACACACCAGCACATATGCCGCACACAGTTATGTAGCCATTTTGACGTAGGTAAGGCAGGTGTTGCAGATCGCTTTAAAGAAGCGTTAGGGTCAGTTAATTATTATGATCAGCGACATTTGTGTTCACCTACTTTGCTGATAAAAGGACCGCTCTGAAAAAAAAAAAGGGTTATTATTTTTCCTTTTGGGTAAGAGAAAAAGCAGTGACTCAATTGATCAGCTAAAATTAATTCAATTAATCAGAATTTGAATGATTTTTGTAAAAAAAGCCAGACATCTCTTTTTAAAAAAGAGGCAAGAAAAAAGCTGTGTTTTGCCCTGAAAAGCTTACAAAAACCCAAGCAGCTGCAATAGTAGGCACTTTGCATTCAACCATGCTAAAAGTCCTGAACTTATGGATCAAACTCTATGAAGACGTTGGGGTCAGTTTGTGCTCAGGGTTTAAATGAATATGGTAGTAATGGATCTGGAAAGGGATATGATGCTGTGACATGCTACTGTTGTATGCTACTACTTGGCCTCACAGGGCTAAAACATCCAATTGAGGGTAAATTGAGACCTAATGTTCTACTCTACACCATCCCGCTGGATTATAGTCTCTCCATCCCTCTCATCTCCACGAGGGACTGGGTAACCAATTAAGCAAATGGCTCTTTTGGCAAGAACTGCTTGATACCATGCTATTGTTTCACTGTTGTCATGTTTTTCCTCTACTCTTTGGGCAGAGGTTATGGGAACAAATGGAAGCGTTTGCTGTTCATTTTGTAGACCGGAGAGTGCAAATTTTGCATATATATTTATGCATTAATCCCCCTCTCGAAGCACAAGGGCTCTGTGGGGACAGAGCAGAAACTGTAGGGAGCTGTCCAGCACTCACAGGGCTTTGGGATATATGTCTCATGGGTAGACAGACTGGGTGCATGCAAACAGAAGGCCAAACCAAGCCCAAAGTACACAACACAATGTGAGTTGAAGTGTGGTTGCCGACTTAGATCTGGCGTTTAAAGAGTTCTAGTGAGTACAAAATGTTTTAATGTTTTATACTTTGAGACTTAATTCAGTGTAACTCACCAGGTACCACTGCTGGTTCCACATGGGATCATCAAAAAGCTTGTCCACCGGGCAGTCCCTGCACTCCCTGAGGGATGCTCGTTTGCTGCGCCGTTTCTCATACTGCTGTTCAGCCCACAACACCTACACATACACAGATAGATGAAGGCATTGGATTTTGTTTTTTTCAGTCTTTAAAGGTTAGACTAGGAGAGAGACAATCCACTCACCCTATCATCCTCGGACAGCTGCCTGGTGATGTGGCTGGCGCTGCGTTTCATTCTGCGAGGATGGCTGCGGTGCTTGAACAAAAAATGGTCTTCCAGGGCCCCGATCTGCCGAGGAGAAGACAAGATGTGCGATAGGAGTGATATTTTATTCATTTATTTCATTTTACAGCATGTGACCAACTGCATCATTAGAAATCAGCCTATTTACACTTTTTGTTTCTAATATTTACAGCTGGAAGCAAATAAAATGCAGTGCCTACAGAAAAGGGGCCTACAGCTATGAAAGCTCACATTTGGATACATTACATTGATCTTTAAGGTTGTTAAAGCTTTTATTGATTACTGTTCGTAGTCTGTTCCACAGCTGAACCAATCACATGTCATTTCCAATGAGGATGAATGCAATTATTTCAAACTTCTTTGGAAACGTGTAGACTAACATACTGAATTCACGTAGGAGAAACTGCACAAATGAACACTGCTTATAACATTTACACACGGAAGATCAGTTAATCATTGACCGCTGCTTTTCAAAGTCAGGGGATCACTAAGAATTAATGAATTGAGTTTCTAATTGAGACTCAGTGTAATATGTTTGCATAGGTCTGCATTAGTCAGTCTCCAGTAACAGGAAAAGCAGTGATGCACACAGCAGGGATATTAAAACCCTGACTCCCAGGTATGGGTTACCAGAAGGATGTAAACAGTGAGTCATAGCTTGATTAAATAATTTTCCTCTAATGAAAAATGCAGTGTGTGCTTTAGGGCTATCGTTAAACCAATAAGCTTCAACTTTAATGGCTTTACCAAGAAAAACCAGAGTAACTGGCAGAGCTATATCCTGCTGGTCTGTTGTTTGAGCACAGCCCACAGCCTGTACTGTCGGCACCACGTTTAATTACCTTTTCACTCACTGCTTTCAGATTTCTAACTGTTAAATGAGCTGTTTGTTACATGAAAACGAGCCTGCAACAATTCTGTACTGGTTCCAGTTTGCCTTCATTTCTTGCCAAATACGGAAACTGCCAATACACAGTTAATTTTAGACTCGTTCACGCATATTGCCGCTGGGCGTTGGTGCCTACCTGTCGGACCAGTTCGTAGTCCAGCTCTCTGGCGATCGCCTCCGCAGCGGACAGCCCGCCCGGGATCTCCACTGCCCACTCGTTCAGGTACTGTCTGTCCCCGTAAGAAGACTGTCGGGGAAGCGCGGAGCAGAGAACGGCAAAAACACAGCACATCACCACCGGACGACATCTCACTTCCATGTCAGAGGTAATTCAACCAGAGAGGAAAAATATTTACAAAGATGCTTTGATTCCCTCCAAGACAGGATAAGCAGCCAGAATTCTCAGATATGAACGCCGTGCAGTGATAATAAATAAATCTTCTTCTTCTTTTTTAGTTTATTCTTGAAGAAACCGCTGGCTGAGATGGAGGGAGAGTGAAACTGCGCGTTATTGGTCCGCCAAGGAGAGGAAATACTGGTGATGGGGAGGGATGGCTTGTGCGCTGCATGGGTGTGCGTGTGGTGTGGTCGGGATGGGGAGGGGGAGGAGGGAGGTGATCACACGTCAAATTACTGGTGCTCTGACGTCAATTTGGCGTCTACCTTTGGTGGGATGTGAGCGCAAGTCTCCGAGGATGTAACTCAAACTGTGGTGGGGGTGGGGGGCTCGGACTAAAAATATCTCTCAGTGCCCCCCCACCCCAACCAGAGGAAGAGAAGGAGGAGGAGAAAGAGGAGACACCGGGAAGAAAACAACAATAACAGAAGTCTTATGTGATCCCCTTTAAGGTGGCTTATCCTTATGAGCCAAATGTCCTCGCAGTCTCTCGTACACGCATTTGTTTGTGCTATTATTCGTGTGCTTTTGGATGCACCTCGTAGCGTGGATGAGGGAAATCTGTCCCAGTTCACGAAACATCCCACTCTGCCAACACACACATACACGCAAGCGGTTTCAGCACCGCGGACAGCTCCTCGTCCACACCACTGATTCACGTCAGAGAACGAGGAGATAAAACTAAAGCAAACACGGAGCTGCCCGTAAGGGGGAAATGGTTCTTCCACTAACTGAGGACAAAATCCCAACATTATATTTATGGAACCAGACAATTTATTATTTATTAGCTCAGCATTATGTTATTTCAGCTTACACGATAAGAGCGTAATGACTGATACAGCTTTAGTGCAGCAGGTGGAGGTGGACATGGCTGTCAAACAACAGTAATAATGTTTCATATTTCGTAAGTCCATTGACAGCAGAGTGAAATCATAATCTAAAAGGAAGCTATACTTTAACCCTAGAACACTATCGCCGGGTGATTTTCACCCGAGCAAATGTATTTACATAATTTTCAATATGTTGCGTTTGTCTGAGTGTGGTGGGTCTCTGGGTAGCTTCAGCATTGTCTTTGACGTCTTTGAAGGCGTGGGTGTTTCCCTACCCCAAATCCCGCTTTTTCCTACAGGCATGTGTTCGGGTGAATTTCACCCAGCAATAGTGATAGAGGGTAAAGTAGGTTTTGGGTGGATTTCACCCGGTGATAGTGTTAGTGTATAAAATCAGGTGATCTTGCCGCATTTCAAGGGTGACAACATTCAGGCTCACCATATTTACTGTCCCTCTTCAACTACAGCTGTCACCCTGTTGCAGGTTTAGTGTCTTTGGCATCTCAGCTAGTGAGTAACACAGAGGTAAGGTTTGTTTAACTTGGCAATTGTTAGCTGATTAGATTTCTTTTTCTTTTCTTTTTTTTAATCTAAAAGCTATGTTATGTAGCTAGCTGTGGCATGACCTTAGTGGGAACAATAAAAGCAAACAAAAGGGAGATCCCACAAGTGATGAAAGTTAAAGAAAATCACGCGCCAGGCTCCAGTGCATTTCTTTTTACCAAAGAACTAACCTTGGTGTCCTTCCTCCCTGACAAAGCTTCAAAAAAGAAGGTTGTACTGCTCCTGTCATCCATGCATACACAACCAAGCATAGGACCCACTCGTAGGGCCGAAGTGATTGAATTTTACAACAAAACAAAGGGAGGTGTCGATACTTTTGACCAGATGTGCGCTCACTATGGTTGTGGAAGAAAAACCAAGAGATGGCCCCTTTGCGTGTTCTATGGCATGATCAATGCTGATGTGATAAACTCATGGATCATTCACAATGAGAATGCAATGAAGAGAGGTGAAAACCAAATGCAGAGGAGGCCTTATATGCAGGCTTTGGCATTGGCACTCAGCAAACCATGGGCAGAGCAGAGGCTCCCCTCTTCAAATCTGTCACATCAACTCAGAGTCCTGATCTGTAGCGTGCTCGACATCCCTACCCCTGGCACTCTTGAAGGTGAGGCACGACCAGTGGCAGCAGAAAGCAGTGGTCCCTTAGTGAGGTGTGCCCCACAGGCTTGGACAGGAAGACGCGATACAGGTGCCATGTCTGCCGTCGACCGGTGTGTCCACGCCATTACTACCCTGTGTGTACTGACTGCATGTAAGGAATAGGTAAGTAAAAGTGGTCCTGGAATTTGCATGTTATCCTTATTTAGTGCAGTGGTTATGAATAAATATCAACAAGTGGTGATTTCCAAGGGAATTCATATGGTAAAAAGAAATATTTTAGTCAACTGGTCATTTTTACCCACTCAAAAAATGCCATTTTTTGTTTCTCTCTCCTGCAGCTGTTCGCGTGTCAAGGAGACTGTGCCTTCACCAGGGAAGACTCAAATATCCCAGGAATGGGTGGACCAAAGACCAAGTTTCCAGCATCATTATATTTTTTTTAGGATTTGTTTTGTTCTCCAACTGCTAATTTTCCAGAAATTTTGGAGCATTTTTTAGGGTCCCCCCATGAAACTTTTTTTCCATTTTGTTAGATATGGCACAGCTGAAAATAAAAGAAAACCCCTCTAATTTGTCATGTGTTGTCATATATTTTATATATTTTGATGACAAGTACTTTTTGTTGGGTATATTATATTGGGTAAAAATCACCCGGCGTTAGTGATGGTGTTACTATTTTTAGCGATAGTGTTCTAGGGTTAAATATAAGAGACTGCTCTCACAATAGTACAATATTCTGATTTAAAGCTGCTGAGACAATAACGTGGTTTAATTCTTTCTTCTTGTATATAATTATAATTATTTTTACATAAATATTATATAAAACTGCTTCTAAGGAAATCTGATAGTTACTGAAGATCTGAGAGTCACAGAAACAGCAGTGCTGCTCAGAGACAGGTGACATTAGTAGCATCTTTCTGGTATAAGCACACACAGGATGTAAATGTTTATTATTCTCATATTTGTGTTTTTTTCACCCTGTATCTAAACCAGATGATACAAAGGTTTTGACAGTGCTGCCATTAAGTGAGAATATTTAAAGGTTATTGTGCGTTGATTCTAGTCTGGTTATGTTTTTAGTGTCTATTTGCAGTTTTGATTAGTTGTGATTTAAATAGTCTTTTTCTGAATATTTGTTTTATATGTGTATATTTGGCCACATGAGGGGCTGCCACGATTAGTCGACTAGTCAAATCGTCAACGACTGATTTAATAGTCGAGGCGTAGTTTGAAGCCTTGTAAGATCCCAAAAGACGCAGGAATAATAGCAGGATTTAAGAGTGTAATAACGGACTGAAACAGAAGATGGCAGCACTGCATGTACAAGGATGCCAGCTGCCGTTAAACCCCGAAGAAGAAGTAGCTCTGTCCCAGAATTCATAGCGCAGCCCAGCTCAGTTGTCAACAATGGCGGCAGCTAGTTAGTTTTAATATTACTCTTATTATTCTTTCTGGGTCACAAAATAAACGTTTAACATATTTTCAGGCGAGAATGTAGCTGTGTAAACCTCAAATATCTGCTCAGTTTATCAAGACACCACATATTTTCAAAAGCGCTCCAACGTTTTCGGAGACGTCTGTTACCCACTAGCTCGATAGCTAGCCGGGGGCAAGGCTCATTAGAGCCCGTGAGAACACCGGACTCCCGGCAAATCGTTTTTCGCTTCTCAGGTCAAACATGATGTATGAGTCACTTAGATAACTTAAAATGTTATTGTTTGGCTTTTTTCAGTATTTTATTTGTTCCTGAGTAAATCGGTTTGGCTGAGATTAAAGTTATAGTTCTTACACAGCTGAGTAAACATCAAGCAGACAGCTGATTATCAGAAGTGTGAGATGCTGGAGAACATACTCTGGTGTCCTGTTATATTTTAGATAGCAAGGAGCAGACGGCTGAATTTATTAAACTTCACCTAAACAATCTGCAAACTTCATTAAAATTTAATAAACTAGCATGTCTTTATTTTTAGTTAGCACATACCTTAAACACTTAAAGCTGTAAGCTAATGATAGAGCAGATGCTGCTGGTGCAATAAGCTGTACGTTTTACGTCCAGTGGATGATGATCTGATTAGTCGACTAAATAATCGGTGACTAGTCGACTATCAAAATAATCGTTTGTGGCAGCCCTAGTTGTGAGCTACAGAGTTCATTGTATTTGTTAGTCTGGTAAATATAAAATCAAACGCAAATATGGCAAAAATACATCCATATACACTGGACAGTGTTGAGTCCCTAAAATTATCTACAGATTTTGTCAAAGATAATGCAACAATACTTTTTTTTTTAAAAAGAGGCAAACCATGCAACATTTGGTATTATAGAAAGAATTGTTGTTATGTGGAACGGCGTTAATAATTGCGTGAAGCATCATCAGAGTTGCTAGATTTATAATTAATATAAATCCTGTGAACCTCAGATTCTGTCGTCACGGTGTGACACATGCAGAGGTACATTAAAACAAATCCAAACCAGCATATGGGTTGTAAATGTTGTCTTGCACAATCTAGAAAGAAAATAGTTTTTCCATGTAAAAATACAATTCTGCCCCCACTGACTGCAGGTAGCTATTTGTAACAGTTATATAGCCACAGATGCTGTTGAGTTTGTTTACTAATGGAAAATCTGTTTTAGTGTGCTCTGATTGCATTTAGGTGCAATGACCCAGAGGCAAAAGTACCATGATTATGGACATAATAGAAATTGTTTAGCTGCAGTGCATGGCACACAAACTGTATAAATAAAGAACCACAAAAGAACCATGAAAATAAAAACACTACTATAGTAATGGACTTATTCATTCCAGTGTACACTGTTTTTTCCCTTCTTTTTTCTTTTTTTATAGAGTGAGCTTGTTAGTCATTGTGCTCTAAACTTGTCAGAGCTGATAATGACTGATATGTCTGGTCATCTGGCAGTGTGCAAACAGGTCTGCACCAGATCTGCAGTATAATCCATCTTTACCTAGCAACCACTGTTTGCTCTGACCACAGAGGCACACTCAGGCGGACACACACTTGAAGAGCTGCAGGAATATGAGCAAGCTGGGCAGTTTATTTCAGGGGATTATGGTTTCATTACAGATCACTGAATCTTTGACTTGGTTGTCATCGATTCTCTGCATCCTCTGCCTTTATCTCTGGGATGTGTGCGTGTTTCAGTGAGTGGTGTGAGCTTACTCCTCCTCCTTTCCTTATTCCGCTGAGCGGACACTCACACCAGTTTACCAAAAAGATATGCACAATGAGTTCATCGAAATGAGGTCAAAGGTCCCGCCGTGTTTCGTCAGCTAATTATTTTTCCAGCTCTACAGACAGGCAGTGACGGAAAGCAGGAGCTTTTAGCTGGAGGTTGACGCAGAGGTGGCTGTAGAGCCACCTCAACACACAAATGTTCAGCCCCGAATCAATTAGGCGTGGCAAATAGATGTGACGACTTGAGCTGCACTTCCTGTCCCTCTCATGGTTCAGTGGCAGCAACAATATTCTAGGTTGTTTAGTGATTTATGAGCATGTTACTTTTTAAGAGCCACAGATCAAATTTCAAGCACATAAAAAAATGAACAATAATGAAATAGTTTAATGATGAATTATATTCATAGTCCATTCAGCTGAAGTCTGTTATGCAGCAAACACAAAGCAAATACTTGTGACATGAGGAGATGCCTTACAAGTTATACAAGTTAGTAACCAATGGAATCTGCAGGCTGTGACACATGGTTGCCATGCCAACCCACATTACAAGCGTGTGACACATCTTCACCCACACGTCTCAATAAGTTGTCTAGAAGGACTACAGTTCATTTGAAATAAGTTCACAAGTGTCTCCTTTATTACATTGCATGTGTCATGTGTTGGTCAGATTATTGCTTAGCTGAAGTAATAGTGCGACATTTTTACACAGACATGCTGTGCAGACAAAAGCTAATAAGACCTGTAATACTGCCCTGTAAATGTACTACTGAACATCCCAAAATGTAATGTAATCTGTAATGATGATTTTCAGATAAAGCTCTTGGCCGAAACAAAAGTTTACCTATGTTAGTTTGGTTTCTAGGAGATACTGCGGTGTTGTGTTGCTATTAGGAGAAAACACTACAAGTGCAATTTAACTAGTCATCACTGAGAAATGTCCCCAGCCACATTTTGCAATCTGAACCTTGCTTTGTGCAGGCAATGTTGCACTATTTTGACGCAATGTTTGGCGTAATCTTTTAGCTATTGTAAATGAATATAAGAAAACCTAAACTGTTAACCAAAGCAAAGGTTAAGATTTTGATTAAATCATTCACGTCCCCAAAGTTCAATCAACGCTGCACAAATGCCATGTGCTATCAGAGGGTGCTGTGAAATTCTCTTTCTGGTGTCAGACAGATTGAGATTGATAGAGTGAGGAAACAGTTGATTGATGTGGGGTGGGGGTGTGATGGAGTTTAAACTGTTATCGGGACGTGCAGGTGTCAAACGGACTTTGTCTCCAAAGGCCATCAGAGTGTTGTTCGGACATGTTAGTCAGTCACGTCACTTCAGGGATGTCAGCACTGAAAAACAGAGATGCGGGAAGCATAGATTTACAGGAAGTAGATAAAATGTGGAAAAGGCTTGGTGCTGACGGGTAGATTAGACAGGAAGTGCAACTCATTGGGGTGCAATCGTCTTTGTAGACTTCTTTGGTGTCTTATCTAGTGGTCTCTTTTAATTTACAGAAGAAGATGCCAGTCAAATCGTCTGTTCTGATAGTTTCTCATTTTTTAAAGTAAACAATTTCATAAACACAAAAGCAGTCCTGAAAAAAATTACCCTGTAATGATCCATACATTTAAAACGAAATGTTTTGAATTGATGTGTCACAGACATGAACATATTAGGTATGGAGAACAATCTCGCATTAATCTGCAAAAAATTCAACATCTAGCACGTCAGAAAATGTGTTATTAGGAGTCGCTGGAGAAAGAAAATAGATAAAAGAGACTACAGAATATCCAATTCAGGCTCATTTAATCTAATCTGCATGTCCGCTGCATACAAAATTTTGTTTATGCCAGTATGTATCTATGTATGTATTGTTGACAGTTTTAACGTTATCATTACTGCCTATTATGGAAAAACAACTCTCAAAGAAGGATATATATTTATATTATACATTAGAGAAGTGCATTCAACAGATCATCTTTAAACGGTCTTCATCTTGTGTGATATTTCATTTGCAGTGTGATCAGTAACCTTCTAAACCCTAGTGAGTTGGTGCTTGTGTAAACAAAATATTTTTCCATGCTGTCACGTCATTGAAGGAGCCCCATCACCTGATATTTACTGAACATGACTGAGTGTTGGTTTGCACATTTGCCCTACATGTGAAGCACCCCAGTTTGTGCCAAAAAGTGTTTGCCTTTATTTAAACTGTTGTAAATGACTTATTGACCTATGAGCAGTCACACACATCCTTTATGAATAATATCAAGTCATTGTGAGCCAGAAAGAATATTCATGTCAAGTTAAAAGATGCAGCAGTTTTTTGCAACATGATTTTGTCCTTTATTTATACAGATAAGAAGTGCCACTGACACTTCTTTTCAAGGTTTGGCCAACAGGGAAGCAGAAATTCCCAAAAATATATTATCACAGTTCTATAAAGAATTTTAATGGCCAAAAAACACTGAATTTATTATAATGTAGATTTTGAAAAAGAGTCTTAAAGATACTTTCTACATCTCTTTATTTTATATATAATCCCTTCATAAAACATGATGACTACATGCTATCTAGAAGAAAATATGGAGGTTTTTTTTTTCTAAAGAGAACTTTTTGGCACAAAACCGTAAAAGGGACACAAATCTCACGGAGGATTGCCTCGTGAAGGCCATGCGGTGTCTGCCGATTCAAATTCAAACGAGATTCTTTCAGAGCAATCAAAATAAGCCTTTGTTCTTTTCCCCCCCTGAAAATGTTGTCTGTTAAATGTTTTATGTTCACTCGGGTGAAGGCCAAAACCAAAACCTCTTGTCAAACATTCGCATTATTCATTATACTGAAAGCGTTGCAGCGTTTTCAAAATAAGAGCATTACTTATAATATGATTAAATGCAATTATAAGTAAATAAATTTTAACACTGGACATTTTTTCTGTCACGTAGAAACTAGATCAGAATGGACAACCAGTAACATCGCCATAGAAAAGGCTAATTTCGTCACTGAACACTGTATTCAAACCTGCTGTTGCTGCTGTTGTTTCGTGTTGACCCAGACTGTACTCGGTTTAGCCAGCAGAGGGCAGCATTGTGTCAAGAAAAACATCTTGCTGGGAAGGGAAAAATAACCAGGGGTGAGTCAACTCTTCCTGGAGCTGTGGGGCGTTTCCTCTCACACACCCAAACTGAAGCGAATGTGTTGGATACTTGTTTAAAATGCAAAAGAATACATTTGTGAATGCCAACCGATCCCAGTTATTTCCGCTGAACACTGAGTTTTCCCATTCACGTGATCAAATTAGAGTTTTGTGTGTACTTTGGTAACTTTTGGCTTAGTTTCTGAACCAGTCTGCACTATAAATCCTAAAAAGCAGCAGACCAACGAGACCTTACATGCTTACGCGATTAAATAAACTCCACGTTGAGAAATTTTCTGGTTTTGCCAACTACTTTAATCATCAAGGACGAAAGCTCTTTCAGCGGGAGGGGCAGCCTAATTAAAACCAAAGGCTGTGTGTCAGTCTGTAGAGTTTGATTTCCCAAACAGAACTGAAGGCACTAACGAAACTTTGAATAGAAGTTCATCCATTTAGATTTTTGAAGATGCCACATAAGAAGAGAAGCCATGGCCATCATAAAGCTACAAAGGAAGCAAAGGACGAGGTAGGATTTTTCCGTTTTTTAGAGACATGCGGAATTCAGTTAATGTGTTTAAAGATGTAAACATCTCCGATATATCACAGCTGATTATTCTTAGACAAAGCTGCAGAAGTGTTGATACTGATTTAACCTGATAAACTGCATCCCATTGCCATATATGTGCTCAAGCGAGAAACTGTTCTGCACATGTTAGAGCTTGGCTGTGTCATCGTTTGCAGAGGAATTGCTCAGGGCTCGTTGATTTATTTATAATGTCAGTAATTGGTTTTACTCGGCGTCGCGAATGATTTGCCGGTGCCAAATGCCTATAAGGCTTTCATGTCATCTTTTGTAACTATGGACTATTGCGTAAAGCCCCCCTTGGTAGCGCGCACCACTGAGCCAGAAACAAGCACAATAGAGATCTACGAAGTTCCTTCTTTGGAAATACAACCGTGTGTGTGTGTGTGGTGATGTGAGTCAGTGGGGTGGTTTAATGCCAGGCCTACAGGTTAATGCTGGATTGTTTTTGTTTATGCGAACCAGAAAATTTCACTGGAAAAAAAATTAGAGAGTGAAATTCTTTTGTAATCTCTCTGAGTCAGAAATTGCACCCCGGACAGAAGTGTGTGGCGATAATTTGGTGTCTGCTGGGAGTGGCGCTCTGTTCGGCAAGGTATGAGAAAAGATATCTGTCAGTGAAGACAGGAGAGAGCGGCATTGTAGCAGAGTGGAAGTTTTATTTCGGACAGTTGTTTTCACCTCCTGCTCTCTCATGGCGTATGCGGCATACTGGAGCAGTACTGTGAGTACATCGCCCTCTTTTTTCCCCTTCACCTTCTTCTCCCTCTTTCTTTTATTTGAGCCTCTGGCATTAGCACTTTCAAAGTAAATCTTGGCACCCTTTTAGACGCCAGGTGTGCTTTTATTGCAGAAAACCCGAACAGCTAGTCTGAAAGTGTAGGAGCGGTTCTGGATGCTCTGTGGGCTGTACAAGATATTGTTAGAACCGAAATAAAGTGCTGAAAAGACTTCGCCCACTTTTTGTCAAACACTATTCATACATGAGGGCGTGTGGCTGTTTAAACGGCCTTCAGCCCTCACGTTTCACATCTGGATTATCTCCAGTTATTGTGTCTCGGTACTGTTGCATATCAATAATGAACATTTTAGCATGTTAACTAATGCAATTAATGAGCTGGTGTTACCTTGCTTACATACCTTAATGCTACAAACTATGAAAATCTATTTGAGCAGAACTTTTTCACAGTTAAGAATATTACAAAAATGTTACCAAAAAAAGAAAAAGAGGAAAAGCTAGAAAATAAGGCACCAACACAGTAACACAATAGACTGAAATCACTGCTTCCTGTCCAGAAGTTGTGTTTAATTTAATGCCAACAACTGACTCACCCTAAAAGCCCTAACAAACTGTTGTGTGTGTGTGTGTGTTTGTAGCATGGAAAAGCAGATCCTTGCACAGCTGAAGTCAAAAAGAGTAGACAGACTTCAGCCTTCTATCCCACTGCAGGGTCCTACTATGGCAAGGTACTGACATCATTTTCTCCTGAATGACACAATGCCTTCAGCAATGTTCTGCAGCTCAAGGTTAAAACAGGGCGGGGATGCAGTCAGCTACTTTGCTCCATGTAAACCTCACAGGATACATTAAAAGATAGGGGCTGCTGTGTGATTTTTGTCTCTCAACACTGCCCAGTAACTGAGAGTGGATACAAGTAGAAGTGTAGCTGTAAAAAAGAATCACCGCTGAACCCACTGGCCTGTTAATGTAGATGCAAACAAGTAGGTGACAATATTTACAGTTTGAATTTTCAGCTGCAGTTGCTATCAGAGCCTCAAAATTAGACTGTGATCTTTCCAGACATTTTGAATATTTCACATCTATCTTATCTTTGTTTTTCTTTGTGGGTCAAGCGTTGGAGTTGCAGGATGGATGGGAACAAAACTCAACTCTTTGTGTTTGTCTCCCTCTGCTGAGGGCAGTGCTGCTTTTGGCTGCAGATGTTTAAGGACTGCATGTCTTTTTTGTTACCCAAAAATCAGGAGACACAATGCTTATTTAACCTGCTACATAAATAAAAAAAAAATGTACATGTTTGTGATTGTTAAGAGTAATTTACTGTGACTGACAACTTTAGGAATCACACGTGAAGCCATTTATCAAGGATCACTTTTACCTGTAATAACTTTTAAGTATCTTTAGCTGCAGCACAATATAAATTCTGTTATTCTTGTTTTCTAAAAAAAAAAAGAAAAACAAAATACAGGCTTCTGTCGACATCTGATCATGGTCCATACATTTGATGCGGCTCGACAGGAAGAGCTTATAGGTGACTGAAGTGCAGCGTGGATCTAAATATAAAGATGAATGCCACTTTGGTCACAGGGAGTCCAGTTACCCACTTTATGCTCTCTTACACCAGCACGTTGGTGACAACATCTGCTATTTTGTTTTCTGACACAGTTAAATATGTTGAGCATACTGCTATCTGCTGATTCTCTGATAACCTCAGTCTAGGTGAAAAAGAGTTTTTTAAAAAAAAAGACTACCACATGCCACACAACCGCTGCAGGTTCACACCAGTTTTTGTGAGGTTATGGGAACGGATAGTTTGCTTCACATGGCCGATGAGCTAGTTTTGCAGGTTTGATCAGTTGACACTTTGAAAGAGATATGTCAGTCTCAGAGGGAGTGTGTAATGAGTTATGGACAGCCTGTGTGTCTCTGTGCATGCACCATCATTGCACAATATGATCCTGGAGACACCTCATATCTCCCTGAGTACTTTCCCAATAATATATTAGGTACAATAATATAAATATTCACAGGTACAGATGGTCTCTAGCTCATAGTGTTTGTTGATTTAATCTGTTTTTAATAGTGTCAGATGGTATGCATTTACAATGTTATGTCCTTTTTAAAAAAACAAAGAGGTGATGGGGTTTCTCAGGCGAGAGTGTTATCATCAGTATCGCATTGCATTGTTGAAAACAAGCGGATTATCCTCAAAGTGTGCTTTGTGCATAAAGGGCCGATTCACCACTTGTAGCTTTTTGCAGATCAAATAGGAGTGTCAGTTTCTGTCTGTTTGATTTAAAGTGATTAGTGGTAGGGTGCGTGATTGTCATATTTTTCCAAGGTGTGCCGTTAAAACGCTCAAAAAGTGAAAGGCTTGCCTGTCAAACTGATTCCATCACAGTGATTCACTCAGGGGCTGCACTGTTTGCACACCCCACCCAAGAACTACCCAGAGAGACAGATAAACTCACACTTTACAGGTGAGGTACAGCCCCATAGGTATGGATGGGATTGCACTTTCATTGGTTTTCATCACCTTTGCAACTTAATTGCCTTCCGATGTTTCTCAGTTTACTTTTCATGTTTTCCACAGTTCTTCTGGGATAATTCTTATTAATAAAGTTGAAAAAAGGGACCACACTGGTGAAGTTTCAGAAGCCCAACACCCGTGTTTCATGCTTCAGTCATGTGTTCACAGAGACACTCCCTACATTCCTCTTTAACACACCTTGTTTGTTGCTCAGGCCGTGGTGCAGAGAGACATGATGAAATCTCTTCTGTTGTCATTAGACAGGTTTTCTTTGGCTCAACTAGATGTTGAGATTAGCCTGCATCTAATCAGTATCTCTTCCTGCTATTATCCTTCGCAGATTTTATTACTGCAATGCAGAAAAGAATTGAAGATTTCAGCTTCGGCCTCTTCTGTCATGGAAAATAGCTGACACAGGCAGAATATAAAAGTTGGTCTCTTGTTTTATATATGCAGTGTGGATAGACGTATGCGCCCATGTGTGCTCAAGGCTCGTGCACTATCATATATCTAAATGTGTTCTTGCTAATGTGTAACTTGAACATTGTCCCAAATAAAACCGGTTCTGTTTTAGGTATGCTGAGTAAATTTTTTAACACCACTGCGTGCATATCTTCTTGCATGTGTGCCCCCGTGTGCGTTAAAGGATCTATTTCCCCAAGCAGAAGCTTACATGTTGCCCCCCTTTTAAGTGGGTGTCAGCCCATGGTCAGCTCACTTCCTAGTATAGCCCGGAGAGTTACGCCCCTCCCGGTTGTGACTTCCACATCAGATCCTCTTCTCCCTGACTACGCCCAGTTTAGTCCTTCTGCCCTCCCCTTTTCTCTGTCTGGGTCCATTCCCCGTTTGATGCAGGGAAACATGCTGCAAGCCGACAGACAAGGCAGAGGCTGACACACGCGCGCACACACACACTCACACAAACGACACGTTCAGCCAACATGGGTCAGATACTGAGCTGGATCCGAGGCCCACGGGACACCCCGGCTCTGCAGGATGTGGCAGTGGAGGAGCAGGTGTGTAGTAAAAGTGTGTCTGTGTGCTTGTGTAATGGTTTGTGCTGAGTAACAAAAGTGTCCACGTGTGTTTTGTTTTGTTTGTGACCCCCATCTCTATAGATATAAAAGCATGTCTGCTGTTACTGTTTTGTTAGCTGTCCTAGTCTTTTGTGTACTGTATGTTTAACAAAGGACTTATAAGGGAAACTCACACAAGGAGGAAAACTGTCTTGGAGCCAGTCCAAATCCAGCCACACGCTCTCTCTGCTGGAATGTCTGAGGCTCCCGGTCAGCCTCTGTGAGTTCAGTGTTCTTACTGTAGTGGGATATTAAACCAAGGCTGCAGGAAGGCCTCCAGTATTTGCTATGAGGTGCTTAAACCATCAAACTACATGGGAAACTGATAGACTCCTATAAGTGATAATGGTTGTTTTGAAGGATATACCAGTTTTTTCTTTGTGAAGGCTCCCACCCCAAATAGCATTCTCCTGTGATAATCCAAAGCTGCAGATGGCGCTGTCTGAAAGGGTGTGTTTAGCTGGAATGAGCTTAAGTGCTCTGTTTTTTATTTGGACAAGTTAAAGTTGAATGCAATGTAGGTCATATGCTGCAGGCTTTTGTTAAATTTTCACTCGTCTGGCAGAGAATGTGATTGCATGCTGATGTGTGACAGTTCAGCATTGGCTGTCCTCATGTCAGTGCTCTGTTATCAGGGCTGTGTTCGTTTGCTCTGAGTCATTTTATGTGTTAAAGGTCAAAGAATAAATGTGTCCCAGGAGGCTGACTGCACACAGATAGCCTTTGGACTTCTGGTCAGACCATTTTTGTTGTGTTGCATTTTCCCAGCTCTGGGCTGCAGAGATCACCCTCCCTTGGGGTCTGGCAGCATTATCATAAAACTTAACAGGAAATGGCCACTGGGAAAATATATCTTGCCTGCACATGCATAACCATTACAACAAAGTCAAAGACAAAAAGGCATAAACAGGCAGGAGGGGATACTGTGCAAGTTAGTCATGACATACCTGTTTTTACATGGTGTGGTACATTAGAGGGCTTTACAACTATAGCGTGAACTTATATCTTTAAATTAAACTAAACAGAAACTGATGGCTTCACAGATCTTAAAAGCCAGTTTCAGTCCATTGTTTAGTCACTCGGCTCACTGCTGTACTGTTCTGGTTCACGCTCACAGAGCTTTGTCTTGTTGTCCTTGGCTGCAACGTGTAGCCGAACATGCTATAAATACCTGCTTCATACCTGCTCTCAGTAGATGGACAAAGATAAAGAGACAATAGTGTTGGAAATGAAAAACAGAGCTAAAAAGAGATTTCTGGACTGGCATTTTTTCAAGCTTGTATCTGCTTTGTCAAAGAAAAAGTTTGATCTACAAACAACTGTTATCATACACATTCTTTATTTTTAAATAAGGAATGTCGATGATGAATTACCTATTTTAAAAAAAAGAACTGGGAACTCTTTTTCTGAGACATATTATTAGTTGGAAAATCTAACCCTGCTGGTAGGAACGCTGTGTAATGAATCATGCATGTGGCTACTAGTGCTTGATAAACAAAACTAAGACCCAATGAAAAGTGTCACTTCATAGAACCGCTATAAGGCACCTTTAAATACAATATCATGCTGTTTCCTGTTGCCTGAAGTTACCTGTGTTACTGTTGTATTATTCATATTAGCTTGGCTTAAGCAGTATTTGTTATTCTAGGTTTTTGACTTTTATCCTCTTGAGACGTCTCAGCCTCCGTATGTATTTTTCATCTTTAAGTTCGATGTAGTCATGTGAAATGATCCCCTCGGTTTTACGGTTGGGCATTTGAACAGTGAGTTACACTGTACGGTTCAGTTATGAAGGACTATAGCACTGTGTGCAACCAGAATACAAAGTATTGAGCAATCACTGAGACAGTGAGACACAACTGACTCATGTTATTAAATCACAGTCTGATGTCAAGCGTGCACCTATCTGCCCCCACTGTCAGATAATGCTGACACTCAAATTTCCATCTTTCATGTTTTAATATTCAGCAAATCACAAACAGTTCAACTAAGGTGGTTACTAATGACATCATGACACACAGTGCCCGATTGCTTCAGTTCATACGTCATAACCACCTCTGACTGCCTTCTGAAGCCACACCTCAAAAAGATCATTTCAGACCACGGTACTAAAGCCCAGTTTGCACTGGAGTGGAGGAACACACTGTGTATGAGACCATATATATACACAGAAACTTTGTTGACACATCCTGCTCAGCTAAATCAGCCTTCCATTTCCTGTTGAGTTTGTTGTTGTTTATCCCGTTGGTAGGTACGGTGCTACTTTCCATCACTCCTCAAAACTCGTGCCTTCAGATTTGACACTGTGCTCTCAGTTTGGCTTGACACCTCATCTAAATGTTGCTCGCTGAATTTTGTTATGTCCGTTTTGGTATACCCGTCCTCCTGTCTGTTTACTGCAATGCTCGAGCAACAGCCTGTACTTGGAGCCAGATGACATTTGTCCGGATAAGTAATGTGAAGGCAGCAGACTCACGATTGCTGGAAACTGTAATGTGATGCAATGATTGAGATTCTCAGTATCGCTCCTCATAAACACGCAGGAGAGGTAAAAATGTTAGCAGGCATGCTATGATTATTGGTAATTGCTGACAAGTCCCAACTAAATCGTGTTATTGTAGTTCTTGTTCTTATTCTGTCATGTGGCTGACAGAGTCGAGCTGTTTCCTCTGGATAGGCTCTAGCCCTCCATGACCCTGAAGTGGATGGCTGGATAGATTGATGACATAATGTGGAAATGCAGCTAAGCAAGAGACATTTATAGCTTAGTCGTTTTTGTGGTGATGATATTTCTATTTGTATCTGGCTAATCTGTCTGAAAATCTAGTTATAGTATAGCATCATTGCATGGCTAACACACAAGTTTAAATTCATGGTAGAACCTAATAAGCTAATGCAGAAGTAATTTTAGCTGAAGCAAACAAACCTGTGCTGAAGATGATACAAGTCTGAAACTGAAGCTCAGCTCGCTAAAATAGCCTCAATCTGGACACTTGATTTAGCACACTTCCTGTACCTAATAATCGGTGGTTTGTTGGCAGTCACAACAAGCTAACATATTATTTTTTAAAAATATTATTACAAATATTTCTCTACTTTTCCTAGAAATAAAGCAACTTTGAGCAGATGTAATGTTTTCCCTGAAGCTTTTTTGCTTCACTTTTTTTAAACTGTCCCTATTGATGTCTCTGTAACTGAAATGTTTCACAGTAAGTGTGGCTCGCTTTACAACTGGAAGTCCGGTGAATGCTGCTCTAGTCTGCATGTTGAAGTATCTTTGGACAAGACACTAAATCCCAAGTTATGTGTGCGAGTGTGTGTGTGTAAATGTTAGACAAGGTGCTGTGGTATGAAGCTTGTAGTAAAATGATTTGTGTGCTCCGAGTAGAAGTGTGCTATTTAAGCAGTAACCACTGGTTGCTAGCATTGACCACTTGTCATGCTTCTGGCTGGGAGCAAAGTGTGTTTCTCAGATTTACCTCGGTCAAACTTGCAGGCTGTTGCTCCTGAAAACACTGCTGCCAAAACAATGAGCTAAAAGGGGATGCAAAACTGTTGTGTTTGGTTAGGTTAATCTCAACAAAAGCAAATGCATCCTTTTGATTTGACTTCACTGTGTTTATTTAAAAAATATACGATTAGGGTTTGTCAAGTTCCTCAGGCCACTCCTCTGCATTTTTTTCTGGCTGTTTGTGCACAGTCAGCACAACACTCACTGTTTTCCATTTGCACTTTTAAGTGCTTCCTTGTATCTGGTTCAAACTGAGCGCACAGATTGTGTATGGCTGCTCCTGCTCCTAATCAGACCTGATTCACACGCTCTTTCATAACAGCTAGAACTTTCTGGCAAAACACGTTTCTACAAGTCTAATCTCTCTGCAGAGTTCCAATTGATTTGACTGCAAACTTTTGCCAATGTAAATATCCCACATTAGTCTTTGCTTAAAGTCTTAGTTTGCATGCAGCCTCCCACCAAGTTTGCCTGTAAACTTCTATGAACAGAGCCCACCTTTTATACTAGAAACCTCCAGCTTCTAGGTTTACCATTTCTATTGGTTGATCTCCATGAAAGGGTGTGTCTAATGTTGTCAATAAAGACAGCTGTTACCAGGGGTTGCAAACTAAGGCATTTGGATTCAACACGAGCATGTTATCTTTCAGAAAAGGGGGCAGGCTCTGGTGTTTTTTGGAGTCAGTCAGGCGAAAGCTGTTAAGTGATTTATTTTGAAGGGTCCCAGGACAGACACAAGAATTTCTGCCAGGGCAGGAGACATCAGGAGTCTGTCTGCTTGTTCTTATAAAGACATTTTAAAAGAAACATGGTTGAAGCCAAGCCGATAAAAACCAGACTATAGCTCTCGAAGAATACAGCGATATGTCATGATCATGCTTACGCTCTGCTGTTTATCTTCATTCGAGCTGATTATCCTGGTGCTTGATTGTCAGCTGGCTTCGGCTGATATTTAACCAAGTCTGTTGAAGCTTGTGTCAAAGCAGCTTCCACATAGAATATTTCCTATAATCCTTTTCTAGCACATCTATAATAACATTAAATTTCATGCCAAGTCTAAATGCAAAGTATTTAGAGCTGTTTGAGTTCCCATTTTAACCGCAGCGTTAAAGTACTGGGACTGAACAAACACGACACGCATACAGGCCGACATTGTGTCCAAACAACAGTCTGCAAGTTAACAGGCATGCACAACGGTTTCAGATGACACACATGAACACAATGCTCCTTTTTAAGTTTCATCTATGTGCTTTTGGTGTTTTGTGACACGAGGGGGCGCTGCTCCCCAGAGCACTCGCCTCTTAACGCGTTTGACATGTTTTTCGGTGTGGAGTGCTTGAAGAAGTTAACATAATAAGGATAAAGTTTAGAAGTTATTGACCTTTCAGCCAATCAACGCTGCCACTGCTGAAAGGTCCTGTTTAAAGAAAGGGGAAGCGTTAAATGCCCCTCTCTCTTGTTCCCCCCCCCCCCAAATTCCTTTGTAACCTCTGGCTGGTATTTCCTGTCTGTTCCGTTGTTCGGGGCCTTTTTTGACGACCTGTGATGGAAACAAACATGTCTGAACATCACTGCTCTTGCCCTTTAAACTTTGTCGTTCTCCCCCATTTTAATGTTCCTCTCTGTCTGCCTTAGGGTGTGGTTTGAGCTGCATGTGATGGATCCTCCTCCCTCCCTCTCCTCTTTTCTGCCTTTGTTGTAGCTTTGCATTCTAGATTCCAAAGTTGTGAGTCTACCCGACACACCCAGACTCCTGCCAAAGCACTGCTGCAGAAAATCTACTTTCCTTCGTCACCCCTCAACTCTTTCTCTCTTCTTCACCTCTTCCGGCTTGATGCAGGCTATCGCGTGCTGAGCTGCATCATGCGTCTTCACCTAGCCCAGCCCGACCCAAAGCTTGTTCAGTTTTCCTGGCACCCATCGAGCAGTGGGTGGGGCTTCATGTGTTCAACTGCCCAATCCGACCGAGCCTGCTCTGCCATGTTGGATGAAGGGGTGGAGCCTGATGCAGCGGCGTCTTGTTGTGCTGATTCAAAGAGGGCGGAGTAGCAAGTTTTTCACTGCTGGGTGTGTGTATGTGTTTACATGTGTGCGTGTGCATGACATAAAGTTCGAACTAAAGTGTTCCTAAAGCAGGGGTCTTAGGTTAAGCAGCCTGAAGAGAGCCTCTTGGTAGTATTCACAGCAACATTTAAAGAGGATACACACTCACAGTCTGACCTATGGTATGTATCTGGATGGTATTTCCCTTTATGCTTGCTCTTTTGTAAATGCTTCCGTGGAGAAGCTTCCTGTTTGATACCTGTCACATCACTTTGGTGGCTGGTGTGTAGCAGAACGTTTGTTCAGATCAGCATTTGACAGTTTATCGCTCATGTGATCCTTCATGTTGTGGTAAGATCAGCGTGCTTCCCTTTAAGCCTCAAATTATGGAACTAAAGGACTAAAGATTTTTGTGTTAGTCTCTCTCAAATGGACCTTGAGAGCAGTTGTTGCTAGTGTAACAAAAACTTTGTTCCAAGTAAACGTGAACGACCAGCAATCAAATGTTTCATTACTATTTATGTATGTGGCATTCAAGGTTGACACCTGGCTCTTTATGGCTTTATATCATCTTTTTGTGCTCTCCATACTGGGTTTTCTCACTGTAAACGTGTGATACAATAATCCTGATGGGAAAATGCAGTACAAACACTGAAGCACAAGGGTTGGTTTGTTTGTCTTGTATGATTAGGATTTTGTTTGGCTGCAGTTGTAATTTTGCCATGGTTGTCCTGTTTCTTGTCCTCGCCTGATGTGACAGTTAAATGCGTCACCACCTCATCAGAACAGGTTGCCTTTTAAAGTACGTTTAGTCAACGCCATTACTCCTGATTTCACCCAGCTCTCTTGAAATCTGCCCTCCAGCAATAATGCTCCTCCTGCTGCAGCTCTGTGCTAAAACTGAAACGCTTAACTTTCACACTATTGCTCCACTTTCTTTCCTTGTTATGCAGCTGACTGCAGCTTTCGTCATTTCCACCACTGGTCAGACGTGAGCCACTTATCACTATTGACCTTTTTTCCACAAGTTGCCAGTGCTATTTTAAAACAGAAAGCTGAGGAGTCGTTTCCAGCCATTTTCACATATGCGTGTCTGTGGTGTGTTGGGTGGGGCCAGCATTAGTCATCAGTTTTCATAAGAGGGCAAAGCTACTGCTTCAGTCCCTGTTGTTTGGTAGGGCCTGGATATATGTACTGCATTGTTCCTTGACCAGTGACAAATGCACAATATGGAGTGCAGTCTTGGCGTTTCATGCCTGCGTGTGTTTTTCTATCATTCATATCTGACAGCAGACAAAGACTTGAGCAATAAACCTCAAGCTGACAGGCAGTTTCCTGTCGTGCTAAATTGAAAGACTACCAAAACCTGTTGGTTTCAGATGGCAGTGCGCCGCCCTTGCCACACTGTCACTGCTGGCCCAAGTCATGTGACAGAAATGGTGTGGATCTAAAGTGCTGCATCTATTTTGGACACACTCACTTAAACTATGCCCAGCACTGCGTCTAGCTCTCTCAGAATGACCATGATGTTACTGGTGTCCCGTTATCAACTACGTCAGGCAGTGTCCTCGCTGCTTACCCAGTGGCTCTATCTATGGACATGCACGGCATGTCAGTGTTTGCATACGTCATGTGTCTTACATGGAATAAAAGATTCAACAACATATGTTCACATATCACGATCTTTATATGCGCTGTTGTGTTTCAGACTACAACTGCACCGAATCCCAGTCTACTGTATGTACTGTATGTGTCTGACAAAATCAATATGTCCTTTGCAAAGCAGATCCATGCTAACTATTGAGTCTTTTCCACGCTTCGACTAAATTTGGAACCCTGCATCATTTTTATGACACGCCCCCCCCTCTTCTTTTACTGTCTTGTGCATTTCTGTGCTGCATAACAGAAACACAGAGTGCTGTTTAAGAAGACAACATCACAAGCTGCAGAAGTTAGTTCACTGTCACGGGTTCAACCAAAGAAGGTCTCATAAAGTTTGTATTATCTGCACAGTTTTCATATATGATGCGTGCAAAGGTTATTTCTGCTCTATTGGCTTTTTTATCAAACTTGTATACCTGTTGTGTGTATAAAGAATGAGCCAAAACTTAAGGCTGGACAGAATGGCAAGTGACATCTTGCATACTGTCAGTTCTACTATTGAGTGCATCTTCTGATAAAGGCACTATTGATCATTTGGACCTTTTAAGTTTTGCTGTGCAGTATGCTCCACGTATACAGCTTATAACTCACCTCCATCAACTTCACTTTACTTTCACACAGTCCAATATGTACTCAGATCAATACAATAAATACTTTATCAAGACGGCAGAGATTTCCTAAGAGTGGATGTTAGGCCTCTTCCGGTTGTTTGGTAAAATTAGTAAATACCTCCCAAAAAATATTCTGAAACTATAACCCAGAAAAAATGTGGCCAGCATCTGCAATCGTGTTTGGGCCACATTTGACACTGCCTGACCTCATGGCACCATAAGGCAGCTTCAAATGAGCCACAGGTCGACCAAATACCGAGCACATCTGGAAGACTCAGCACCTGCTATAAACCACGTCAAGCACGGCTCATGACATTTATGCAACACCTGGTCTGTAGAAAACAACTGTGTCTACTATGTTTGATCCAAATGTGTCTGCTCTGTGGGAAGACTTGTTGCTACTTCCTTTTTTTCTGTGGTGCGTTGTGGTTTGTGTTAACCAAGAAAGTGGTCCTTTCCCCCCACTCGTTGTCGAATAAGAGTGAACACAATTGGGTTTTCTTTGTCAAGAGGTTCTGAAACAATATTGATTCTATCATGTCAATATGCATCAAAATTTAAAAGGGAAAAACTCCAGCTCTTTGAGTCAATGGCGTGAAAAATTAGGGCAGTTTTAAAGTCGAAAGTGGGTTTAACCCAGTACCTAATGCGTGTACGTGTACTTGCAGTGTGCGTCTGCTGCTGCCGTAGTCATGAGGAATGTAGGAATGCAGAAGTCTGGAGTCACTACAGACTTCCTGAGAGTTTGGGTTGGTCTCAGGTGAACACAGAGGTTACACACAAACATTTGTTTTTAATTTACCTAAATCAGTGAGTAGGACTAATCCACAAAATGTTTCATGCTTCAGGTTTTATTTTATTTGAGTTAAAGTTGATGATTTTTTTTTTTTTTTTTAACCTTTCTGATTCCTAACCGTAGTGCAGGTTTCTGCCCTCGTCATCTTTGTTCACTTTTATTTTACAATAGAAATCCTTTCTTTCTTTCTTTTGTAGCATCTTCCAGTGTTGGCTTCCTTTTAAGAGGATATTTCTTTTATCTCTTTAATAAATGTTTTCAAGATCGTCTGATATTGACACTGTAAACATACTGATGAGCTCAACTATTTACTACTTAATGTTTCAGTGTATTGCTTCTTTTAATCGATTGGAAATGAACTAAGAGCTCTGTCTGTTTGCCTACTGTACAATTATAAAAGCGGGTCGTGCTTCCTGGCCTTTGTCAAGTGGCATCTGTCGGTGTTGTCGGAGTTCTGCAGTGGTGATGAGTCACCTATTTGCGTGTGGTTTTGAAGAATAGTTTCAACAGAGAATCCCTCATGAGGTAAATGCAAAAGCGCATGAACATGATTCTAATTTATACAGTGATATGGAAATATGTCATTTGTTCTGATCCGTACAGTGTTACTCTTTGTTGTAACTCACAAATCTGTTATAGGTTTTGCCATAATGTACGCTTCTGCAAAAGAAAGTTTTGATGAAGTAATGATGTCATTCATGTGGTCAGTATGATTACTCTGATGACACATCAAAATACCTTTTGTAGATAAGAAGGGGGAAGTCAATACTGTGATTGCCTAAACATCTTTAATCAAATGGAATTAGAGGTGCTTTTCACTGTTTCTTTAAATTATTCCTGTGTTGAATCAAACACTGCAGGCACATTAAAAAAACTAAATAAAAGCTAGCGCCACTAGAATGGCTTGAGTGTGTCTATTAGTTCTAGAAGTTTTCAGCAATCTCTTGTGCTCTATAGATGTTTGCAAATTCTGCTTCCAGAACAGATCACTGCCATGAGAATACAAGGCTTCAAATATCCAATGCTACTTTTATCATTTTGTCATGAAAATCCAAGCTTGTGGAGTTGTTGTCTCACATGCAGCAAAATGCGCCTGACACATCATGCAGTACAGCTCATCTGTTTCTTGGTTATTTAAGTAACTTGGCAACGTTCAGTATTTACAGTGGTAACGGGATCAACACAACTTCCCCTTGGCTGCTTGTGACCTCACTTCCTCCTCTGTGCCACTTCCTTTTTATTCTCGATCTAAATAATATGAAGTTGACTCTTAAAGCTGTCGGTTCATATCTGAAAAGTGTGAAAGGCAGAAGGCATGTGACTTGTGTGTGCTAATCCCGACCTGGATTATGACTTTGTGAGCCCGTGTGACTATTTGAGCGCGTGAGGAAATCATTGATTATGCCAAGTTGCAATCATTACTAACTCAGAGTTCACCTAATGCAGATGATTCACATGTCCTCTGTCTCTGTATGTTATTTACCTTGACTGTCATTCACAAGCATACATATGTGCTTTACCTCCATCCTACCTGTGTAGCTGTAAAAGAGGACGCATAGCTGGTTAACTCGCTCAGAAGCTTACGTGTGATTAGAAGTAGCATAATAACTGGAAGATATAGTTGGGGGGTTTCCCCACAGAATTGTATCTGTTAATCTGTTATGGATACTTCTGTACACTTCTCTTATTCTTTTATTATGATCATTATTATTATTATTATTATTATTATTATGAACAAATGGAAAAAAAACCAGTAATGCTCGCCGACAGGCTGGGCTGGGTCTGAGTCTACAATGATACAACTGCATACAATATATGGAGCTGAATGTGAAACGGACAGCAGTATTAAACAGGGTGGAGGTTCACTGCTCTGTATTCACACCTTCAAAAGAGCTGGGCTGGGCTCTGCAGCAAACTGTGCTCCACCTGGAGATCAGTATATGCTTCTAAAATACTGGACTACGTGCGCAACATGTATAATTGTTAACAAAAGAAAGTTTATTTTTGTACACGGTTGCATATTTTAGACTAAAAGCACAATCTTCACAATATTGTGAAGCTTATTACAGGTAGAATCAAGGCGTCTGGATGAGCCTCACATTTAATGACTGCACAAACAGGAAAAACAGTCCAGGGGAGCAGTGCTACTGTCTCCGCTCTACGTTACGAGGTTGTGCTGATATATTACCTGTAGCTTTCTGGAGCCTGTGCGAGTAGACGCAAAGAGTGCGATTTAGATGACCCCGAGAGTTGGCTTTACAGAGTCCATCTCCAAATGTGACTGGGCTGATCGGGTCAGATTCCAATCCCAGTGCATTCTGCTTGCAGTAACACCTTTTCATTGACGTGCGATCCTTATCCAGATAAAGGTCACATGTTTTACAGGGGGAAACTGAGTAGTAGTGTAAGGCTTTACTTCTTGTACATTTTTGTAGTTTAAAAAAACAAAACAAAATGAAACATTATTTGCTTCTGAAGGCCTGTATATTTCTCTCAAATGTATTAAGAACAATGATCTTTATGACATTCTACCTTGCAGAAGGATTTCCAGTACTGTAAAAAAACAGGCTAATAACTGATCAATATTTCAGATGACAGTTTTAAATGATAAACTACTGCCGTGCACCCACAGATAAACCATGGGTCCTGCAACTATCATTCCAGGAAAGTTTGCTTTGATTAGTACACATGATAAAAAGTAATAATATCCCATGCGTTGTAACACGGCTTCTATAGATTGTTTTATTACAGCTCAGCTATGGGGAATTTAAGACAAAGATCAAAGCATCAGTGATACAGTATGACTAATTGTTTCTATGTGAAGAAGTGCAGTGCAGAACAAATATGACTTCCATCCAGTATGCATGTGTGTGAATACTGGCTGCATGTCTTCAGCCACGGGAGGCAAAGGCCGATCTCTCCTGGTTCCTTAAGCAGAAAAATGTGAGCTATGTTAGCGTTCAGCTTGCACTGGATGCCACTGGCTGGAGATGTGAATCCTGCATTCTTCTTGTCAGTTTCTAAGGTGACCACAGACGACAGTCTCGTTGACGCACTGCTGTCAAACAGTCCCACCGCACAGTCAGGAATGTAGGACTTGAATCAAACACTTCTGACTGCTGTGTGATGGGTGTGTTTGTGAGCAGTTTACAGTCCTGCATTTCTCCCCATGTTTGTTTTCAACTTGAAAAGGAGACTGTATTGACCTGAACCTGTAACGATTACGATTTCAGCTTTATCCAGAAATAAGTCTTCTGGAACGTTTTGTTTTCCAAAAATATTGCTGTTGTGAAATCAACATGTTGCTGGGTGGTTTCTTGTGTTCCCTGCACATATTTGACTTCTGTCTCTTTCTCTCTGCAGTCGCAGTCCAGCCAGACAACACCCAAACCGGCAGCTCAGGTCTCTACTGGAAAGCCTGCACAGTTTGAGGTATTAGACATTCCCCTGTAATGCTGTTTAACTTCTTCTTCTCCTCCCTCAGTCTGTCAAAAGAAACTCATTTGTTGACTGCCAGTTTGACCCCTGACCCCCCAGCATTTTCTGTTGTTCTAGCATTGTTACTTTCTTTCCTGTTCCAGCACAGCTCTTTGATTAATAGCAAAAAGAACATTTTCCTTTTCCTTCCTTCAAACTCAAGGCAGGTAACACCCTGTTTAACCCATTAATGCTGCTCGCAAACCAAGGTTGTCAAACTGCTGCTTGAATGCTGACTGGAATATTCTCCAGGGAAGACTAATGGAAATGTTAAAAGACTTCATCAGTATTTCAATCAGGAACTCATAAATTAAGTGGAATGTAACTATATTAGCATGTATATGAACTCTATTGGTAGAAAAAATGTTGCAAACATCAGCATTTTGTTGGTAAACGGTTTCCAGGTTTGCATGATTGCACAGCACATATATTTAATGACTTAAAAAAAAGAAGAATTGGGATGAGGTGGGTGCTTTGGAGAGACCATTTGAGAAGCTTAATGTTAACTTGTCTTATTCATTCCAAACAACAATTGTGTCAATCTTCTAGCTGTTGACTTGAGATTAAGTTGAATTTTTTATTATTACTTCATGCAATGTACGAGTACCACCGGCACCATAACAACTCTGGAGTGTGTTGCTTCAGGACCATGCTCAACAGCAGATATAGTATTTTAGGAAAGCAGTTACTCCTCCAAGCATACTCTTGTGGCCAAATAGTTCATCTTTGTCTCATAGAGTCTCATTTATCCCATAAAACCTTTCTCCAGAAGGCATTTAGCTTGTCCATGACAACTACATAAATTTCACATCACCGTGGACAATAACACTGGTGTCACAGCAGTTTCCAGCTGAAGGCAGGCTTGAGCCTGTTGGTTCACAGGTTGTTCCTTAACATCCTGCTCCATTCCCTTTCATCTGGAGGTGACAGTTTGGGTCTTCTTCCACAACATGACAAAGTAGTGACATATCCGATCAAACTAAATGACCACAATATTGATGCTTATGATGAGTGTACGTAAACTTCTGACCATAACTGTATTTTATATAAAGTGTACTTCATTAAACACTTTTAATGACTATTTTTTTTTCAAAGTAATAGTACACTCCATTGCCTGTCATTTATCTCTTTTACTTGCATACAAATAATGTTTGAACAGAGCCATAGTGCCAGCCTGAATTGTTTTCACACATCTTTCAGCAGCGGGGCTTAGACGGTGTATAGTTTGGTGCCCGGCTTGTAGAGATAAGGTTTAGTCGGATATTTAGAAGTGAGAGAATTACATGGTTTTATTTTAGACCTATTCACACACTGAGCTTATATTACTCAGTCATTAACCTTCACTGTAAGTATCTCATTGCCCTGCTTCCTTCTTTTTGCTTTGCCACAGTAAAGTACAACTGCCTGTGTTTCAGTGTCCATGTGCAATGGGAAAGATAATCTACTGTGCTATAAAAAAAATATGTCCCTGCAGAATGTATGGTAATTACTATTAGCCAGTTTCTTGTCACATAAAAACACAACTATAATGTTCACCTATTAACCTTACAAATATGGAATCTTACTTGTGTGTTGCTTTTTCTGCAAGTTTAACGACTTTCAGAAAAAGCAGGTTATAATGGAAGCAAAAAAGGCTGAAAGATTTACTACATCTCAATTTGGATACTTTTGTTACCACAATTCCCTGTAGTACACGTAATGGCATAGCAGTGTTGCAAGTTGTGCAATTACCTGAAATGACAATCACATTTGACTGGGATTGTCATGCTAGCCATGGCATCTTGTGAACATTTTTAACTTATTAAGTCCCTGATTGCACATAATAATACATTCTTCTACAGTGAGCATGACAGTTTAATACACATAAATGCCAAACAATACAACAGCACGTGAAACGATAATGCTGCTAGCCAGCTTGCTAGCAGTCGCATCAGTATTTCTGCTGAGGATGTGTCCTTTTGGCTTAAATCAGTTGGTGATGCCTTCCTTTAAGCAATAGAAGGTATAAAACATGGAACCACAGTCACATTACCAGCTGATGTGCGGAGCTACGTTATGAAACGGAGTATTGTTGCAATCACCAACATATCTAATTGCTCACCACCCTCAAGCGTAACCAAGAAGATGTCATTTTAAGATATCAGGCTAAGATATATTACAGTAGGTTTCACAGTCTCTGTGGCTGTCTTGACGATAAGTTAACTAGCTTTCATGTGCAAAGCCAAGCACACAGGCAATTCTAGCATCCATAGAGCTGTAAAAAATTGCAGTTGATCAACTTCTCCTCACCTGGTGCATTGCAGACGCCAACATCGGGATCTGGAATGGCTACAAAGCCTGGGGCGGTTACCACGACAACAGGAGGAAGCTCTAATGTTGCAACAGCAGGGAAAGCGGCACCTAAAGCCAAACCAGAGGTAGATAAACTCTGGCGGGTATGAATAAAAGTGGTGGAGGCTTTCAGCGCTTTGGCGTGACATAACATGAATCTCTGCTTCTTTCTTTTGGCCTCAGCACCTCATGTGTGCTCATCACTAGTCATCTCTTTACGCGCTTCATCTTTGGTCATCACCGTTACGCAACATCTTACCTGTCTGTCTGTGACGTCTTTCTGGCACGGCCGTTCACTCATCTTGCATCAGAAGCTGGACTGTCACCGTGCCACCATAAAAGATCTGATATGACCTGCATGGGATGAATGCTCCTCACAAACTGTGACACTAACTTAAAGAATAACTGTCTCTTTTCACTTTCTTTAAACACATGCTTCTCGATTGTAGACTAACACTACGCTGGCCGGTGCTACTGTTATTGACATGTCGTTTGCAGAGGCGAGTGGCGCTACTAGAGAGGTGTTAAAGGTAATGCCATCATGGCCAAAACTCTAGCTAGTGCTTTTTCTTTGCTTTAATCCAACAATCTTTTAAATGATAATGTTTTTTGTATTATTTTATTAGAAATTTTGTGAACTGTGTGTGAGGTATTTGAATATTTCATGAATGCAAATAAATCCCCAAAGTTCAAGGTGATTAAGGCATGAAAAAGCTCCAGCATCTGAACCCTTACTGATCACTGGTCATCAGTCTCAGCCCTCATATTATTTTGAGATCTTTTGGGTAACTGTGACTGAGCTGACCAGTGATCAGTGTAAATGTTCTTCTGCTTCGTTTTCACTAACACTTTAAAAATTTACACTGTGTCAGTACATCTACTGGCTTCCTTGTGTTTTTGAGTAATCATTTGGCGACATGTAGACTGCACCTGTCTCCCAAGCCAAAGTCGCACCTACAATTCCTCCCACTGCTGGCACTGCAGCAGCCACTTCTGTGCCCGCTCCTAAAGAGTCACCTAAGGACACGGCTAAGGTATAAGCCTGACTACTAATGCCACTCTGAGTCTTCACTGCCTCCATGACTCTTGGGGTGTATCTTTCAAGGCCTACTTGCCTTTCACTCTTCTTTTTTCTTCCTTGTAGTCTTATCAGGTTTTTTGGGGTTGTGCTTACTTGAGACTGTCCAGATACCTTATTAGCTTTAGGGGTTTCTTGGAATGCCTTGGAATTCCTTTTCGGATTTTTATTTTTTATTTTTTTGAAGAACAAGGACTTTCATTCTTTACACTGCAGCTCTTTGCTCAGCATGCCTCTGCTCGTTGTTGCATTTCGTCATAGTCGACGCCCGTCCATTTGCAACATCGCATGCATCATCACTCCGAGTCAGTGAGGAAAAAACAAATGAAGAGGAGAGGCATACAGTTTACTCATGTCCCTTCTGACCCCAGTTTCATTGCACAACACTTCTAGATGAAAGAAGTTGGTGGAGGCTTTCTTTTCCTCAAGTGACTTCCTGTCTTTCATTTGTTTCTTTGGGTGTTTTGCATGTATGTAGCAGATCTGCACTTTTACTTGACATGAACTTGGCCTGTAATAGAATCAAATCTTGTTGCATTTTAGAGTGCCACTGCTGCCACAGCAGTCAAAGCTGATGTTCCTAAAGTTGATCCTGCTAAAACATCAAAGCCAGCTGCAGCAGGCACAGCTGCGGCTGGAAATGTGTCTGTGCAAGGCAAAAAGGAAGAAGCTAAATCAGCGCAAACAAAGGTAGATGTTCCTGAAGCCAAACATGGCAGAGGCTGTGTGTCAACTCTGCCCTCCGTATACTCTGCACAGTGATGATTTTGCATTCAATTCAATTCATCCTCTCGGTCTCTGTGTTTAATGAATGGATGAGGATGTTGTCATGAGGTGTTGTCATGGCTAGCAGGAATTTTTCACACCAATCAAACATTTTTTTTCTGGAAATTCTAAAGAAGAAAAGTCATTTCATTAAAGCAATTAACTAAGAAAGAGTTGGAATTTCTTTTTTTTATGGCTGATAATTTCATGATGCCTTACTCCTAATAGCACAATGGATATATTGTGTTGTTAAGGTCTGTGGCCTGATTCTGGATCTGTGTTGCAGGTTCAGGCGGAGGTTACATCCACAGCAGCTAAAGGAGCCCAACAGGTAAAGACTTAATGTAGCAGTGCTAGTTTCCTTTAAAAAGCATGTCGCTTGCGCTTGTGTGCTGAGCTGTGTTGCATGCGCAGGCACCTCCAGTGGATGCAATCGACGAGCTGGCCAACATACTACCATCAACTGATCCGTTCGCTCGCCCAGAGCCTGTGTTCACGGGGCCAGAGGTCAAAGAGGTATAGCATAGCCACAGTGTGCAAGCATACATGTTGGAGTTTGTGTGTGTGTGTGTGTGTGTATGCTTTAGAAAGTGAGCAGCAAGCTGCATGGGCCTTTAGTGTGTAACCGTGTAATGCATGTGTCACAGCATGACATCACCTCTGAGAAAGGTCAGAAGTGTGGAGAAAGGGACGACACACTGCCTCCAAACTACAGATTCAAAAATACGGTCAGTGTGCACCACTTTCCACTGCTTTCTAAACTTTCTACCCAACCTCACCTTGTTTTTTGCTTTTGCGTGCTTCGCTGACAAATTCGTAGGGACTACTTTATGTTGGTAGGAAACTGTCACTTTTAGCTTATGTTCTTTAGACAAAGTTGCTTTACAGGCATGACTTTGACACCAAATTAAAGCTTTAGGACTGATAACTTGTTAGTATGAAGCAAGAGTGGCTGACTCCTGCATCTGGAAGGATATTTGATCCAGATTAGTCTGAGGTTTTCATGTGAAAATCAAGAGGATATGTCTTAGCCTTTTCCTATTCCTGAGACTATGGCAGGAAATGTCCAATTTGACCTTGCAATATAAAATCTTGCCAAAATCTCAAATCCAGATTACATCCAAAATGTAATTGCTTTAAAGAAAAACCAAGCTCCATTTCTTTTTTGGTAACATTTTCATGCAAATCCATCAGCAATGTATTAAAAAATGATCCTGTTAAACAAAAAGAAGCAAACAAACCAAACCAATCAACAATTACTACTGGCATGTTTATTACTTAGAATTAGAAGGCCTTTTCAGATCTTAAATGATTTCACCATTTTATTTTTCTTACCAAGTGTAAAACTACTTTATACTTTCTAGGGTGGAGCTCCTGCAGATGCTAAACCTGTGGATGTCCCTGTAAGTAAAGCTTTTCAAACTCCTGCTATCAGTTCTTTGTAGTCCAGATAACTCACACATGCAGGAAGTGCTGTTTCCACTGTATAATCTACCCGTTCCTGGGTGGAGAATGTGTTGGGTGTTGTCCTAAGAAACCACCTTCTCCGTTTGAGCTTGTTGGCTCCTGTCCGACCAAACCCAAACACTCACAAATATATGTGCCCTGTCACATGCACACTTACATTGCGCACAGTGATACACCAGTTAAACCGAGGAATGTGTTCATAGTTACTCACAGTCACTAACACACCCACATTTGCATCATAGCCGACTCCCACTTTGGCCTCCTGGCATCGAAGAAGCTTTTTTGGTTCAGTGTCTCACCAAGTCTTTCTGTTCTTTCTTCCTGTGTGAGTTTAATGGTTTCAATTTTGTGTTGGTCATATTTTTGTGGAGTCAACACGATTTGTGTCACCTGCATCTCTTTAGAGAGAGTATTTGAGTTTTTGGCGTCTGTGGAATGTAAAGGGTGTGTCTGTACTTTTCCTTCACTGTTGGTACAAGTCTGGTTTGCATTATTTTGCCTTTTGATTTGGTCACTCATGCCCTCTAGTGGAACTTTGGAGCAATTCTTTCTGACTGAGTTATTTTAGGTTGGTGTAACGCACAGTATTTTTCATTTCAGAAACCACTGAGCACAGACGCGGCCCTTGATTCCCTTTCAGCTGATTTTAAATCAACTGGTCAGCCTGGACCCAAGAAACAAGAGGTCAGTCTTTAAGCATGAAGCACTTAGCTGCTACTTCCATTTGATGTATGTGCTGCACACTCCTAGTATGGCACCTGTGCTGTAGACTGCATTGGCTCCAATAATATCATTTTTGTCTTAAAGGTCTAAAAAGTCTCATTGTGTTTTTTTTTTCATCTTCATCCATAAAATAAATAGCAAAAGGCACATGTTGAGACTATAAGTGCCTCTTCTGCTGGCCCTGCGAACTTTGCACCTCCTCCTGTGAAGGTAAATTTACATTTTTAAGTCCCTGATGTGTCATTACAGCAGAGTCTGGCTGCAGAGGCTGATGCCTTTTCGTCCTTGCTGTCCCTTTTGTTGCAGAAAGCTGAAACTCCTGCAGCAGTTCCTCCTATGGCGGCTCCTCCAGCTGATAAAAAAGCTAAGATGGAGAAAGTCTCAGATGACTTCTCACTGGAGGCTGGACTCTCTTCTTCCAGCACGGTACTTTTACTGTAATGGTTACTTACAGATCTTAGCTCTGTCTTAAAATGTTTTAATAAGTAAATTTCTTATGGCTGTTAAAGTTAAAGCCAAAATTTTACTACACTGAAAATAAACCTGATTAAAGTTGCATTGTTATTCTGCATGGATCAGTGAAAACTAAAACATTTGTCTGTTTGCTCTTGTAGAAAGCGGTATCTCCTGCGGTTGCTCCTGCTGATAAGAAAGCCAAGATGGATAAAACCACTCCCGATGTCTCTGTCAAGGCTGGATTGGATACCAAAGCAGGCACCAAGCCCAAGACCAGTGAGGTGAGATGCAGGAGATGAGGTTAAACAACACGGGTGTCATTAGCTTGTCATAAACGCCATGTTCTCTCTTCAGGGTGACTCCATGTCTCTGGATGCTCTCGGTGCTCTGTGTGACACACTACCAAAAGATGCACCAAAACCTGAACCCCCCAAACTCAGACCTCAGGACATTGTATCGGTAAGAGGCACAAACAGCTGCACTGTCTTAAGCAGCAACTCTGCAGTCACTTTAGTTCAGTTACACATAAGATTCATTGCTAGACGATGTCTCACTTTGTCCCCCTTACTTTCTACAGGAGGGAAAAGTGAAGAACGAGAAGGGTGTACGTGTAGGAGAGAGGGAGGACACGCTTCCTCCAGATTACAGGTTCAAAGAGGAAGACCTCAAAAAACTGCCTCCTCCAAAACCCGAGGTGAGCCCAGAGTGAATTCATTTAACGATGAGCTCCATTGATGATAGATTTTTGAGGCCAGTGTTGATACTGATATTTAAAAAGTTACAGATTTTATAGGTTTGTTTTCTTTGTATGCACATAACATCACATTTTGTGAGGGTAATATCAGGAATCTTGAAGAATGTCAAATATCTTCTCTTTCTTTACGTCATATCTGCCCGACCCGACCCTTGCAGCCCAAGATGGACGCTGATGATGCTCTGGACATTTTGTCTGGGGACTTCAGTACTGCTTCAACAGCTCCTGCTGTCCAGGCTCCTCTCTGCTCCTCAGCTGCTCCTCTGCAGGTAAGCTCTGTCTCGATCAGTGACACCACTGTATAAAATCTAATATCCAGTTTTAATGGTGCTTTGTGATTGCTGCAGAAATCTCCCGCTCCTCCCACTGATAAGAAAGCCAAGGTGGAGGCTGGACTCTCAGCAACTACTGCTAAGGTACAGCAGAACTTCTTCCAATCATTTTTTTTAAAGAGATCTGTAAAATAACAGTGTACATCATGGCATAAGTTATATACTGAGTGAAATAGCAAGATTTATTTTGAGTTGGGCTTTTTCTTTACTGCCATCTGTGTTGTGTGGTGTAGAAAGTGGAATCAGCTGCAGCTCCTCCTGCGGCTGGGCCCGGTGCTCCTTCTGCTGAGAAGAAAGCACAAGAACACAAACCTGCTGCTGGGAAGGACGCCAAACCAGAGACCGACAAGGTTTGACATAAGATGTTTGAAGTCATTTTTCTTCTTTTTTGCCCTTCTTCCTGTTCTTGTTTCACTTCATATTCTTTAGACAGACATTTTATTTTTAATAGTTTGATAAATCCTGTTCTGTCTTCAGGGTGGCTCCATGTCTCTGGATGCTCTCAGTGCTCTGTGCGACACATTACCAGTAGATGCACCAAAACCTGAATCCCCCAAACTCAAACCTAAAGATATCGTCTCTGTAAGAGTGAAGCTACACCCTAGCATTAAATTCACAGCTTTTGATAACTTTTTTTTTTCCACCAGGTGATTTTGTTCTCTTTCTCTATGTACAGGAGGGCAAAGTGAAGGCGGAGAAGGGTGTACGTGTTGGAGAGCGAGACGACACTCTTCCACCAGCTTACAGGTTTAAAGATAAAGACCCCAAAAAACTGCCACCTCCAAAACCCGAGGTGAGACTGAAGGAAATTTACTTTATGGGTTAAACTTCAGCACATTAAGCTTATGAAACTCGTAGATCTACAACTGTTGAACATTTAGTAACTTGATTTAAGCTTTACTTTGTCTCCTCCCGCAGCCCAAGATGGACGCTGCTGATGCTCTGGACATTTTGTCTGGAGACTTCAGTTCTTCATCAGCTCCTGCTGTCCAGGCTCCTGTCGTCTGCTCCTCAGCTCCTCCTACACAGGTACACTGTGAATCAGTTATTTGTTCCTGCACATAAACAGCGCACGTATCTCTAAAAATGAAAAGCCTCCATCTTTTTTTTGGAGTCCCTACAAAATTCCACAAAATATAAAACTGCATCGTTTCAGTGCTTTGTTTCAAACTCTCATCTCTGCTTTTCAGGCAAAAGTAGAGGATTTGTCAGCTCTTGATGTACTCTCTGGAGAGTTTGTGGCTTCATCTAAGGCTTCTGGAGTTCATGCACCAGTCCCTCCTCCATCAAAGAAGCCACCAGAGGTAAACTTGTTGGTGTGAATGCGGGTTTTTGCATAAACTATTTTTTTTCCTTCCATAGAGGATTTCCCTGCCAAGCAAATAAATAAATATTATTTTGTTTTTATTTTTGCCACCATGGCTGTCATTGTGCCCTTTTACATTCATGTCTTTGTTTTCACTCCTTTTTTCCATCTCTGCGTTTCTGCAGAAAACAGTCTGTCCCGTGGAACAACCTAAAAAAGTCGATGTAAGCGCACAACAGACAAAGCCCAAAATTGAGAAGGTAACTGTGAGGAATCAAAAGTCTTCTGATTTCTTTTGGCTTTAGTTCTTCATTTATCATTCAGAGCTGTATAACATGCCTTGTCTAAAACTGGCCTATGAAGTTCCTCTTCTCTCACCCCTCAGGGTGACTCCATCTCTCTGGATGCTCTCAGTGCTCTCAGCGAAACACTGCCAACAGAAGCACCAAAGCCAGAGTCTCCAAAACTCAGACCTGAGGATATTGTCTCGGTATGTGGTGCCCAAAAACATATAGTTAGTGTTGTTTTGTTATGAGTGACATATTTTATTCCAGTAATGGTATACCAGTACAACTGAATTATCCGTGCACATATTTGGGGTTTTTTTAAACACTTGTCCTGTTTAGAACCCTTTAAAAAAAATCTGTATTTAGGAGAAACAGTGTGTCTGGACCAGCCAGTCATTCACCCTTTTCCCCTTTTTCAGGAGGGCAAAGTCAAAAAGGAGAAGGGTGTGCGTGTAGGAGAGAGGGAGGATACACTTCCTCCAGATTACAGATTTAAAGAGGAAGATCTCAAAAAACTGCCTGCCCCCAAACCTGAGGTGAGCCCAGGGCAAATCTATTTCTAAGCAACAAAAGTTAGATATTTATTAATGGATAAAAAGCCATAAAGAATATGTACATTTAGTAATTGAAATAACGGCTTATTTTCTCTCTTTATCTTCTCCTGTAGCCCAAGATAAATACTGATGATGCTGTGGATATTTTGTCTGGAGACTTCAGCTCTTCGGCCGCTCCTGCTGTCCAGGCTCCTGTCGTCTGCTCGTCAGCTCCTCCTACACAGGTACCAATCACGAAAAGCAATAGTATTAATTTCAAGTTGAGTATTATCGATTTTAAGCATAGGATTGTATTCTGTCTCCCCCTCAGGCCTCTGCAGACGCTGCTCTTAAGTCCTTGGCCGGAGACTTGGTTGCCTCCAGCGCTGCACCGGCAGTGAAGTCAGAACCTCGTATTCCTACACAAACAAAGCCACAGGTAAAGGCTCAAGTGTTTCTCATCTACTTATACTCTTTATACAACTATCTGCAGCTACATCAAAATCATATTTTTTTCTGGGGTTTTTGCACATTCAGCTGGAAGCTGGAGCAGACAATGCCCTTGATGCTCTGTCAGACACCTTGGGGGATATCAAACCTGTTCCTCAGCCCGCCCCAGGTCCCGTTAAAGATCCCGTCAAGGTAGCCAGCATGGTTTAAAAAAATAATAGAAACAATTTAAAATAATAATAAAAAATCTGCATGCCACTTCAGCTGTTTTGATTTGCCTTGTTGTTGCAGGAGAAAACGATTGCTGAGGAGAAGCTTATTAAAATGGGAGAGAGAGATGACACACTACCACCAGAGTATCGACCCACTGAGGAAGACCGTAAGGTAACCTGACAGCCTTTGAAATGAGATCCTAAAAGTGAAGTACATTTACTTAGCAGTCCATCAATTTCTCTACCAATCCATGCATTTACTCAGTACAACTTTCCTACTTTAAAGATGTGAACATATAGAGTGTTCTTCCTCTTGATAGTCTGCTGCAAGCTGGGTTGGGTAATGAGAATTACATTAAATATTGTGAAGTAATAACAATACAAAACATGATCAGGGACACTATTCATTCATTTAACTGTATTTTTCAGTCGGTGTGTAATATTGTGAAAACAGAAGTCTTTTACATTATATAATCTTGTTATTAGTCCACTAGTCCATCCATACACTACTGAAGACTGCAACATGTGACAGGGACATTTATAAAGTGTAGTATAGCATTTGTTGCTTTATTGAGAGTCTAAACTTCATGAATTTAATTTTAAAGAAAATGGAAGAAGCAAAGAAAAAAGCTGCCAACATCCCCAAAGAGGTCAGTTCCTCACACAATATTTCTAAAATAAAATAAACATTAATGATATATGTGAAAGATGACAATAAAGCATTCCCTTTTTAACACTCTGTAGAAGAGTATGGATGACACAACAGCCTTAGAAATGCTGTCCAGTGACTTCTCTGATGCACCCAAGCCTGATGCACCGGTCACCTCGTGTGCTGCCACAACAAAGTTGGAACCTCCTGCGCTGGACTCAGCTCCTCTGAAGGTAGTGGAGAAATAAAACCTACCATTTCTACTCCTTCTAGCTAAATTCCATCAAGGTGTGAGACATGTGCCTGTCTCACCTTAACTGAGCGTTGTGAGGTTTGACTCATAGTTGGGACTATCACTGATGATTACTTACAGTGTTAAAAATGGTCCTTACTTAGTTGTTTTATACCATCTTTGTACCTGAAACCACTTCTAGAAAATGCTTTCTTATGATCTTCTTGAGTTTATTAACTGTTTTTTATTTATTCTTGCTTTTCTAGCCGATGGCTGGTCCTGTTCTGGAGTCCCTGTCTGATACCCTGCTTCCAGATCCAGTAAAAGGCAAATCTAAAACAGACAAACCAAAGGTAAAAATCTATATGACTATTTAGAAGTGTTTAAATATTACACTTTACTATAAGAAACAGGACCAAATGTACATCTTTTTCTTGGAAGCTTCTAAGAAAAACGCTTCTGACTAAACTGCACTTCAGAAGAATGATTGCAGAACATTTATTTCTCATTGGTACATGGCGCCCCCTATAGGTTTCCTTTCTAGCTGTTACTGTGTCTGTGCTCACTACGTCATGGAGCAGTGTGAGTTGTAGAGCCTAATCAAGGTGTCGACTTTGTTACAGGGAAAGAGCAAGTCAAAGTCAAAATCTAAAGTAAGCAAATCGTCTGCTGCATGAAGACCTAATTTAGGCTGAATAAGCAACGTATCTGACACACTGGATCTGTGCACTTATAACTGAGCCAAAGTCTCACAGCAGAAGCAGTTATTGAATTCTAATTTCTGCAGGGGCCTCCACATAGTGGCATGTGACAAGCTGCTCACGCTCCTCACGCTGCTTTGCCTGATGTTGATTTCAGCCTGTAATACTGCAAAGGCATGAATTCTTTATCATTTTTAATACTTATTTGTTAAAAACATCAGAAACAACAAGCAGAGGAACCATCTGCCCCTGGCCAGCTATCAGCTCAGAGAAGCTCAGACGTTGTGCCAACTTCTACAAAGAAGAAGAGCTAGGTCACATGGTAAGATCTGTCATATTTAAGTGATTTAAAAAAAAAAACCCTGAATATTAGAAGGATAGATATCAAGTCTTTAAACTGACTGCTGAATATCACTTGTTACAGGTTGTCGCTTTAAATCTGTCCTCCAGGCCACGTGGATGCATCGGTGAGGGAGCTGCTCTCTGGATAACGATTCTATTTTTGTAAATTGTTAAGAATGTATATTGGAGTCAAGAAAAAAACCTACACATACCCATAACATTTACGCAATGCACACACATAGAAGCACAAACGGACATGCACGCACACTTAAACACCTATCTGCTTTACAGTTCAAAGATAAGAAGTTTTGTTTTGGGCTTTTTGGGTTTTTTTAGAGAATATAAAAGAGACTTTTAAAAACTGGATGGAAATGAAAGACGTGAAACTGTGGGAAAACGTTTTTGGGTGCCAAGAATCACGCATGTACATCACAGTTGACAGGTGGGGTTTTTTTGTTTCGTCTTTTTCTTTTTCCTACAGCAAAACACTTCTATTACAACACCGGTGACCTAAACCTGCTGGTGTTGTGACATTAGTTGGAGCAGTGGAGACTGTCAACTTGTGTGAGTGCAGTATGGAGTAGGTGTATAGCACCGGGAAGTTTTGTGCAATCCAGATGTACACACACACAAAAAGTTTTTCTATCATGATTGGACACCATTACATAAGACACTAGTGTACAGCTTAGTTCGCTTATATTTTAAACAATACATAGTTTACATTATTGAATATGTGGATTTCCCAGGAGGTGTTCTAATTAATTCTGTATTGGAGAGCTTTTTGCAAATGTCTCTCTTTAAACAGAGCAATATCTGTCAAGTAGGTCTTTTTCTGTGTTTTTGGGTTTGCAGAAAGGAAAAAAAAGACGTTCAAAAGTGCACTTATTGAAGCAGGATGTTTACAAGCTTTGTAAACTGCCGTTGTTTGTGAGCTGTAAAAGAGTTTTGCTCTACGTAACACAACACTGTAATTTGCAAAGGGCTACTGCTTTCAATTGTAAAGTTAGTCACTATAATTCCACCCTTTTTTTTGTAGAGTTAAGCCAAGATATGAGATGTATAAGGGGAAATGCTAACTAAATTGAAAAAAATAAATACATAAATAAATCATGCAGTATCATTTTATTATTATTGTACCTTAAAAGAGAAACAAAAGATAACATTAACTGACTTAATATGCTGGAGAAAATAACTAAATATTGTAGGAAAGGTGAACAAACAATGTGTTTGTAAAGGTGCAAGGGGAAATGTGTATGTATTAAAGTGCGTGGGAGTGTAATCTCCTATGAAAGAATTTTTTTATCCGCTCTTGACTTGTGGTTTTGCGCTCTGCTTACAGTTGTAGCACTCCACTTCCTTTAGACTCAAGGGGGGGGGGCTTAAAAAACAAATGTCTTTTGCTCAAATCTACTTTGGTGCCAAGACCCTGAATGACTGATGGGAATCCAAATGAGTGGGTTTGATGTGTGGAAAAATAAAATCTAATAAAGTCAAATACAGTTCATTGAAGAAGGAATGCTTGTCCGAGTGGTTTTATTTTTTTATTTTATTTTGTACAGCGTTTTATGTTGAAAATAGAAACGAGAAGGTTTTTTTTTTTTTTGAGGATGTGCAACGGTTAAAAGCAAAAACAAAAGAACGTGCCATATTTGTTCTTTTCAGTATTACTCTACAGTCTTAAAAACATGTGAATGAATAAAATCAAATGCTTTTCGAGTAAGTGTAATTTTAAACAAGCCATAAAAAAAAAATCTGCTTTAAATTGTTTTGATGACTAAATGCGAGTGCAGCAATTCAAATAGTGTGTGCAGAATGCAAAACAAAAGCACACTGTTATTGCTTTTAAAACTTCCCAAAAAATTTAATAAAAAATATTTAAATTCAAAAGAATTATATACAATTATTGCTCACAGTTCAGAAACAAAATGAATTCTTCTCAGGATCATCTTCAGCCGTACCCGTAACCATAAGAATTGATGTGGATTTGCAAAATAAACTCTTTAAACCACACAATTATCATTAAAAGGGTTCAATCTACCTGTGACAAAACAGTGTTGTTAGCCATCAAGCCACATGAAAATTATAACTCAATGTTGGCAATAAAAGGCTTTCCATTTATGCGCTGAATACACAACCACTTTAAAACCATCTCATATTTTCACAAACAAAGAAAATGTTTTAGGCTGACTTTAGCAAATAGGATGAGAAGATGCAGCAATAGCGTTAAAGAAAAAAAGAAGTGTCTGAAATTTCACCATTTAGATTAAACATATCGGCCGGGCATCACTTCTTTTGCAGGAGGTGCCGTTCGAGGTCTAAATTTTAAAAGACAAAAACAGATGTAAATTTAGATGATTAATACAAATAATAATTAGTAACCTTTGTCTTTTTTAATGTAAAAAGGGACTGTTTTCTTCAAATAGACTGCAAGTGTAATTGGAAATAGGGAGAAAAAACACATTCAACAACAATCATAATATACTATGGGTATAGGTATTTAATTTTGTTATTCAAATATTAATATTATATAATACGTTTTTTTTTTTTTCAAAAATAAAATATTAATGAAAATAAGAAGAAAGAAAATTGCTGAACAATATTAACAAAATAAAGTCTAAAATGTCATTTTGCTGTCTGGGTATGGTTCCTGATGTTGGACTAATAACTAAGTATTCCTCATTTATTCATGGACTGTATTCCTAGACTAAAATGGAACAATAATGTTAAATGTAAAAAAAAAAAATAAAGGAATAACTTACCTTCTTTTGTGATGGTGTGGGCATCTCCGTGTCCTTATCCCTACATGCAATTGAAATGATTTAAACTTGAGGTGAAAATATAGATTTTACAATAGTTTTCAGCTTTCCAAGTGCAGAAAATGACAGAATTTTATATATTATTCAGTTCCAAATTTTATGCACATGAAGATCATGTAGATTTCATATTGAAGATGCACTTACGATTGCAGTACAATATGGTGACGATGAGGAGCAGAAGAAAAAGGCCACAGCCACCAGAAAGAGCTCCCAGCATTATTGGACTACAATTAAAAGCAGAACTGGACTCCCCTTCTGAAAATGAACCATCCTTGTTTACCAACTTTTTCTACTCACAGAATTTTAAACATGAATATGATAAATGTTATAACACATCACTGATTTTGAACACTTGCCTTCTGCTGTCTTGCCTTCACAATCACAGGTTACAATTTTGGGCACACTCAGTTTGGTGGTGCATGTTGGTGGTGCTTCAGTTTTATCTTCAGTTTTATCTAAAAAAGAAAGAAGAAGTTAAAGTTATGTGTAAACCTACTAAAACAATAAACAAAACAATAAATTAAACCAAACAAAGAAACATAACTTACCTGCAGATATTTGTGTTGTGTCTCCAAACACCAGTGTATTACCTTGGATAAGTGACGCACAGCCATATAGGCCAGCGTCGTTTTTTTTGAAGGACTTCAGTGATAGACGATCATTTGCGTAAGTGTAGAGCTCATTAAAGTTTTTTGCTAAGGCCTTTTTTATGCCAGTTTTGCTGAAAGACCCAATGAATTCCATGTGATTGCTTAGAACTCGAAACCAGACAATCATGCTGGCCCCCGTTGAATCAGGTGTACAGCTGATATCAATCCTACCCCCTTCCTTTGCTCTTTCCTCTTTGAAAGTCCCTGAAGTGAATTCTAAAAGATTTTATAAAATGAGAGAAGAAAAAAACATTCTGTGTCTGCGAACAATACACAATAAACAAAAACAAAACAAAACAAATCAGATAATACTTAATAATTAAGTTCAACTTACTCTGACATGACACCACAATCACCAGAATCAGAAGCCATTTTTGGTCCATTTTAATCTTGCAGACGAGAATAGGAGCTAAACACGTCCTTTTCGTGTTTATTGAAGTCTGCTGGGAGATAATTCAGCGTGATATGAAACCCCGCCCCAGCTGTAACCTTCTTTTCTGCTCTGTCAAATGGGACCATTGCAGCAGTCTTGCAGAGACCTCCTGCAACACGATCGTGGTCTGCACAATGTTTGTAACCCACCCAATCTGCACTTCACTCCTCTACCTCTGGTTTGAAGCATTGAACACCACTACTTCATCCACAAACTATTGGCACACAAATGCAGCAGGGCGCAGTATGTAGGCTGAAAATGGATGAGATAGGAAGTGAAAACGATGCACAACAAACATAGTTCACGCAACTCTACACCAATTCTGCACAAATTAAATGGTGCATTATACCAAACTTTTCTTTGTTGAAGTTTCATCATGAACTCCTAACAGTCACTTTGTCATTGCTATGTAATTTGAATTTGACCTGCCTTTGGTGAATGATTGCTGAAATTTAAACATTCAAAGATTGCAAACATTGCTATATTTTAATCTCTCAGATTAAACTAGTTTAGAGAAATATAACAGTTTAGTTAAGAGTAAAACAGAAAGCATCAGGGTCTCTCAGAGGCCTTTTCTAAGACTTCACATTATCTTACATCTTACACCCCAGTTTTTAACATCACCATGTTCTGAAATACGGGCAAAAAGCCTTGAAACTGTAACAAGCACAAGATATAACACAAATATAACGTCAATAAATTAATTTTAAAAAAAAATAAAATATACTGTTATTATATAAACTAATATTCACTTTAGTGATTTCCCATCTTCTCAAGTTCTGGATAAAGATTGTTGTCCTCTTCAATTTATAATCACTGTGTTATATTTAAGATTTAAGATTTTTACCTTTATACTCGACTAATTTATGACAATTTCCAATATTTTCATTGTTCCAAATTATTTTAAAGTACTGTGTAGGCAAACACCCCTAAAATCCAATGTTAGGCATGCGATTGCGCAGTGTTACAACGCTTCCACAAGACCGATATTTACACCATTAGATGGCAGCAAAATGACTTAGCGCCATGTTGCTGTCAGTGCACTGAATCCTTGAACAAAATCACAAAACATACTTCTGAGCGTCCCAAAAAGCTGATTCTGTTCATCTGGACGTAGCGTTTTAAGTGGGAGAAACGTTTTGTCAACAGTACCTTTGCACAATTACTGAAACTAGTCCCCTGAATGAACAATGGGCTGTGAGGTCAGGATCTGATCAACTCACAGCCCAGTCCAGATGAACAGAATCAACTTTTTGGGATTTATTTACCTGAATGATTAAGCATCCATCAAGACATACTTCTGAGCAAAGACACAAACTTATGTAAAATAATTTGAAGTATTAGTCAAACCTGAATAATTCATTTTATTACAGGTGTACACCTGCTGAAACAAGTAATGGAAAATATGTTCAGTGACATTGGTCTGAATGGTAAATGGACTGGTTCGTAGTGCTTTTCTACTCTTCTTGAGCACTCAGAGCGCTTTATTTAACTTGCCTCTTTCATCCATTCACACATATTCATACAAGTACTTCTTCTATTGGATGGAGGGTACAGCGCATGATTTTAATCTTGTGAAAAATGAACAAAGTAACATTTAAAAAAAAAATGTTTTTATTGTTTTGTTATGCTGTGCATGAGCAACAGCATGAAGTCATTCTTAAAGATAATGGCTATCAGGTCTTTTTTTTCGGTCTTGGGGAACTTGGGGGACTGAAAATTTAAAGGAAACCGCTTGTGAGCTAACAAAAGATACTACAATTTTCATTATGGGAAAAGACAGGAATTTGAATTCATTAAATGTCTAGAATATTCATTTCAAAGAGTGTTCCTACCTGCTTCAGTTTAAATCTTATCAGTTTTATTCACAGTTTATAAAGCTATATTGAGCTAACAACTCTAGCAAAAGGAAAGAAGAACGTAGCAACCATAAAGCGTTACAGCTTGTATCATTTCAAGTGAAATGTTGTCTAAGAGCTGTACGGAAGTGAAACCCCCTTCAGATAAACTGAGTAGAGCAACAGCTGCTATGGCGCAACTCGAAGCCCTTTTTCCGGTTCAGTGCTGGAAAATAAATGCAGCAATTTGGTAATGGGCACTGAGTGCTGACATTTTGCGCTTTTGTGGGTGATCTGTTCCATGGGTGGGAGGAGACAGAAAGAATGAAAAAGAGGGGGGAGTGAGAGTAATAAGAGGACACAGTTTTGTTTGGTTTGTTAATCTCATTTAGCGTCTTTCTTTCTTTCTTTCTTTCTTTCTTTCTTTCTTTCTTTCTTTCTTTCTTTCTGTCTGTCTTTTTTGTCTTTCTTTCAACTGTTACAATAATTCCTCGAAATTCAGATTGTCATTGACCCTATTTTTGCTTTCAATAAGTCACTTTTATATTTATTACAAATTAAATCAAGTTTCAGTCTTGCATTGTTTTCAGCAAATAGGGGATTCTGTTGATGCATTGTATCAAAGGGAAGACCCAGTCAAAAAGCACACAATTAGCCCACTTCACCTTTCCATCTCTATGTTTCAGGGTTGAGTCACTCACAAACACACCTGCATGGGCTTCCCTATCTTAGTCACACAGGGGATCTCCAACCTGAAACCTGAGCGTGTGTGTGTGTGATTATGTGGTGGGTGACCAGGGGAAGCCAGTGAAAAAAAAAAGGTACTCAGCACAATAATGCTGAATATCCTTGTGTTCTGAAAATGCCACCATTACCAGTAAACACATTTGAATAGTATTTTTTTGTTCACTTTGGCTCAGTTATCATTGCTCTGCTGCTCAACTGGCTGGTCTGGTTTCAAGCATTATAGAAAAAGGAGTAAAGTGGAAACCAAGAGCATCAAGAGGATTGGAGTAAGTAGAAATGGAGCGCTCTAAAAGACTTCAAAGTTAAAGTGATTTGGTCAGAATTTTTTTCATAATTTGTGGATAATGCTTCCTGTTACGACTTTCATTTTGCTTTACTTTGTTGGCTTTTGCTAAGTAAACTGTCTAAATATTGCAAAGTAAGAAGTTACATCTCCTTGATACTGATATCTCAAAAAGGTCTACGCTGTGTGCTTTTTACAAGCAGCACAAATTTGTCCTGAATGGGCTAAATTTACACTCAGGCCATTTTACATATAAAATGTTTCTCTATCTGAAGACGTGATGTATTTACATATACTGTTTGGGATTTTTTGGGAAGGAAGCTGAAATAGTTTATACAAATGTGACAAATTGGAAATAATACGTGTACGTGTCTTCTTACTAAAGAGCTTGGAATAATTTTGTTTGTTGCACTTTTCAATAGAGTTTTGAAAATAGTGCACAACACTTTCTGTACACATGAAAGGATAAAGCTCAATTTTTCTGTGTATTGACTCTTATTACATGCATGAAACTGTACTTAATATTGATATCTCAAGATGGTCTGTATTAGAAAACTGCAGTTTCAATTTTAGTTTATCCTAATTGTGTCACAATGTGCATATTACCTATATTTAATTAAATAATATATAAATATGTGGCTTTTATGTATTTTGTATCTGTAGCAAGACGTAACATGAGATAATAGTTATGGATTTCACCACAAACAGTTGAGTGTATAGCACTGCCACATCATTAGATTAAAAATTGCATGCTGTTATAGTTTATGGCTGTTACAATATTTAAGAAGAAAAGTACTGGATTAAATTCCCTTTTTTGGGATGTAAGCACTTGTTTTCCATGATTTATGCTGCCCCCCCCCCCACCAAAAAAAAAAATTTAATCCAGAAAATTAATCGTGTGTATTTTCAGATAACCGGAAGAAGATGGATGGATGAATGGACGTTTACAAGACTTCACAAAGACATTGTTATTTTGCAGGTCAAACATTATGCAAACATTATCATTTGCAAACAAGTTTGTTTTGTTTTTTTAAAAAGTAAATGTAAAAAATGTATGTCTGATTTGACTCTACTATTACAGGAAACAAATGAAGGAGACATCAGAAAACTGAAAAATAACAGAAAAATAATGTTTACAGTTCATCATATCTGTGAGCATTTAGTTTCAACTGTGTCTCAATGTTTAAAATAAATCTATCTAGAAACAGAAAGCTGAAGAAATCCATTCTTTTTAGCATACATCACATAACTTAATGAATTTACTTACATATGATAATAACGTGTAAGGGTTCTATAAGTTTTTAATACATGTTAAAATTAAAAGCAAATACAAACAACAAACTCTACAAAGATTACAATATTAAGTTTTCTACCCAATGAGTTGGCGCACCTTTATGATTTGTGTTGCTGTGTCTTAAGATTATCTCATACTTACATTTTTGCTTTTCTTAAGGTGGCAGTGTACTGTGACCTTGGTCTACTTGGCTTTGACTGTGAAGCAGTAATACTTTTGCATAGTGCTGATACAGGATGTGTTTTTAAAAGTCTTCTCAACCAGTGTTACCTTAGTTTACAAGAATTCAAACGCATTCCTTAATTTTCTTGTATAATAGTTCTTGTATTTCCATTTATTAAATGTGTAACATCCTCAGCCAGTGTAAATCCATTTGGTCAATGAAATGTCTTCCAAAAACTCTTAAGAAGGTTTTCATGCATTTATTTATTTATTTTACTGCATTAATTTAGAAACTTTTTACTTTGTCTTTCGCTTACTGCTCCTCTTTCTCCGTCAGTGCTTGTGGTTCAGTCTGTGGTACTTTTTGTGGTCTTTTTGTTTCAGGGACTAGACGAATAGCTCAAAGCTGAGCGAAGCGATAGCATCTCAGTGAACATAGTTCGGTATATCCTCGTGCTCCAGCACACAGGAAAGAGCTGCGTACATTCCCTGCGACCCAATCAACCGCGAACTTAGTTGTGTCTTTGCACTTCTCAATCACCCAGGTGTAACTGGGTTGGTTTGCGTATGTGTGTGTGTGTATCTGTATGCATGCACACAAGGGTGAATAAGGAAGCAAGAGACTTACACTTACTATGAAATGACTTTGTAGCCTGTAATTTAACATTATACAGCAAAGCTTGTTGCCACATACATGGCAGTTCAAGAGAAACTGAATATGATGCAAGTTTACACATCAAAAGTAAAAGAAGACACCAAACCCTGTCACTCACCTACTCAACTTCCGCTAAGCACAATATTGACAATGGAAGTACAACGCCCACTTTCAAACCTCTATGCCCTCTCCACAGACAGGCACAGACATCTAAGACGAACAACGCAACAAAGCCAGAACGTCTTATCTGTTCCTATCACTGGAAAACATGCACAGTGCTTGACCTGTAGCTTCAGGACAGGAAACATTTCTGCTATTGCAAAATACCTCCTGAGTATCATTGCTTTCTAGGCAATGCTGCATTTTGGATAATTAGATCACTCATAACCACCATAAATGACTGAAATGATACAGTTTTATTGTTTAAACACAAGCATGCTCACAGAAATACCGACATGACAGTGCTTTTTGTTCTGTGTCTAAACTGCTGCAATAACGTGAAAAACACAAAGAAGTACAGAAGAAAGCAAAGAACGCAGAAAACTGCACAATTACTGTATGTCTATTTGTGTACTTTGTGATGTTTGCATCAAAATAAATGATTACAGTTCACAGCACATTAATACCTGATGAATTGAAAACCACATTGATAAATTACGCTAAATGCAGCTCACTGATTAGAGGCAGAAAGAAAGATTATAGATACAAAACACAACATGGGTCTTTAAACTTTATGTTACATTATGCATTATTACATGCGTTATGTTACATGGCTACTGCTGCTGCTGTTGAAAAAGCAAATTTTTCTTCTTGCTGAGAGTTCATTGAAGCGTAAATAAACTCGAGATGTTGTTAGAAGACCTGATATTAGGGGTGAATCATGCCTTTCGTGGCCGGAGAGAACACTCAAACAAAGCACTTCAGTCACTGCAATCAAAGAAGCAATATTTGTTAATTTTCATTAGTTTCAATAACCATAGACAACATTTAACATATGTAATACTTACCTTAAAAATACATGAGACGCAGGTTTTTTTAGAACGTCTGCCTTTTCCTTAATAGAGAAAACAGAAGACGGAGATTAAAGCATCATCCGTGCATATGGTGGCAGAATCAGAGTTTAAAAATACTGTAAAGAATTTTGATTTTTCTTGTGCATATGGATGAAAAATAAAATGAAAGACAAAAACAGTTGTTTTTACTAATGTTGTATTTACTTTGCAAAGTGGTGGTGACACTTTCTTGGCAGTCCTGTAAGTGAGAATGTTGTTGAAGAAAAAAGGAAACATTTTAGAAATAAAACATTACTATATCACAAAATTTGATTTTCTCAACCTTTATTAGCACAATTTAATCCATTTCTGGTCGTGTCTTTCTGGAACCTTTGTCCGGCTGTTTTGTTGACTTCACGGTATTTAATGTATTAAACGCTACTCACGGCTGAAGTAACGCAGCGTGCAGAGAACAGCCAGAGCCAAGCCTCCAAGAAGTCCGACAAGAGGCCAAAGAATCATAGAGCCACAGCCTCCTGGAACAAAGGAATAATGGAGTACATGTTTCTTCCCCCCAATGGAGTCATGATATAATCAATCATTAATCAATTTTCATTTTGCAAGAAAATGTTCAATTATGCACTGCTGCAAACAATTTAAAGTCCTTTTTATTCTTTTTATTCTATAATAACTTACCCTTGGAGTCGCCTGTATTGCAACGACAGGTTGGTTTGGATGGTGGTTTGGGTTTTGGCTTAGGAGGTGGTGTTGGTGGGGTCTCTGTCAAATAAAGACCAAAGAAAGGTAAATGGACTGGTTCTTGTAGAACGCTTTTCTGCTCTAGTTCTGCTGTAATTCAGCGTTTTATACAACATATCTCTGTCACATAGAGGCACTTTTTTCTTTAAGTGTTTTTCTAACCAAAATTTACACTCTGACGAACACAACTCAAGGTTCAAGTATCCTTCTTAACATGTAGATGGGTTAAGCCAGGGATCGAATCACCAGCCTTCCGATTAGGAGATGACTTGCCTGATCGCCTGAGCCAAAGCCACCCAGAAGCACCATTAAGAAAAGTAAAAAGCAACTTTTTTCTAAAAAAAAAAAAGAAAAAGTTGTTGTTGCAGCAATTCTCTACCAAGTTTCTAATTGGCAAAGAGAAGAAACAATTGACATGATTATTAACAGAATCGCCCTCCATCTGTACATCTGTTGAGCCAGCGAACAGTTTTTCAGCATTTTATTTTCTTATTTGTAGTTAGAATTTACCCATTTGGCCTATTGAATGTGTACCAATATCTTCTGTTTGCCCGTGCTGTGAGAAAGTTTTACTGCTTAAGCCTCGTTCAGAAAGATAAGTAAGGCAGCATCAGCTAGGCAAAGAGAAGCAGAAAGCCAGGATACAAAAGAACTTCTCAACGTTTACTTGTGTCAAAGACACCAGTTTGGTTTCCAAAATGCAAATATGCATTGATTTGCAAATGATTTAAACCTTATGTCATACCAAATGTGGAAACAGAATTTTTTATGATTTGAAAAATATACACTCATTTTGATTGTGATGCCATAAACACCTTTAAAAAAGGTTTTCTTTCTCTGGTGCAGCTTTAAGCGATAAACAGTGTTCACTCACTGTCAGAAGTGTTTCTGGAGTCCGTGCAGTGATTTCCATGAAACATCCATTTTTAACACAATAACTCCAGAGTGCATGAACATCACGGGCATTCCATACCCCTTTCACGTCTGTACAAAGATTTCCGTGCATTCCCTGAATCTTTTGATATTAAGTTCTCTAGATGATAAAATCGACAAATTTGAATTTTCCTCAGATACTTAGAAATTCTACCTTGACTACATATGTAGTCACACACGCTTTCAGAGAGTCGTGAAAGCTCCATCTTTTACTCCTTATGGACATTGGAATGCTTTTTCATACCCAATTTTATTAAAAAAAAACAAAAACAAAACATGATTACTTGTGGCATGCTCCCCCAGGTATCTTTAAACATTCTATAGCTGCTTCTCCTGGAAAAACGATCATATATATTTAAAAAAACAACAACAAAAAATCTAAATGAAGGTCTGTCAGAAAGTGATATTCTTTCTTTGTAAATGAGTAGCAAATCACTGCATACTGTTTTAGTTCACATTTTTGCAGTGCACCTTCACCGTTTTAAAAATGGTGTTGAATTCGACTGATACACCAAGGTAAGTGCGCCACACTTTTAAAGCTGTCCAGTGAGTCCGCAGAATATTAGACATTTTTTGTATTAAAGTAGGAGTCCTAATATGTTGGATTTACACACCAAAGCCTTAAATCATCCATCAGCTTGACCTGCCTCTTCAAAATCAGATGGATATTTTGAAAATTTCACATTTAGCCTGATATTTAACTGTGACAGGAAGCACTTAGAATACAAACCTCCTGGCAGTAGAAGAGTCCCAGGCTTCCATACTTCATTAAGATTTTTTTCCTTCAAGACACAAGAATAAATCCCTCTGTCTTCTTTCGTCACATTGATGATACGGAGCGCAAAAGACTTACTGCCCCTCTTACTGAGTTTAAAACGTGTTTTGTCCACGTTATCTCCATAGAGAGTACGGTCAGCATTGTTGCATCTGCCTAGAAAGTGGACTTTGCTACTCATGTCACTGTGGAACCAGAAGACTAAGTCACAAGCCATGCTGCCACAATCACAATCAATGGTCTCACTGCTTGGGATCTTAGGGTAACGAACGCTGACTTCTTCTTCCAGCAGCTTCTGTTTTAAATCTTGACCTAGGAAAAAGAGCGACATTTAAGATTTCAGCAACACATTTGTAGCACATTCAAAAACTCCTCCGAAATTATTTTTGAGTTACTATATAACAAGCTGCCTCGCCCATTCGTTGCAAAGGTTTATGGCTAATCCTCCCGTAAAGATGTGCAGTTAATTAAGGAAAAGGAATACTAATACGTGTAATAATAAATGCAAGTTGTCACGCTTCCTACATAGCGAAAGCCAGTATAAATCCAACTGGCAATATAAAATATGAAAATATGAAGAAATCTCCTGTATATATTTCAAACTCTTAACAGTGACATTTTGGATTTGCTGTATGGTGGATTTAGCATTTAGGTGATATTTTACAAGAGGCCTATGTGGTAAAACATCTTTTCGCATTTTACAATCATTTTCTACTTTCTATGTTTTCAAGTCAAATGCACAGGCCTGTGTTATGAAATAGTGTTATGAAATATATAAACATACACAGCAAGTCAAACACTGTGTTTGTATGAAAGGTTAAGACTTACTGGCTCTTGCTTCATGCTGTTCTTGCAAAAATAAATGAAATACAAGTGCTGTGTTACATTCAAGACTAATTTAGTTTACATGTGTCACAATACGACACAAATCTGATTTATTTCAATCTCCCCAGTAGAGTGATGCAAATATAAAAAAGACGATGATGATGAAAAACTACAGGGGAATGCTGCAATGTTACCCTTAAAGTATAGAAGCAAAACTCAAAGGCTGATAATTAACGTAATAACATAGCCGTATCAATAATCTATACTTTCATATATATCATGTCTAAGTGTTAAACCAACAAACCAAAGCTCACTTCTTTGACTCTTAAAGCCACATTTCATTCTTTATCACATGCTATGGCAATGACTGTATTTAATAAATGTACATTTTAAGATAAAAATCAGACGATTATCAGTTGAACTTGAAAACAACAACATCCCTCGGTAAGCTACCTGACTTTGCAACAGCAAGAACGTTTGTGTCTTATGAGATTAAAGACAAAGCTGATGGTCTTACCAGATGTCCAAAGTGGTCCTGTCAACAATAGCCATGCCAGTGACAGAAAGAACATTTTGTCAGGCCGTCGCTGTGTATCCGTATCTGTGTGTAACTTGTGTGCTAGCTGAGGGAGGTTGCTAATACTTTCTCGTCTTGATATCTATCTGTCATAGATGATGGGAGGAACTATGCTGACAGGGCCCTGAGGCTTGAATGCAACACCCTAAAATGATACAGAGGGCCTATCAGATACGGTATAACAGCATTACACCAGTCACTGGGACTTTAACGTACACGCTCTAAAACCCCAAATGCCTAATACAGATAAGGATCAGCACAAGTGCTGCATCAAAATAAACCTATTGATGCCATTCTTTATTCTGTTCAACTAACAGAGCCCAACGATGACAGCTGTTACTATTATGTTAAGTCTGTTATTTAAAAAAAAGAAAAAAGAAAACGTATTCATCCCCAACATTCATAGAGGCGTAAAGTGAATGTTTCACAGCTGAAAATGTGGTGTTGTCTCACATTATGTCCCACATAAACAAAAGCAATTAAAAAATGTTGCATATTTCCAGAGCAGCAGTTTGCAGTGCTGTGGTCTCTGCCCAGGTGCATGACCTAGAGTTCAGCAGAGCCACACATACAGAGCTTCAAGCACAGAACAAAAAGGGAATATACACATATGGCACCTAAACTCTGTAACGAAATAATTGCATACGAGGATTAACAATACAAAATACATTTAAATATTCAATGGAGTGTGTAAGGCAACTTCAGTATTCCACCTGCCATAAAGTTCTTAAAGACTCGCATGAAACAAACATTAAAGTCAAAACCAGTGAAGTTTGTGCCTGTGCAAGTAATTTTGCATTACCTTTTTCTTCTTTGAAAAGTGCACATATAGTTTTATATTATAATCAGTTCTTAAGTAAATATATCTCATATTATCTGACTTGTTTGATATTCACATTTTTACTATCCAACCCCTTACATACAAGCATTTAACAGTTACAGACCCCTGGCTGTGTAAAAACAGCAGACTATGTTCATTATGTCCCACTGCACCAGCATCATTGTTAAGGGGACTCATTATTAAGTTTAATCAGGCAGTTACAGGCACATTGCTTGAAACAGAAAAATAAGCCAGTTAGAGCTGCAACCATCAGTTATTTTCATGATTGCTTAAAAAAACAACAACCACTGATTGATTTTATATTTAAAATTACAGAAAATCATTACAGATATAGTATTTAAACTTTATATATGTACACATACATCACACACAGGACACCTATGCATTTCCAAATGTGGAGCCATTGTATGTTTGGCTTTTCACAATGAATTTTTATTTTTTGCATTTTGTGACAAGATACATCAACATCTACTCAATAAACTCAAATCTATGCCTCACGTTGAAGACTATGAGTTTCACTGACATTCAGAGATAAAAACCTGATTTGAAGCACTTTTCCCTACATCAAGACAGTATCTCTGCAATGTTTGATGTGTAATTTTTAAAGTTGCCATTCTGACAAAGAGAGGACTTTTGAAATCTCTTTTTCACAGACGTCCTTTTCACACTTGCTCGATAACAGTGATGATCCTTTAAATCATGTGGTGTTTGTGGATCTTTTGTGCGTTCGTAAAGGGTAAGGGTACAGAACGGTCTGGTGGGGATCTTAAAGTGAGAGGATGTGGGAACCCTAAAGTTCTACGGGGGTTGTACACTCAGGCGAGGAACAAGATTCTTTGAAAACAGATCTCAGGGGTCTTCAGATGTGCGCTCTTCACACATCGCTGAGCTATAAAGCCTTTGTTGGTCTCTCCACTTCAATGCTTTACGTCAAATGCTGCCAAGCTCTGGTTTTACTTGCCTGCTCTGCTATTTCTTTCTTAATTTTTTTACTTTAGTATTCTTTGAGAAGTCATCCATAAAAAATACAGAGATGTAGCAGTGTCATTCTCATTACCAGAGCTTTAAAGATAATTAATGTCAAGACCATAGTTCAGAAGATTATTTACAGCATCTGCAGGACTTCTGCACTAAACCATTTCAACTTTTGTGTCACTTCTATGATCCACATTTTTTCTTTGCGCCAGCAATCCAATCAACATCTAACTTAATAACGACTGACATTCAAAACACAATGGGAAGTTATTTCACGCATGTTGATTTAAAAGTTTTTCTTTATAAACTTTTCAGATAAATTCACACTCACTCCTCGTTTGACCACTACCAACTACTTTCATATCTAGGCTCATACATATAGCTCTCAATGAACATTTAACAATACAGCCCACAAGCAAACGAAAAGATAAAAACACAAAATTGTTTTTCTTGAGTAGATGTGATGTACCAAGAGCATCAGAGGAACAGTGGCTCGGCCAATCAAAGTATTTTGATAACTCATTTCAGATACCTTAAGATTTACTTAAAAGAACATTTGTGTAGATGCATGTAAATAAAAATGACAGTAGGGATTAGGAGTGTAAGTGGCCCACTTTATAGCTCATAGTTTAACAGTAGGTGATACTGTTTCCCTTTGGAGTTTCCTTTAACTACTAACTTTGTTCAGTTTGCACATTGCTCTTCAACCTGAATTCTGAGGTTATGTAAAGAGTTGTCCTCATTTGAACATCTGCACCTGTATGACCGCAAATGTGTTTTCTGGTTGTATAAATACAATCATAAAACATACACATGTACACAGTGCACTGCAGACTAATGAAGTGTTAAATCTGCTGTGGTGCAACACATGTGCCAGGCAGTATTTGTTGTATTTTTATCATTTCATAATACGTCTTACACTGAACTTCTGTACAGCACGTTGTCAGTGGCTTTATTTCAACTTTTGTGCCTGAGAGTGAGAACACACAGAGAGCTTCTGAAGTAATGAAATGAATAAGCTTCTGACATCTATGAGCTTTTATTTTCAGTACTGATGAAATGGATGAAGCTCAACAGTGCCAACCAGAGACTGCTAAAGGGATGACAATCTATCAAGTCCATGCCAGATGCACGCAACCATAATCAAATTTACCTTAGTGATGAGTTAAGAGTACTTCATAAACAAACAGTGCTAAACATTACAGCCATCAACTCACTGTACACACAAACCAAACTTATTATAAAGTGTCATAGTATAAAATTAATGCTGAATCTCCTCCAGATACAAACGAAATACATTCATTTCTTATACACATACAAATTGACTCTACATGGCTAGCCAGCTAGCAAACTTGTATAAGAAAACACTTTTCGGTTATTAGAGCAGATATAGAAAAGACCTTTGCTACCTGCTGACAGGATTTTTTTAAAATCATTTTAATATAGCTTATTATTATTTTCAATGTCATGCTTATAATAAATGTTTGCCAAAAGTAGTCCAGAATACTGTTCACTTCAGCTGCTCCTGCAGAGTTTAACACCCCAGAATCGAGTCGTCCCACAGCTTTTCCTCCTCTGTCCTAGTGTCTGCTTTCTCTTTTGCCTTCTTCTTCTCTTTTCTGTATTTAGGTTTAATGGACTCATCCTCTTCACCCTCCCTTTGCTTAACATTAATTTCAGTCTGAATATGCAGTTCAGTCTCTTTGCTATTCTTCATCATGACTTCTGGCTTTAATTTGTCCATAACTTGATCTCCTCTTTCCACTTTAAAGTTTTCCTTAAGGGATTTTCTTTCTTTTCGTCTCCACTTGCCATGAATTTTTGACTTTTTCCTGCTCCTCTCCTCCTCCGACTCAACAGATTGCTCTCTTCTTCTCTCCTCTGAGTCATCATCTCTTTCCCTCCTCTGGCGTTTCCTCCTCCTCTCCTCATCCCTTCCTCTCCTCACTCTCTCCCTATGGGATGTTTTAATCTGCCTCTTTTCTCTGTGCCTATATTCACTATGATCACTGTCACTTTCACTACTGCTGGAGGAGGAATACGAGGAGGAGGAGTAAGATAATGAGGTAGTACAGGAGGAAGAGCTTGACCTTCTCTGCCTTCTTCTCATGGGCCAACTAGTGAGCGGTGGAGGACCTGAGTTACGAAGAACTGGAGGAGGATAGTTGTAGTTTGAGGCACGTGACGGCAAGGGTGGGCCCTGAAACGATGAACACCCCATTTGAAGTGGAGAGTAATGACCAGAGTGGGACTGATGAGGAGAAATGGAGGTAGGAAGGAGGTTCGACACAGGTTTATTTAGTTCCACCATATTCTTCCTATTTATTACTTCCCGTTCTTCAGCTTCATCTTCCTTTTGCATGGTATCCTGAGGGAGGACCTGATTAGTCTTAGGAGTGATTCCACGAGCCTTCTGAACCTGAATGTAATCAGCCAGTTCATCTGCAAATGTGCTGTACAGTTTTTGCTGGGATTGGCATAGATCGATGACCTTCTTCTCCCTGAGCAAGAACACATAAACTTGAATTAGGCTGCTATTCAATCAGATAAATGGTGATGAAAAACCTACAAAATATAGCCTTAGTAAACCACAGAGGCATTCTGAGGTTCCTGCTTGAAAATGACATGCCCAAAATGAATTCATTATCTCTCTACAATTACAAACTCCCTGTAAACCAACTTGGTATCTAAATTAAGCTAACACTTGATTTGTGTCAGGTTGTTACAGGTTGCGATTCCTTTGTATATTTATAACAGTGTTATTTTCATATTATTTAGTGTCATCACAAATAATTACTTCTTGCCAAAGGTAAGCTGAAGTGCAATGTAGTAAATATTACACTTTAAAAGTTGACATTGTCTTCTTAAACTTACTTTATCTGGTGTTTGTTTCCCTGCATGTGGTCCTGGTACATCTCCACAGAGTTAAATTGCATACTACACATCTGACACATCAAGGAACTGCCTGGAGAAAAAGATTAGAAAGAAGAGAGATTTTTTTAAAAAATCCAACAACTTTCAACGGGCCAATAAAGATTTAGTAAAGTCATTTTTCTACTGTTTTACAAATTCTGGTTTTCTCCAAATCATTCATGCCATCTCCACAAAGAGATGCTGTAGCGCCTAAAGCTGAAAATAAAAAACAGGAAACTGCTTTATTAAACTTTCTGACATTCTGGCTCACCTGATTCAATCCCCTCGAGTCAGACTTATCAGATTAAAGTCAGATTATTGTTATAATAATAAATAATAACAAAACCACAGAATTATAGCTAATCAGACTATCTGAATCACATCCATACTTACTGTAATAATGCTACAAAGCCAACTTCTATTTGATTATCTCCTATTCACCCACCTGTGCTGGGATAAATCTTCACTGCTGATGTAGATGTTTCAACTAGATTTTTCACTTTTCCCTTCAGAACTTCCTGTTTCTTTTTCCCTTTCTTGTTAATGTTTCTGTCCTGGTTTCAGGCTGCTGTGGTGATTTTTATTAAATTCCTGAAGGATTTAACGCTCTTTGTATTATCCTGTTTGCTCAAAGGCAAAAAGTTACCTTGCTCTACATTGTGTCCTAGCTGTTTGAGCAGCTCCTGTCTGGCCTGATTCCTCTGGTGTTTGCGTCCACTGTAGTGCTGCAAGGCTACATGGGGATTCGTGAAGGAGGCAGTACACAGGGCACAGTACTTGTTGGGATCCTTCAAATCAACCTCTGTGCTACATGTAGCACTGGTGACTGCTGGATCCAAATCATGCTCCACAACACCCTCTGAGGATGGTTTTTGCTGAGACTTATCAGGATCCTGTTGGAGACCTGATGAAGCACGCACTTCTGTAGACTTCTCTATAAAATGACAGTGAAATCATGATGTCAACATATCTTCCTTACTGTGTGTAAATATCAAAATCTACATCAAGAAAATGCTTTTTGCATCACAGAGCTCAAACTTGCCTGATAGGTGAAGACTTTGTTTATGAAGATTTTTTGTATGGACTTTGCCTTCATAGTGTGATCTTGCCACCACAGGTGAGCTAAATACCATGTTGCAAAGCTCACAGAAATGATCTTTATCATTACTCATCGTCTGCTGCAAAAAACAAACAAAAACTATAAACTACTTATTTTATGAATACAAGATTGCTTTCATATACCCCTCATATTCTTTTGAGAGGGATATTATTAAAGCACTAATACTGTAGCTCTGATATTCTTCACTATTGGATGCTTACATTAGTTTGTCCTCACTCAGTTCTCATGATTACAGACAAGAGACTCCATCTGACAGAAAAAGAAAACTTAAACTTGGCCACTAACCTGGGCGCCTGTTGACTTTTCTGCTTTTTTGGTCTGCAGGTACAGCTTGAGTTTCTGAGCGTGTTTCTTTCCCTGCAGTTGGACAACATGTGAGACATTATTAGAAAATATTTTACTTATGGCAGGTCTAATTAAAGTTGTACTACGGTGCTATGATTTGTGCCTGGAGGATAAAACACACCTCATAGTGAGACAGCCGCTGTGACTTAAACAGCAGCACAGCCTCACACACATGGCAGTAACTGTCTGTAAGGAGACACTTCAGTAGCGCCTCTTCAGCTTTGTTTCCTGTGCGGCAGAATACATGAAAACTTATTTAAACATGAAGCACAAACGAAACACTATTAAATTATTAAATTCACATAAGAGAAAAGTTTGTCCAATACAACTTCCATTTTCTCAGTACACAGAAAAAAAAGGCTGAATCTTTAACTTTCACACAACCTTTATTGGATCATATATTAACCTATCTAATGGTTCTTTTTCAAAACAAACTAATTTGTTTTGTAATTTGTTAATTTATACAGTATGCTTTGCCTTAGTGTGGCAAATCTCATTCAACATTTACAATGATTTTAATATGACCTGCTAATTCTACAAAGGTCTACACAACTGGGGAGTTGTGAATATAACCACTTAAATACATATTTCTATTAAAACGTTCCCCTTATGGAAAAGTTTATTTATCATTTATGAGGGAAAAGTAAGATACACTTTTATTTTTTTTAATCTTCTAAAACTATTTCCGCTCAACACACACTTCCTAAAGTAGCATGCAACACACATGTTGACACATACTGCATATTATATTGCTAGCCCATAACAAATTGTTACTTGATTTCTTCCATTCTGCAGATTCTGGTTGAGATGCAATAGCTGATTCACTAGTGGTGCATTCAGTGCCAATTAACTAAAAGTAGACGTAAAAAAAAGAAAAAAAATATGTGACAACTTAAATACCCACACATAAAACAAAAAAGTTAAACTAATTCCTAAATAAATAAAAAATAGATGACAAATTACCCTTTTGTTGCAATACCTGTTTAGTGATTTACTTTTAAAAAGTACAGTTTAGTGATGACACTCACGCATGTGGATTAAATATTACGTTTTACAAGCAAAGAAATAACTTGTCTGCTCGGATATTTTGATAAAGTGTGGCCCAGAAACAACATTAAACCACACTGAATGAGCATGATGTTTCTGTGTTATTTCAACAACCTAACTGTTCAGCCAGTCTTGTATTGCTCATATTTTCAAAACTTTGAAGGACATTTTGCAACACAGAAATATGAAATTTATTAAAGTGAAATCAACGAGTACAGTGCTGATACCAGTAAATAACAATGTTTAGGCAAGATTATTGATGTTGTAGGCTGTACTGAACTAATCATAGGACATGATGACTGGTGGAGACTGAATTTCTGTTAGAAGAACTAAAATTGTTAACTACTTTACTTCAGTAGTTTTTTTAAATTAAAAAAATAACTTATTTAAAATATCTGCGTTTGTCTCAAATGTAAACACATGCACTTGCAGAGGTGCTTATCATGAAAAAATTTTCTAATTGAAATTACGGGACAGTCTGATATACTTATAAATACTGAAAATTACTATGAAAAAGAAAATAAGGCAATCAAAGGTGATGAGGGTTTACTTTTAAAGTGCTGAGTATCAACACTGGCATCCTACATGAAGTGCTGTGAAGCACATATAAAGGACCTCAGGACAATTAAACACTAAAAGGTGTTTAAATGCAAGAAATAAAAGACTGAAACAAGTACTCTATATGTACTCACTCTGATGCTCCTGAAGAATTTATGTGCACTGATATATTTCAAATATTGTACTTACCAAATGACTTTCCATTTCCATTTATTATCCTTTCACCTTGAGAACACTGTTTTAGTTTACTAATGAGTTTAACCGGCACAAAAAAGGTGGATGCCAACTTTAAGTTTTAGCCTCAATGATGCTTCAGGTGCTAAGGTTTGCAGTCCTTAATATTGTTTTTTTTTTTTTTAAATGGCGACATTTCAGACTAAGTTTACAATTAGACTAGCTTTCCCATGTAGGATGAAATAAATTATGTCATCCACTTAACAGTTTATGGCTTCTGCTGCTAAAACCGGTTAGTCGACGAATCGGTTAGCATTAACTACCGGTATATGGAATCATTTAAAGGGACTGTTTCGTTTCGTGTGGGGGTCGAACTTGCTGGTACTAGCTCTGAGACAAACATAAGGAAAAGTACCCTAACTGTTCATGGTTTAATCATCAAGCTGGGCCAAGGGTAAGAGGGAGATTTTCGGGGCGATAGTTTCTACTATCCTCCTCGTAGAGACCGCTATAAAATTCTGAAAGCCCCTCACGTTAAAGCAGATTAACGTTAGGCAGCCGACGTTAGCAAATTTAGCTAAGCAGCTAACGAGCTCACTAGAATAATGAGCTGGCTAGCCACATAGCAGAAAAGCTAACAAAGGCGCAGCAGGTAGGGTGCCATACGGCTGAATTTTCACATTCTGAAGACAACTCACCTTCAACCTGGGTACTATCTATTTTATTGTTTATTACTTTGTCAGCACCTGTGACAGAAGTCGCGTTAGGGATACTGGCAATGTTATTTTGAGAGTCTGACTCCGCAGTTAGCGAAGTACAGCCACTTGTGTCGTCCATCTTTTTTTCCCTACCTGAACGTGCATGCGCAGTAGTATTGTAGTCCTGGTACAGGAAAGCTAGTTTTAATAACTTACATCCTCCGTATTTTTTCGTCTTGTGTATTTTAAAGACTTGTTTTCATGAAAATCCTTTAACGAATAATCAGAAACGGCAATGGGAAAATCTCTCTGTTATGCTCAAATGATTTACTTCTTCTATCGAAATATCTAAAATCACGACTCTGCGCATGCACAGCAGGACCCGGATCCTTAGTATGTAAATGGAACTGATTCATATTTATGTATTTGCTACTTTTTTATCATCTAAGAAGTCAGTGTTTTCTCTCTATGCCTTATATTCATATCATTAGCTGCACCAAAAATGAAGAAAAAAAAACAAGTTAATATCAAAATAGATATTTTATTCTGGGACATCATTTTCACATCGAAAAAAACAAGACAAATTTACTGACAAACATTACAAACAGCAAGGCCAGATGATCACAAAATCACGTCAAGGCAGAAATACAAAGGAAGTGGGTTACTATAGAAAAGCCGTCTCTGGAAAGATGTCACTTTCTCTTCTGAAGCTCTCTGGCTAAGGCATCCAGCTGTGGAAAGAATTTAGTATGGCATTAGACTAATACACAGAAATCAATACAGGCTACACACAGATATGCACACTAATGCTGGATAAGCACAACTTCACTAATATGTGTATGTCAGTCAAGAATTTTCAGTCAATGTCAGTCAGATTTCAGAGTAGACAAAATCTCATGATCATATGATCATAAGAAATATACTGATGGCAAGACATTGTGATTCAAGTACCATTAAACATGCTACTGTTCATCTCTGCTTTTCTCACTTACAAGAATGTTTCTCAGGATACTCCTCCTCTGGGGTCTCAGGTAGCTGCATTCCCCTGCTTCACACAGCTTAATCTCCTCTGAAATCTAAGAAGCAAAACAGATTGAGGTTAAGGGATAAAGGGTATCTTCATTCTCAACAGAAACTACTCAGTGATTGGTTAAATTATTCACACAAACACTTATCCCAACCTCTGATGTGCCAAAGGAGTCCAGCTCCCTTTTTCCTCCAGGATACCAACCATGGGACCAGTGCTGGGCAAAGGACAGCTGAGCCCCCACACAGAGAAGCAGCCCCAAGAGCAAAGCCAGTCGAGACACACACATGATATTCCCACCTAGAAGAATGGACATAGAGTTAGTTTGAAAAATATTTGAAGAACACATTCTTTATTGAGAATTTCCTGCAATAAAAGCTAAAAAGAAAAGTGTTGTTAGCTGCAATAAAGTTAATTTTAAGACCTGAGCTAAAACATTTCAGTGCAAACTTGCTATATTATTATGGATGCTGGCTATCATTTCAGGCGAACATCCAAATTTTTCACTGCATTTGGAAAACTTTTACATAACATCACTTTAAGCCAGGGGTGTCAAACGTAAGACCCGCAGACCAGAATCAGCCCTGCAAAGACTCCAATCGCGGCCCACTGGATGGCTCTGGAAAACGTGAAGGAACACATACATTTTTGAACTTTTTACTGCATTTTCACAAATTTTACAGCTTTTCCCACTCATAAAGAAAAATGAGTTTGACATCCCTGCTTTCGGCGCTTCTATCATTTACTCAATTTTGAGTACAATATTCTAGTTGTCCTTTGTCATTCTGAAAGTAAATATTGAAAGTATCAGATCTTGAATCGAATAATAGTTTTAGATAAACTACTAAAACTGGGCAGAAATGTAGTCATTTGTCCTTACCTTAGTCTTAGATTTCACAGCTTTATCAGTCCAAGTTTCCCTCAGTGTACCTGCAGGGGTTCACTTCAAAATGTTCTTTTCCTTTGGTGGATTTAGTGCTAAAATCAGCTTGCGGTACAACCGAGGTGTTTTACTGAAGAGATTCTCTGCTCCCTCTTTCTTCCCCTCAATATATAGACCAATCCCCCAGCACACATCATTGTCTTCCTTATTCTTCCCCGCCCATTTTTGACCCCTTTGACTCCCTCTTCTTCTAAGGGGTCAAATGAATCATCCATGGGGACGAGACGTACATGCGGTCCGACCAATTCCAATTATCATCTGTAAACAGCACTGACACCCATCTATACCACCAATATCCTCTTCTACACTATGTCAATTTAAATAAGACATTCAAGTCATTATTAGTGAGATCCATCATCATTCTGTCACAGTCAGTGCTCATTGAGGATAAACCTTATACACGGTCAGCTTGCTTTCATTACTGGCTCTCAACAGGGAGGGCCTTTTAAGTAAGAATGCTTAGCCATACAATGTCTGAAGCTTCAATTTCCTACTTTTTACACCAGTATTGACCACAATGAACCACCACACGTTTTCTCTCTGACCTTGCTGACACCTCAGGGGGATCTGATAGGAAGAGGAACAAATACACTGGATTCCTGACCAATCCACAGGTGACATTATTGTCAATTAGAGGAGAAAAGGTATTTATGTTTCAGTTCACACCCAGGAAGTGACTGCATATGTTGCTACAGATGTAACATAACTCATTAGACATAATCAGTCAGTGGTAGATGCTACAACAGGCCAAGCTGACCATTAATAAAATCAGTACATTTTGATGTAAAAATTTAACCTTAATGGCCAATTCGTTTTCCCATTGCCTTATTCATCAAATACTATAATTAACTTAGAGGGCTAAGTTTGGTCATTATTAATGTATTTTTTTCACCCTACGAAGCAGAAATGAAACCATTTTCACTAAAGGTATTTCCTTTACATATTTGTGTGTATTATTGTAGGGTTCTTGCAATATGAGGCAACTGATATGAGGTGGCTGATGTGATTATATATATATAAATAAAATTGAATCTCATGTTGGCGCGTAAGTGAAACTAGCCCCGTTTAAAAATGGATATCTGCAGATTAGGCTCGACAGTGAAAGGTTTGTTGCTAAACATCCAGTTCTTTCAGTAGGTGTTGCAGACTTTGTGTTAACATTTTGACTTAAAGCTGCCTCTTAAATCACAGCATTTTTCAGCTCTTGATATAAAATTAGGAATTTCTTGTCAGTGTCAATAAAAATAAATACTGTACCCATCACACCGAGTAATATTAGGGTTAAGGGTTAACTCAGTACTAACACTACCAAAAATAGTCGCTTTCCATTCTTTATACCTTTCAATACTTCAACAACACCAGTGAATGAATGGTGCAAAGGGTTCGATATTGACTGGAAATCTTTCAAGAGCAGGAGTGCCTGATCCTTAAGGTAACCACAACCCATAGTCAATTATTTGGCACCACAGCACCAGCATTAGTTATTGAGAGGTGAGCTGTACATGTGTGTCAGATCATCGTGACTTTAAAGAAGCAGAGAAAACGTGGACGCACAAATTGTACTTAGAGATGGGATGTATGCTGACAAGAGGTTAAAATCTCAAGCACTTTATTAGGTTTGAACAGTATCTTGCTTAGAAAGGCCATTTGGCATTATATAATTATATATAATTTTATCATATATAATTATATATACATATATTCAAATGTTGAATAACAAAAAAAAACACAAGAAACAAACTTAGGCAAAATAAAAAATAGGATTTGCTTAAGACAATCATACCAAATTAAAAAATGGCCGAAACACATCTGTAATACATTTGAAAATGGTCCCGATACAGTTCAATATACATCTTTAAAAAAAAATTACAGGAGGGAATAGAAAATAAAATAAGCAAGGCAGCAGACAGGAATGAATTATAAATAACCTTACATTATGTACAAAAGCGGAGAGGGTGTTGACCACTGGGAGGAATGGTTCAAGAGGGAAAGTGAAGGATAAAAAGGAAGCAACAAGTGAGCGGAGATGAATAGGAGACAAAGAGAAGGTGATGAGAAGAGAAAAGTTGGGCAACAGTTTTCTGCTGTCTCCCTTTCTAGAAATGGAGACCGTGGATTGAGTTTCATAAGGGCATTCAAAACGCTCCAGTGGGGGAAAACACCTGGAATAAAGGGATAAAACAAGGGTAACTGGTTTCCCTTGGTGGTAAAGGATGCAAATCCTATTTCTGTGTTTTAGTTCTACATTCGGGGTACCAACACTTGATTACTAGTCATGGATCCCACGTTCAGCTGATATGGAATGAAATTAAAATACTATGCATTTGAAAAAAAATAAAATAAAGGTGTCAATGTTAGTTTGATGTACACAAGCACGAAATCCACAAATATACAACTACAGGGAATGTGAAAGAATAACTGACCCACACTTGGTTCTGGCTCCCTCAATTTGTCACACAAAAAGGATTTGTCATTGGTCAACAGGTGAAACATGAGGAAATGCATGCGAGTTAAGAAAACTCCAGGGATGATTCATTTGTTTTGAAAACCTACCCGTGAGGCACTTCATCAGTTCACTTATAATAACAAAATTAACAAAATATTGGGTCTCACAGTTTGGCACAGTGTCATGTTTTGTGGTCAAATTGCAGTGAGACATGATCACATGATTGAAACGTGCACAACAAACCCCTGTAATTTAAGAACAGACAGTAACGCTAAGCATCCCCTCTTCTATAACCTGATGAAACACCCAGTGAGTGTCAATGTAAATAAATGAAAAACATAATGGAACCTAACCAATCGTGTTAGCACTTGTGATGCTTTGGAACAAAAAGACCTGAAATGAAGAACATGACCCACTCACAGCCAACAGTGATTTGAGTGACTGGTCAGCTTAGCTGTCCGCTACTTTTAAGTAATCAGCCTAGGGCTTTGAGACCTGAAAACCCTTCAACAGATCAAACACAGTATAGTCACTATATTGTAAAAATCAAGGCCATATCTTTTTGACCTTAGCTCTCATTTGGTTCTGTACTTTTTAAGGGCTTTACATTTGGTGCAAAGAGTGCATAAGTGTTCAAACAATCAACATTGATGCGATCAACCCTTCTCAAAATTTATTATTTTTGAAAACGATATAGCCACTATCAGTTTGACACACTTGATTGTGCTCCTTCTTTTAATAAAATAAATTAAATAAAGGAGTGCTAATGTAATGTAGATTATACACAAGTATGGGTCTGTTTACAGTTAAAAGCTACAATAAGAAACACCGAACTAGCTGGAAAATTCTAAAAGAAGGAGAAAAAAAAAGATTACATTTTTTATTACAGTCTTTTAAAATCCAGCTGTGGGATCATATCTGAATACCCTGACTTTGGTGGAAGCCAGTACCACTTGAAGGTGACACAGCTGCAGAGATCAACTCAAGTTGAATATGTTCAATTTGTAAATTTAAACATCCTGGCATCAGTCATTTCCTGAGCGGACTGACCTAAAACCCTGCGGTTAACAGACATCATTTATCTTTTATTACAATCAAAAAAGGGCATGGCCTCAATGTTGACCTTGGATTAAATAAAAACACTGTAGTTCAAGTCTGAGCGCCATCCTACGACATTCATTTAAAAAAAGCATTGCATGGCACATTTCCTCTTTTAAAGTAACAACAAATCCATTTTTGAGAGAAATTGTTAGCAACAGCATTCGAGTAAAAGAAAACATTCCTCAGTTATCAATATTCATGATGGGAATTAAAAAGGCATCGCTCTGAAGGAGTGACAGCGCAGTCTCGTGACCCGACGCCAAATATTTAAAAAAGAAAAGGAGGAAAAAAAGACAGTAAATCCCAGAAGGCTCAAAGGAAAACTATAAACCCAGACAGAAAGGAAATACAGTCTACAAAATTAAAAAAAAAAATACTGAAGTGCTTATGTAAACAAAACAAATGCTGGGTATTGTTGATTTGTATGATGCAATAATGAGTTACTGTTTATGATTTGGCTCGCCAACATCATCAACATTACTGCTGATACCGTAACAGACCCTAGAACGTCATATAAGCCTTAATAAAACTACATGTCTTGAGTGTACGGGGCATATAAAATCTCAATGTTTTAATTAGTGATCCTTGGATAGCTCAAAAGTTTTGCTGTTCTGAACGTCTAAAGATGAAAGTCTCCAGACTCCAGAGCTACATACCCGACTAAGTGAAGGACTTTGGCACTTTGCAGACACGAGAAAGCGATGTGGAACCACGCCACAGCGCTCTCTGCCAGCTTGTGCTCCAGTTCAAACACACACAGACGCTCAAAGAATAATTAGCGGCTCCTGGTATTTAGGGTGTACGTTTACACGTATTAAAACCTGAGACTATGAGCTACATCAGAGATTCCGATCTCCAGTAATGAGCTACCTCTGAACCCCTGAAACCTAACAGAGAGAAACTGTAACTGGCTTGGAAAGCTGTTTGTTTTTTTTTTTTGCCAAATCGAGGCAACCGACCCAATGTAGAGAAAAACTGCTTGTGTGAATGTCTGAGGAGTGAAAAACAGTTCAGGGTCTGTGGGTGAATGTAGAAACTTCTGCTACCACACAAAGTTGCTACAGTGTGGCTCGGGCAAAGTTTAAAATGTTTTAGGTCTCTGTCCCCAAGGTGTTTACAAAAAATAAAAACAAATGGTTGTTGTACATTAGCCACCAAAGCATTAGATTTATAGTCATATATATTTATATATTTATACCAATAAAATACATTACAGGTGCCACCCTAAAATGCAGCCAAACTCAAAACTGTGTCTAAAACCATAATAATAAAATGCAACACAGTTAGGTATATATATACATATTGGGGAGGGGGGGTGAAGATGGAAAGCAAAATAGGGGTGAAGGGCTGTATTAACATCATTACAAAATATTCAAGAAGGCATCTCAGTTTTTTTCCTCTGTCCAGCTGCACTGCCCTGTTCTGTCCTTTGGGAGGAGACCTCTTTTCCCTTTTCCTCCGGGCAGTTCAATCCCATCCACAGATCAAGCTGTGATGAGTTTTTTGTTGTTGTTTTTTCAAAGATCCATCAGATGGGGATACGCAGCTCTCTGCATGGCAACATACTGAATGTGTGTGCTCTGGAGCGTGTATATGCTTTTATGAAGTGCATGTGGATATCTATTCATCCATTCATCAATGGCAGGTCCCTACTTGAAGTTGGCATAGTCAGAAAAAGCATCAATGTATTCTTGAACCACTTTGTAGCAGAACTCGTACTGCTCCTGCAAAGGGGAGAGAGAAAAAAAAAACAGCTACATCAGCTGGAGCTATCAATCTGTGACAGTTCAGTCACTGAAGTCATCGAGCCCACAATCTGAGAGGCACTGCGTACTCTCAGGCTAGCAGCTTGTCAATCAACCTGCTTTATCTCCCTTTTTGACTCTTGAAAATACTGACTTAGTTTTTACAGATGTCACAGAGCAAGAGAGCCAAGGGTCCCTTTTCTCATAGACCTCTACAGGACAACGGAGGCACTGGTCAATAGAAAGAATGTGGGTTTAATACTCTTCCACATTAGCTTCAGTTTTCAGACCCAGAAGCTACATACGCCCCTTTTCTACTAGGAACTGCAGTATTACCCACTCAGCTTGACTCGACTCAGTTTTTAGGGTTTTCCATTAAGCGTCTACAGCCAGCTGAGTCTGAACATTTGAAACACCTAAACAAGATCAATAAGAGCATCTTTCAAGGAAGTCAGTGTGATGAAAGCAAACTCTCCTCGTCAAAGACAAACTTGCTGCATAATGGGGCATTATAATAAATGAAAAGTTCAAGTTCAAGTGTAATAAGTCCTTACCAGTGTCTGCACCATGTGGGGTCTCTGCAGTCTGAGGCTCTTCACTGTCTGGAAGACATCCAGGATCCCTTCTGCTTTCACCCGCTCCAGAACTGTACTCAATGCACAGAAAGTCCCCGTCCGGCCAGCACCAGCACTGTAAACACAAACATAGCCAAAAATGCAAACCTCAGTATGCACGCTGGAGTCCGAGCCTGCAGAAATAACACATGCAAATAACATTTGTTTTGAGCGTACTTGCTAGAAACAAAAAAAGGGTAGGAACTGATCTGGGAGCAGTTAAAATATCATAAGGAAGAAGAGAACAATTAGTCTGAGCTGTTTTTTCCTGTGGTTTGTTTAGAGGAACAGTTTCCCAGCACCTACAATTGCAGGGCAGTTTAGAAGTGTACAACAGAAAAAAATGTAATTATATTAATGTTACGCATTTATCTCCGTAAATTTTGTTAGACTGGCACATACAAATTCAAAGGTTAGGGGTTTGTGTGTGTCTGTATTTTCTTACCTGCAGTGCACAGTGATTGGGTGGTTGCCAGATTGCTGCTGTTGTCTCTGCACTGCAGCAATTAAGTTGATCATGCCTTTACCATCAGTGGGGATGCCCACCTCTGGCCAGCCATGGAAATGGAATTGACGCACTACTCGAGTCTTGTTCTCCTGGAAAGATGGATGATAAAACAGATAATAAACAGATAATGTGTTTGTTCCATGTTAGAACTGCTCGGTTGTTTTATAGTATTTCATCATTTCATTGAGCCCTTTATTACCCTGGTGTTGGTGACCAAGAGGTCACGCACTGTGTAACTCTCGTTCTCTTCCTCTCTTTTAAGCTCAATTGTGATGTCTCCATGGGTCACTGCTGAATCACTGGGCCAATACTGAGCGCATTTCTCCTATAGGACACAGGACATGGAAAAAAGTCAAATAAAGGTTGATGACATGTTAGAAGTCATAAAATACCAAGCAGATTTAAAATGTCAGACACATCTGAAATATATGCTAATTTTTATATTGTATATGTAGTACTTTAGTACTGCATCCATCTACTTGGAACACAGAGAGAACCTTTATTACACATTAATTACAAAAACTAAGGAAAAAAAATGAAACTGAACTGGTAACGCTGGAATCTTTATTTCTAATTCTGGCCTTTAAAAAGGGATTTACCGTTACTGTTGAGCTTTCAAAAAAAAAAAAAAAAAAAAAAAAAAAAAGTTGCTTTTACTTGCTGGGAATAATTTATAGTGCAGTTAATAGAGATTCATGATAAAAACATGTCCACTGGCAAAATAACAGTTCTGCACATGTACTGCAATTTGTACAATGCAAGCCAGATGCACACATGCAGAAACACACCGTTTCACTTCACAATTCACCCCAGAATTAAGATGTTTCTAATATCAAAGTAGTACAGTTATAGGTATCACTGAATTGAACAGTACATGTAAGATTTTATTTCCCAACAAATCGAGCGTTTAATGGAGATAAAACAGTTGACTGAAGTTGCCAGCCTGTCATATGTAATGTAATTAAAAGTGACCAGTGATAAGAGGGTCATTTCCTCACTTCCTATTCGCCACTGAACTGTCAAAATCCAGTTGATTCACAGTAGAAGAAATGATCTTTGAAAACGGAGACACCAGTGAGAGCGTGCACTCAAACTCTCGCACTCTCAGTTGCTGCTTTTTTAGCTTGCTGTGTAGTTTTGTGTTGTTTGTGCATAAGGCTTTATACTGTGAGAGAGACAGTCAACAGCAGTATGTGTGTGACATAATATTTGCTAGTGTCTCACAAGAGAAATGTGACGCCACAAGTAATACATTATACAAGACTGGTAGCATCCAGTTGGAATCAGTCCCGATATCAATATTCTATCTTTACCAGTTACTGATTCGGTATCTAATACCAGATCAATAACTGCACACACACAGACACACACAGAGACCTGGCCTCTCTCCTCCAGCTCAGTGAGCATGACTATGGAGCAGCTTCTCCACTCCCAGATCATCCTCCAGAAGTCCTCTATAGTGTGTTGCAGGGGCCCCTGGCTCGCCATATAAGCATCCTTCTGACGATAGCCCTGTTACCACAAGGAGGAAAGAGACAGGAGTGATGTCCACGGAGAAAAAGTTTAATGATGCAAAAAAAGAGAGAGAACAAGAGCGGAGGGAAAAAGGTAGATGTAAAAAAAAACGATCGATTGCACGCATTAATGAAATGAAATGCTCCACTCTAATCCGGACACTGTTACACTCACATCAATGAAGGAAGCATTGACATAGTCGGTGTTCTCCTCTCCTCGTTTGACTGGAATGATCACTCTGTTGAACTCGTCTGTTAGAATAAAGGAGAAGCATTTCTCTTGATTAATGGAAAAAGCTTTAAGCGTTTGCACAGGAGCATATGCATTAATAAATACGCTGTTTTTATGCATTACTAATTCATATAGGCGCCAAATAAAAACCCACACCGCACAACTAAAATAGCTCGACTCACATGGAATGATCTGCAGAACTCTGTTCTTCTTCATGTTGACAGGAAGGTTGCCCGTTCTCATCTTGTCATTTTGAATCTTGATGGATGTCAGTTTCTAGAAATTACAAGATAACAAGCAAAAGTTTAAATTACTTCGAACTTCACAATATTACTAGTAGGAACCTCAATTGATACAAAATAATGCAAAAAGGAGGGGAGTAACAGAGAATAATTTGTCTACGGAAGAACACATAAGCAGACCTTAAATTCAGCCTCCAGACCACTGCAGCCAGCTCCAGGTGAGGGCGCATAGAGTTTGGCCAAGTGGGATTCCAGTGAGGTCACCTCTAACTCTGTGTCTCCGTACAGATAGTGCTCTAACAGCGCTTGGAAGATAAAAACGTACTGCATCTGTGGGAGAGAGTGATGATTGTGCAGAGCAAGACGGAATAAAAGGAAATCGTGAATAAATGACTCCGATACAGAGTTTTGATAATTCAGTAGTTAGTGTCTAGGTTTTTGCTTCTGCATTATAATCATGAATCTACCGTTGGTGCTTTGTGTTGATACTCCACTTACATCTGTCTGAACCATTTGACAGCGTTGGGCTCTTATCCTGGTGACAAAGCCAAACACGTCCACCTTCTTTTCCGCGATCATCATGTCCAACATGGCATCGATCACAATAAAGGTACCAGTCCTCCCCACACCCGCACTGACAGAAGGAAACATGATCTTGTGAATTGCAAGTAGTGTGCAGAGAAATACATAACAAAAACACAGTGGGCGGCGTGAAGCACACCTACTTACCTGCAGTGAACAACAATGGGCCCAGCATACTGGGGGTTGCAGGCCTTGACCTTCTTTAGGAACTTGAGCATTCCAATAGGGGTGAAGGGCACCCCGAAGTCTGGCCAGCTGGTGAAATGGAACTGGGTGATGAGGCGCTGAGGCTTCTTCCCAGAAACATCTCCTACCTGAGACACAAACAACACACACCATAAAGTAAACCAGAATATATAAAAAAAAAAAAAAACACACAACAAATTTCACAGTATGTACAGAACAGACTTTACACTGATAAACCAGGCATGGAAACTTATTCTGATAATAAACTTCAAAACAATGAGTAAAGCTCAACAGTTAAAGGACAAGCATGGTACCTGTTGGATGCAGAACTTGCGGATGGTGTAATCCACTAGAACCATTGTGTCTTCTACAGACACCCGAATGTTCCCATATGTCCAGCAGCCCTGGTCCGGCCAGTACTGAGCACACTTACACTAAAAAATACAGAGTGATTCGAGACAAAGCACATGCGTAAAGAAGTGCATGTAATGAAACACTCAGGTATTACAGTATTGCTGTAGGATTAACAGAACAAGTACAGTAGAGAAAACAAAGACAGGTTAAGTCATGCTGTGAAGGTCTTTGCATAAGGACTCATACAAGGGGGGCTTTAAAGGAGCACTCAATTTACCATCTTAACTATATTATGAATGTGGATACAAATGCAATCGTTCATATGTTAAAAAGCTGTTATAACATCACATAAATCAAATTAGCTCAAAAGAAGCATCATCATCATCATCATGTGTCCAGCTCTCTCACCTCTTTTCTCTCCTTCAGATTGGTCACCATGACTATTGTGACTGTGTTCTGCTCCCAGATCATACGCCAGAAGTCATTTACAGTTTCCTCCTTTGGCCCTGAGAGATTGAGACAGATGAAGCAATCAAGAAGCACAATCAGGTTTATTATTAGCGAACGACGGCACAGTTTGTTTCTGCCTGACTGCAACTGCCAGCCTCACCTTGAGCTGCAATAAACTTGTTCTTCTCTTGGTAACCCTGCAGAAGTAAAAGGCCGCGAGGACACATTAGCATGACACTGAATAAAATGTGATCGGTAAAAAGCAGAACTGTGGAAAAGAAGCTCAATGTATATACAAACATTTATAAATGAGGCATTAATAAAGTCAGAGTCTGGGACTCCCTCCAGAGATGAGAGATGCACCCTGGAGTGATCATCTGGGAGAGAAAGAATGACGCATGTTAATTCCACCTCAGTTTAATTGTGACTTTTTTCTTTTTGAAACTACGAGATCTGTTTTTTGTGTCAGTCAGTATCAGTCTGAGAGACGAGGTTTCACTTACATGGCAGGATATTCACATATCTGTTCTTTTCTTTATTCTCTTCCTTAGAGGCAGCGTCACACGTTGCCTGAATGGGGCAGACTGGCAGTGCCTAAAACAGGAGAAGAACACAGACATATTTATAGACAGCAGAGATTTGCATCAGTGTGACCATAAAGATAATTTCCTGCTCTTTTTGCCAACTGAACCTAATGCACATCACAAACTCATTTAGTGTGACTGCACAGTATGGTCTGTGCATTGATCAGGATTCATCCTTATTTATTCACCACAGTTTAGCTGCCTACTTTATTTTAAAACACTTTTAAAAACCTATTTGTTGTCACTTAATTTCAGGTCTAGTTGAACAAAGTATCCTGGCTTTTATAATGCAAACAGTCTTATTTGCTTCTTTTATTTGGTTATAGTGTATGCTTATTTTTGATTTAGTGACTGTTATGTATAGTCTATACCTAATATAAACTGTACAGCATGTTGGTCAGCTGAGCTTGTTTAAAATGTGCTTTAGAAATAAACTCTCATTTTGTGCAAACAGGGTTAACTATTTAAGCCAGTGGCTCCTTAACCTTTTCTCTTCAACATTTCTTCTTCATGAAATGGAATCATCAGCCTTACATTTGTACTGCTACCACGTGGAGTGACTAACACTTACCCTTTAATCCATTACTTTTCCTACATTAAATGTAATTATGTAACAACTGAGTCTCATGTGGCTCTAAATTTACTGGAGACTGTGCCTCCAGAATTAGCCAAGTCTAAATATGACTTTTGAACTGTTACTTGTCCTTTAATACAAATATCTATACTTTTTCATTTAAAGTTTTTCATTCTGATTTACTAATTAAACCAACAGAGTTGCATGCTATCATAGAGTGCTTGCTTGAGTGTGCCATACATTAAACTCCTCTCTGAAGAGCTTGTTGTCATCAGCCATGCGTCGGTTCATTTCTTCCTCCAGCTTGTCCACGGGAAGCGGCGGGTACTTCCTGTTTGTACTGGGTGAGCGGGCCAATAGCGGCACACTCTGGAGTTCTGTAGCAATGAGCAGGAAGGGAGGAGGCAGGAGCGAGGAGAAGGGGAAGGAACGGGAGGGGTGAGACAGGTAGAGATAAACACATGGGTAAGAGCATGAGACTAGAGATGACTTACATCATGCAACACTGACTTCATCATTCACTGTCTTTTCTTGAAACGCACAGCAGAGGGCGATGTGAGTCAGCGCTGCAACATATAGGACTAACTGCAGCTCTGCTGATTAGGTAATCACAGTGAACAAAAGCTTCCTCCAGCAGTGAGCCAGGGAAATGTTATCAGTTGGGGAAGTAAGATCAATCTAAGCTTATCGGGGAAAAAACACTGACTAACAAGTCTGGTCAACCTGGCTGTGCATGTTTGCCCAAATGACCCAAATCAAATAAGCTCAGTATTTCACCGAGATTGTTGCCGTATCTGTCAACAAATACAAAGCACACACAAACACACAGTCACCCAGAGCTGACAAGGGATGCGCGATTGCTTTTACCTGTGTCGTCTGACCTGCCATTGGTCAGTCTGAAGGAGTTCGAATGGCTCCCTGCTTGTTTGTACTTCTTAAACCTGTCGATCAACAAAGATCAAAGTGCATTTTAACACAGATACACACTCTTACTTGATCTCGCTCTCTCACAAAAACACACTACTTTTGTCTCACAGCAGAATGGCAGTCAGTCATTGCCATGGTAACAGCAGCACCTCAGGCCCTCACCACAGGTCTCCGTGTCTGACAAACATCAACCGTAGTTTACCAACCTGAGCATGTAGAGGATTATGATGATGAAAATGATGACCAGCAGGGAGGACAGGGCCACCATCACGGCTATGATCGGCATGTCCCCAGCATCTTCGTCACCTACACGAGGCACAAAGGGAAAGGGCAGAATAACCGATAAATGCACAGAATTTTAGGGGGAGGGAGTCAACACCTGATCTGATTCAGTGCTTTGGTTAGATGCCAAATTCCAAAACCATTACTAAATTATTCTCGTGTTCTGGTGGGCCATAAAAGCATGTGCTGAACTTGCTAAATGTGAATGCTGATTAGCTTAACGTCCACATTTAACAGCAGACATGTTGTGTTCTTGGTGCACAAAATGTGTAGAAGAGTAATGTTACCAACACACCAAATATAACTGATGTCAAAGAATAGGTTGAGGCACTAAAGTTCTTTCGACATTCAAAAACTCAAAGCTGATTCACAACTTAACAGCTGGCAAATCAAACAACTGCCTTTACTGCCAGAGTTAAAAAAAAAAAAAAAAAAAGGAAAGCACAATCACGAGCAAATCCAAAATTTGTTGTATGTAAAGAATAAACACAATAGCACGTTGTTACATGTAATACTACAGTGAAGTTCTCAGTGGTTCAGGGGGAAATTAGGCTAACTCATAAGAGAGCAGAATAGCTAATGCCCCCTTGTTTATAGAGGGTGACAATCTTTATATCTACAAAAACAAGCAAGGACATTTTCACAGGACTCTATGCTGTCCAGCAGTGAGCAGCCAGGAGCTGCTAATTAAAAGCGCTTTATTAACTGATCATCAGCAAGTGTGACCAACTATATATAAGCAGAACATCTGACAGTTTGTTGGTCTGAAGCCACAATCTTCTCAGAAATAGATGTCTAATAAGCAGAGACCTTGCAAAAAAACCCAAGAGCTACATCTCAGACTCTACTCGAGCCTCAATTAGCATGTTAAATGTTAAAGTTCATGACAACGCAAACAGAAAAAGAGTGAACCAGTACAGTTTGTTTGGAAAGGCTGCCAGGAGAAAGCCTCTTCTCTTTAAAAAGAACACGGCAGCACAGCTTAGCTTTGTAAAGTTGAATCTGAACAAACCACAAGACTCCTGGAACAATTTCCTTTGGAGAGATGACACTAAAGCCGAGATATTTGGTCATAGTGCAATGTTTGGACAAACAGGTTAATCAGCATTAACACCTAACAGCATAACTGTCAAGCACAGCAGTGGAGGGGTGAGGATTTGGACTTGTTTTGCAGCCACAGGACTATGAGCACCTTGCAGTCACTAAGTGAACCATGAACTCCTGTATAAGTATTCTGGAGTCAAATGTGAGGCCCTCTAACTGACAGCTAAAGCGGGTCCTCCTCTGTTGTCTGCCAACAGTGAGCTCGGACTCTTTCAACATCATCCTGCACTTTTCCCTTCCAGAATGGCCGTCCATGTTAATATTTCATTGCATGGCTTTAAGAAGGAAAAAGCCACAAATGGAGAGAGCAACAGGCTGTCCCTTAAGAATAAGCAGAAATCACAGTTTAACTGTGAAGGTCAAAAACTGGTTACACCCAAGATGACAGCACACACAGGATGATGGTATAAAACACTGAAACTTTAAAGAGGTTTGCTGTGAATTCAATCTGAATTATTAAGAGCAAATTTTAAGCACTTTTTACATATCAAGTCTCTACAAGCCTCTATCCTGCTGTGATGTTCGTGACTAGCAGGAAAGGATTGCAGTCACATTGCCAAGTTACCTGTTCTTCGTGATGTTACTGGGCTGTTACTTGACATTTTGTATACGTCACCACCATGTGCAAAAGTTACTATTTGAAGACCCTGTGGTCTTCTGGTGACCTTTCACTGCCACAGTTGGAACAAAAGACATGAGATTTGCCCTAACAACAAGGGTCGTTTGGTGTGCAAATAATGGCTGCCGTTTGTGTGTCGATGACTCGGCAGTAAGACACGTTAGGGCCAAACAAAAGGAGAGGATTTTCTAGAAACCTGCACTGTGGTGATCACAATGGAAAGACAACGTCAGTTCTTCTGCGGGCTAAATTCAAGAAAGTTCTCAACATTGCAGACAAACTATGCTGCAAAGAATGCATCATTTGACTTCTAGCTCTGTACACACTTTCTGGGAGAAGTATTTTGGAACGACGCCCAGTTGTGTTGCTTATTCCTCGCACAATTCCCAGGACTTTTCAGTGTTCCCCTTCGGACAATGTCTACATTGAACAGAACAAGAGCACAACAGGCTGTGAGTATCATGTGGAACTGACACAGCCTTGACGGATCTAATGCCATTTACAACTGCTTGCAACTTTCCACACAAAGCTCACAGACGGCCAGAGATAGACAATAGAGCAATTACATAACACCTGTGAACCCATGATGATTATGTCAGACATGCCCTATAGTGCTGTGTAGCCACATTTACATTGACCAGGACTTAAGGTAGATAGCTTGATGTGTATTGGAACCCCTATTGGAACATCTACAAACACATCAGGTATGTGTTGTTGTACCAAAAAAATCAATTAAATTAAAAAATGGTCAGCGGATGCTTTCATTATTCCATTTTTATTTCAGAGACTGGTAGGAGTGAAATTAAAAGAAGCAGACATTTTGTTATTCATTTATGAATCTAACAATTTTATGCTAAAGTAGAGATTTTCAAGTAAATTGGAAAGCACTCCCATTACCCTTCTAGCACCCTTCTAGCAGTGCAGTTTTGCAAAATTAGGAGGTAATAAAAGACTTTTTTAAATACACAGAGCACCTTCTAATTCTAACTGTAAGTGATAGCTAGATGGAAAAATAAACTCAATGAACAAGAAGCCAACAGGACACAACGATCATGTTGCTACTGACAGTTTAATGGATCCAAGCCTGGTTTTAGATTAAACATCTTGTAACTGTGTGGCGCCATCGGGGTCTGTGGGCTACTTTTGGTTATGCTATTGTTGGTCAATTTTGTTGCCGTGCCGAAGACCGAAGTTATAACATACAAAAAGCTTCTTTTGTAGTGAAGTAAGCGCTTTTCTCCGGGCTTCTGATGTTTGCTTTATGTAGATGATTCTTTTTATTGCATGTTTCTCCTTGTGGTGAACTTTACTTCTCTTTGATGCAATCTTTGCCAGCGTTCAGCATTCGACTCGTGTGTAATGTCATCACATGTTTTATGGATGACTGAATGTTGCAAGTTACATATCTATAATTTTAGACTCTTCATAGGTAAATACCAAATACGTGCAATAGACTTAATTCATAGTCTAATACTACACTTCATATTCTGGAAAAAATAAATACAATCCAACCTGCTATTATTACACCATTATAATGATCTTCCAAATCAACCAGTGACGTTCGACAGTGACTGTTATACTTCTCTGTAATTTCGTAATATGAATAATTAATGTGAAAGAAAAGGTTGGTGGTCTCGTGTTTCACTTGCAGGGGTATTAGCAGGATTTTCAGCGCACAGACACGAAGCTAACACCAGAAATCTCCCAGGTTTCAGTCTGAAGCTGAACAAACATGCTGTTTATTTAACACAATAAAGGTTCTAATAAATCTCTAAGATTCTGAAGAAGAAAACTTTGTTATTATGTAAAAGTTTTTGGCAGTGAATGCGTGGATGAGTGGTCAAATGCAGGTATGTCACGTCAGGATATTTCCAGCACTGCGACAATGGAGTCTAAAAGCAGAAAAATGTTCAACCATCTAAAATATTAAAGATTGACTCTTGACCAGAAAGCGCACTTGCTTGCTGTTTTCAGCTTCTGCTTTTTTGCACAAGTAGAGCACAGCTAAAGGAAAAAAACACCTTGACACTGTGTTTATAAGTAATCCATGATCTTCATTTATTCATGGAGCTGTTCTAATCTAGTGTCGCTGTCTGGTCATATCCAAATTCCCTTATCCTCTTTTGTCTTCTTTTACTCTGCTTCAGGCAGGATCTGTTCACACATAAGAATAAAAATGTGTCGTAGACAATCTGATGCCAGGCAGAAGGCTCTAACTACAGGCATGAAAGCACCAAGAGGCAATTTATTCAGAAGGGACACACTCGCATGGACCTCCATAACACCATCATGGAGCAGAAGAGCTCTCTGATCTTACCCAAACAGTTTGAATAAGGTTTTAAAGTATAACGCAGATTACACAGTCGTCACATGATGATCAGCTGATATGGTTTCTGCTTAGTAACAGATAAAGCCAAACTGATCGAGAGAATAAAATCTAATCAGAAGTGACATATTTACTAAGGTATGAACTTTTAGAATTTAATAATTTCCTACACTTCTCTTAAGACTGAACATCTGCAGTGAAGGTGAAATTATTAACTTCTTAAACACAGCTTTACTCCACAGACAGCTGTGGTTGGGAGGCTCTCATCACTGGTCAGACGAGTTCTAATTTTTCTTCTTTCAGGGCTGCGAAAGTTTTAAAATATTTTTTATAATATATATGTTACATACTATGTTTTATAGCTACACTTTCAGAGATAAGAGATTCAGATGTAGATGGAGTCTTGATGCAATCTAACTGGATTATTTTATTTATATACAGTGTTTGGATAATATGAGAAATGACTCAAGAGCAGTTTCATTTGTAATTTAAGAGGTTTGACAAAAATATTGGATTCATTGTTTAGGAATTACAATCATTTTCACAAGGACTGATTTTAATACTTAATGTGTTTTCTGTATTATTGTAGGGTCAATATAAGGTGCCTTGAGGTGACTGTTGTTGGGATTTGGTGATAAATAAATAAAATTAAATAAATATGAATTGAAAATCTTTTGCCATAACTTATTACAATTACTGAAATAAGTCAGTAACTGTCTGTCTGGAACCCACAGGACGTCACAACATTCAGTGTTCCCTCCCTTTAACTACTCTGCTGGGCCTTTACAGCAGCCACCTCCAGTTGCTGCTTGTTTGTGGGTCTTTCTGCATTCAGTTTTGTCTTCAGTAACTGAAAAGCTTGCTCTGCTGGCTTGAGATCAGCTAACTGATTTGGCCATTGAAGAATATCCCTTTTCTTTGCCTTGAGAAACCCTTGGGTTACTTTCACAGAATGCTTTGGCTCATTATCCATTTGCACTCTGAAGCAAATGGATAATGAGTACAAATGGTACAAATTAAACTTGGTTTCATGTGTCCAGAGATTTTTCCAGCACTGTGCAGGCTCTTTTAGATGTCTAATCTAGCCTTGTTGTTCTTGAGTGTAATCAGGTGTTTGCACCTTGTTGTAAACCCTCTGTTTTTCCATTCAAGTCCTCTCTTGATTGTAGAAATGATCAACAGAGGTCTCCTTCACTTGCACTGACATCTCTCTGGACCACATTCAGTTCTTGTATAAAAAGATCTGTAATTCCTAAACAGCAGTTTTGAATTGTATTTACCGTATATAGTGCCCAACAAGCACCCCAAGGTGCTTTATACTATAAGGTATAGCTCCTACAATAATAGCGAGAAACCCTAACAGACCCCTATGAGCAAGATCTTGACAACAGTGGGAAGGAAAAACTCCCTTATAGCTGGAGGAACCAGCCTCAGGGAGGGGCAGCCAACTGCTGTGACCAGTTGGGGTGAGGTGGGGGAGCAGGAAAGGCACACTGTGGAAGACAGCCACTACAATCCAATTTTGATTGTTTGATTTAAAATCCTGTGGCAATGAAAAAACAACAACCCCAAAACAAAACAAACAAACAAACATGCCAACTGTGTCACTGATGGACCTAACTATAATTTATTTATTATAACACGAGAGGTTTTTTTTGTCATTTTCACCATTTTTCTCTGTTGGCTACGACAATGTATCAATCACGTGTGATCTGGGACCACCGGGCACCATCAAAAAATTTTTCTGAACTTAAAATTCATATTTATAAAAGCTCTTATATAAACCTTGATTTTAAATCCCACTAGTCTGGAATTTTGACTGACCAGCTTATTTGTTTAAGGCTTGTAAAATCGAAATCTGAAATGTTGTGTTTCTTGCCCCATCTGAGTACCTTTTAGGGAGGCCTCCTTGTACTCAGATGTCAGCACTAACCTTGACTACATTGTGCGTGTGAGTAGAGATGGGAACGATGGCAAAAACTACCATAAATTTACCTGAAAAAATAATAATCTGAAATCTTCCTTTCATCATCCTCAAACTATTTCACTATAATCTAAAAGGTTTATATGCAAGAAGAGAAAAAAACAATGATGTGTGCATCACTCACTATTAGGGGTGGATGTTGTTGTGGTTGTCGGAGTCGTTGCAGTCTCTGGAGATGTGGCTGAGGTCTCATCATCTCCTTCCGATATGCTAGGAGTAAGTGGAAGGTTGATGCTTGGTGGTGCCTGAGGGGTAGGAGGTGAAGCTAGCTGTACTGTGGGTGTTGAACTATTGAGTTCTGTGTCCTGATTACTATCTAGGCTTGTGTCTGTGGTAGCTGCTGCTTCTGCTGCTTTTGTTGTTGTCGTTGTCGTTGTCATCGTGGTTTTTGTTGTGATTGCTGCTGATGTAATGACAGCTTGGGCAAGCTTTGTGGGTGGGTGTGTAGGGTTTGATACTGGCACTCCATCCTTGAGGGAGGGTGCTGTAGATGGCTTTGTGGGTATGGTAGTAATATCTGGAGGACCTGTTGAAGAAAACAGTACGTAATTTTAACCTGTAAAAATGAGAACATAAAGGCATTTGAATTAAATGTGGAAATGGCTCATACCTGTGACAGGGGCAAGATCCTCGGCTGAGCCCCCCAGGGCTACACCAAGTAGCAGGAGCAGGGCGCACACACCCATTCTGCCCTACGTAAGTACACACACACACACACACACACACACACACACACACACACACACACACACACACACACACACACACACACACACGAGACAAAATCCTATTAGTGGAAAAAACAAAACTGAAAATGATTGATTTTTTTTTTCAAAAGATAAAGGTTTGGTTGTTCTATAATCCATTATGTATTTTATAATCTTCCATCCTAATCCAACATGCTATTTGTTTGCAAAGAAAAAAAAACAAATAAAAACTTTGATGACGTGGGCTTGTGTGTGTTTACCTGAAGAAGCGTAGTTGGCATCAATCACTCATCCGCACAGCCTGGTCTGAAGAAAAAAAAAAGAAAAAAAGAACAGTTTAGAACGACAAGCAGATCCTTCCCCTCAATCATTTCCCTTCTTTTAAACTAAAAAACTGCAACATGTTTTGGTAATACTGCTTCCCCTATCATCCACCACGACATCCTGCCTCTGCTCTGCAAAGGCTGTTAAACAACCGTACGTAAACTAGTTATTTGTTTAAATTGCTATTTTTTTGTAATTCACAAACATGCTAGTTTTTTCACCTGTGCTCACTGTTTTTCATGCTTGAAGCCCCTTTCTCTGTATATACGAAGCAGCACTGAGCAGTGGAGAACTCAGCAAAGTGAAGGTAATGTTACAAACTTATTACCAAACTAAAAGTGCATTAAAATCGAATCTATGATGACAAAATGACAGGGGAGAATGACTCTTTCACATTCTCTTTGCTGCTGCTGTAAAGCTGATGGGATGAAGTGATAAAGCAGCAGTGCAGTGCTTACCACTGCCCCGTCACACAGGAAGGTTCTGGGTTTGCTCGTCAGCTGAGGCCTTTTTGTGTTAAGTTGGTGTGTTCTCTCTATGTGCCCGTGTGGGTTTTCACCGGGCATGTCTGCTTCCTTCTAGAGTCCAAAGACATGCCTGTTAGGTTAACTGGTGATTCCAAATTGGTTGTAGGTGTGGATTTGAGCATGAATGGTTGTCTGTCTCCTTGGTGATCTATCCAGGGAGTAACCCACCTCTTGCTTGATGTCACCTGGGACAAGCTCGAAAACCCCGGGGGCATGAGCTGAAGTTAAGAAATATTTTCATTGTTATCAGAAGCTAAATCTCAGCTGTCTAAATGAATGATTCAAAGAGAGCTGCAGTTAAAATGTTTTTACAGAACACTTTCTGCAGCTCGACACGGGGATAGTTTACTCCACTGAGGACAAACACGGTTACCTGTAATATCTGAAAAACTGTATTATTAGTATGTTTATTTCAATGATACCATGTTCAGATCTGTGTACAGTTGTGTTTAAAAGAAAGCTTTCACAGCACTCTGTCTTGTCAAAAACTCAGTGCACCCTTACTGCTTCCATAGGAATAAAGAGAGTAAGTAATTCCTAATCAGATGAAGTTGATTATCTGAGGATCAATAAGCATGACCACCTTCAAAAAAGCTGATTTTGGCAGTTTAAATGACTGGCGCATTTAGAGTTGTTTTAACACAACGCTACAGTCTTCCCAAGAGTGGACGTCCCAGCAAATTCACCCCAAGGCCAGACTGAGCAGTGCAAAATTACAGGCAGAGAAACTGCAAAAAACCCAGCGCTACATCTCTGAAGCTACGGGCGGAGGTAACATTGCACATAAAAGTTTGCGTACTTGTACGAACATATGATCTTGTTTGGAAGGGTCGCCAGAAGAAAGTCGGTTCTTGCTAAAAAGAACATTGTAGGCTTGCAAAGTTGCAAGATGTCTGGAGCAATGTCCTTTGGACAGATGAGAGCAAAAGCTGAGATGTTTGGCTATCATGCACTGTGCCACATTTGGTAAAAATCACATAACAAGTGTCAAACCGGTGGTGGAGGGGTGATCATTTGGACTTCTTTTACCTGTAAGGTTAAGCCAGAACTCCTTTGTACTTTGACAAAGTATTCTAGAGTCAAATTTGAAGTTACCCGACTCAAAATTGGGCCGTGCAACAGGACTATGATCCCAAACACAGCAGCAAATCTCTGACAGAATAACAGAAAAAGAAAAAAATCAGTGTTGCAATGGCTCAGTCAAAGCCTACACGTTAAAAGAGTTGCGCATAAACAAAAGCTCACAAACCTCAATGAACTGAAGCAACACTGTAAAGACGAATGGACCAAAACTCCCCCGCAACAATGTGAGAAACCGATAACATCACACAGAAAATGATTACATCAAGCTGTTACTGCTGGTTCTACAAGTTATTGAATCATAGGGTGGAGTGGACTCTGTGCAGTCAGTTGAGCATTCAAAAACTAAGCAGGATTGATGCTGAATTGGTGTCACACTTTAATTCTTGCTACAAATGTTCTCAAACTGAATACTGAGTGAACGGTGAATAAAAGGCCAGAATGCAGACAGATGTGAAGAAGGCAGAGGCCGAGTGGTTGGTTGGGTCGACTGTCATTCTTCTGCGTTATCGCAGAGACTGACTGAGCTGTGATAATCTCTGAATCTAATCCCACGGTCTTGACCTTTGAATAATCCAGCCCATCTGCCTGTGCTTACAGAGATACTTGTACCAGCCAACAGAGCCAAACACTGCAGCGCTACCACACAAACCACCGCTTTAAATCACAGATTATTGCATCACAGGGCAGAGAATAAATTGGGCTCTAAAAGCTATAATTGAGCCAGTTGCCAATATTCTGCTGTTTTGAACTAAGCTCATTCATTGCAGTACTTACATTCTGGTTTGAGCACACCACTCTGGCTACAGTTAAAAATGGGACATGATAAGCAAGTAATGCGGTCAATGTGGATGCTATTAATCTACAAATCCACTTGTTGCTCTCCCTTTCTCACTTTCAACCAACTACTTAGCCAACAAATGCCTGCTTTCAGGAAAAAAAACGATCCAAAGAAAAGCTATATCACATATTAAATTATGTCACTCATAACTCAAAGAGCATATCCTGTCTGGTCAAGTAGTCAGAAAAACAAAACTCCCTGTTAATACATCTTTGACCTAAGCCCATAAACACTACCTTACCCTGTTCTCCTCCAGTACTCAAAAAAGAGCCTTCAAATATAGCAGACAGGATGATTGATACCAGTCTGTGTGAAGCAGCGTTCTACCAGATCAATTTGATGAGATGCACTAAGATTAGTAATGTACTCGTGACTCATTGCTTTCTGTATGCTATCCACCGAGGCTGCATGACGTGTCACTGTGCTGGTGTAAGTGATATATGCCAGTCCTGCTGCTAACCTCACTTCACAGATGCTGCAGGTGCCTGAGAGGTTTTTATCTAGAGGCAGTGTAGCTGCAGGACTACAATAGCCTAAGGTGACATTTTAATGTATTTTAGCCTCTTGAGCAGTTGTTCCAGTGTGTAGGTGTAAATGCATGCAATTCCTTCTCAGAAGACTCATGTGTTGGTAGAAGACATCATTAATTTAACACGCACTGGGAAAGAGCTTCTATTTGTGCCACTTTTAGATTCTATGCAGGCAGAGCTATCTATTAAAAAGATACGCTAGGTGATGGACAGGGTTGGTGTCCTTACTCAAAAACAGTAATGCATTACAAATTACTTGTTACTTTTTTTAAAAAGGTAATGCAGTATGTTAATGAATCATTTGTTACAATACTCATTATGTTATTTTTGTATTAAGGCCTTTATACACATGCAAATATTTCACAATGTGTTCAGTTGGTAAGGGCCTAGATAATTACTAGTTAAGAATATAAGGCTTAGACTACAATCCTCCCTATTAACACAAATCCCTATGCTAAAGAGGAGATAAATATAATTATTTTCGTGTTTAAGTTGGACCACAATGCTGAAAACACAAAGCAGTTGAAAACCAGAGCAAAAAGACTACTCGTAATTCTACTGTAGATATATGTACAGGTAGGTATAGGAATAATACTACAAGACTGAGTGATCTTCACTGCCTTTGTTACCTGTTGAAGGCCAGACTGGCTGCTGGGCTGGGGTTGGCATGCACTCAGCTTTAGCATCACTCTGGACTGTTTGCTAGATTTGTGTCACCATGCCGTCAGTGCAGATGCTTGCAAAGAGCTGCTGTTGTGTCAACACTATAATGCTGTTGTTTCTGTCCTGGATGCAGTTTGCACTTTAGCGTCTCGTTCTTCTCCTTTCATACGCTAAAAATAAGAGTAACGTCCACAACGTCACTTTCAGTTTAAGGTAACACTTTACTTTGGAATGTGTTACCTTAAACACTGTAATTTACACTCAAATGAGGATGCAGGAGCCAAAGTGCTTTTAGTGTTCAATTAATTAGCTGTGTACTTGAATTAATAAAGAGGACACTGCAGCTTAAATTAGTCAGTCATGTGGTGCCTTGACAAGACACTAATGTCTCAAAATGTCTGATAAACATCGTCTTACTGTAACACCATTACTGACAACGTGTGACAAGCTCCTGCTTAAAACAAAACGCAGCAGCTCACCACTCCTATTTGATTTGATATTTCACAAACACATTTGACTGACAAAGCATTTTTTAATTCTCAGTCTGCCTTCTTTAGAGCCAGCCTGCTGCTCAGCAGTAAATATCTTTCCAACAGTTTCATCATACTATTCCCTGCAGAGGCAACATGTACATACACATACACATCTATTAGAGAATGAATAGCGCAAAAGGTAGTCATGCAGTTCCTGCTCGCCTTACTTTGGGCTTGTGTTGTGCAGCCATGTGAGTATTTTTCAGACAAGGCAGAGCACTTAGAGCTAGCCCTTTACAGTGGCCACTGTTTGGAAGAGCTGTCCTACAGCAAAGTGAAAGCCGCCACAGCTTCCTTAAGACTATGACACGCAACATAAAATCAATAGATTGACTGGTGGGAATAAAAATACAACGCAGAAATGTGTCAGCACACCCTCTTCCTTTTTAACTCCATTAAATAATGGGATGGTTTTTTTTACTCTTTTAAAAGATATACTTTTGATTTAGCTTTAGAAATAAAAGAACTATGAGAACCAACTGCACTGGCTGGAATGATCCTTAGATAAAAAGGACTTTGTTTTAAAAAAGTATCAATAAACTGACTTTTTCCACTCGGACTACATTTTTTAATTATTCTCTGACTAGTCGAATATTGCATGTTTTCTTATCAACATTAGGCATTTCCAATTATGTGTCATATGAGACAAAATGAGTCTGGGGCAGAAAAACTTTGGCCTCCACAGAATGCTGAGCACCCATGTGTGCCGGCACACGCCCAGATTAAATTTAGATTGACTCGATATGAAAACTTTCAGGTCTGAGAACTTCAATCAGAGCACTATTTCATAGAACAAACGAACAGTTTGGCACCAACGCTCCTTACGCAACGTTAGCTGCTAGAACATTAGCCTTGGAGAGAGAGAGATGTAATGTTGATGAAATGGACAAATTTGTAGTTAGGAAACTGAAATCCACTAGTTCCAGTTCCACCAGTGCTCATCAGTTAACACTGACAGATAACACAAAAGAAGAGAATGACTTGTATAAAACTAGCTGAGAAATTAAATTTCTCTACATAGCTTTAAACTCCATGAAAAAAAGTGTCCTCTGAGATCTGTGCTACAGCTATAAATATGAGTACCCTGCTTCTATTATCAACACATGATCAAGGTTTGTAAGATGGTAGCTTTTGTGTAAGATGGCTTTTCAAGTTGCTGCTGCTAGCATTGTTCCTTCTATGTCTGCTAGAATAGCTTTGTTGGCTACATTATTCTGTCTTCAGTGTCAAGGATTGGCGATTTGAATGAAACCAGATGCACAGTTCAATTTGATCCAGTTGCTAAACCTGTATGCTAAGGATATACCAGAGTTGCAGTCATGGCTAATTTGTAAGGATAGCAAGTGAGTCTCTCATGATATCCTAAACGTGTTTACTGAAATTATGTCCCGTGATGTTTTGAGAATGCTAATTAAATAAAGTCTCCAGAGTATTTCTCTGTGATTATGGAACAGACAGCTGACATTGCAGTCAAAGAGCAGGTGTCACATTTTGTGAGTAAAAAATTGGGGGTAGAAGAAACCAAAAACCAATACCCTTTTAGTTGTTTAAGATAACCTTATAGATTCTTAATGGCAGCCAGCAAATGTAGGGGACAGTGCTATGACGGTACATAAAATATCTTGTATTTAAAACTGATGAGCATGTTCTTTGGGGTTGTAATCAGGTGACTTATTTGGCCACTTAATATCTCATTCCTTTGTTTTGGGTCACTATCTATTTGCTAGTGCTGTGCAATCAGTCTGGCTTAATCTAAGCAGAGAGCATAACCCTGTACACTTCTGAATTCATTCTGCTTCTTCTATCAGCAGTCACATCATCAACGCACAGTAGTACCACAGTAGCGGTAGTGCCAGCCATACATGCTTAAATGGAAGAAAATGGATGGATGGAAGAACTGTGCCAGCTGTTTAAGATATTTATCTACAAAGTCTAATCTGGCCTTCCTGTTCTTGAGTCTTTTTTCTTTTGCACCTAGTTAGAAACACTTTGTATTTACATTCATGAAGGCACCTCTTAGCTTGGTCAAGACTTGGTCAGATGTTGTGAAATTATTTTTTTTTAACAATGGAAATAATTCAGTCATCATGCACTTTAGTCATCTTATATGGCCTTTCAGACCTTTTGGTGCTGCTGAGCTGGCAAATGCATTCATTCAATTAAGAATGCATCACATTGTTATTTGGCCACTCCTAAAGTTTTTTGCTGTCTGTCTCTCCAGCTTTATTATGTGTATTCGGCTTGATGAAGGTTTCCTTCACTTCCACTGGAATCTCTTTAAGTCTCATATTTACAAGTACAGTGAAGATCTATCTATCTATACATACATATATGAATGATAATATACTGAACTCTGAGAAACTGTGCAAGCAAGTCAAAGCCTTATAATGACACATACAATTCTGTCTACAGTCAAGCGCAGGCAGACCTAATAAGAGAGCAATCGTACAGTTGTGAAAGAGCTGGGCTGTTGCCATGCAATTTCATTCACACAGTGAAAGGAGCATTTATAGGTAAAATATAAAGGAAGTCCAATATTACATCTCCATGACAACCACAGGCCAAAATCAATGCAAGGTAGTCATTTGATATGGCAAGTTCTTGCTCATGGTTGAGGACTTCAGTGATGGTTTTGTATTTACATGTGACCTTAGGGTCATATAGGTTATTACTATATTTTTCAACTGCAGGAATATAAATGTATGAATAGAAAAAGAAGAATCCCTAGCAGTTGCTGATCACACCTTTTATCTAAAGTAGATGTGACTGAAACCACAGTCGAGACTGCTCGTTTTATCAATGTGTTAACGGGACAAGACTGTTGTGATTCAGATGCCAGGGAGCGAGTTGCAGATTTTTTCTGTGTGTGGAAAAGACTGTGTTAGTGACATCAAGTACAGTAGCATCAGCTCTAGTGTGACCACATTTTTTTACTTTTTAGTTCTCTTTGTTTTTGCCACTGAGAGCAGGGGGACTGGTGCTATGCTGAAAGTGATATCAAAATAACTACTCACATTCCAATCCCATCTAATTAATGGAAGGCATTGGAGGACTAAAAGACACTCATCTTTTATATTATTTTTAAAAATAATTGTATTTAGGATTCAATATATTTTAAAAGGTAAGCGCTTGACCCCTGTACCACACAGAGCCTAGACCTCAACGACAGGACACCAGCAGCAGAGTCAAGGGAATTCACCATTCATGGCTTTCTCACAAGGCTTCCAGCTTCACAAGTTTCTGCACTGCTTGTCTGTCTGTTTCCATTCATAGCATATTAATACTGTTTCTATGTCCTCAGAGGGAGGGGGTCTGGGGTAACTGAACTACTGTGAATGCTTCTCTTCACGGGAGACTGAAGTAGGTCTAAGTCAAGGCCGCTAGGACTCATGCTCTAAAACAGACCACAGATTATATGTCCCCAGTGCCACATACAACAGCCACAATCCTCTGGACTTCCCTTTTTGAGGGATACTACTCCCTGCTGGTGTGGTTTGTGTTCCTGTTGGCTTCATTCACAAGCTGGTGAGTTGATGAAAAGATGAAGAGAAGCATGGGGTTACTATTCTGGCTAATCATAAGGGCAAGAGAGACTGCTGTGTCTGTTATTAAGCCTGTAATGATCATTTGGTTCCATTAGGCTGGAAGGATCAAGAAAACTAACTTGTTTCAATGAGTGAAAGTGGTGAGTCAGTGAAGCTCTGCTCTGTGTCTAATTCGTTGTGGGGTTTCTCACAGAGCATGCCAGGGGCCTCTCAAGCTTTCCCACATTGGACACAGAGAGGATGTGGAGGCGCAAAGCATGGTCTCCCCACAAAAGCCACTGTGACCTTGAAGAGTGGTGCAGGGCCAAATGGACAGCTCAAGGGCCACAATGAAACTCGATTCACTTCTGCCCTTTGAAACTTAAACACCAAAACCGATTTGTAGATCCAGCATGCATCTGAAGCAGGCATGAAATCAGATTTTTTTTTTTTTGGGCACTGCACTACGTACCGGTATATAAAAACCATCAAGCCCCAAAAGTTGGCACTGAATGAGAACTTCACACTGTTAGTCTTGCTTACCTAACTGTTTTAAAAGATAATAAATCTCTGTATTTAAAACCTATTTTTAAACAGCTTTAGACTATATTTTATTGCTCCTGTGCAGCTGTTGGGAGGCAGAAAACATTTATCTTTGTAGTTGTTGGTGCCAACACTCATATCATATATAAAGCAGTGAAGGATGTAAGCTGATTTTATAACTAATTAACAGGAGTAATAAAAAAGAAAAGTACAGTTACTTGGGGCTGTAACAGTCATACCGACCTATGAATCATTCAAGCATATAAAAGGCACGTAACTCAAGGGACGACCAGTGTTGTGCTACACATTACCAAGAACTCATACACTTACTGATACGCTTATTAGCAGCTGGTCCGCCCCCCCCCCCCCCAAAAAAAAATCAGTCTGTTAGGCATTAAATTGTTTTGTACCAACAACATAAGTGCCAAAGTTTTATTGAAGAATTAAAGGTGGTCACACCAAACAGCGGTCCCCAACCTTTTTTGCAACACGGACCGGTTTATGCCCGACAATATTTTCACGGACTGGCCTTTAAGGTGTCACGGATAAATACAACAAAATAAAACTAGTACCGGTACCGAAAAAAAAGATTTATTCATAACACACGTGAAAAGACCCAGGAAAACCGAGTTAATGATAAAAATGGTAACAAAATAAAGCTGAAAACTGATAAAAACCCTGAAAACCATACATTTCACACCTGAGCCTCAACTCTCGCGGCCCGGTACCAAACGACTCACGGACCAGTACCGGTCCGAGGCCCGGGGGTTGGGGACCGCTCACTTTTCAAGTTTGTTAGAGCTGTTTTATGTCCTATGTATTAAGAAATGAGAGGCAGCTGTAGTCCCGTATTTGTATAGGCAGATTTTACAGTAGATGTTCTTCCTGATGAAAAACACCCATCCCACTAGTTTATATCTCCTCCCAGTCTCAAAGCAGGAATCTGATGTGTAATATGTTAACCATTACACCACAGGACCACACTTTTCATTCTTAAATAATGAACATCATACAATACAGTAGAGCCTGTTCTCCTAAGTGACCACTTAGTTATATACAACTCACAAAATCTGTGTGTGTGTATGTGTGTGTGTGTGTGTGTGTGTGTGTGTGTGTGTGTGTGTGTGTGTGTGTGTGTAGGGGTTGCTGTGAGGACATCCTGCTGCGTTCCGTCATTATACAAGCTTGGTCTGATGTCTGAGGTTGCCAAATTTGAGCTGAAGGTTTGATTCTTACATGTTTTCTTTATAATACAACATAGGGGGTATAGAATTTAATAACACCCCATAAAATTGACCTTAACCAGGTGTCAAGTTAAAGGCCCCTCTATCCACATTTGCTGCTGAGCCGATACCATCTGTTGATGATAGTAAAATGTAGACACACGTAAACAAAGGAGTAAATACAGAAAACAGCCCCCATCAATGAGTAGGCTATTACTGCATTAGAAATTACTCATTTACTTTTACTGATGTTTTACTCTGTGGTCAAGTTGCGGATAATTTCAATACATTTTATGTCCTATTGATTTATTCCCTTTAAGCTCTTTAATTTAATTTTGTCACATGACAACAAAACCATAAAGCAGTTATTGGAACATCCAGAAAAAAATCTTAAGGAAAGGAAATATTTAAGGAAAAAAAAGCTCTAATTTGCAATATATAAGTAAATAAACATCTCCATGATCGGTTAAGTACTGCTTATACAAAAAAATACACATATACAGGTTTACATGCACAGGGTGGCATTGCTCAATTTCCCAGCAACACTTGCCAACTATCCCTTGGTTATTTTGGATCTCTATCAATGGAAACCCAAAATGACAGCTCTGATATCTGAAGTAGTCATCCTACTGCAGCCGTCCCCTCCTTTTCCTCTGAAAGATAACAAAACCATCTAAGATAATAACATAATCACCGGGGACTTGACTTCAAAGCAACATCATGACTTGGCTTCTCTTTAAAATCCATTTTGTCCAGCTTCACCTTTAGGTGGTGCACTGAAAAACTACTCACTTGCTTACAGGCTCTCTGAGCACTCCCCCCCTTCTTCCAGAGCAGGACAAAACAAGTCTTGTTGGCAGGCCGATGGCAAATATTAATACATATAGCTTCAGTGTGAATCATAGGCACTCATTTGAAATAAAGTGAAAACCTAACACAACATAAATGTGCAACATGGCTCCAAATTCTTGCTTTTTATGAACAGAAATCACACACAAAAAAGTTTTAAACCCAATTACTGGCTATAATAACACATATGCCATATGAGGAAAAAAAGGTATTCATGTAGCTGTAGTTACAGTACTGCAGTACAGCCAAGAGTAATCCTTTATGTTGATTTCTAACATCCCCCAAAAGGGAGAAACAGCACTGCTTTAACACACTATGGTGGAAAAGGAAGGTGGCAACCAGATCCTCCTGACTGACGTGGACCCACGTGAGCTTACAAAAATCAAAAGAACCTCTTTGCACATCCAAAGTACTTTTCCATGTACAAAAACACCCACTGTTAATCGTTGCTATGAGCGTGAGCGACCAGAAACACCAGTCAGCCGGAATCAAGAAGATTTTAAAGAAACATTTGACTAAATAACTTGAAGATATTACATAATTACTATTTCCATTCAGCAGAGAGGCAGGGCAAAGCTGAAGGATGTTCGATGGCGTCCTTTCTAGCCAGGCACAATATTTAGTCAGTCATTAGTAATCACACAGGTTCATTTCCTGTATTGTGGAATAAATGTCATTAAGATCCAATTGACATATCGCATGTAGCTCCAATCAGGCCCCTGTAATGCATCATAATCCTCTAAATGGAGCAGTGTTTATCCCGCGAGAGGCTGAATTACAGTGCTCTTCCTCAGCAAAACATACAGGGCCCACAGGTGGAAACAAAAATATACCTCCAGCCCCACCCAAAAAGCAAACTCATAATATTGTGTCAGAGCCCTGAAATTGTGAAATTTCACAACACACGGGCCATTATTTTAAACACCCACTCATTGACACTCGACGCAAAGTTCCCACAAAGTGATTTCAAGCTATACTTATTTTATTTTTAGTAACTAGGCCAATCGTGAAAAATGTGGTGCGAGGATGATCACTCCACTTCCTCTGCTAAAACTCTGACAGCATCCCAACAAGACAGAAATAACTCATTTTTTTCTCTCTCCTTAGAATAGGTGCAAAGATATATACAGGCATAGTGAGCACGATTCTAACAGCCCTGCCTTTTTCTGCCGCATTGCCAAAGCAAACTTTTTCCCTCTTTTCACAATACGGCTTTCAAGGTGCTGGTGATGTTTGACAGGCAGATATGATGTTACAGTTTTTTGGTTTGGTTTGTTTTTTAATGGGGTACAGGGTGAAAGGTGAATATGTTCAGGCCTGACAGACAGAGGTCAGGATAAGCCGGAGAGAAGAGTCACAGGAGTTGGGAGGTTTTGTGCACTGAGATCGTCCTAACATGACATGACGGCTTCAAGTGAAGCTGAATGCCTGCTGTGGGGAGGCACACATGGTGAAGCATGGTGTATAGATATGTGCCACAGTTCAGTGAACTGAACCAAGCATTATAAGCGGAGCTTCAGGCTGACATTCTGTAGCAGAGGCTTTTCCCAGAAATGACAAGGAAGTCTCTGCCATGTCCGATCAGCCTGACGATGTTCCTCTCCCTCTCTCTGCTCTGACTTTGAGGCTTTCACACTCTTTCGCTGATGCTCAGCTCGGCTGCAGCAGTTATGCCACCGATGTTTAATGTCAATTCCCACTACTGGCAATGACAAGCGAACCCTTACAACAAGATCCGTGTTCTGATGAGCTGGGAATCACGAATCACTGCTCAAGTCTGAGTAGAGGATTAAAATAATAATAATTTTAAAAAGCCATCAACACCCACACGACTAAAATTGTATGCTTGGATACACCCAAAGCTTAGAAAGAGAGAGGACTATTATTAATAATTAAAAAAAGAAAAAAGTTTGGGAAAGCACACATGTGAGACCCCCATCTTGAAGAGGTGAGGAAACACAAAGCAGCCGCTGTGATGTGACAGAGCATACACGTTAACGTCAGGGCGACCTAATTCCTGTTGTGGGTCGCATGAAGCCCCCCCTTGCTCCTCCACCCAGCCAGCTCCACTCCCTCCCTCTCTGAACGTGTAATAACAAAGCGTTGATCAATAAAGTGTACTTTCCAGTGAGGCAACCCTGGAACCCCCTCTCCCCGCCACTCCACCCCCTCTTTGTTCCAGCGTAAGCGCAACAGCATCTGTGTTGGCACAACAAAACCAACTTCTTAAATGTTGTCGCACTCTCTCTTAAAGCTTCCCCCCTCCCCTCCTTTCTTCGGAGTCCCCTCTCGCCAAAATTTCCCTCCCTGCCTCCGAGCTACTTCTGAAATGTTCAGGCGTTACAGGGAGGCTCACAACTCATTAAACGCCGCGCTACTCCGTGGACGAGCCCCCCCCCCATCGATAACGGCATCATGTAACGTAAAAAGCGGGAGGAAGGGGGGGACGGGGACGGAAAGTGCTCGTTTGAGGGTGACACGATGTTACAACACGGGGAAACATGCTCGTAGAGCGACATTGTAACAAGTGGGATTCTGCTTTGCGCAACAAAAACAAGAAAACTCACCACAACTCCTGTAGAGCCCAAAGGAAACCGGAGGGGGAGGCGAGAGAAGAAGAAGGGGGGAAAAAATGAAAGCCAAGTGGGAATTTATCCTGTCTTCCACGTTTTCAACCCCGGCCCCTTTCTCCACACCCCAGGAACCAAGAGTGTGAGTGGGGTGGAGGTGGGGGGGGGGGACCAGGGTGATAGCAGAGGAGGGAACCACGATCTGGGACGCACTGCCAACACTTCACAGTCAGTTTATCCGCTAAAGCCAGGGTAAAGAAAGCGCCCCCTCCAAAAAAATTAGAATTTCGCCCTTCTGTAGCGTCTCTTCGGAGGGTATTTTCTTCGCCTTCTTGGATGTTAAATCCCAGGGTTTATCCGCTGTATCCGGGCGCGTCGGCCGACTATTCTAGTCCGCCATGTTGTGTGTCTGTCTGCATAGGAAGAATGGGAAGCGGGGAACGAATTCCCAGGCCTGGCCCCGTCTCTTCTCCGCTGTGTTTCTCTGTAGCCCGCAGCGACACCTGCTGGCCCAGATCCACTTTACACCTTCCACACTGCAGCGGCCCCCATCAGTGCTACTTAACACAGCATTGAGGGCCAGAGACCTGTTCTGATTGATGATAGACCACTTCATTTTTCCAATCTACATACATTTCAAAGGGAATTATCAGATTATTCTTTAAAGAGGCAATATAGAGGCAACTCTCCAGGGGCAATATTACAGAAATGTGACGTCAGTTTGATGGTTGGGCCCACATGTTTAATAGAGGAAAAGGTAATTTGTTGAAAGCCATGTAATTTATTTTTAACAAATAATTAAAGACTATTTTATTCAGTAATATATCCAGCGATAGTCTTTTGCCTATAAGCAAAATTATTATTATTTTTATCCTTTCATTATTAGTCAAGTTATTTTGCTGAGGTTATTACATTTTTACCCTTTCTAATGACGTTTTCAGTATTACATCTTGGTTTAGTAGGGATAAGTAGGTAGAGAACTGATTTTCTAACTAAAATAATATACATTTTAAATTATATTTTTATTTTACTGGTAACAATTTTTTAAATATAATTTACTGAGCCACTTTGAAACTAATAAATAACTAGTAGTAACATATAAAGGGTAAATAGTTCATTTTCTGTCTACAACAGTCGGAATGATCATCAGATTCAGAAAGTTTAATAAAAAATATTTTTCATTGTTTTTTGCTGTTGTTGTGTTTCTTTGAGCATGTGTTAATAAAATAATCAATAGGAAACTGTGGGCTAGAGGAAAAAACAAAATTACTGGCCCTTATATCTTTAACACATGCCAGGAGTTTAACCAGACGATTTGTATCAACATCAGGTATCATCTGTATATGCAGCGTTTTCTAATATTAATTCCAAAGTGAAGAATGTATAACGAGAACAGTCTGGGCCCTAGCACAGAACCCTGTGGAACTCCGTGATTAACTTTTGTGTGTAAGAACCATCATTTATATATATAAATAACTACAATTAAAACTTCCTGGAAACACAATTGTGTATTCTAGTCCATCCAGCCATCCTCTTCCGCTTATCCTTATCAGGGTCGCAGGGATGTCTGGAGCCTATCCTGGCTACCATAAGGTAAGAGGCAGGGTACACGTGATCAGTGTTATGAAATGTTGCACTCATCTAGCAGCACAAGGCCAGGCAGAGATGTTGTCTGAGGGTGTGAGAAGATCATAAGGAAGCATCATTATAGTGCTGCTTCTATGCTTTAAATTTATTACTAAAATTCATCCATAAACTATTCCTCTGAAAATAGTCACATAACTGACCTGTAATAACTCTTTTGCGACCTTCTGCAGTAAAGAGAAAGCTGGAAAATTTCCTACAATTTATTAATAATTTATATAGATGAAGGCAAAAAATATATTTAATATTGAACTGTTAGTTAATGGTATTGGGGACTTGGAGCATACACTGTCCCATGATACACCCAACACAGCCAGAAAAACTCAGTTTTACCAACATTTAAATTCTCCAAAAACCACCATGAATATGTTTGGACACAGGAAGGGAGTTAGGATCCTCATGCGAGGTGACATGTGCCATCAGCCATAATAAACTTTTAATAACACCGTATTAGTCTCCATAATGCTCATTCAAGGATTCTGCACGCAAGATGTCATATTCCATTTCTTATTTATTATTCATATAGCATAAATGAAGAAGCATTAAGTTAAAACTTTATTAATATTGAAATATACATACGTTGTGTTTTGACTTCCGGTTAATGTCCACACATAAAATCATTAAGTAGAAATTAGAGTATCATGCAAGGCAGTAGAATGTCAGGAAGTGGTGTGAAATAGTGTAACAGCATTATAAGTTTTGCACCATAATAAAAAGAAAAAATATCACCAATCCACTTTTTTTTTTAATTGGATGCAACGTTAAGTGTTTAAATATCAACTGTAAAACAGCAAAAATAAAACATTGTGGACAATGTATTTCATTTGCATTTTGCTCTGATAAGAAGGGCACTGCGTGTAGAATGTAGGGGGATAGGGCTGTACTGTGCGTACAAGCGTGTAAGACAGGAAGATAATTAAAAATGTGTGCGATTCAGCAGCTGACAGATCTGCAAACATAATGCTCAGACCGACAGGTTAGCAATGACAGCACGGGTGAACTCGTTGCTTGTTGCATAGCCCCCCAGATCTGCAGTGCGCACCTGTTGCAAACATAAGGACAGCACGTTATTATATGCACAGCTGCAGAAACACATGTCCACATTCTGTATCACGGTCAGCATGTTAGAGAGCCTTTGAAAGCAGTACTCACAGAATGAACACAGTGTGAATGATGATATGAAAAGAAAAAAAAAGCATCAGTTGAACTTTCCTCTCTTTTTCTGGCCCCACATTATTTCAAGTACCAGTCCAGGTTTGGATTTAAAACACATCAAATGACCATATACAGTATTTCAGTGTATTTTAATGATCCAGGAAAGATCACGTTGTTGTTGTTCAGTATGAGTGAAACTCTTGGTTTGTTGAAATACTTAAATTTAAATGCTGGCTAAAGGCACATGATATTGCTTTTACTGGGGAACTTGGGTCAAAGGTCAACACACAAACACTGTATACTGAAAAAGTATTTTTTTTATTTTTGGTGAGCAAGCTTCCATTTCAAATTGATGCAAAATGGTACCAAAAGCGAGATGGACAGGATGATTGAACCTTAGTGTAGCAGTTATAACTGTGCTGACTTTATGGTGGGGAAAAAAAAGAAGACTAAACCAGGAAATGCCATACAGCAATCAGCAAAAACATCAAAACCAATTAAAATGTAAATTACATTGATCAATGTGCTGTGAGAGCATTTGTTGGGAGGTTTTATTTGTTGCTTCCCACCAACATTTTTACAGAAGAGGCACACCCTTCCAAGGTGACAACACTCCCTGACAGCAGCAGCCTCTCCCTGACTACACTGCATCACACCAAAACAAATCAAAGGAACCTTTGTGAGCATCCAAGTCAGACACCACAGGACAAGTCCCATGTCCACAGCCTGATGGTCAGCGCTTGGAGCAGCACCACAGTAAGGATCCAAATAATATTAATGTTTTTAATGTTATGGCTGATTTCTGTATAATCATGTAACAAATTATTCTGCTATGTGCTTAAATAACTCTTTTTAATAAACTACATGCTACAACAATGGTGACTTTGATTGTGAATGGCTAATGCAAGCTAATGCTGCCATTTAATTTTTTTTGATGCACAAAGATACTGATCTTTCATATCAGTTTCCCCAACAGCTGCCAATTATGTTTTTAATTACGCCAGGTTACAGTGAACAGGAAATCCCAGCACCAATAGTTGAATTTATAGTGCTGCAATAATGAAATTACAGTTTTATTTAAATGTGCAGTAATTTGTAGCAGCGTTGTACTGTTACTGAGTTACAGTTAGTTTTTAGACCAATTCTGAAAAAAGGCGATACAAACTTTTTAAAAGACTGGTGGCTTTACAGCAAGTTTTCAATGAAATGCGAGACCGATGGGACAGGAAGAAACATTTAGATAATAAAAGTGAAAAGAAAAAAAAAAAAAGATGCGTTTCCCACAATGTGCGAAGAAATCGTCTTTATGAACTCATCAGTTCAAAACTCCAAAAACAAAAAGATGCAAATGGACAAAAGATTGTGAGGGCAGAGGAGACTGCATGAATACAGGAAACAGGAGGTCTAGCTGTGTGATGCAAAACATCATGAGGTATACTTTTTAATCCCAAATCAACAGATGTCAAAGCTTAACGGAAGAGGATCTACAAGCAAGCCAGCAGAACTAATGTCATTATGATGCAACTTATGTCAGAAATGTATAGTACAGCTCTCAGTGAGCTGGCATTTGGGGTGGGTGGGTGGGGAGGGTGTCTTAACATGCATCCAGACCATGTTAAGAACAACGTCCAGATTTAGGGAAAAAGGAGTCAGTCAGCGAGGTCTATGATGAAATATCTTAGTAAATGGGTCGGTGACGCAGGTTTTCCACAACAGCATGCACAAAATCGGTAGTGGTACAGTATCCGCCAAGGTCTCGTGTCCGTACCTGGAATTTGCACAAACACACAAATGTATACACACACAAACAGATGGCAATGGGGTACAAGGAGGTGGAGGAAATTAAAGCAGATGGGAGAAAATGAGCATTCAGACAGTGTAATAATAAAAATAATAATACTTTAATGATAAACTACCCTGCAAGCTGGTGTTTATTATCATCATCTAGGGGACAAAGTCTGACCACCTTCATGTGCATGTTTGTGTCAGTGCATGTTAGTTTCAGTACAGAGCAGATGCAGCTTTTTAGTCCAAAATAGTTTAAAAAGGAATTTACGACATAATTTTGTTAACAAACCCATACAATCCTGAACATGTAGAAGAGGGACAAAATTAAGCAAGGAAGGCACTGAAAGAGAGGAGCTAAGAGTGACTTAAAAGTAGGAATTCAAAGGCTCTTTAACACACTATGGTATAGTATACAAACAGTTAGGATGAGTTATTTGTAGGCCAAGAACTACTGAGATTTAAGATGATGTTGTTGGCCTTAGACTGCAAGGCAGAGCTCTAAGGCAAGCTCATCTAAGGCAAGTGTAATGTAATCAATGATTTACATTACGTTTCTATCACCATTTTCTTTAGAGGTTCTCTTTGAGACTTTGTGTACACAAAGACAGCAGTTATTGACCCACAATACCAAGATCACAGATTTAGAATATACAAGTCTGACTTTATTTGCCCACATATTGCAGAGCTATCAGCTGTTATTTTACTCTGTTAGAGGTACTGAAAAAGTGGAAGTAAAACATACAGAAAAAGCAGCTCTTTTGGTGTTAATAATGTTAATGCTTCTGGATTTATATACCATAGTGGTGGTCTTATCATTCAAAGCCTGCATGCAGCACAGACTGGGCAGAGCTAACACTTACCTTGCCCTGTTTTATGACCCTCTTGACAGCATCTGACACCATTTGAGAATGGTATTCCAGACTGCAACACAATATAATCACAATGAACAGGTGACCAGACACATGTCTGCATTCAGACAAACAGAGCTGCCTGAGGTTGTTTAAGATCTTGATGATTATATTGGGTTAGGACAGACAATTTGAGGCTATTGTGTAAAATTTGATATACTCATTATGAAAAAACATGTAGAAGGTGACTCACTTGAGGTGCCTGAGCATGTTAGCAGCACTGAGCAGCATGGCTGTGGGGTTTGCAATGTTCCTTCCAACAGCTTGTGCAAATGGGTGGCGTGCACCCTGAAAAAGAAAAAAATGATACGAGAAATGAAAAACTGCAGTATAAGGATCTGGGCAGAGAAACCAACAGTCCATTAACCCTCTGGGGTCCAGGGTATAATTGGCCGTTTTTGACTACTTTTGATTTTACCTCTATATTTCACCTTTAAAATGTGTTTTTCTTGCCTTGTTTGGTATCATTATTTTCAGCACAACCTCAAATATCTGAAATTTGAGTTATTTTTTTCATTTTGGTATACTATATTAGCACAGTGGATCTAAATTCAGACAAAAAAATTCAAAATCCGAGTAGAAAAGTTATATTTTTTACTGTAAAACCCACAAACATGTTTAATGAATCATTTTCTTAACTTGAAATGCAAATAGAAATTGTACATTTCTAAAAATTATGCACAAGTTTTGCAAACAACAAAGTTATATGGTACTATTTACCTAAAAATGCAGCCAAGGCCTCAGACGTTTTTTATATAACCATTTAAGTCTATTTACAGAACGATCAGGTGTTCTGCATCAAATAAGAAGACACACAAATTATTTGTGCCAGTCCAAAAAATGTAGTTTGTGTTCAGTATAAGACAGAGGAGAACACCAAAGGCCTAAACCCTGCAGGTCTGACAGCAGGAGGTGCATCAGTCCAGTTTTCCATGTGGGAACAGCGTTTACACTGGAATCTGCCTTTGACGGCTTTTTTAGAGCAAATATAAAATTCAGCAGTCTAACTGACACATAATAAAAAACAATAACTACACAGCACACTAACTACAGCCTCCAAACACGCTAAACGTCACTAATGTCTCACATATGAAAACTCGCTCTCTCTGTCTTTCGCTCGCCCACTTTCCGTCTCCGGTGTCACTCCTAAAAACTTCCCCTTCTCCCTAAACAACCAATTGTCACATGTTGCCTTTTCATTTTTTTGATTGGCTGACATGGTAAACTCTAACACCAATAGGGAAGGGGTGTTTTTTCTTTTTTCACTCGCAAAGTGTTTGCTACAGTTGTCTGTAGAAAACGCAGTTTTTACCGTTCGTCATGCTGTAAACACCACTGTTTTGTTCAGAGAAAAACAATAATAATACAGTAATACAAAAAGGGAAAGTATAGGCTTTTAAGTAAAATCAGGACAAGGAAAAAAACAAAACAAAAAGACAAACAAGCGAGAGGTTTTGGAAACTCACAGTCTCAAAAACAGCATATTCTGCACTGTAGCTTTCCCCAGGAACAACTCCTGCTCCTCCAACCAACCCTGCTGCTAGATTGTCAATAATGTTACCGTACAGGTTAGGCATCACCAGCACGTCAAACTGGTAAGGGTTTTGCACCAGCTGCAGAAGAATAATACAATGACAAATTTAAGCCTGAATCAGCGGTGCTCAGCTATGGTCATTTACTGCAGTGAAATCAAAGTGCACGTCTTCAGTTATTCTATTTTTTTTTTAATGGAGCACTTCTAGCAAACGCTAAGTTATAAATATACAATTAGGAATAAAAGACAGCATTCACTTATTTAATCTGAATGGTAATGGATAATAAGAACAATAATAATAAGGCAAAGGGAAGGAACTGCAAGTCTGTTTATACCTGCATACAACAGTTATCAATGATGATGTTCTCATATTTGATTTTGGGGTACAGCTGTGCCACCTCTGCACAGCTCTGCAGAAACAGGCCATCACCGAGTTTCCTGAAATAAGATACGAGGACAGGAGTTACTGTAATGCTAATTTTTAGCCTTAATGGAGGTACATGGTTTCAAAATAAGACAATAACAAAGACAAAGCTGCCTTTAAAAGAAAAAAAAAATTACCCACATGATGTTAGCTTTGTGAACAGCAGTGACCTTGTTTCGCCCTTTCTTGGTAGCATAGTCAAAGGCAAACTTGGCGATGCGGCGTGACTTCTCTCTGGTGATGATCTTCAGACATTCAATCACACCTGTTACACTCTGGAAAACACAAGAGGATGACAACATATGGTTAAATATATTTTGCCGAAGAATCATGCAAGAAAATGAACACATACATTATGTTCTATAAACAACAATCTCCCACATAACCTGACTGTAGACAGTCTTTGAGGTCTAAGTGTAAATAATCATGCTGTAAACTAGGTTTCATATTAAAATGAATAAATAGGAGAGTTAAAGAACCTCAATATAAGTAAAGGACAAATCAAAATCTGGCTTAATCTGTATTTCTGTGACTTAACTATATTCTGATGCCCAGTTTAAGGCTTCTTTCAAAACCCTTAAACAAACCTTCCAGTGTGTTTGCAGGTGGGTGTAAAACTGCTGTTTACGCTCTGATTGCAGTGAGTAAGAGTACTGTTTACCTCATGCTCTAGGGAGCTGTACTCCCCCTCAGTCTGCTCACGGATGATGACTAGGTCCAGGTTGTTGTGACGAGTGCTGTAGCCTGGCAGGCTGTTTACATGAACTACATTAGCAAACAGGTCCAGCTTGCGCCTGGGGAGTGGACGGATGTAGAGTTATTTTTAAACGTGACATATGCAAATAATAACACACAATTTTTTATTTGATCATTTACCTTAATCTCATCTCATATGAAGCCAGCTCGCCTTTGAATTCCATGGGTGTGTGAATCTTTCCTAAATAAGGTAACGTGCCCCAACATGTTAAAGCCTAAATACACTGCAGTTCAGACTACTTCAGTGCAGCCATTTAAATCAGCTTTTTGTTATTGGATTCAATTTTTTTGTGAGAGAAAAATCAAAGAATTAAAGGAAATAAGACTACCTTTAATGGCAACTCTGTTGCTCTTCATAGAGGTCAACACTTGTTCCAGTTTTTCCTCGCTGGCCATGTTCTGCACTTCACTCATGTGGAATTCCTCAAATTCTACTGGGACATCACCTGCCTTCAGAAAAATGGGGAGAAAAAAAAAATCATTCTTAAAAAAAAAAAATCACAAATCAACATAAAGAATGACAATCTTACTCAGTTTTAATGCACTATTTTACTTTAACATTAAGCACCATATTTAAAATGATTTCTTAGAAAAAGTAAAGCAAGGAGATTATTTGTAAAACACAACGAGATGAAAAAGGAGCTTCTTAACATTTAATATAAGAAAAATGTAAAAAATCAGACCAGACAGAGAAAAAAAAAATCTGTACATGTATTTTTTGTCAAAAGTTCCCTATTATTTTCTATCATCAGTAAACCTGATATACTGAAGACAACATGTTTGGTATAAGGATAAAAAGCAGTTATGAGTCCATCGTCAATCTTATGTAAATGTACCTTAAAAACTTCCTTTACAGCAGTCATTAGTTCAGGTCCTACTCCATCCCCTGGCACCATTGTGACTTTAAAGGTAGCATCAGCACGGGCCGGTGGTGTTTCTGGACTACAGAGACCAGCAGATACACTCAGTGGACGAGAGGCCAACTGTGGACACCTGGAACCGACCAGGCCCTGAAGGAGGGAAACAAAGGTACACTTACTAGGTACAGTATTACAAAGAACACTGCAGTATACTATAAACCCATATATCTACTCTCTAATAGTATTACTTATCAACACATTGAAAACCCTAATATCGAGAGCTCAACTGCAGAATTTTTTTCCCTTTCAGACACATACAACAGATTCATGTTAATTAAATCTATTTATGTTTGTTTATATACTCATTTAAGCTCAACTCTGCCCAAGTTAGTTTGGATCAACGGGTTGTTCCAACTGGGAAGCTGCAGAGTGTCTTCTTGTGGGCAACATATACAATGTCAACAATTATAACATTATTGAATGGTGTTTCTCCAGCCTATTTACAGTTTTAATTGTTTTAATCAGTTGTTATACATGATGATACCAACAGACTGGTAGATAATATAAGTCCACTGAGTATATCAATGAGTCTCAACTATTATGGGCTTGTAGACAGATATACTACATATATATATATAATTTGCACATATACCAAACAGTGCACCTACATTATACATTTTGTGGTAACTTTTTAGGACCTAAGAGAAGTTAATAGAGCAGCTAGCCTACTTGAAACAAGACTATTATTGGTCATTGATCATTGGTCAGAGGTCTGTTAGTGTCCAATTGGTCAAAAAGAACTTTTTTGATAACAAGCAACACCAGAATCACTTGTCTACATCTGTTACATTCAATGTTTGCTTGTTACAGCTTCTGACCTCCCCCCCCCCCCCCCCCCCCCCAGTGTGTATATACAAAAATCTGTTCAAGATTTTGAAACATAAAGACATTTAGAAATTATCGGAATAAAACAATGTTGGGGGAATGCACCTGTGTTCAGACATTTGTTAGAAAAAAAAAACACCAAGTGAGAACAACTTTGTGTAGCAGGAATGTCTTTTCCTATTTCACTCATTTCATCATGTCATGACGTGAGCCCAACTTTATGAGAAGCATGTTTTAGTCAGAAAGAGAGAATGAGGGTACAACACTGTATATAATATTATAAATTACATTTCACCTAATATTATAGTAATTTCATGCATATTGCTATTCAGGATGATGCCTAGATGCATTTTATAAGGGAAGATGTCAGTAGGGGATTTTGTGTAAATACACACAGACAAATAAATGAGAAAAAAAAAATCTGCGTAAATAAAGAAACAACAAATGCAGATGTTTCCACACAGGTGCACTATATAACACAACTCCAATCAGGTTTGGAGGCATATATGAATATTTTAAGCAGGCCCAGGTGATTCTGTATTAATAGAAAATGGCAATAAGAAAAGGTGTTGGTGACTTTGAAAGATGAAGTCTTTGTAGATCATTGTTTGAGCAAAGATGGCAGGCGCATCGGTCTCAAACAAGCCAGGTTATGCCATCCTTATTTTCTGCCATCCATATACTGTTAATGGGAATTTATGCTTCAATCAGCAAATCAGAAGCAGCAGCAGCAGCAGCAACTTTCATGCAACAATGGGTAGCTCAACGGATTTTTAGGTCAGATGCCCTTCCTGACGGAATCTTTGGCTTGTTAGGTGAATTGTGTTAACTAGTACACTACAACATCAGAAGATGTTACTGTCTGCTGACCACCAAGACAAAAAGAATGGGGAGGAGCTTTCTTCTTGGAGTCATAGTTGATCCACAGATTACATCTGTCCAAATAATCAAGTCAGTATATGTATAAATAATCCCTGTGACACAAGCTTCGCACTGTGCTAAAGACATTTTTTTTACTGGCTCTGTACTGGCTAGTACTAATGTTTCAATGGGAAGAGTTACATCTGCATTTAGATCTATGAGAAATTTATTACTTAGTGGTATGAAAAATTGTCGTTGAGAATAATGGTCAGTCAACAGCTGAAAACCCTAAGGGAGGTTTTGGATCGACGGGTAAAACAGCACTCTGCGCGACCACAATGGGGAAAAAGTGGTTTTCCATCCAGGAAGAGTTCCTGAGACTTTAGGAATCAGTAGCAATGCATGGTAAAACTGTCCTGGTGTTGCCCCAGCATCTATTAATAAGAGACTTTATGTTGTCGTCCTCTTCATTTATTTTGTCACCGGTTTGTATATTTCAAGGTGATCCTGAATGATTATCACCCTCACCCGCATCTTACCTGTAGGCAACAAGTTAAAAGGCCAACTCTGCAATCTTACAAGTTAAAGTAAGACACTGAATATATTTGCACTCTTACTGACACCTAGAAATCTGACTGAAAACTAAACCTTGTCTGAGTTGCTCGCTTCAAGTCTCTAAGCTTGTGATTAGCCCCACGAGTAGCAGTAGCTAACGGTTCACTAAGGACAGGGAGGTTACTGACATGGTTAACTGACACAGGCTGGGAGGCTAAGCTAATTTAGCTGACCTTCTCAATTAACGAGGATGTCTTATTAAGGCGCGTATCTACTGACAAATAAAACAAACCGAGAACTATGTCCAGCAAAATAATTCCAGATACGGAAACACACTTCAGAATCGTTCTATCAGTAATGCAGACGTCCACGAAGCTCACGATGGTTAGCATTCACGTAAGAAACACATGACAACACTCAGTGCGTAAACGTCTCTTTGCTGCGTTTATATGAAATATGACTAAAGCAGCCATTTTTTTTCTATTTACACAAAAAGCCCGTCAACATAATTTGTGCTCTCACCTTGAACAACGTTACTAAACTTCCCCTCAAGACGACCGCCATCGTCACAGGCACGAAGCAACTGGGCTACTTCTTCTGTGGTGGAGGGGTAATAATGGGACAATGGCGCCACCTGCAGGGGAGAACGTAAAACTACCGCTTACTCCACGGGGAGACCAATTTCCATAAACCAGATGGTACTCAAACCTGGTTCTCACCTTACATGTCACAGTGCTATCACATTGCCAGTCTGAAATAAATACATAAATAAATAAATGAAATTAGCAGAAAACAAAACAAAACAGAGCGTTAGAAAAAACATTTCAAACAGAATTTGAACTTGAACGACCCCCTCAATTAAGGTGATCCTGACAGAGCTGTCATTGAGTTGAGTTGGAGCTTGGGGCCCTCAACATGACCCTCTCATTATTAAAAAGAAACATCACCAGAATGCAATAAAGGATTTGTGTGTTGATTAAAATGTCCTGGGAGAGGACACATCATATGCTCAGACCAAAATTACACAGATGAGTTCTCCAAAAGTTGATTCTGTTCATCTGGACGTAGCGTTTTGTGGGAGAAATGTTTCGTCACTCATCCAAGTGACTTCTTCAGTCTCAGCTGACTGCAAGTTTCCCCAACCTTATAAACAGTACATTTGCATAATGACTGAAACCAACAATGGCTGGGAGGTCAGTTCCTTAATCATAATTACGCAAATTCTCATGACCATTGATCAACAACCACTGACCAAAACCCACTGATCAATGGCCATGAGTACCATTCACAGAGAGTTGGGGAATGGCTGCAATCACAGCATTGTAAGATGGCGAAAGATGTACCCTTAGGCCCCCTCCTCGATTCAGAGATGGTCTTTCCCTTTTCACGTAAATGGCCTCCTTGACTCCGCGCTCAAACCAGCGTTCCTCCCTGTCCAGGATTTGTACATCCTTATCATTGAAAGAGTGTCCACTGGCCTGTAGGTGTAAATACATAAACAGGGTGCACCTTTAAGACCGATTGTCTGCATGATCAACTCTGTCACCTATAACATCTCCAAGTTTCTGGCTTCGATCTTCAACCCGTTGGTAGGCAGCTCTGAACACCACATCCAGAACACCCTGGATTTTGTTGAGAAGGTGAGAGATGTCATCTAAAAGCTGACGTGTACCGTAAACCTACACATACGGATCAGTATCTAAGGTTTGACTCTCATCATCCACTGGAGCACAAACTGGGTGTCATCAGGACGCTACAACACAGAGCGAACACCATCCCCACAGACACAGCGGCCAGGGAGGCAGAAGAACAGCACATCAAGAAGGCCCTGAGTAAATGTGGTTATCCCAGCTGGACTTTTGTCAAAGCTGGAAAGGCACCTAAAAAAAGCTCCAGCCGATCCAGGAGAGAAGGACAACCGCTGCCCAAGCGAAAACCTGTAGTGATCCCTTATGTATCAGGAGTATCGGAACAGTTGAGACGCATTTTTTCTAAACACCGAGTCTCTGTGGCTTTTAAACCCCAAAACAAGCTGCGCCAAAAATTGGTCCACCCCAAGGATGTGTGTCCCCCGACACAGAGTAACATAGTGTACGCTGTTAAGTGCCAGGAGGATTGCCAGAATTTATACATCGGGGAAACCAAACAACCTCTGGCGAAGCGGACGGCACAACACAGAAGAGCTACCTCGCCAGGACTCTGCAGTCTATTTACACCTACAGGCCAGTGGACACTCTTTCAATGATAAGGATGTACAAATCCTGGACAGGGAGGAACGCTGGTTTGAGCGCGGAGTCAAGGAGGCCATTTACGTGAAAAGGGAAAGACCATCTCTGAATCGAGGAGGGGGCCTAAGGGTACATCTTTCGCCATCTTACAATGCTGTGATTGCAGCCATTCCCCAACTCTCTGTGAATGGTACTCATGGCCATTGATCAGTGGGTTTTGATCAGTGGGTTTTGGTCAGTGGTTGTTGATCAATGGTCATGAGAATTTGCACAATTATGATTATGGAACTGACCTCCCAGCCTGCAGAGGTCCACACTCTCAAATGGACCCATCATAAATAGGTCAGGGGATTCCCAGTCCTATTCCAAGCAAGTGAGTGCCTACACTCATGCAAATAATAAGCACAGGCTTATAACATCACCACTATGGAATTACAGATAAGGGACAGGTTACAAGTGACTGTAGATAGATTTTCTTCATTTACCTTTCCGGGCAATTCATTTGGTTACTCATGCTATCACAAATCCACGGCGCCCAAAGGAGTGCGTCTCAGACAGCGAGCTTTACCACCCTGAGTCAGGCCTCTCAGGCAATCAAATGATTGCGCAAAACTCACCTCCTTATTTTAGTTTTAACTCTATTTCTAGATGACACATTCATCTAGAAATAGATTCCTGGATTATATATATTTACTAACAGGGTAACATTCTTTGAGGAATTAGAAATGTTGTTTCTATATGTTTATCTTTTTAAAAATTAAAAAAGACTCTGTGACCTGGCTGTAGCACATGATATGCCTCAAAATGAGGCAAACCTGGCCATTTTGATTAGTGAAGCTTTGGAATGGCTTTAGTTTGGCCCTGGAACCTGAGAGACCATATTTAGGTAAAATTTATCCCCAAAGCTCGAGCGCACGGTTACTGGCTGACAGCCTCAGCGTGGTATCTGAGTTTACTATATATGGGCAAAGCCAGGCAGAGCGAGAGCTGCACCCGCTTCCGTGTTTGTGTATCAGGGAGGGTAGTGCAAAGCCACGGGCGCTTTTCTGTCTTTACTGTTTCGTTCATCTGGAAGAGAAAAGCCAAGCCAGAGGCAGCGGAGAAAAAATGCCGTATGAACTGAGTAAGTCTGTCTCATTTCTGTGTCAGCAGCAGGGCGGGAAAAACAGGAACAAGGCTCTTACTTCGCGTGACACTAGTCGGCAGATCTGCTAGTCATCCAGGTAGCAGCTAGCTAGCCTCGCCCATAGCTGCGTAATTTTGACACTTCACCCCACACAAGAAAGACCAAAAAAAGCTTCGCTCATGCAACGATTCTGGCAGGTGTAGTACACACCTGTGTTTGGATAGCTCGGAGTGTTGTGCAGATGTTTTGGCACTCAGTGCAGCCGCTTCATGCCACAGGCAGTGGCTTTTTAGTTAGCTAGGTTGCTAGCCTCAGTCAGGAAATAGTTGTGCTCCCATTGCTTTGTTATGACATGTCCACACAGAGGCTGTCTGCCAGTGAAGCACCGAGGAAGTACTGAAGTACACATTTGTCGCTGGTCGAATGTCCTAACATATTTAACGCTACATTTTTTTTTCTCATTGAATCAGTCGGAAATATAAATGGCGAAAACATGGCAGTGATTTATTTATTTATTTTTGGTCTTTCAAGGCACATTCAAGTTACAACCGTGTAGTTACTGCATAAGGCAGGATTGACTCGTGATGTATTCAAAAACCATTATGAGCAAGCAAAAGTGTGCTAGTGCATTTTGACCTGAGTGTATATCTCGTTTAGTTTATTACAATGGTATGTAAAAATTATGGCAAGCAAAGTGTTGGTAAATTTATAATATAACTATAATAAAACATTTTAAATACTAATATTTGAAATTGCTGTATAATTTGTGCAATTATATAAAAATCGGTACACTTATTATAATAATAATAATAATAATAATAATAATAATAATAATAATAATAATAATAATAATAATAAAAAAAAAAAAAAAAACAAGACTCATCAACATAAACCTTACTAAATGGATACTCTGTACTTAAAAAATGTGTAACTAAACAAAAGCAAATACTTCAATTACAAGCAGTTACTTGTATTTTTTTTTTTTTCTTTAGTAATTTACAAAGTAGAAAATTCACCCATGTAATGATCAGCAACAAATCCAGACTTGTCTTTTACTGGTTTTCTAACATAGTTGGCGTCAAAAATGATGGCCCAAATTTTGAGGAAGTGCACCGAAGAACTTAATCTAGTTATGTTTTATTTTTGTTACTCCTTAAAGGTTGAAGTGTAAAACGCTTTGCGTTCAGGGAATTTAATAAGGAGGGTGAAACTGCTTGGTAGAACAATAGGAATAGACTTGGCCGTGTGCTCAAAGTGTCTGTGATAATCAGTAAGGTACCTGAAACCAGCTCCACTTTAAGTCCTATGGATGACTAATGAACGACTAGTTGATATAGAACACTTCTGTTAATAATAAAATCTGCTATCTGAAATGGCAGATTTTATTCCCAGCAGATAAAGGATATGCAGTGAAACACTTTTTCTATTTATGTTTAACCCTGTCTGCAGTGCATTAATTGATGTTTTCCACATCTTTGATTTTATTATTTTCACTTTTTTCAGAACGTGTGTTTGCCAGTCTCCCACAGATGGAGAGGGGAGTTGCAAAAGTGATCGGTGGTGATCCCAAAGGCAACAACTTCCTCTACACCAATGGGAAATGTGTCATCATCAGGAACATTGAAGTAATTTAAAAAAAAAAAAAGTCTTAAAGTTGTATCAACATGATGCTGATTATTTTATTCATTTGTATTTACAAATCTACTGGCTATGACAGAATCTACTGAATGAGAGTAATGACCACATAAAATGTACAGCATCAAAAGCTAGCAGCCACATCAAAGACAGCATTTCACTCTACTAGTGGGTGGTTTTGTTTGTTGCCCTCCTGCTACACCCAGTATTTTTGGGCGTGTTCAGTATTGTGCCCTTGATATTCTCTGAAATCTGAGTTGCATGCTGGCACAATTACTGTTAGCATAATGCTGTCAGTTAGCACCTAATCTAGAAGTAGCTCAGGAAAGGATTTCAGCTTGTGGTTTACCAGTGTTTACCAAAATTTATTTTTTCTTTGCCAACACTAATTGTTGATTAGATGTTTGGGTTTAAGTGACCAATTGGAAAAATGCTCATCATTTATTTGCAATTTCTGAGCTAATCTAGCTAATCTTTCCATTTGTGTTTTTTTTTTTTCGTTTTTTTTAAGAACCCAGCTATTGCAGACATTTACACTGAGCATGCCCATCAAGTTACTGTTGCGAAGTATGCACCCAGTGGATTCTACATTGCATCTGGAGGTAAAAGAGAAAAATACATTTGAACATTTGCAAGAAAGAGTTTGTAAACCTACTGGAATTTACTGATTTTTATCTAAAACATAATTAGGGATGAACACCATTAGAGTAAACAAAAAACAAACTGCTGTGCTTCTGACACTCAGTAACCACTCGCAGTGCATGCAGAAAAAAACTGGACTCCTTCTGCCGACTCGGGGCTTGGACCATTTTTGCAAACAAGCTCAATTTTTGTCTTTTTGGCATCAAAATGTTATCCCAGTAGTGTTACTGAACATCTACAGTGGGGCAAAAAAGTATTTAGTCAGCCACCGATTGTGCAAGTTCCCCCACCTAAAATGATGACAGAGGTCAGTAATTTGCACCAGAGGTACACTTCAACTGTGAGAGACAGAATGTGAAAAAAAAAATCCATGAATCCACATGGTAGGATTTGTAAAGAATTTATTCGTAAATCAGGGTGGAAAATAAGTATTTGGTCAATAACAAAAATACAACTCAATACTTTGTAACATAACCTTTGTTGGCAATAACAGAGGTCAAACGTTTACTATAGGTCTTTACCAGGTTTGCACACACAGTAGCTGGTATTTTGGCCCATTCCTCCATGCAGATCTTCTCGAGAGCAGTGATGTTTTGGGGCTGTCGCCGAGCAACACGGACTTTCAACTCCCGCCACAGATTTTCTATGGGGTTGAGGTCTGCAGACTGGCTAGGCCACTCCAGGACTTTCAAATGCTTCTTACGGAGCCACTCCTTTGTTGCCCGGGCGGTGTGTTTTGGATCATTGTCATGTTGGAAGACCCAGCCTCGTTTCATCTTCAAAGTTCTCACTGATGGAAGGAGGTTTTGGCTCAAAATCTCACGATACATGGCCCCATTCATTCTGTCCTTAACACGGATCAGTCGTCCTGTCCCCTTGGCAGAAAAACAGCCCCATAGCATGATGTTTCCACCCCCATGCTTCACAGTAGGTATGGTGTTCTTGGGATGCAACTCAGTATTCTTCTTCCTCCAAACACGACGAGTTGAGTTTATACCAAAAAGTTCTACTTTGGTTTCATCTGACCACATGACGTTCTCCCAATCCTCTGCTGTATCATCCATGTGCTCTCTGGCAAACTTCAGACGGGCCTGGACATGCACTGGCTTCAGCAGCGGAACACGTCTGGCACTGCGGGATTTGATTCCCTGCCGTTGTAGTGTGTTACTGATGGTGACCTTTGTTACTTTGGTCCCAGCTCTCTGCAGGTCATTCACCAGGTCCCCCCCGTGTGGTTCTGGGATCTTTGCTCACCGTTCTCATGATCATTTTGACCCCACGGGATGAGATCTTGCGTGGAGCCCCAGATCGAGGGAGATTATCAGTGGTCTTGTATGTCTTCCATTTTCTGATGATTGCTCCCACAGTTGATTTTTTTCACACCAAGCTGCTTGCCTATTGTAGATTCACTCTTCCCAGTCTGGTGCAGGTCTACAATACTTTTCCTGGTGTCCTTCGAAAGCTCTTTGGTCTTGGCCATGGCGGAGTTTGGAGTCTGACTGTTTGAGGCTGTGGACAGGTGTCTTTTATACAGATGATGAGTTCAAACAGGTGCCATTCATACAGGTAACGAGTGGGGGACAGAAAAGCTTCTTACAGAAGACGTTACAGGTCTGTGAGAGCCAGAGATTTTCCTTGTTTGAGGTGACCAAATACTTATTTTCCACCCTGATTTACGAATAAATTCTTTACAAATCCTACCATGTGGATTCATGGATTCTTTTTTCACATTCTGTCTCTCACAGTTGAAGTGTACCTCTGGTGCAAATTACTGACCTCTGTCATCATTTTAAGTGGGGGAACTTGCACAATCGGTGGCTGACTAAATACTTTTTTGCCCCACTGTAAGCTTTGTGTGGTTTGTTGTTTCTTGTAATGGTGTTCTGCCCTTGCCCTTGGGTTCTTTTACACTTTATTGAATGAATATTGTAGTCTTTCTAGAATCTTCACTTCCAACAGTCTAGCAACAATCCTGATATCCTGTCAAACTGCAGATTGTGCATATCTCCTCTAATTTCATGCACTTTTGTAATGCTCCTTGCTAAGTTCCTATGAAAATTGCTGTTACGGCACAATGCACGTGAACCAGTTTTTCCTAGGAAGAGTAGATTGTGATTTGTGGACATTTAGGGACAAGGCTTTAACTGAAATATCTGAGTCCAAGTAGGTTTTGATGATGTTAATTGACTTTTATTTACTTTTTCCAGCTTGCATTGTGAGTTATTACTTAAGAAGTTGTGCTAAATTAAAACATGTTTTTAAATGGATTTGTCAGATTTTGTGTAGAATTTGGACCATAATGAAGGTCAAGTCACATTTTATCAGTAGCCACTGCAAAAATCCTGGTAAAACTGTGTATTCTCATAGTTGCCACAATAATGTGACTGCTATGTAATCATGTTGCTTTTATATCCGTTAGATGCATCAGGAAAGATCCGTATCTGGGACACCACCCAGAAGGAACACATGCTCAAGTATGAGTACACCCCGATTTCAGGGAAGGTGAAGGACATTGCATGGACCGAGGACAGCAAGAGGCTTGCTGTTGTTGGGGACGGACGAGAGAAGTGAGTGTCAGGATTTTTTTCTTTTTTTTCTTTTTCTTTTTTATTTTGGCGCTACACTGGCTACAAATTGATTCGTAGTTTAAAATCAACCATGGTAACTGTCTCATGAGAAACTTCTCTTACAGCGTTCACACTGATTTATTCCCACGTGGCACAAACTCACTGTTTGCTTTAGATATCAAGGTGATATGTTTGTGCACTTGCAGGACCAATGTTATTTATTTATTGTTTTTATTATAAAAAGAACTGTTTGCATCACTATTGTGCAGGAAATCGAAACCTTCTAGCACGTATCTTTCTTCCTCTAATTCAAACCTGGATCAACTGTATCGGTGTTCACTTGTCATTGTAGGTTTGGGGCAGTGTTCCTGTGGGACTCTGGCTCATCAGTGGGAGAGGTTTCTGGCCACTCAAAATTAATTAACAGTGTAGACATAAGGCAGAAGCGCCCTTACCGCCTTGCCACTGCCAGTGACGACACCTGTGCCTCCTTCTTTGAGGGACCTCCCTTCAAGTTCAAGTTCACATTACGGGTGAGTTGCATTTGTTGGCAATTTGAGGAGCTTTAGTAAAGAGGTGTTTGTTCCAGAGTGATTAGAGCTAAGCTGGATTGTTTGTTTTTTCTTTTTTTTTTTCTTGGCTGTTGTTTTGCTGGACAAGTCTTAGAGAAAAGATGATCTGCTGACATGTGCTGGATTAAAGTGGTCAGAACAGCCAATGGCTAAATGTTGTCTTTGACATGCACTGGTAACAAAGCATTGCAGCTTTCCAACTTTCTCTGGCTTTAATATCTGTTGGCCATCTCAAATCTGCCACACTCTGTTGGGTTTTGACAATGTGGCCTTGTTTGCCTGTTTCCATATTACATAATCCACATCCCCATAAATTCTTCGAGAGTGTGAGCTGCTTCCTACAACCAGGCACAAAGTGTACTGCAGACTAATTTATTTGAAGTTAATATAAAATCCAGTTGGTCAAGGTACATAAAACGGTGGATATATTTGTTAAATTTTAAAGTAAATTACACCTTGTATTCCCTTTAAGAATTGCATTATTGGCTTATTAGTGGGGTGTTATTAAATTAAAACAAACAAGAATTGTAATCACAGCTATTGATCCCATGTCTTTGCTCTCCACATGAACCTTGTGCTATTTGTGTCATAGGTCAATTTAAATTCTCAAATTTGCCTATAACACATGCTTAAAGGAAAATCAAGGAAACATTTGTTTTCTTTAAGCCTGCATACTGGTCGGTCATGATGGTCTCAATTGAGGAAGGACTGAGTTTCTGTCGGTCATGAAGATGACTAAGCAGTCTTTTCTTTTTTTTTTCTTTTTTTTTTTTTTTTTAAATTTATTTATTTTTTGCTTCTTCCTTCCTCACTTGTTTGAGACTATGTTAAATCTACACTATGACTATTGAAAATACTGGATCTACTTTCAATGTTTGGTTTCCATTTATGCACAAGACCAAATATTATGTGTCAAAATCAAACACTCATTTGATCCATAAAGCTAACTTCTATGTTGATTTCTTTTTAATTTTTTTCCACCCAAAGGACCACAGCCAGTTCGTCAACTGCATTCGTTTCTCTCCAGATGGAAGTCGGTTTGTTACAGCGGGTGCTGATGGTCAGGTAAGTGTCCGTTATCATGTGAAACTTAAAATTAAAATGACTTTAAGCAAAATGTATACCTAATTGTTTTTATTAAATATCCACAGATTTTCATCTATGATGGAACAACTGGTGAACGTGTTGGCTCCCTTGGTGGAGAGAAGGCTCACAAAGGAGGAATCTATGCTGTAAGTCTTTTTTAGGTTAAAAACCAAACTCCAGTGAATAATATGGATAGGTACATTAACAGTCTGCCTTGTTTAAAGGATCAATCCTAGTGTTTTACCTCTTTGCTACAGTGTTAACTTACAGTCACTTTGTTAAATGAATGGCTTTTGTTGTTCCGGAGAGCCAACTATAATCAGATTTGGCAGTCTGCCTAGAGGAATTATGTGCCAATAGGAATTATGCATGCTATAAACCCTTCTGTCCTCGAGTTACTAATCTTTTCTCATTTTTCTTTGATTTCTTTTCCACGTAGTGTTGGTGTGTTTTCTTCTATTGTTTAATGCCCATTCATAGGTTGCACAAACGGTGCTTACAAAATTTCTGTCTTTGCTCACATGCATTCTGACATACTACGTTTCTGGGGTTTTTTTTTCGCCCACAGGTCAGCTGGAGCCCTGACAGCTCTCAACTGATCTCTGCCTCAGGGGACAAGACCGTGAAGCTCTGGGATGTCGGTGCAACCACGGCTGTCACCACCTTCAACCTGGGCTCCGACGTGACAGACCAGCAGCTGGGGTGCCTGTGGCAGAAAGACCACCTCCTCAGCATCTCCTTGTCAGGATACATCAACTACTTGGACAAGAACAACCCCAACCGGCCCATACGCACAATCAAGGTCAGCCCCAAGAATTAAAGGATGCTATTTCTGGATAGAATCACTGATTTGATAATGATAATAATGGCAGTTTTGTTAGTTTTTTTTTAACTGTGTTTGAGCTTCTGAAATACAATGGAAATTAAAGTGTCATAGTAGAAACATTTTCTACAGTGTTTGAAAACCAAACTTGGCATCTGTTAAATGTAAATCGCCATCAATATTTGCATAGCGATGGTTCAAACTGCATGCCTAAGAGTGCAAATGCACACTGCAGATCCTGCTTTACTGAGTTGCTTGTTTTCATACAAATTTTTTTTGTTTTCAAATGGGAAGATTAGTTTTTAGTGATGAAAGAGCAGTGTGCTCAACATTTACACGTGGAGGGTGTCTGTGTGAGGAGGCTAGAAGTGTCTTGTGACACATCTTCCTGATGTATCCATCATACACTTGTGGTGTTCAGTAGGTAAGACAGGAAAATAAGTCATTACATAAACTTCTCACAGAAGCATCTAAATATGCACTGTGGCTATTACAAAGATGAATGTTTTCAGTTCTCTGTGCTGTCTTTCATTTGTGTGGGGATGCAATACTGTAGTGTTAATGTCTTGTGTACCTTTCCATATATTCAAATGTGTGCTTATTCTTTCTACAGGGTCATACCAAGTCCATCCAGTGTGTTACTGTTCACAAAAATGAAGGGCGGCCGTACATCTACTCGGGGAGTCACGACGGACACATAAATATCCTTTCAACACTTACTGATTGTCGCTAATGACTGTAAAGGTTACTCAGTGGGACATGCGTAGGCGTCCTGTCCTGCATGTAAGCTCAATCTTGCCCAATTGTTTTCAATATAAAAGAGGTTTGATGTTTTTCTGTTTAACACAAGGTCATTACACACTTGTAGTGATAATGTAACATGCCCTTTTTTCATTCATCAAATTTAATTAATTTCTATCAATGTAGATTTGATTCACATTGTGCAGGAGCTGAGTTTTAATCAAAATTTAAAAATCAAAATGTTAAAAATTTGAGCTTTTTAAATTGAACAATTACATTTTTACAACCTGAAGCAGCAGAACTTTCTAATAGTTTGCTTAAAAAAAGCCATAAATAAAAAATATGGCCCATCTACCACTATTGAATAACTCTTTAGAGAGCTTTGTTATTTGAATAGTGACGCAAGTTACAAAACAACTTTTCAGTTTTGTTTTTTGCAGGCATTTCTCAGACTTTCATATTTGCATAGAATAACTGCAGACATAGATAACGTTCCTTAACGTATCCCTCACATTACTGGGATGCAGAAACTGGAGAGAACGACTGCTTCTCAGGAAAAGGTCACAGCAACCAGGTTAGCAAGATCGTGACTGATGACGCTAATGAGTTGGTGACTTGTAGCATGGATGATACACTGCGCTACACCAGCATCAGCAAGAAGGAGTACAGGTGAGGGGCCATGATGTGGCTTTATGAATAAGCCATTTTATTAATCATTTTACATTTGGTCTATTAAACAGAAGTTTGTCCTTGATAAGGTGAAGGACAGGGTTGAAGGCTAAAAGTACCTTTTTTTTTTTTTTTTAAATGCATGCTTACAGTTCAATTGTTCATAGTAGGAAGAGGGTTGTTGTTCTTCTTCCTCTCCTCACATAAATAACCTCTTTGTTGGTTTCTAGTGCCTCTGATGTGGTGAAGATGGATTTCCAGCCTAAAAGTGTGTCCGTAGGGGCAGGTGGGCTGTCATTGGCTGTGTGCATTGGGCAGGTAATGTCTTTGCTTCAGTCATTACTGCTTGCATAAATCAGATCCAGTCATTCTTGCACTTGCAAGGTTGGTGATTTTTTTTTTTTTTTTTTTTTTGTTTTTTTTTTTGTTTGGGGAATAATGACTGCATTGTTATTCATGGCTCTTTGTAGATTGTCCTTGTGAAGGATAAGAAGAAAGTCTTCACATTGGACAATCTTGGCTATGAAGCAGAGGTTGGAGCTTTGCATCCTGGCGGCACCACTGCTGCAGTGGGCGGAGCAGTAAGTGGACACAGATAATCTCACCACATGTTTACATTCGTTCAATGTTTGTTGGTTCCATGTAATAAAAACACTATAGCTATCACAGAAAAGCTTGGTTGGACTCTGGATTCATTTTCTTTCTTCTTAGGATGGAAAAGTTCATCTGTACTCAGTTCAGGGCAACACTCTGAAAGATGAGGGGAAAGCTCTTGAGGTCAAAGGGCCCATTACAGATATGGCCTATTCGAATGATGGCGCCTATCTGGCTGCCATTGATGACAAGAAGGTTATCACGGTCTTTAACGTGGCAGACGGCTATTCGGTAAATATTTGCCTTTCTTAATGATCCTGTCTTCTGTTTGCTGCCTGTTACGTGGGTTTTGTTTTTTTTTTTTTTTTTTTTTTTTTTTAAATACTAATTACTGTTTTATGGTTGCCTTTTTTTTTTTTTTTTTTTTTTTTCCCCATCAGGTTAAAAATGAGTTTTATGGACACCATGCCAAACCTGTGACTTTGGCCTGGTCACCTGATAACGAGCACTTTGCGACTGGTGGGATGGACATGCTGGTCTACGTCTGGACAGTTAGCGATCCAGACCAGCGGCTCAAAATCCCAGGTCTGTCTCGCAAGCAATCCACACTCAACACATCTAAGCGTGTTTTTAAAAAAGACTAGGAGTAACTATAGCTAAGCTAAATTTATACATTTACTGTTGGCTCATTTCACGGAACCATGAAGAAACTGCATCTGATTACAGTTCAGCTGAACAAACCTGCATAGTTTTCAAAACCGTCAAAAACGATTACAGCTGTGGTCTGATTTTTACGCCGGGCACAGCAAAAGCTGTTAGAAAACCAAATTCTGTTAAGTAACCCCAAAACAACTTTCCTGGGAACTGTCAGAGGAAATTTTATTCTCGAAAATATTTCGCTGTTGAATAAGTGATTTCTACATGTATACGTTCTTCAGATAAATGAATGGTTTGAGTGGCTTCTGTCACATTTTCTGCAAACTCTACTTTCTGTGTGTTACTGTAGTAATCGGTGTTTAAATCAGACGCATAGCACATTGATCAATGATCTGTTGTAATCAGTCACAGTGATGGAAAATGCCTGTCACATTTGGAGATTAAAACTGAAAAATATCCATCAAAAAAGACAAACTACTTGTCAGAATATACAGACACTTCATTTTCTTTATGGTAGCTTTCATGATGATTATCAACAAACTGCTTGTGCCTTTTTGGTGTCTTTACTTCTTATACGTTGAGACAATACAGACTTTAAAAAAAAAAGTGCATGTCCTGCATAACCAGTGAAAATGTGTGATGAGGAGAAGGAATAAAAATGCTGTGCAGTCCCACAAAGAGACATCTGGTCATCGTAGATAGCATTGACTCTGAACTGGATCTGCAATTAGGGTTTGAATCTGGATGCAGTTACACAGTGGGACTGTTACCATTATTTTTCTTATTTTCAATAAGGAATAAGCTTTTTAATATTAAATGTTTACTGAGCAATCATTGAAAAGAGGGTAAAAATAAATTAAATGGTCCTAAACTGTTACAAAGTTTATAAACTCAGTTTGTTGAATCTGCTTCTTAAAATTTAGGAGCAAAACCAGGCTTGATTTCTTAAAGAGTTGTAACTCACATCTCAGTCAGTATGGGATGTTAAACAAACTAAACTTTTATTAAACCCAGGTTCTTTTAGTTGAAGATGGCTTTTTTTTTTTTTTTTTTTTTTTTTTTTTTTTTTTTTTTTTTTTTTTAAAATTGCTGTGATGTCTTTGTTGCAGACGCTCACCGATTGCACCACGTTAGCGGCCTGGCTTGGATAGATGCTCACACTCTGGTCACCACCTCCCACGACGCCAGTGTCAAGCAGTGGACTATTACATACTGAGCTTCAAGCAGACAAACATCCACATCTCCAGGGACAAGGACTACTGTTGAATTTAATTCTTTTTTTCCCTTTTCTTTTTTCTCTTCTGTATTTTCCTTGTCTAAAAAGTGTTCAATGCTGTCTATAAACACCAAACTTGTAAATGATTTTGAGCAGTAAAAAAGGTACCACATGTGATCTGTTTAATGCAAATAACCTCAGCTTACAGAGAGGAAACGTGTAACAATGTGTGCTTTTACAGCACTTTAAGCATGATGGACCCAAAAAAATATTAATGAGCTCATCATTCCATGGGTATAAACTGTGGTTGGGGTCAATGCTTTCTGGCTTAAAGGAAGAACCATAATTTTTTTTTTTTTTTTTTTTTCCTTCTCTTAAATTGAACAAAAGTATGTTGGAAACAAAACCCGTTGGTTACATTCCTGAAATTAGCTGTAACTGGTTCCAACTGCAACTGCCTGTCAGTCTTTATTTTCAAAGTTTTAAGGTGGGTGAGTCTTTGCCTTTTGGCTTTGTCCTAGGTTTCATACTTTGTGGTTCACATTTCTTCTTGTTGGACTGGGGAGCAATAATAGGAACTGAGAGAAGTATGTGTACAATCAAGATGCTGCCTGTTTAGTTGAAGGTCCTGTGTTGTTGCTGTGCGTTTGGGCTCTCATTGCTTGTCTCATAATTTTTTTATTTTTTTTTCTATGTCTTTATGCATCCACTTACAAAGTGGAACAGACTCATGATTATTATTATTATTGTTAATAATAATAAAACTTTTTATGCATGTTTCTTGTCACGCAGTAATCCTTTTAAACACCTGGAGTTGTAGACTGAACTGAGAATTTTCAGCACAGCTTCATGGCGAACATGAATAGATTGAACTGTAGAGGTTTACTAAGAGGGGCCTCCTGAGTGACCGGAGCCGATGAACTTCTTTAAAGGGTGTTTATGATTCAAATAATTTCCAGTCTCTTTTTTTTCTTTTTTCATAAATATAACAAAGCAGAGGTGATTGAAATGTTTCCTAACGTATTTTCTCTCTGGTCTGTAGTACCATTTGCACATCCCTATCATTTTACATAATTTATTCAGCTGTTTGATTAAAAAGTCCTCTTTAGTATAATAGAAGCTGATGGTACTTGCCTAGAGGTCCTCATGGCATCAATAAAAGCACATTATTATTATTATAGCAATAGTTAGAACAGATTTTTGTTTAATGTGCAATGGATTATTTAATTTAAAAAAAATAAAGTAAAAAAAGATAATGCCAGGCAAATTCTAGCTCCCTGAAAACTGTTTATTGAGCCATAGCACAAACAACTGAAAGGATGTGCTTTTACTTTGTAATAGTCAAAGCTTGTAAAATCAAGTTAAACTGATGGATATCTTCCAATTTACACACAGCATAACTTCAGGGAGCTGGCACTTGAGAAAGCATTGTGCCAAAATCAAAGGAAAAAGTTTAGACTTGAGAAAAAGAATTGATGCTTACAAAGCAGGAAAGCGAAGCATAAACACGGTTATGACAACTGAAGTGAGAAGTATCTTCAAGAAATTGAAAGAGAGCCACACAGTACAGAACAAGCCTGGCAGAAGTAACTGTAAGATATCAAAGACTCTGCGAAGAAAACTAGTGAAAGATGTGTCTAAAGATCCCAGAATAACTGCCAAGACACCAGTGATTGACTTAGACAGGTCAGTATTTGCAGTCTTAAGACAATCACTAGAACTCTGCACAGGAATGGACTGTGACGTTGCAGGCTAAGAAAAATTGCACTTTTGCAGAAGAACTGTGGGGATGCTTCAGTGTGTCTGAAACTGGGAATCTTGTCAAGATGGAAGGAATCATGAAAGCAGAAGCATATGTGAAATATTTGAAAGAAAACCCTCAAGTAGTCAGCAGCAAAACTGAGTGAGTGTATGCTTTGTCTTCCATCAAAACCTTAAACATATATCGCTTCTGGTAAAGAACTAAAGACCAAAGTAAACTGACATAAATCTGTGTGGTGAACTGAGGAGCAAGGTCCACGTAAGAAGATCATCAAATCTGGAGAAGCTTGAGAGATTTGACAAAGAAGAATGAACTGGGGTTACTCTAGAGGTGTGTTTGAGACATGAAAACAACACCTGACAACAGCAAAAAGGATACACAAATGAAGATTAACATCATTTGGGCTAATAATTTTGACCATTGTAGTTTTAGTGGAATCATTTTGTTTCTGTGCACAAAGTTAAACAATGTAACCATCAAAAATAAAACTAGGATGTTTGGCACTTGGGAAATACTTTGAAAACATGTATAGGTGGGCTAATAATTCTATCCTCATCTGTAAAGTAGGCCCGTGTCTCTCTAGCACATAGGGGTCACAAAAAAGATCTGTCTATTTTCCAAGTTCACAGCGTACTCGCACGGCAAGGTGTCCTTTAGAAAAAGCAGTTGAAGAAAGAAACAGCTTGACTCAAACAGGTTTTGTGTTGGAGTGAGAAGGAGCTCAGCTGGACTTCTTGAAGCAACCTGCTAGAGAAAGGCAAATAAAAAGGCAAGTGAAATACTATACTATGAGATTAAAAACAAGGACAGTCAGGGAAATGTGTTGATTAAAAATGATGTAAAGTGCTGTTGATGTAAAGAGATGTTCAAAGGTCAGCGCTTGTTAAATTGTTATTTTCTTCCAGCAGTAACATTATGTAATGCTATCAGGCCAATGATTGACTGAGTTCCTGTCTGAGCTGTGTTCTTTCTCTTTTCATGTCCAGCTTCAGCAAATTAAGTTACCCAGCAGGCTCTCATGTGATAATGATTACTTTTTAATTATGTGCCTATGGCTACTCTCTGAATCTGCAGGGAAACCCCGGCACTGGACAGAAAGATTCTTAAGAGGGTCTGGTGAGTTTACTCTCTCTTACGCTTGTTTATGTATTTTTTCTTTTTACAAAATGAATGCTGCTGTTATCAGGGGAACGTTTGGGAACTTTCCTGTTTTTTCCCACTTGTGGAAAAATACTTTGTTGACAGTGACATTGTAGTAGTAGCAACAATTTTCTGTCGTAACTATGTGAAGTCAGTGGAGTAGAAAGCACCAGAGAGAATGATCTCAGAGATAAAACAAGGCTAGGACATGAACTTTGTGTTGTTGGCACGATCAACAATCTATCTATCTATACCGTATATGAATAAAAGATCCAGTCCATTTATCTGCTGTTTTTTATTGTAATATGTCCATATCTGTCATTTTTATTGTACATTATTGCAGTATATATATATATATATATATATATATATATATATATATATATATATATATATAAGGGGTGCAACGATACACAAAATTCACGGTTCGGTTCGATACTTTGGTGTCACGGTTCGATATTTTTTCGATACAAAAAAAATGTTCATGCCTTTTTAATTTGTCATTTATTAAAATTATAAATATATATTTTAACTCAAAAGTACAGTTTTTAAATTTAACCCTAACCCTTGTGCGTGTTTTTTATTTTGACAGCGAATGCGCACCTGCGGACCACTTATGTGCAGCCCTGGTTATTTAGCTCATCATATCGCAGCCACAGAAATTCTTTTGTCCATGAAACCATAAAGCTGCACTTTCTTTTTGCCTTATAGTCTGATTTGTCATAACTTTTCCGTTTTGTGGTAAGCTTTTCTTTGGCTGTCACTTCTTCACCCTGACCTGTCTTATTTGGCTCAGCAGAACTGAAATGCTTTTACACATGCACTCACATAAGCTCAGCAATTCTCTGCGCGATCAACCTCTCACATGTTTAAGCTTGCTGCGGGAGATTTCACTTGTCATGTTTGCATAGTAAGCTAACAATTAATAAGACGATGTCAGAGGAATTGGTGCACAAATTATCATCACTCACAGATCAGTGCTGTCGCTCTCTATACTAGGGCTGCCACAAACGATTATTTTGATAGTCGACTAGTCACCGATTATTTATGCGATTAGTCGACTAATCAGATCATCATCATCATCCAAAATAAACAAAAAGTCCTTCAAAAATAAAATGCAGCAACCATCACTGGACGTAAAACTACAGCTTATTGCACCAGCAGCATCTGCTCTTATATAACTATCATTAGCTTACAGCTTTAAGCTTTTAAGGTGCTAACTAAAAATAAAGACAAGATGATAGTTTATTCAATTTTAATGAAATTTGCAGATTGTTTCGGTAAAGTTTAATAAACTCCTTGCTATCTAAAATATAACAGGACACCGGAGTATATTCTCCAGCATCTCACACTTCTGATAATCAGCTGTCTGCTTGACGTTTATTCAGCTGTGTAAAAACTATAACTTTAATCTCAGCCAAACCGATTTACTCAGGAACAAATAAAATACAAAAAAAAAAAAAAAAGCCAAACAACAACATTTTTAATTTATCTAAGTGACTCATATATATTTAACCTGAGTCACGAAAGACGGCGGTGGGTTTGAAAACAATTTGCCGGGAGTCCGGTGTTCTCACGGCGCTAGTGACCTAGCCCCCGGCTAGCTATCGAGCTAGTGGGTAACAGACGTCTCCGAAAACGTCGGAGCGCTTTTGAAAATATGTGGTGTCCTGATAAACTGAGCCGATATTTGAGGTTTACACAGCTACATTCTCGCCTGAAAATATGTTAAACGTTTATTTTGTGACCCAGAAAGAATAATAAGAGTAATATTAAAACTAACTAGCTACCGCCATTGTTGGAAACTAAGATGGGCCGCGCTATGAATTCTGGGACACAGCTGCTTCTTCTTCTTCGGGGTTTAACGGCAGCTGGCATCCTTGTACATGCTGTGCTGCCATCTTCTGTTTCAGTCCGTTATTACACTCTTAAATCCTGCTATTATTCCTGCGTCTTTTGCGATCTTACAAAGCTTCAAACGACACGTCGACTATTAAATCAGTCGTCGACGATTTTGATAGTCGACGTAATCGTGACTAGTCGACAAATCGTGGCAGCCCTACTCTATACACAGTTCGCGCGATTGCAAAGTGAAAGCAAAAAAACAAGCGCAAATTCAAACGCGATTTCAATATGTCACATATTGACAGTGGCTCACCGATGCCAATGACATAATTACCCAGCTACATTTCCGAAAGAATGCAAAAGCATTGACATATATTTTTCCTTCCTACAAAAGCCCGACGGGCAGGGCAGAGATAGATTCTGGTAGCCCGACTGAAAAAATCGCTAGCCCCGGGACGTTGGGCTAGCGATATTGCGAGCCCTGTATCTGATTGAGGAATCACTCATCTTTGGAAAAGAGAGTTTATTACAGAGAAATGTCTCTTTCCAAAATAAAAGCTATACTATCCGCTTCTTCTGGGCTATATTCTCAGCAGCATATTAAACAGCTAAATGACTCGGCTAGCATGCTTGCTTTTTTTTGTCTGCTTCCACTTGTCTTTGCACTAGGATGATGTCAGCGTAAATGTGCAGTCATATTCGTTGTGTTCCCACTAGTGCTTTCAGGTTAATCTCGTTGAAATGACCTTAACGCCACAACACAGCAAATCTCCGTTAACGAGCTACTGCCGATTGCCCCGTGCATGGGGCTAGACGGCCAACACGTCAACGAGCTAACTGCGCTAACACACTAGTTCCCACCCATGTAATTGAGCATTGCATGGCACATCCAACATACTGTTTTACTTTAGTCCATGACTCGCTTACCTTCAGGGTCATACGTCACATGAAAACCAAAATAATTCCAAACGCCAGATCTGAATGAGAGTGGGGGAGGTCCATGTTGTAAGGGGAGCTTAACTTCTGTCTCGCTAGCTTGCCGTGCGCTCTTCCTTCTGACGATGCTGTCTGTGTTGAGTGCTCAGTGAATCTGCGTTCGACTACTCCGCCTAGGCTGCACTGTCGACCCTAGGCGGAGCAGTCGAACGCAGATTCACTGAGCGCTCAACACAGACAGCATCGTCAGAAGGAAAGTTGATAAAATAAATTACAAATTTTGTATTGTTCGATACATATGCGTACCGAACCGAAAGCACTGTATCGAACGGTTCAATATCGATACGAATATCGTTGCACCCCTAAAAAAAACACCCAGCACGCCCCTGCGGGCGGTTTATCCTTCAAGCTCGGGTCCTCTACCAGAGGCCTGGGAGCTTGAGGGTCCTGCGCAGTATCTTAGCTGTTCCCAGGACTGCGCTCTTCTGGACAGAGATCTCCGATGTTGTTCCCGGGATCTGCTGGAGCCACTCGCCTAGCTTGGGAGTCACCGCACCTAGTGCTCCGATTACCACGGGGACCACCGTTACCTTCACCCTCCACATCCTCTCGAGCTCTTCTCTGAGCCCTTGGTATTTCTCCAGCTTCTCGTGTTCCTTCTTCCTGATATTGCTGTCATTCGGAACCGCTACATCAATCACTACGGCCGTCTTCTTCTGTTTGTCTACCACCACTATGTCCGGTTGGTTAGCCACCACCATTTTGTCTGTCTGTATCTGGAAGTCCCACAGGATCTTAGCTCGGTCATTCTCCACCACCCTTGGGGGCATCTCCCATTTTGACCTCGGGACTTCCAGGTTATACTCGGCACAGATGTTCCTGTACACTATGCCGGCCACTTGGTTATGGCGTTCCATGTATGCCTTGCCTGCTAGCATCTTGCACCCTGCTGTTATGTGCTGGATTGTCTCTGGGGCATCTTTACACAGCCTGCACCTGGGGTCTTGCCTGGTGTGATAGACCCCAGCCTCTATGGATCTTGTGCTCAGAGCTTGTTCTTGTGCTGCCATGATTAGTGCCTCTGTGCTGTCTTTCAGTCCAGCTTTGTCCAGCCACTGGTAGGATTTCTGGATATCAGCCACCTCCTCTATCTGCCGGTGGTACATACCGTGCAGGGGCCTGTCCTTCCATGATGGTTCCTCGCAATGGCGTGTCCAGCGGGGTGGCCTGGGGGGGCACAGGCCACCCCCCCAACCAGACTGGCCACCCCAGGTGCCACCCCAAAGGCAAAACAATAAACTTCAATCAAATATCAAATGTCCGATTATGTTTTCACGGTGAAGCTCAGATATCCGAGTGTAAGTGAATGCAGCATCGGCTTCTGCGCTATGTGCATCACGTTTGCAAAGGTAGGAGAGCCAAGCGCGAAAGACGGCACTGCAGGAAACAATTTTTCGGTGAAAGAAAATGAGGACAGAATAAATGTCCCGGTAATTAATATTAAGTTTGTTGAGTTTAGTAAACTTCGGTGAAATTAGAATCCCAAGGAAAAAATAACACTTAAAGAATTATTGCAGCTGTGGAATATTTCAGACAGTATGCTACTGAGGGCAGCTAACATAAGAGTTATGAGTTATAAGATATAATCTAAGTCGTAACATTGCTGTATGGAGCTGCAGATTTGGTTGCAGGTTAACATAGCTGGACTGGCCATTGGGCATACCGGGCATATGCCCGGTGACTTATTTTTTATTTTTTTTGTAATGGCATGAACAATGAGAGGTGGTGGATTGGCCAGATGCAGGTCGATGTGTAAAAATAACTCAGTTGTTTGGTGGTGGCTATGACGGGGCTTCCACAGAGGCCAGCAGGTGGATGAGGGAAGGGGAGGCAGGAGGAGAGCCCCGAGGCAGCCGCCAGTCCGAGTATCAGGTGAACTGAACTTCAGGTAAGTATGACCTGCAGTCTATCTGGGTCAGATATAAACCAAGTTTAGGTGGAGTTTATTTTCATTGTGCTGACTTTTTACTGTCAGTTGCAATAACTCATACTGCGTTCTAGCCAGTTTGACGGAGTTTATATACAGCTGGGTGGGTGCTATGATGTTACTGATAGTGAACTTTATTTTATTCATAAGGTTAGTAGAGTTGCCAACGGCTCCTTAAAAAAAATGGAATGGTCCCTCATTCAGAGAAAATATTACACGTTTCGTATTGAGCTGAGAAGAGACGCAGTTTGTCCCGAACTTTAGCTAGAATGGAAAAAAGACACAAAGCTGGAGTTATTCTGTCGTTATGCGGCACAGCTGCTTCTTCTCCTCTCATTCTCTCCCCCTGCCTCTCCTGTTGCTACTTCAATCATTAAACTGATCAATGATCAGCTGATCGGCTTTTCTCTCTCATTTATTTATCGCTCACTTTGCGCCAGAAAGAGGAAACCAGCAGATGTTGCGCTAAACAACAGCAGCACGTTTAAGCTTGATCAGCTGTTGTTAGAATGTATTTAATATTAATTTCTAGTATCAGCTGATGTTTGCTGGAGCCACCGCTGTAAAGCTGCTGGTCATGATGTCAGTTTGGATATGTGGTGAGAGGGAAACATGAAGATGAAACCAGGAGATGTCCTTACTGAACCATCAGAGCTGAACAGGTGATGGAGAAACAGGTTTACCTTTTAGGTGACATGAATGAGTTGAAGGGAAGTTATGAACGGTTTCTGAGAGACAAATAACACCAGGATCCTTTTCTAAGTAGCTGACAGCTGGTAACTGTGCAGGGGCGGATCTAGGAAAGTTTTGCCAGGGGGGCATGTAGGGCATTAACAGGGAAAGGGGGGCACAAAGAAATACTTTTCTTTCTTATTCTCATTTAAAATATCTCGCTTTTATTAAATAATTATCTAAATCTTACAACCAAAGCTTTTATCTGACGTAAAATGTATAGAAATCATACATATACCAACAAGACTATACATCACTGTCACAACAGGGTTTGTTTTCAGTCAAAGTCTTTATGGCTTTAATACCTGGTGGGCCAATCTGTAGTGAAAATGCCCAATTTTTTTGTCCCAGTCCAGCCCTGCAGGTTATACTGGCAGTGCCACCATGCCAGCTGACTGTATTTCATCATCAGCCAGTGTTGTTCTTTATCAATATTACCAAAGTAAGGCAGCATATAAAGTATTTACTTGCTTTCAGGTTTCATTCAAATGTTAGTCTTTTCATTTGTTTCCCCACTTTTTTCCTGTTTCAAAATCAAACACCAGTTTGTGAGAAGATTATCTTCTTTTTTTAACAGGCAGATAAAGTTTTACATTGGCATCGGCTAATTTGTCAATTGTTTGTTACAAATGTTCGTATTTTAATATTCAAAAATGTTTTTGCCCAAAACATATGTGCACTATATGTCAGTAAAAATACTATGCAAATATTGTTGTCCTTGACTGCTGAGTAAACACTGACAAAGCACTGATTGCATCTCTTGTACTTTATCAACGCAGTATCTAAAAACTTTGCACCGTAGTGGTTAAAATCTCATTCTAATAAGAGTTAAAAGTGCATTTGGTTATTAGGTTTATAGGATTATTGAATTATGGTTAACGGTTGGTAGAATTTTTTTTTAAACATTATCTGCCACCCTTCTCCAAATCTGTGCCCCTACCTGGCCCCCCCAACAAAAATTTTCTAGACACGCCACTGGTTCCTCGTCTCCCTCCTCTTTCTTGGGTTTCTGTTGCCTGAGGTATTCACTGAGCACTCGGTCAGTTGGGGCCATCTTCCCAATGTATTCTTGGATGTTCGTTGTGTCATCCTGGACTGTGGTGCTGACACTCACCAGTCCCCGGCCCCCTTCCTTCCGCTATATATATATATATAAAAACACCCAGCACGCCCCTGCGGGCGGTTTATCCTTCAAGCTCGGGTCCTCTACCAGAGGCCTGGGAGCTTGAGGGTCCTGCGCAGTATCTTAGCTGTTCCCAGGACTGCGCTCTTCTGGACAGAGATCTCCGATGTTGTTCCCGGGATCTGCTGGAGCCACTCGCCTAGCTTGGGAGTCACCGCACCTAGTGCTCCGATTACCACGGGGACCACCGTTACCTTCACCCTCCACATCCTCTCGAGCTCTTCTCTGAGCCCTTGGTATTTCTCCAGCTTCTCGTGTTCCTTCTTCCTGATATTGCTGTCATTCGGAACCGCTACATCGATCACTACGGCCGTCTTCTTCTGTTTGTCTACCACCACTATGTCCGGTTGGTTAGCCACCACCATTTTGTCCCTCTGTATCTGGAAGTCCCACAGGATCTTAGCTCGGTCATTCTCCACCACCCTTGGGGGCATCTCCCATTTTGACCTCGGGACTTCCAGGTTATACTCGGCACAGATGTTCCTGTACACTATGCCGGCCACTTGGTTATGGCGTTCCATGTATGCCTTGCCTGCTAGCATCTTGCACCCTGCTGTTATGTGCTGGATTGTCTCTGGGGCATCTTTACACAGCCTGCACCTGGGGTCTTGCCTGGTGTGATAGACCCCAGCCTCTATGGATCTTGTGCTCAGAGCTTGTTCTTGTGCTGCCATGATTAGTGCCTCTGTGCTGTCTTTCAGTCCAGCTTTGTCCAGCCACTGGTAGGATTTCTGGATATCAGCCACCTCCTCTATCTGCCGGTGGTACATACCGTGCAGGGGCCTGTCCTTCCATGATGGTTCCTCGTCTCCCTCCTCTTTCTTGGGTTTCTGCTGCCTGAGGTATTCACTGAGCACTCGGTCATATATATATATATATATATATATATATATATATATATATATATATATATATATACACTCAACAAAAATATAAACGCAACACCTTTGTTACTGCTCCCATTCCCCATGGGATGGACGTAGAGACCTAAAATTCATTCCAGATACACAATATAACCATCCCTCCCAAACAGTGGTCACAAATCAGTCCAAATGTGTGGTAGTGGGCACATCTGCTATATTGAGATAATCCATCCCACCTCACAGGTGTGCCACATCAGGATGCTGATCTGACATCATGAGTAGTGCACAGGTGTACCTCAGACTGCCCACAACAAAAGGCCACCCTGGAATGTGCAGTTTTGTCTCACAGCAAAATGCCACAGATGCCACAAGCAATGAGGGAGCGTGAAATTGGCATGCTGACAGCAGGAATGTCAACCAGATCTGTCGCCCGTGCATTGAATGTTCATTTCTCAACCATAAGCCGTCTCCACAGGCGTTTCAGAGAATATGGCAGCACATCCAACCGGCCTCACAACCGCAGACCTCGTGTAACCACACCAGCCCAGGACCTCCACATCCAGCAGGTTCACCTCCAAGATCGTCTGAGACCAGCCACCCAGACAGCTGCTGGAACAATTGGTTTGCACAACCAAACAATTTCTGCACAAACTGTCAGAAACCGTCTCAGGGACGCTCAACTGCATGCCCGTCGTCCTCATCGGGGTCTTGACCTGACTCCAGCTCGTCGCCGTAACAGACTTGTGTGGGCAAATGCTCACATTCGATGGCGTCTGGCACGTTGGAGAGGTGTGCGCTTCACGGATGAATCATGGTTCACATTGTTCAGGGCAGATGGCAGCTGAGAATGTCCCAGTTCTTGCATGGCCAGCATACTCACCGGACATGTCACCCATTGAGCATGTTCGGGATGTGCTTGACCGGCGTATACGACAGCGTGTACCAGTTCCCACGAATATCCAACAACCTCGCACAGCCATTGAAGTGGAGTGGACCAACATTCCACAGGCCACAATTGACAATCTGATAGACTCCATGCGACGATGTGTTGCACTGCATGAGGCAAATGGTGGTCACACCAGATACTGACCGGTTCTGGGTCCCCAGACCCCCAATAGCGCAAAAAACTGCACATTCCAGGGTGGCCTTTTGTTGTGGGCAGTCTGAGGTACACCTGTGCACTACTCATGATGTCAGATCAGCATCCTGATTTGGCACACCTGTGAGGTGGGATGGATTATCTCAATATAGCAGATGTGCCCACTACCACACATTTGGACTGATTTGTGACCACTGTTTGGGAGGGATGGTTATATTGTGTATCTGGAATGAATTTTAGGTCTCTACGTCCATCCCATGGGGAATGGGAGCAGTAACAAAGGTGTTGCGTTTATATTTTTGTTGAGTGTATATATATATATATATACTTTGACTGACCACATTTTAACCCCAGTGTGTAACATGCAATATATAAAATACACAAGGCATCCTAGGTTCAATATTTTTGTTGTAAAAATAAAAATTCAAGTATGAATTCAGAGGTTTGACGCGCACGGTCTATGGATTTTTCCCCTCCTGAAAGGTCCACACACACCCCAGGCAATCTAATACTTGTGTTACCTAGACTCCCGAGCTGAGAAAAGCGCTCCCAAAGGGGGTGTTCAGCTTACAAGCCCGAGTTTCATTACTCAGCAGTATCTTTTTTCCCCACGGCAGCTATTGACCCAAATGTTTCTTTAGGACAGTTTTCAAAGCAAAAAAAAATAAAAAAAGAAGAAAGAGTTGTTGCTTAATCCTTCAGCCATGTGCTGCTGCTGTAGAGCCTGTACTTTGCAGTTTTGGTAAAAAAAAAATCCCAAAAAAAATCACGTGTTTGCATTATAAATAGTAGTCACAAGCTGTTTAAAAATGTAATTACTGTGAGGTTGAGGGCGAATAAAGAAGCCATTGAAAAAACCAGTGAAAAAGAAGCCAGTGAAAAAGAAGCCATTGAAAAAGCTGCATGAGGAGGTTTTTTTTGGGGGGGGGATTAAACACCAAGTTGTTGTGCTCTATAAAACTGCAGCATGTCATGGTTCTTTCTGCCTGCAAAATCAGTTTTTTCTTTTTGGCATTGGAATATTGTTGTTCCTGTTTTTGATAGCACATTAGCCTCCGACATGTCTCTGTGGAATACTTTCATCTGAATGTTCACTTTGGATTATTGTGTCCGTGAATGGTTTGCTCCTCATTCTCACACGAGTTCTAGGAATGTGGCCGAACAATGTGGTGTGTGGTTAAACCGGATGACCACACTTCATTGTTCTTATATTTCGAGAGTCAAGCTCTTATCAGCATGGTATTTGCACATTTGTGAGTTCAGGCCTTGCATTTCCAGCGCCTGGATGGGATGTACTATATACCAAATTTCATGGTGAGTTCCAGGATCTTTATGTTGTCTGACTGCAGTGTTTCCATGCATGAAATGAAGGAGGTTTATGTTCCTTGTCCCCAAACATAATAGATGGTACTTAAATGGTTTCACTGAATTGCAGCGTGTTCCGGGTTTGAATCTCCTGGTTCTCATTTGTTTGGACTTTGTTTGACTTCAGCTTCTCCCGGTGTGCGTTTCCTGTAGTTGCTCCACAGTCCAAAGACATGTAAGCGTCACTAGCTGTAGGTATGGATGCGGACCCTGGGACCTAGGGCTATGGAAGGAAGAGGAGAAGTCTCTTTGTTTTTATAGAATCATTACCTTTATGTCAAAAAACAAAATTATTTCTCCTAATTGTGACCTCATATTCTTATAGTTATGACCTAGTGTATCAGAACTTTTTGTTTCATCAGGAGAGCTCGTAACAGCGATTTCGTGTCTTGTAATTATGACTTTCTGTTGCATAATATTGAAATCCTTATTTGACTTGAATGTACTATGTGACAAATAAGAGACACAATATAGTCATGCTTTTACAATGCCTTTTTAGTATTATCACTTTATAATCTTTATAAGTAGATTCTGAATATGAATATACTAGGGGGTTAGGGTTAATACAATGAGTATTAAAAAAAGAGTTTGCAAGAAGTCAGATGTAGCTCTGGGTCCTTAGAAGAGATCAAATAAACCAGATTAAACTCAAGCGGTAATGCCAACTAGGATAACAATGTAACATAACTAACCAACTACTTAATAGACCCAAATCTAAAGTACCCAAAACTGACCTAGAAAAGCAAGAGACACAGGGGAGCTAGCAAATTATCTAATAAACGAGAAAACCCCCCAATTGGTTCACTAGTGATTTGAATGCTGAATAAAAATATAAAATAGCCAGTGCACCTGCTATCCCACAGCGTACAGGAGTTGGGCGCATTTTACCGACTGTGTCCGATTTGAATGCAGAGAAGTGAACTTAGTGATCAAAGACCTGAATTTCACTGCTTTGAACTTTGAACTTCTAAGTGTCAAACATGTGGATGCAGTTGGAAGTCAGACTTTAAACACCTGTAATCACATCTATGAGTGATGCCACCAGTTCCTGGAGTACACCTGTGCTTCACTGGAGCAAAATGAAAAATGAAGCTGCTTGTGCCACGATACAGTTTTGCAGTGTTTTACGCGGTTGTCGAATTTACTGTAGAATATAATGTTGGCGGTATGTTTGTGCATTTGTTGTGTATTTCACAGCCCTTGTTCTTCCCCATAAATTCTTTATTTAAAATCGATTCATACTGTAGAGCAGCTTGCTGGTTAATACACCTTTTAAGGAAGAAAAAGGTGTTTCATCTAAACCCCCACCCCCTTTTTTGAGGAAGAGTTATTTCTGTAAGTTAATCAAGTGTAATAAATTGTTATCACCATCCTCATGAAACTGTTCATGCTCTTATTAAGACAGGACAGTAGAGAGATCAGTCATTGCCGTCTGTGTGTCTCAGTTATGCAGTAATACCAGCTTATACACATGCAGCGTATTTGTTCTTTTATCTGCAGTGTGGCTGATCTCAGATATGGAGAGGGAGGGAAGAACTCAAGGTTAATCATTTCTCAGTTCTGTTATCACAGTTCTGTCTGGGAAATGTTTGGGGAGTATTCTCTTTGTATGCACTGGATACGTTGCCTGAATGCTGGGTAAGTATATGCCCACAGTCATACTTTTTGTTAAAAACTTTGTACCATTTCTGACTTACATGTATCCACGGTGGGCTTTGATATTTTGACTATATTCACAACACCATGGCTTGTGTTGTTTTACCAAACTTTGTTTAACAGAGCTGAACAAGTCCAGTAAAGTTGTCCTTGTCGAGTCATCTTTGCTAGATTGCTACATTGCTGTGTGTTATTGTGCAAAGAAAGTGGCTTACACATGTCCCCTTTTTAGTCACTTTTCTGTTATATATAAGACAGCACAACTTTATTTATTGACAACAGTTGTTTTTTTTATCTGGGTATAGGATGTACCACATACAAAAATCGTGGAGCAAGGTGCATATCTTCGAAAGCCACTTTTCAACACTACATGGGGTCTGGGTTTTATAAGCCGGAGAAAGATTTTGCTTTGATGAGGTGGTGTTTCACCTACAGCACTGCACTAATTGAGAGTTATGGTGTAGAATCTCAGACTAACACCCTAACAGTCACACTGCTAAGGGTCACTATGTGGATATGTTTTTGCTTGTTATCTGCTGGGTGGCTTCCAACACTGCAGAACATCATTAAAAAGCAAACAGTTTGAAGTCCTTGTATAAACTGCTTCAACCAACTAAAAACGTCTTCTGAAACAAGGCGGACTCGTTTGATGCTTGAACGAGCACATTTCCCATTGCAGATATAGTCACCTCATGAATTTTGTCTTATGCCTGATGAAACTTTCAAGCGTTAGCCTTCACAGCCATTTATTGTTGAAGAAATACACCGTAAAACATAAATCATCCACTCAGGCTGGCAATAAAATTAATCACATTTATTACTTTATAGCTTCTAATTTGACCTCCTGATCAAACAGCTGATTTAATTAAAAAGTTGCAGTGATCCTTTGCGTAAAATTAGGAAGGTAAAACAAGAACAATCTGATTTGTCACACGTCTTCTTAAGAATTCAATCCACAGCTGTGGGTTTTGATACTGCTCCCTGTGACTCAGAGTCCTGCTGGCTTTCATTTGCATCCAGTCAGAGACTAATTTACTTTTCAGAAACTGTCTGAATGCAAAATGTAATTAACCTTGAAGTCAGAGAGGACTGCTATACAATATCAACTTCTATCAGTACTGCATGAATTACTTCTTTCTGGTTTTGTCTTTGGTTTGTTCAGAATCCCCAAAAAGCTTCATAAAAAGTACAGTTCTCCTTCTTCCCCTTTCACCACCGTGTAACCTGTGGTGGATAAAACTTCCTGTAATTTTTTATTTAACCCTACCAGTTTTCCACTGCCCAGCGATTGCCTGCTGCTGTTCTAGTAACCACTAGGTGGCAGACTGAGTCTTTGATCAGTCAGCTGGTCTAGCAGTAGAAAACGACATTAAAGTGTACTTTAAATCAAGACCAGTATTCCCCCTGTTGTTGAGCAACTGGGTAAAATCCCCTCAAAACTTCAAGCTGGGGGTAACATTTCACACTTTTGCAAGCCAGGAAGCCAGTTTGCTTTCTGGCTTGCAAAGATGTTCTGCATGTCCGTACAAAGAGGTCATTTCCTTTTCAGCACGTTTCACTTAGTTTTCGGTTCCTCCTCATCCTCGTTGTGAAATGTGTCCCGTCTCCTTTCCATATACACAACGTATCTCACGTGATATAACATGGCCTTCTCATTTAAGGTCGCTGAAACGTGAACATGGACGAACAAAAGGATGATCAGATTGACCAAGATGACAGCACTAACAACTCTGAAAAGGAGGTTAGTCAGATTAAGGCACTGATTCTTACGTACTTCTTTGTGTTGTTCTGGCATGAAAAATGTTATAATATAGACAATCATGTCTTTGCTTTATGGAGGAACAGCCCTGCCCTAATAGTACTATATAGACCTCTGGTTTCCCTGTTATTTGGCTACTATGTCATACATTAACCCGTTATGTTATCCGTGGACATTACACAGCTGTGAAGATACTGCACCTCAGTAAATATGTAAATATGTAAATATGTACTGAAACGCACACATTTCAAGCTTTTCCCCTAAAACCTGCTGCTGAAACTTGGAACCCCACTTTTTGATCTAAAATGACATCAGCTTTAGTGGTAACCTTCTTCAGATAAAAACTAAAATTATGTTGCAATATAATCTGTCAGTGGATCTGCATATTTCATTACTTATTTTTTGGCCAGTCCACTTCTGCAGAAACAGTGTTATGTCTAAAATACATAGATTTGTGTGAGCTTTGAGGGAGTTTGCATATTCTCATTGTGCGTATGTGGGTTCTCCCTGGGTACTCTGGCTTCCTCCCACAGTCCACATTGGATTAGATTCATTGGCAGTTCTAAATTGTCTGTAGGTGTTGATGTGAGTGTGAATGGTTCTTGTCTTTGTGTTAGCTCTACAATGGACCGGCAGTCTTTCTAGGGTGTTCCCCGCTTTTCACCCTATGACAGCTGAGAGCCTTAATCGGATAAACAGAAGACACTGGATGGATGGAAATGTGCTTTAGGATAAACAGAATTTAATTGATCCTTTTCTTTTATGTTTTGCTGGGTGTTAATTTTTCTTATTTTCTGACAAGTACTCAAATCGCACAAATTTGTGTGTTTGCTTGTTACTGAGGACAGTGGATGTCAAATGCTGTATAGGTCTCAAAGCCACTTGGGGAAACTTTGTCATTTGTGTATTGTTGTATTTATGAAAAGAAAAAAAAATTAGTCTTGTTGGAATTTGCGCCCAACTCTTCACATATGCTACAAAGTGATTGTCACACTGAGCCCCTGATTGAGAACATAGTTTAGGCTGTAAGTACCTGGAAGTAACTCATCAGCTCCATTGTTAGTACAACTCCCTCACGCACATATGTCTGTTTCAAAGTTTGCAAGATTAAACTTTAAGGGGCTCTAGAGAATCCATTACCAAACAAAGGAAATGCATGGAAAGACACGTGAAAACAACTCTCAGCGTCACTGGGACATATTTTTTAAGGGACTGTGGGAAAGATGCTACTATCAGTGAGTTTTTAACCTTTAAAAATATGAGATATCAATTTCCCCTATATGACACTACTCCCTGGGTTTTAAGGCGATTGCTTGAGATTTTACTCTTTATTAAAAATATATAAGGATGACTTATACATGCGTATTCAAGGCTCGCAGTAGCCTTATGTATTCTGTTTCAGCTTCATCTCCTTTAACTGTGATGTAGTTTCCTTTACTTTGACTTCATTTTCTCAGATAGCATTGTGGATCAAATGTAATTTCAAATGATATCCAGAATATCCTTCCCCTCTCCTCTCCCCATACCCCACCCCTTTAGCTTATCATTATGAGCTGGAATCACAACTTTTCCTTCCTTTCCTCCTCCTAAAGCTTTATCTACAGTCTACTACTCATTTTCTTCAGCTTTAATCACTGGCTCCTCATAGCTCTGCTGCATCTTATCCTCATGGACTTGATAACAATACTGTGCATTCAGTTTTTTAGCTCGTCTTTGCAGTCTATTGGTCCAAGGTATAGGTTGGTACTTCATAGAAAAGCTTATCATCCTTCACTTAATGCTGTATGATGTTTTAAAATATGTTTGTTGCTATAAAACAAATTAATTACACTTACAAAATGTGCACTTAAACCACACACTGGATCTTGGTGAATAAAATATTCAAGTTGAACACAGTGATTGGCACACATTGTGTTACTTCGTTTCGTCAGTGGAAATGAAAAATCGTCAAACCTTTGACGACTGCATTTGAAAACACACCAAAAATCAGAGTTAAAAATTGAAAACACATGCTGATACAACTTGTGTCATAATATGTGGCTCACTAGTGCATATGTTGTCTGTATACACTCCCAACAACAGCCTGATAAGATGACAGCTGGTGTCCTTGGGGTTCTCCTCCTGTTAGACCTGGAAAAGGCTGTTAGTGAACTCTGTGAAGCTATTTGGTGTCTTTGGATGCACTGACTCAGATTGTTCCAGAGATCCCCAATTTGATTCAGGTTTTGGGAAAGTGAGAGCCAGTCAGTGGTATCAGTGCGTTAATCAACCAGTAACCTGTACACTCTGGCCACAGTTGGCTGGAAATTGTCTTGAATTAGGAGAACCCAGGACTCATTGTACCAGCGTAAGGCCGGACGGTGAATCTGAGGTTTTCATCCCCATGCATAACAGCTGTCAGGGTACTGGTACTAACACATGGAGATCTGTGTGATCCTCCAAGGTTATGCTTACTTTGATCACTCAAGTTAAATGATATTGCAGGTAGCATAATGATTGGTACGCCATCTCCAGACTCTTTCCCATCTGTCACATCTGCTCAATGTGAGCCCGTTGTCATCTGTGAATAGAACAGGGTGCTAATGGCAGACCTGCCAGTTCTGGGGTTTCTCTGGCAAATGCCAATCAAGCTGAATGACACTAGTTTGAACACAGGCCTCATTACAGGAAGTCAGGCCCTCATGTCATGCTCAAGGACTCTGATTATCATAATTTGGTCAGAAACATGCAGAAGTAGCCCACTGGAGGTCTTTTTGTGGTATTCTGGCAGTGCTTCTTCTGTTCCTCCTACACAGAGGAGCAGATCCTGGTGCTGTGCTGATGATGGTTCCACGACCCGTCTCCTGGGATCTCCTTTACATTTTTGAGACTGTTCTGTGAGACACGGCAAACATCTTGCAGTGGCATGTATAAATGTGTCATCCTTGAGGAGCTGGACTTCTTGTGCAACCCAGGCTGCCGGAACGGTTTCAAGACACTAACAAAAAGCAAAGAGAAGAAAGAGATAAATCACCTAATAAGGATAAAGAAAGAGCCATAGATGATTGTTACCAAGTATAAAGTCGTTCCCTTTTTGGAGGTTGTGTTGTTGTTGTCTCTTCAGTGCCTCTGCTGTTGCCACTAGACTTCTCCAGTGGTTTATAGCAACATGTAATAGCAAACACCTAGATTACCCCAGTATAGTCCCCCGAGGATGATTCCTGATCATTATTTAACCCTTTCTCTCCCGTAAACCTATACCCAATAGAAACTCATGGTCTTCTATAACTCGTTTACTTAATATTTTGCACAACCTTCTGATGGAGAGCGTAGCACCTTGCCAAGAGGATACTCATAAAGCAAGTATGCAATACAATCTGCTAATCAAGTTTCTTCTTCTAATGGAAAATGGTTTCAATTTAATGATGTTATCTCCTTTCATCATGTGCTACACTGAGGGCAAACCTTTATGATTTTAACCCCTTTATTGCATTTATTGAATTTCTATCCTTCTCTTTTGTATTGAAGTTTTTAATGAGCTTCTTTCAGGTCATCACAGTTTTAGCCTTGATATGGTTTATTTCCTATTCCCATCCTCCTTTGTCATTTTCAGTAATAATATATCACGTTGTCATAAGAAATATATTTCACACAGTGTTGACTTTGCGCTAAAATGAAACAATTGACAAAATAAAAACAAAGCATGGATTTAAGAAGCTGTTTTCTTAGCATTGATGCCCAGAGTAACACAACTCACCCAGGGTTGAATTCCCTTGACTGAATCTGCCCTTGGCATTGATCAACACCAATGTGGAAAGGACTGCATGACTAGCATAATGTGTTCATGTGTGCTCTCTCGTTAGCAGTCACTTACAGCCTGCCTGTTGTGTGCCGCCTTCTTTGGCTCCCTGGGCTCATCTTTCCTTTATGGCTACAACCTCTCTGTGGTCAACGCTCCTGCTCTGGTGAGTCAAACACTTGTTCTCAGCCTTTTTGCAGGGAACCACAAGTGATTTTGTATGTTTTCTTTGTGCGGTAATTAAACTTTTAGTACTCATCCATAAATATTGAATGGCAGTGCTAAAACCAGCTTCTAATAAAGGTACAATTGACAGAACTGTAGCTCTGCAGATACAGAGACACCCCCCCCCCCCCCATTAAGAAGAAATTGTTCAAAATGAACACAGTATATCGGACTCATAGACACTGTTGTAGTCAGGCTTATCCCCAGTACAGTGACCATTTACAGGTATTATACCGATACATAATACCTTTAGGTATACTTTTTATATATAGGTATTATTTCCATGTGATTGCAGGACAGTCCCAGGGGAGTGTCCTGCCAGATTAATGGTTTCACAGTTTGTTTGGGCAGCTGAGAGCAGGGGAGCCTAAACCTCCAGACCAAATACATATACTTATATTAAATATACTGTACATTACATTTTGGACAGGACTGAAAATCAGTGGCAATAGGTCTGATGAAAAAGTTGATCCATCATGCAGTATCATCTGGAAAGCATGTGACTGGCAGCAGCTTCATTTTTCAGTGGCCCGGTGGCGCCAGTGTCCGGCAGCCTCGCCTCTGTCAGTGCGCCCCAGGGTGGCTGTGGCTACAATGTAGCTTGCCATCACCAGTGTGTGAATGTGTGTGTGAATGGGTGGATGACTGGATATGTAAAGCGCTTTGGGGTCCTTAGGGACTAGTAAAGCGCTATATAAATACAGGCCATTTACCATTTACCATTCATTTTTCAGTATGACATCGATCCCAAACACACTGCCAATGCACTAAAAGCATACTTGGATAGAAAAATACACAGTGCAATACAATGAGTCACGAGTCTTCTTCGAGCTTGAACCTCAACAGCATTGAAGCAGTAAAGGTGGTCATACCAAATACTGACTTTCTAGCTTTTGTATGAAATGTATGGACTCTGTTTTTGCATTATATAATGTGTTTCTATGTATTTTTCAGTACTACAACTATTTCAAATTTTCCAGCAAAAAATATAAAGAAATGAGGGGTTGCTTTTGCAAAGTAATGTGTATCCGAAAAATACAACATGTGCAGCCAATGTTCTTGTAAGTTTACATTACATCTTCTTTGACTGGTGAAACAGAAACTGCATTTTTGAGTTCTGTACAAGTTCAATTATGTGGTGCCACTCGAATGGGAAACGTGTTTCAGAGGTCATGCTTTCCAATCAGGCTGTTTGTTTGTTCAGAGGTAATTAGGTGTCTCACAGGTTATATAATTAGTGTTCAAGCGCCACGACCTTCAGCTCTGCAGTTACACCTACACTAACAACTAATACTGCAGAAAACACAAAAAACATGATTTTATTTTTCATCGTAGTACAATTCCCAAGCTCAGATTAAGGAGCTGTAGTTTAGAAAGCTGATAAAAAGTGAATTCAGTCTACTTTATATTTTAAATTAAGCATAATATTATGTTTTACAGTGTACTTTCTGACAGTTCAGTGTAATTTCACATTTTGATACTGCTCTAAACAGTGTCCATATTTTAAAATAAATTTGAAAATAGATGATTGACCTTATATGGGAAGATTTTAACAGAACAGATTCATATGATGTATTTCTCAGTGTGCCTTCAGTAGATTATGAGTCCTCCAAACAAGCTTGAAAAAAATACACTGAACAAAAATATAAACGCAACACCTTTGTTACTGCTCCCATTCCCCATGGGATGGACGTAGAGACCTAAAATTCATTCCAGATACACAATATAACCATCCCTCCCAAACAGTGGTCACAAATCAGTCCAAATGTGTGGTAGTGGGCACATCTGCTATATTGAGATAATCCATCCCACCTCACAGGTGTGCCACATCAGGATGCTGATCTGACATCATGAGTAGTGCACAGGTGTACCTCAGACTGCCCACAACAAAAGGCCACCCTGGAATGTGCAGTTTTTTGCGCTATTGGGGGTCTGGGGACCCAGAACCGGTCAGTATCTGGTGTGACCACCATTTGCCTCATGCAGTGCAACACATCGTCGCATGGAGTCTATCAGATTGTCAATTGTGGCCTGTGGAATGTTGGTCCACTCCACTTCAATGGCTGTGCGAGGTTGTTGGATATTCGTGGGAACTGGTACACGCTGTCGTATACGCCGGTCAAGCACATCCCGAACATGCTCAATGGGTGACATGTCCGGTGAGTATGCTGGCCATGCAAGAACTGGGACATTCTCAGCTGCCATCTGCCCTGAACAATGTGAACCACGATTCATCCGTGAAGCGCACACCTCTCCAACGTGCCAGACGCCATCGAATGTGAGCATTTGCCCACACAAGTCTGTTACGGCGACGAGCTGGAGTCAGGTCAAGACCCCGATGAGGACGACGGGCATGCAGTTGAGCGTCCCTGAGACGGTTTCTGACAGTTTGTGCAGAAATTGTTTGGTTGTGCAAACCAATTGTTCCAGCAGCTGTCTGGGTGGCTGGTCTCAGACGATCTTGGAGGTGAACCTGCTGGATGTGGAGGTCCTGGGCTGGTGTGGTTACACGAGGTCTGCGGTTGTGAGGCCGGTTGGATGTGCTGCCATATTCTCTGAAACGCCTGTGGAGACGGCTTATGGTTGAGAAATGAACATTCAATGCACGGGCGACAGATCTGGTTGACATTCCTGCTGTCAGCACGCCAATTGCACGCTCCCTCATTGCTTGTGGCATCTGTGGCATTTTGCTGTGAGACAAAACTGCACATTCCAGGGTGGCCTTTTGTTGTGGGCAGTCTGAGGTACACCTGTGCACTACTCATGATGTCAGATCAGCATCCTGATGTGGCACACCTGTGAGGTGGGATGGATTATCTCAATATGGCAGATGTGCCCACTACCACACATTTGGACTGATTTGTGACCACTGTTTGGGAGGGATGGTTATATTGTGTATCTGGAATGAATTTTAGGTCTCTACGTCCATCCCATGGGGAATGGGAGCAAAAACAAAAGTGTTGCGTTTATATTTTTGTTCAGTGTATATAGGGGGTGGTAGTTGTACGCTTACCAAGAGCCTGCATATTTTGTCACAGTACCTCTCAAAAATAAGAGGCGCAAAAATGATAGCACAGTTTATGAACAATGCATTCTTTGTCTAAACAATGACAATAAGTTTCCCACTGTTTTTTATTTCAGAATGTAAAGTTTTGAAATGTTGTTTTCTTGTCAAGGACATCATGTTATTATGTTCTCTAGGACCTACTATCCAAGTGGATTATTCTTTAAATGCTGTACATGTATGATCTTCTACAAATCCTCCAAATTTCTTAGTGGCAGGCTATAACTGAAATTGCTTTGCTTTCATTAAAAAACATTATGGGCACCCTGGGTTTAGGCTGTGTGAGACTTTATAACAGGCTGGTTTTATTTGCATCTTAAGGGCTTCATTCCTAATGTTTCTAATTGTTCACTTCTCTATACTTGGTAGAACTCAACAAAACACAGCCTACATACTATTAAGGCTTTCCTTTTTAACAATTTGTTCAGAAATGTGATGATTTTATTTTATATTTTAAATTTATTTCACCGTTATTTGTACAAATGAACCTCACTGAGACACGGGTTCTCATTTTCAAGCGACCTACTGATTACTGCATGGAATTAGTAGGGTGTAAAATGCACTTAACAAAAAATAAATAAAAGAAAATTGAGAAGTAATTAAAAAAAAACAAGCAAACAAAAATTAACCTTCCAGATCTTCTTTGCACACAGTTCCACTCTGCACAACCCCAAAATCTGTTGCCTGGATATTTTGTTTTCTGCTTGGCTTAGCAAACTTAAAAGTCCCACCTACTGTTTAATCTGTATTTTGCAGCTAATTCTCCAGTTTACGTCGTTGTTGAGCCATTGCTTTTTTGTTTACTCCCCTTTATAGAATCTGCCCACCAGAAGCACCAGCTGATCATTTATGCAGCGCTGGCTCTCCTCCACCTCAGTAGGGCTCACCACTTCTCCTGCTGTCTTTACAAAAGCCGAACAGAATAAACCAACAAAAACGTTGAGTTGAATTAGGATAACACAACAGAAGGAATGTTACAGACAGAGTTCTCACTACATTTCAAAAAAGACCGAGTCGATCTCTTTAATAGTTCACTAAAGCCACAATCGTTTCTACACGCGGCACAAAAACCTATAAATGAACATTCAGCTTTCTCCACGCACAGCAGGGCCACCCCCAGCAGCGAGCTATCTTCAAATGTGGGCAAAGGAATATTATATGAAGTGTTAAAAATTCATTTCCATTGAACTCTAATAGGTTGAGCTATTGAGGTATCAGACATTAGATATGCAAGTAGACCACAAACCTCATCTTAGAGGAGAAGCATCAAAGTAGGGGCAAAAAACTATTTGCTACTCTTCATTCCACTTCCAGACAATGTCAAGATGATGGGAATTTACTCATTAATAATGTATAACTACCGTCATTTTCTGTAGACATCAAATTTACCCTGCTAAAGAAATCTTCACAAAGACATTTTCTTGGAGTTAACTGGGTGCACCAGTAACATCTTTGAATTAATGTGCATGATAGTGGCATGGCATTAATCTCCCCTCGACACAACACCTGTTATAAAAATGAAGGAGTGTTAATCATTATTTATGCAAACATTTCTTACGACAGCTTGACATTAACTGAGACAACATAACAACAGATCGACTCATGAACGGCTTCACTCTGATAGAAAACCAGTGAGTGTAAAATATTATATAGCCATGTCAAACAGATGTTGCCATGGTACAAAATCTAAAAATATTGATTGTGTTTTGTGGCTGTGATGCTGGTGAGAAATAACTGTTGAACACATGAATAACTGAACTCGGTGGATGTTTGCAGGGAGTGATGTGATGATGATGTGAAGTAATATCTTTGGTAATTATTAGGGGTGCAACGATACACAAAATTCACGGTTCGGTTCGGTTCGGTTCGATACTTTGGTGTCACGGTTCGATATTTTTTCGATACAAAAAAAATGTTCATGCCTTTTTAATTTGTCATTTATTAAAATTATAAATATATATTTTAACTCAAAAGTACAGTTTTTAAATTTAACCCTAACCCTTGTGCGTGTTTTTTATTTTGACAGCGAATGCGCACCTGCGGACCACTTATGTGCAGCCCCGGTTATTTAGCTCATCATATTGCAGCCACAGAAATTATTTTGTCCATGAAACCATAAAGCTGCACTTTCTTTTTGCCTTATAGTCTGATTTGTCATAACTTCTCTGTTTTGTGGTAAGCTTTTCTTTGGCTGTCACTTCTTCAAATCAAATCAAATCAAATCACTTTTATTGTCACATCACATGTGCAGGCACACTGGCACAGCACATGCGAGTGAAATTCTTGTGTGCGAGACCCACAAGCAACAGAGATGTGCAAACACAACAACACAAACGAGCAAAATACAAGAATGGCCAACCTGAAACTAATAAATATATGTACAATATATAATAGTGTATGCATTTCTGGATGTGTATACTAAATATTTTCCTACGTGTGTGTGTGTGTGTGTGTGTGTGTATACACATTTTTACAAATTAAATAGTAAAAAAAAAAAAAAAAAATAATAATAATAATAAAATATATAAAATATACAGAGTTGAATATGTGCAAAACAAGTGGCATTTATATACAGTGTGGAGTGCATAATGTTGAAGTTCCAGTAGTGAAGCTGAGGTGTCTATGACGTGTTCAGCAGTCTGATGGCCTGATGGAAAAAGCTGTCTCTCAGTCTGCTGGTACGGGACCGGATGCTGCAGAACCTCCTTCCTGATGGAAGCAGTCTGAACAGTTTATGGCTGGGGTGACTGGAGTCCTTGATGATCCTCCCTGCTTTCCTCAGGCACCGCTTCCTGTAGATGTCTTGGAGGGAGGGAAGCTCACCTCCAATTATCCGTTCAGAGCACCGCACTACTCGCTGGAGAGCTTTGCAGTTGTAGGCGGTGCTGTTGCCATACCAGGTGGTGATGCATCCAGTGAGGATGCTCTCAATGGCACAGCGATAGAAGGTCCTGAGGATGCGGGGGCTCATGCCGAATCTTTTCAGTCTCCTGAGAAAGAAGAGGCGCTGCTGGGCCTTCTTCACTGTTTTGTTTGTGTGTACTGACCACGTAAGATCCTCAGCCAGATGTACACCAAGGAACCGGAAGCTGCTCACTCTCTCCACAGCAGCGCCGTTGATGGTGATGGGGGTGTGTACTTCTCTGCACCTCCGGAAGTCCACTATCAACTCCTTTGTCTTTGCGACGTTGAGGGTGAGATGGTTGTCTTGACACCAGTGGGTCAGGGCGCTGACCTCCTCCCTGTAAGCCGTCTCATCACCGTTGGTGATAAGACCCACCACTGTAGTGTCGTCCGCAAACTTCACAATGATGTTGGAGCTGTTAGTGGCTGTGCAGTCGTAGGTGTAGAGTGAGTACAGGAGAGGGCTCAGTACACACCCCTGTGGAGCACCAGTGTTCAGTGTGATGGGGGATGAGGTGATGCTGCCCAGTCTGACCACCTGGCGTCTGTCAGACAGGAAGCTAAGGATCCAGCTGCAGAGGGAGCTGCTCAGTCCTAGATCCTGCAGTTTCCTGTCCAGCTTCGAGGGAACGATGGTATTGAATGCTGAGCTGTAATCTACAAACAGCATCCTCACATACGTGTCTCTCTTCTCCAGGTGTGACAGGGCAGTGTGTAGTGTCAGGGCTATGGCATCATCAGTGGACCTGTTGTGGCGGTATGCAAACTGTAGAGGGTCCAGTGAGTCGGGTAGTGCAGAGCAGATGAAGTCCCTGACCAGCTTCTCGAAGCATTTGCTTACGATGGGGGTCAGGGCTACAGGTCGCCAGTCGTTCAATGAGGAGATGGTGGAGGATTTGGGTACAGGGACGATGGTGGCCATTTTGAAGCAGGCTGGGACTACAGACAGAGAGAGGGAAAGGTTGAAGATGTGCGTGAACACTCCAGCCAGCTGAGCCGCGCATGACCTGAGGACGCGGCCGGGAATCCCGTCCGGACCAGTAGCTTTGCATGCGTTCACCTTCCTGAAGCACTTCCGCACATCCTCCTCAGACACAGTGTGCGCACTGACGTCATCCGCGGTGCGCACACTGTCCGGTCTCATGGTGTTCGCTGTGTCGAATCTAGCGTAGAATACGTTTAGATCCTCACACAGAGAGGCCGTGGTCTGCGGTGTGCTGGTTTTCCCTCTAAAGTCTGTGATCGTGTTTAGTCCCTGCCACATACTCCGAGGGTTGTCAAACTGTTGCTCCACCCTGTCCCTGTACTCACGTTTGGCTGCTTTGATCGTCTTCCGGAGTTGGTAATGTGCGTGTTTGTAGTCCGATGTGTTCGCGGAGGCAAAGGCGGTGTTCCGTGCCGCCAGTGCCGCGCGAACATCTCCGTTAATCCAGGGTTTTTGATTTGGGAAGGATTTGACTGTTCTGGATGGGACGACATCTTCCACGCATTTCCTGATAAATCCACAGACTGAGTCTGTGTATTCATCAATGTCTCTGGCGGCCACGTGAAACATTTCCCAGTCCGCGTGATCAAAACAGTCCCGCAGCGCAGACTCCGATTGGTCCGTCCAACAGTGCACCGCCCTCCAGGTTGGAGCTTCCTGTTTCAGCTTCTGCCTGTAGGCGGGCAGGAGCAGGATGGAGCAGTGATCTGATTGGCCGAATGGGGCGCGGGGGAGGGCTTTGTACGCATCCCGGAAAGAGGTGTAACAGTGGTCGAGTAGCCGGTTTCCACGTGTGTTGAAAAGGATGTGTTGATGGAGTTTTGGTGAGACTTTCTTCAGGTTTCCCTTATTAAAGTCTCCGGCTGTGATAAACGCTGCCTCTGGGTGTGCGGTTTCCTCGCTGCTGATCGTGCTGTACAGTTCCCTGAGTGCACGGTCAGTGTCGGCTTGTGGGGGAATGTAAACAGCCGTAATAATCACTGCTGTAAATTCCCTCGGTAGCCAGAATGGCCGGCACTTAATCATCAGGTACTCCAGGTCCGGTGAGCAGAAGGATTTGACCGGGTGCACGTTCGCATAATCACACCAGCTGTTGTTGATCATGAAACACACACCACCGCCTCTGCTTTTCCCAGTAAGATCCTGTGACCTGTCCGCGCGGTGCACAGAGAACCCCGGCAGTTGTATTGCGGAGTCCGGTACTTTGTCCGATAGCCAGGTTTCTGTGAGGCAGATCACGCAGCAGTCCCGCATCTCTCGCTGGAATGAGATCCGTGCCCGAAGCTCGCACAGCTTGTTCTCCAGAGACTGCATATTAGCCAGTAATAAACTGGGTAACGGTGGTCTGTAAGTGCGCCGTCTCAGTCGAACCAGAACGCCAGATCTTCTCCCTCTGCGTCGGCGTTTGCGGCCTCCAGGGCCAGAGAACAAAGGCGTCTCAGGTGAGATGAATGGGGGGTCTGCAAACGGAGCGTCCGTGTTGCAAAACTTGAACTCCGGAAAGTTATAAGAAAGACCGTCTTTTATGTCCAGTAAGGTTTGTCGGTCGTACACAAGGAGACAAATGCTGCTCGTGAAAAAATAAAGGAAAAGTAAAATTAAACACAGAAGAAAGCCGTTGCTTGGGGGAGCTCGCGACGAGGCTGCCATACTCGGCGCCATCTTGAAACAACACCCTGACCTTCACCCTGACCTGTCTTATTTGGCTCAGCAGAACTAAAATATAAATCCTGCTGCTTTTACACACGGACTCACATAAGCTCAGCGATTCTCTGCGCGATCAACCTCTCACATGTTTAAGCTTGCTGCGGGAGATTTCACTTGTCATGTTTGCATAGTAAGCTAACGATTAATAAGACGATGTCAGAGGAATTGGTGCACAAATTATCATCACTCACCAATCAGTGCTGTCGCTCTCTATACACAGTTCGCACGATTGCAAAGTGAAAGCAAAAAAACAAGCGCAAATTCAAACGCGATTTCAATATGTCACATATTGACAGTGGCTCACCGATGCCAATGACATAATTACCCAGCTACATTTCTGAAAGAATGCAAAAGCATTGACATATATTTTTCCTACAATAGCCTGACGGGCAGGGAAGAGATAGATTTTGGTAGCCCGACTGAAAAAATTGCTAGCCCCAGGACGTCGGGCTAGCGATATTGCGAGCCCTGTATCTGATTGAGGAATCACTCATCTTTGGAAAAGAGAGTTTATTACAGAGAAATGTCTCTTTCCAAAATAAAAGCTATACTATCCGCTTCTTCTGGGCTATATTCTCAGCAGCATAAGGAGAATCATGTGCTAACAGCTGTCTAAATGACTCGGCTAAAGTTAGTAGCATGCTTGTTGTTTTTGTCTTTGCACTAGGATGATGTCGGCGTAAATGTGCAGTCATATTCGTTGTGTTCCCACTAGTGCTTTCAGGTTAATCTCGTTGAAATGACCTTAATGCCACAACACGGCAAATCTCTGTTAACGAGCTACCGCCGATCGCCCCGTGCATGGGGCTAGACGGCCAACACGTTAACGAGCTAACTGCGCTAACACACTAGTTCCCACCCATGTAATTGAGCATTGCGTGGCACATCCAACATACTGTTTTACTTTAGTCCATGACTCGCTTACCTTCAGGGTCATACGTCACATGAAAACCAAAATAATTCCAAACGCCAGATCTGAATGAGGGTGGGGGGGGGGGGGGGGGGGGGGGGGGTCCATGTTGCAAGGAAAGCTTAACTTCTGTCTTGCTAGCTTGCCCTGCGCTCTTCCTTCTGACTATGCTGTCTGTGTTGAGCGCTCAGTGGATCTGCGCTCGACAGTGCAGCCTAGGCGGAGTAGTCGAACGCAGATTCACTGAGCGCTCAACACAGACAGCATCGTCAGAAGGAAAGTTGATAAAATAAATTACATATGTTGTATTGTTCATACATATGCGTACCGAACCGAAAGCACTGTATCGAACGGTTCAATATCGATACGAATATCGTTGCACCCCTAGTAATTATTTATCTATAGCACGTGACTTGGCTGATCTTCAGTAAAAGTAGCGATAAGGGTGATGAAAGCCCTGTAGAAACTGGTGTAACCTGTAACCCCCCCCCCCCCTTTTCCTAGCGATAGAATTGTTTTCAGCAAATTTGAAGTGACATCAAAGGTCATTTTTCAGTCTTAAGTTAAGCAAAGCCGGCAATCATGCTCGTGATACATGATGCTTACAATGAGTAGCTCCTAAGCCAAAGCAAGCAATGACAGCAACTGTGTGACCACTGCCCTTCCTGACAGTGCTGAAGACAGGGAGGGCTTCAGCTTTGGTTTAACAGGAATTCAGTCGCAGTTGTTAAATGAAAGATCAAAAAGCTATAAGGCCCTTTGCTTTCTATGCAACCGACGTCTTCACGCTCAATGAAGACACTTTAGAATTCTCGTGGGTTGATACAAGTGCCGTAATAATTTAATGCGACGCATTCACTGACTCATTGTAGCCTGTGCTTCAACTTCTTAATGAAGTCACTCAGTTTGTTGCTATTACGCTATTTGCTATTTTTTAAAGTAAAGTTATACAAAACGTCAGACACTGTCTGTAAAAAGAATGCTATCGTGATGCTCCAGTCAAACTATCCAAATCTCAAACTTTTGATGTGATGATTGATTAGGTGTTTTACACGTCATTTATTCATTTTATTGGATACAAGGAGTCAATCAATCACGTATATGAACACATGAACAAATTTTAGATCGCATTAGGGCAGGTAGGTCAGAGAGAGATAAGAGTGTTTCACGTGTGACAAACCTGAATACAGATGCAAAGAATAAACAATTCTTTTATGAAATCTGGAGCTATTCAATAAACATCCAGGGCCGCCCAGGGCTAATGACATGCCTGCATTAAGCCTGCTGAAATTAATTTATTTGCATATTGTGGAGACCAGATATAAAATCTTACCAATATTATTACTGGTATTAAAGCAAAATGTTTTCAGATCATATTGTTTAACAATCATTTCCTGGTAGTCCTTTTCTCCAGGCAAAGTTTAGGTCATAAAGTCAGATTGGAAATGTAAAAACACACTCATGATACATATGATATTCAGTAAACATGTGTTGGGGGTTTCTAGGTTTACATTTAAACTTTTTAAATATCAATGTTTTTTGTTTGTTTTCACCATTTATCCATATGAATAACACATTTAAAACATCTCTTTGTGTTCCTTTTGTATTGCAGTACATTAAAGCTTTCTACAATAAGACATGGATTGAGAGATATGGGGAGCCTATTTCAGCGGAGACGGTGACCCTCCTCTGGTCCGTCACAGTGTCCATATTTTCTATTGGAGGCCTTTTTGGAGCCCTGTCTGCCACGTTAATCATCAAAGTACTGGGCAGGTGAGAACACTGTTATGTGCTTACAATATCACTGGTAAGAAGTTTGCTTTTATATCCTTCACTCATCAGGGAATGGCGAACAGCAGTCATTTTGGTGCAAACGATTATGTTATGAGTGAATATGAACAACACTGTAGATCCTTTGGCTTCCTTTGTTGTGGGGAGCGGTCTCTCTGGATCGAGCTTGTTCTGGTGAATCCCACAAATGCTTGGTCGGATTGAAATCGAGGGACCGCAGGATAACACTGTGCTGCACAAACACAAGAAAGGGGAATTTTTGAAGTGTGGTGTGCTGCTGTTAGCAAGGGAAGAAAGAAACCACTAACCACTTGATCTGCAACAGTGCTTAGGCAGGTGGTAAATGACCTTGTTTGTGCACGAACTGTTGGCTTCTCAGTATGATGTTAATTTAACAAAATGATCCAACAAAATCATTGTGGTTTTAACACTGTGGCTCACCTCTCCAGCTGTGACTAAATAACAGTGATGTTAAATACAAACACAGACCCTTAAAGTGTACAAGTGTTATTTTTGTTCCTCGTGTCTCCCTTTTGGTACAAGGCTCCGTTAGACAACCAGTTCCTTTAAGTACAATAATGAATAATTTTAAATCTACTCTGTAGCAATCTCACTGTTGTCTTTAGCCTCCATTTACAATGATCAAGTACCAGTAAGTTTTTGTAATGGATTTAAGACATAAAAGACTGTCAGTGCACTGACATAAAAGGTATTGGTCTTTACTGACTTGCACTGGTTTGACAGCCTATATACTGCATGATGAGATCCAATCTCACAGCCAGCGTGATGCATTTAGCTTTAACTTTTGATCACCTATGTGTTGGACTGCAGAGCCACATGTCCTACTATCCTCAAGGGACACGTTCAGGCACTAACAAAATCACCTCAGGGCTATGAAATGATACGTCTTCCAAAGAATCTGTTATCCACTAATGACAAGAGTGTCACAGAGAGACTTATGAAGCTTTTACTCAGAGTCATTTCAGACAATTAAGATACCCTTGAGGTTCACCTTGGATTTCTCAGGTTGCGATCCTCACTGTGTTAATTAGGTTGAAGCGTATAATTCATTTTCCCTCCACATTCCCTGCGAGATGTGTGGGTCAGCTGGAAGTTTTACACAGAGTTTCGGAAAGGTTGAAATTCAGATGTCAGGGACAAGAGTTGAATATATATGTTAACTTAATGAGGACTCATGGAGCAATTGAAATGAAACACACTTCAAAGTATGCCAGGGAAGCCGAGGTAGGTTTAGTTTTAAAAAAAAATCAGTAGAGGTGTGTGGACATTTCACCACAGACATGAAAAGAGATTAATAAACATTTGTGGTCAACTGCACTGCTACATAAATGAGTGTATTTAAATTTTAGATTTAAATGTAGATTTAGACACAGCAAGAGAGAAAAGCCTTCATCTCAGAAACAAAACACGGCTGATTATCATGCTGCTGGTGTTGTGTGACTGATGTTGAAATACAAATGCTATAACTTACGAAATGTGCTGCTCTGAGAGCCTCAGTGGCTTTGTTAAGCATCTCACTTCAAAAATAGCAAAAATCAATAGGAAGAAAACATTTTTCTTTGACCCCTGACATTAAAAAAAGTACAGTTCAGACAAGACCTGAATGCGCACACACGGCAGACAGGCATGCTGAAGAAAAAAAGAAACTTGGTCAACAAAGGCTGGTAAAGTAAAAGTACGCAGATGAGCTGGAGATCACACGCAAATGGCCCGATGCTGGAGAACAAGGGAACCAGAGATGTTGGGTGGCCTGGTGGCAAGGCAGATAAACAGTGCTGCCCAGGTGCTGCAGACGGGGGATTAAAAAGAGACTACTCCAGGAGGCAGGACCTGCTGTGAAAGTGGAGCTCCATCAGGGCCATGCTAGAGGCTAATGGTTAAGATACAGCAGGGAACAGGTAGGAAGACCAAAGAAGAGATGAGGTCAAGACAAAGGCTGGAAACCAGAACAGTTGGACAACAGAAGAGGTTCAGCAGGCAGGACAGACAGATGCTCTTTGAAACGGGGGTCAGTTGTGACAGCTGATGCGACCTGGTGTAATCGTGTCCTGCATGGCTAGAGGCCGCACTAAATTCTGTTATATAATAAGTGATTGAGAACTGATTGTTACTTGTCAAGAAGAGGAACAGTTCCCACTGACTTGGTGCTTCTGGGAGCTTGGGTTAATTTTTATAGAATACTAGCAACTAGGGATAATGAAATAGTTTCAGATTCAGCGTAGTGTAAGAAACCTCCATTACAGAACTGATTTTTCTGTTGTGATGGCCTCAAATGTGTTCCTTTGAAACTATAAAAAGTTATTCAGCTATTCCATGATGTTAGCTTTTTAAAACTCGGCTATCTCTGATAGTTCTTGCTCTGCTAGTTTTTTGTTAGGTGAAGTTCTTTTCATCCCAGGTGAAGCACTATAGAAATTGAATTTAATGAGTTACATTTAGTTAATTTTTACATTTTTTTCATGTATTTTTCTTACTGACTTTAGAAAGGGGACCTTGCTGCTGAATAACAGCTTTGCTGTAATAGCTGCTGTGCTTCTGTCTCTGGGTGAAATGTCAAGATCTTTTGAGATGCTCATCATTGGACGACTCATTATGGGGGTGGATTCTGGTAAGAAATATGCTTTTATAATTTCCCACTCATCAGAGAGTGTAGAACATTCAATATAGAGCATAATGCTGTAGTGTAAGGGAGTACAAAGAAAATATTAATTCAGTTAATCATGTAAATTATGATGATATTTTTAAGTTTAATCTGGTTGACCTTATCAGAAAATGTTAATTACATACATCACCTCTTGTAGTGACGCTGGCTTTTTACTTACTTCTACGACTATGGGAATTCATTATCATCAGGTTATTCTAAAAGGTCCATGAAAAACCTCCAGTTAGTCCAAAATGCTGCAGTGAGAGTACTGGACATGGGCGAGGACAAAATACTGTATTTCTTCCATATTAACATCTCGAATAAACAGGACCCATCCATCCATCCATCCATCCATCCATCCATCCATCCATCCATCCATCCATCCATCCATCCATCCATCCATTCTCTTCCGCTTATCCTTTTCAGGGTCGCGGGGGGCGCTGGAGCCCATCCCAGCCGTCATAGGGCGAAAGGCGGGGTACACCCTGGACAGGTCGCCAGTCTGTCACAGGGCTAAACAGGACCCATCATACCTTATAGACTTGATAGTACCATATTATCCTAATAGAGACTCTCAGACTGGAGGCTTACTTCTGGTTCCTGGGCTGCAGGTCACTGCTGTAGTCCTTTCAGTCCCTGGGGTCACATCAGCTAAGATGTGCTTCTTGGTGTCAATCGTGCGAATCACTTGCATCAGGTTTGAATTGGTGTGAGATGTTCCCCCATCCTGAATCACATGAGTCATTAAGATGACTTGACTCAATGTGTGAGTGTGGGTAGAGTCGTCTGGAAAGGTATCTCAAGACTATGTTGCAGATAAATGGTGTCACAGGCCACGACCTCCACTCAGTGATGGTCATTCAAAGAGCACATCCAAGGTGATAGCACTATTAGAGGTCAAATACCTGGGACTTCCCATCTGGTGTTAGAACTGAAGAAGCCATTGTGTGTTTTAAATTCAATGATCACTGATTTCACATGTGCTAAAAAAGTGCTACCTCATAAAATGCAACTCAGTTTTGGTTTTAACAGTAGCTTGGTTATACCACAACGGAGAAATAGTAGCTACCTTTAAAAAAAATACACACATTTACAGAAGCGTGGGGTAACTTGTTTACAAATTGTAGTGTGTGGAAATTGATTTGTTTTTAAGTATTAACTTGTTCTTCAGTGTAGACCGTTTCTAATGCACAGACCATCAATACTAGTACCCATGACTGTGCCCCACAGTTCAAGACAGCCAACTGTGAAATGTGACTTGATGTTCAGTGTGTGTTAGTGCAGTGGAGCTGTTGGTGTGTCTGCACATTTATGTGGTAAAACAAAACAGACTTCGATACTGATAAAAACACCCCCAATGCTTTTAAAGACAGCTGATGCTTACAGATCCTAGATACGGCCAAGATACGTGAATGCATATTCCTCTACTATGTCAATACATACTGATGACAGGGGTGTTTACATAGACACGAATATATTGTTTTTAATAGGTTTTAATATATTGTTTGCTTGTTTCTTTCTGACAGGTATTGCTCTCAGTGCTCTCCCCATGTACCTGGGAGAAATTTCCCCAAAACACTTCAGAGGTATGATTGGCCAGTTCAACTCCATTCTAATCTGCTTAGGAGTGTTCACTGGGCAAGTGCTGGGGATGCCTGAGCTGCTGGGTCAGGTTAGTGGTTTAGGAGGCTATGAACGATTACATTTTGAAAGTGTGCTGTACAGGGAGTGCAGAATTATTAGGCAAATGAGTATTTTGTCCACATCATCCTCTTCATGCATGTTGTCTTACTCCAAGCTGTATAGGCTCGAAAGCCTACTACCAATTAAGCATATTAGGTGATGTGCATCTCTGTAATGAGAAGGGGTGTGGTCTAATGACATCAACACCCTATATCAGGTGTGCATAATTATTAGGCAACATCCTTTCCTTTGGCAAAATGGGTCAAAAGAAGGACTTGACAGGCTCAGAAAAGTCAAAAATAGTGAGATATCTTGCAGAGGGATGCAGCAGTCTCAAAATTGCAAAGCTTATGAAGCGTGATCATCGAACAATCAAGCGTTTCATTCAAAATAGTCAACAGGGTCGCAAGAAGTGTTTGGAAAAACCAAGGCGCAAAATAACTGCCCATGAACTGAGAAAAGTCAAGCGTGCAGCTGCCAAGATGCCACTTGCCACCAGTTTGGCCATATTTCAGAGCTGCAACATCACTGGAGTGCCCAAAAGCACAAGGTGTGCAATACTCAGAGACATGGCCAAGGTAAGAAAGGCTGAAAGACGACCACCACTGAACAAGACACACAAGCTGAAACGTCAAGACTGGGCCAAGAAATATCTCAAGACTGGTTTTTCTAAGGTTTTATGGACTGATGAAATGAGAGTGAGTCTTGATGGGCCAGATGGATGGGCCCGTGGCTGGATTGGTAAAGGGCAGAGAGCTCCAGTCCGACTCAGACGCCAGTGGAGGTGGAGTACTGGTTTGGGCTGGTATCATCAAAGATGAGCTTGTGGGGCCTTTTCGGGTTGAGGATGGAGTCGAGCTCAACTCCCAGTCCTACTGCCAGTTTCTGGAAGACACCTTCTTCAAGCAGTGGTACAGGAAGAAGTCTGCATCCTTCAAGAAAAACATGATTTTCATGCAGGACAATGCTCCATCACACGCGTCCAAGTACTCCACAGCGTGGCTGGCAAGAAAGGGTATAAAAGAAGAAAAACTAATGACATGGCCTCCTTGTTCACCTGATCTGAACCCCATTGAGAACCTGTGGTCCATCATCAAATGTGAGATTTACAAGGAGGGAAAACAGTACACCTCTCTGAACAGTGTCTGGGAGGCTGTGGTTGCTGCTGCACGCAATGTTGATGGTGAACAGATCAAAACACTGACAGAATCCATGGATGGCAGGCTTTTGAGTGTCCTTGCAAAGAAAGGTGGCTATATTGGTCTCTGATTTGTTTTTGTTTTGTTTTTGAATGTCAGAAATGTATATTTGTGAATGTGGAGATGTTATATTGGTTTCACTGGTAAAAATAAATAATTGAAATGGGTATATATTTGTTTTTTGTTAAGTTTCCTAATAATTATGCACAGTAATAGTCACCTGCACACACAGATATCCCCCTAAAATAGCTAAAACTAAAAACAAACTAAAAACTACTTCCAAAAACATTCAGCTTTGATATTAATGAGTTTTTTGGGTTCATTGAGAACATGGTTGTTGTTCAATAATAAAATTATTCCTCAAAAATACAACTTGCCTAATAATTCTGCACTCCCTGTATATGTCGTGTTGTTTTCTGTAAGAATGGTTTTGAGGCTGGAGAAATTTTAAATCAAGACAAGAAATTTGAGTTTAGTAAATGAAAAGTGGGCTAAACATAACCACCACATCACTCCAAGTTTTTAGTATATTGTCTGTGGAGAAGGTCTGTTGACTGTGGATGTCTGGTAGTGGTGGTGGGGAATTTCTTTATTATTTTTTCCCTTGACTGTAATAAAGTTTGCTCTCGAGTCACTGTCATAAACAAACTGCACTTAAAGGCATTTCAGCAAGCCCAAAGCCAGTGTGAGTGAGTGAGTGAGGAATCTGAATCAATAAATTATGCTAAAAGTCATATAAATTGGCACTTTAAGTAAAATGTGAACCTGTCATGACTTTGGTGATGCATTTAGATAAAGTACTATTCACCTATTGTGAGAGTCACTTGTCACTGGTTGAACTGGTTCCAGTCTTGGTTTACATTTTGTGTTTTGTTCTTAGCTGAATTTTTAGATTTTGACTTATTTATTATTCTAGTCTAATGTGAGACTTAGTTCTCACATTATTGATAAGATAAGATTTTATTGCTTATTTTTAATGTGGTAACCAGTTACATGTTCTGTTTTGTCTTGTTTTGTCTTCTTTCCGGTGTATTGTTATATTTAATAGTAGTATTAGTAGTTTCCTCAGCTTGTGTCTTATTGTACCTTATTTCTGCATTCATGCCTCTGTCCCTCCGTGTTGCCTAGTCTCTGACATCTTAAGTTCTTGTGTTGGTGTTTGTTAGTTTCCTTTGGTTGTTTCCGGTTTTGCTTTGAAGCGTAGTTTTCTTTCATGTCTGCTGTCAGGTTTGCTTCCTTCCTGTCCTCTGATTCCCTGATTGTTTTCACCTGTTGTTAATTGCTTTCACTTGTGTCTCCCCGCTCATCTGCTCGTTGTCCCCAGTGACTTCTGAGTATTTATAATCTTGTCTGCTTTTTTGTCCTTTTTGTCAATGTGTGTGTGTGTGTGTGTGTGTGTGTGTGTGCAGCCAGCCAGCCCAATTTATTCTCTCTGGATTTTCATGTACCTCATGTTGTGGTTTTTGTTATTTTTTGTATCTTTTGCATCAGCTGTACTAAAGGCTCGCTGTCAGCTCATTCTTTTGTTTCTTGGATCCTGTTTGTTTCCTCTCCCCTGCCTGACAGGTTCCACTATATGTCTGACTTACAACATAAACCTATCAATATTAACTAGAAAAAACACTTTGAAAAAATACAGTACTTAATGAGTAGTAAAAAAATTTATTTTATCACCGATAGCTCACAAATTGTTCATATTTTGTTCATATTTGGCATGTTTAGTTCACACACTGAGAGGAACCAGCACATCAGTTTAAACTTTGGTAAAGACAGTGAAAAAGTCAAATCTTTTCCATCCGGACTGGACAATGCCAAGATCAAATGCACCCAGACAACCTGGCTGCTGGGGAGTTTCTAGTATTTCAATGTTGAAAGCAAAAACGAAATTCTCTATAACTGCATGTAGCAAGGAGACTATCCCAACTAACAAAGGATGAGAGACACATTACACCCTGGACAGGTTGCCAGTGTGTTGCAGGGCTAACACAGAGCAACAACTATTCAGACTCACATTCACACCTATGAGCAATTTAGAACCTGGAGTGAACCCCTCCTAGGACCTGGTGTCCACATATGTGGACATCACATTTTGGGTTGTCTAGACTGAAATTTCTTTGTGCCTCTCACGTCTGTGTGTGACCTTGGTGACTAGGTGGCATTAAGGTGAGAATTAACCACCAGCGTTTAAATGTCAATGTAACACTGGTGGTGCAATACTAGTAGTGAGCATGTAAGACCTGTTAGTGCTACTTCTTGCCTTCTTTGGATGTAGTACGGGCAGAATAGTTACCTTTAACCACAGTATGAGGACAGAAGGGAAATATCGGCCAGATCAGACAGGTTCTACAGGGTGGGCCATTTATATGGATACACCGTAATAACATGGGAATGGTTGGTGATATTAAAGTCCTGTTTGTGGCACATTAGTATATGTGAGGGGGCAAACTCCTCAAGATGGGTGGTGACCATGGTGGCCATTTGGAAGTCGTCCATCTTGAATACAACTTTTGTTTTTTCAATGGGAAGAGGGCCATGTGACACATCAAACTTATTGGTAATGTCACAAGAAAAACAATGGTGTGCTTGGTTTCAACATAACCTATATGAAATCATTCTTTTTTGAACAAAACTCAAAACAGAGCCAATTAATCTTTCAGTCATTTCAACCCCCCCCCCCCCCCCCCCCCCCCCAATCCCACATGCATACTATCCTTTAGGGCTAAGCCCCGGGTGTATCAAATGTCTGCCTCCGCCTCTGCTCTGGAATACAGTATCACTCTTATTATTCTCGCCGGAGAAAGGACTTTCACTATCCAGCTAGCTTCTTCGCCGCACGGGTAAACGGATCTTTGACCGTCTGTGTCTCTGGCGTATCTGACTGGCACACGAAGGCACACACAGGTGTCTAAGCAGCGCACACAGACAGGGGAGGGTCAGACCGGCCAATGATTGGTCGCTCAGTGGATCTAACAAACACACTCTAAAGGACTAAGTCCTGCCCCCACACCATTTAAATATTACATATACATATGTACATATTAATTAAACTTATGTTTACATGCTTTTTATCAGTATTTATTATAATTAACTTTGTTTTTATCAATTTTTATTCCCATTGTGAGAGTATGAATATTTATACTTTTAATCCCGTTTTTAACACCGGGTTACATCAAGGTCGTTCTATTAGTCAGTCGTACCGATGACGCCTCAGTGGCAGACTTATTCGCTCTACAGCTTCAGCATAGCAGAAAATTTCATTTTGACTTGATATTCAAGCATGAAGTCATACTGAAGGAAAAAGTTCCAACTCTGCTCACACTATTACTCCTCCCTTTCTAAGGCTGGCTGAAAGCGCTTTGGCCATGAGCAATGGCTTCCTCTGCCACTTGAGCAACAAACTCCCGTTTTTACCCTTCACGCTATCTGATTGGTTCTATCGGTTCCTTATTTCAATAGGCTATTTAGTAGGAGTTCTCAGACACACCTTGTTTACCCTTGAGGAAATATTATTCATTTTATCCTTTCTCACCTCACTGCTCACTGTGCACAACTTTAGCCATGTTGACTTGGTCTGCTGCTGGAATGTTTTTATAACAGATTATTTATGTGCTAGATTTTCAGTTTATCTGTTGGGGCTGGAAACAGACATTAGCCTAAGGCACAGATGCTTTGAAAGCCAAAATCAGTTGTGTAATATGAACAGAAAGCCAATAATCTAAGTGCTCTACTCCTGGCAAAATTTATTGACATTAGATCACTGCTTGCTTTGGCATCATATTAAAACAGGAATAATAATGGAATATGTTTTCCCAGAATTGCTTTTCCAAATTTAAAGTATGACATTACACTTTTTGGCACCAGCCTGCTCAGATAGTTTTGGATTATGACTTTAAAATATATAAATAAAAAAAAGATGTATATTTATTCCAGAATGATCATGTGAGAATGTGCGGTTTTCTGTTTCTCTGTGTTACCCATGTGATGGACTGGCAACCTGTCTAGGGTGCACCCCAGAGATGTTAGGGATTTTTCTGCCTAAAAAGGAGGTTAAAAAGAAACTAAACCTAAAATAAAAATATACTTTTTTTTGTTAGAAAAAAAGGGATGTGCTGTTACAAATCAAGTTTGGTGAATGATCAGCTTTTGCTTTACGATGTTTGTGTGACATATAAAAAACCCAGACGCTGGAGTGGAAGTGGAAGATAATGAGTGGCTGGATACAAAAAAAAAACCCATCCACTTTATGTCTTTAATCTAAATCTAAAGTGCCCACTCCCATCTTTTTTAAGTCTTCTGTAATGTTGTGCTGCTGGTTGTCACGCTCGTCCGAAACAGTTACACCTGATAGCCATTAGCATTAAGCTTCTGTAGGCGGTGCATTGTTTGACAAAGCATTAACATGCCATTCCAAATTTCCCATTTCACAAATTGATCCCTGTTCACAAAGTCACACCTAGTCCTCCAGTAGCCTTTCAGTGTGTAATCAAGTCATAAAAGAAAGAAAGAAAAAGCAATTGAGTGTACAAAGCTGAGCACCTGTATGCAAATGTAATTCATAAATGTGTGCCAGCACATTAACCACATCAACAAATGTTAATGCATATGAAGTGACACTGATTTGTCAGTGTAATTGTTTGTGTTTGATAACGTAGTTCAAAGGCTTCAAAGACCAGACTGTATCTGCGTCCTGCTTTGTTTGAAGCTTATCCCTTTGTTCAGAAACCTATATGCATAATGCACATCTCCAGCAGCGCATGAGCTGTCTTTCCAACAACGAGAATACAAGCCAGTGGATTTTGGCTCCAGCTTCCTTTTACGTAATTTCTGTGGACCAATGCCCATCCTGAATAAAGGCACGAGTGTTGTAGTGATGAATTTGGTTTTTTGTTACTTTCTTCTGCCTTTTGCATGGCTGTCCTGCAAATATGTGATGCATTCCTGCTCTGGTTAAAAAAAGAAAAGAAAAAAAAGATAAACATAATTAAAATAATGTATTCAACTTCCTAAACCAAATTCATTCCCCTATAAACTGCTTTGCATTTTAACCTTTGTTTCAAAAAGATAAACCAAAATAAAATCAATGATATCTTTACGCAAACCTGCTCACTCTTTATTTGATGAAGTGCTCTCCTATTTTCTTCCATTGCTACCTTGCACTTTACCATTAAATATTGGTGTTATTTTATAGCTTTAGGCAAACAAAAGGATTTCTTTTTTATTTGTAAAGCATTGATTTGTCGCATGTCAATATGACCTGCTGACCACATCTCTAAATTGAGTTTTGTGTTGACATACAGCCCCACTTATCACGTTTCTTTGCTTTTCATTTCACAAGTAAATCACAGACATATGTGACAGGATCTTAACCAGTCATCCACTGTGCATGTGCAAGATAGTGAAGCTATCAGCCTGCCTTGACTACAGCTAGAGTCATATGAAAGGGACATGATATAATATCACTTGGTCCTTGACAGGTTCTAAAATAATTTAAATAAATCTTCAGATGAGCAACAACATGTGTCACACTTTCTTTCTTTCTCTTATTTAGCATAACTGGACCAAAATTCAGAAGAAGTGTGTGTGAAAAACGACAGCCCGTTATTCAGTAGCCTGCACAACTACCTTTAGCAGTAGTACATTGAAGTAAACATTTTCTGTATGACTATCCGTCTCTTATGTTGTTGTGGGGGAATTTTGGCCCACTCTTCTTTACATTGTTGCCTCTATGCATTGAGGTTTGCAGGCATGCATTTATTCCAGGCTCTTTTAAGGTCCCACCAAAGCATTTCACTTAGGTTGAGGGCTGGACTTTGTCTGGGCCATTGCAGCACCTTGATTCTTTTCCAGGCATTCTGTGTAGATTTGCTGCTGTGCTTGGGACAGACTCACATTTGACTCTAGAAAGCAAACCCAAATCATCACTCCTCTAATACCATGCTTGAGAGGTAATGAGGTGTTTGTGGTGCATCGTGGCCAAACATCTCCACTTTGGTCATATTAGTCCAAAGGACATTGTTCCAAAGTCTTGAGGTGTTTTTTGATGTAACTTTACAAAGCTTAGCTGTGCTGCTATGTTATTTTTTAAAGTGAACAGACTTTCCCCTGTAAACCTTTCCAAACAAGTCATGCTTGCTCAGTCTTTTTCTTTATTGTACTGTGATGAACTTTAACATTTAACATTCTAACTGAAGCCTGTGATGTAGTGTGAGATGTAGCTCTTGGATTTTTTGCAATTTCTCTGAGCATTGCACAGTCTGACCTTGGGCTCAATTTACCGGGATGTCTGCTCTTAGAAACAGCTCAACTTGGTGAATCTTTGTCGCTGTAGAATGAATGATTGACTTCAAATTGTTTAGAAATGACATTATAAATCTACCCATATTGATGAGCAGCATTGCTTCTCCAAGATCCCTGATGATGTCTGTATTAATGCACACCTGAGTGCTTCAGACCAGTAAGTTACCAAAACATCTGCTTTTATAGAGACGTTCACACTTGCTAATGATCAATTATTCAATTCAATTTGATTTTTAACACCTGGATACTTTCTATTGTAAGCTGTGTATACTTAATTTTCCACATGACATTCTTTATCACATAGATACTTAGACTGTAGATTGGTTGTTATATATGGGGAATACATACATTCATTTATTAACAGGATAAAAAAAAAAACAATTAAAACAAATATGTTCTGTAAGTTTTTTCTGTTAATGAGTCTAGATTTGTTGGAAAGCCCAAGGTCTCTCAAGCTGATTGCTTTTATACGTGTGTACCATGTTAATATTTTTGAACCCACATTGTCACAGGGTATGAATCATCTGTCTGTCTGTCAAATAATAGAAAAGAATATAATATGCGGTAAGAGTTTAAGGCTTGTGTGAATCCAGCACTTTCACATTTTCCCTAGTAGAAGGAGTCTTCTTTAATATTTTAAGAACAGCACACACCAGAGAGGGCCAGTGGTCAATTTGTTCCTCTGACAGACCATCGGGAAAACAGGCTTACAGAGAAGGTGACTTTCATCAGAAACAGCTTTTCATCTGATCCTGGCAGATGTCCATCTATAAAGTATTCCAATGGCTGAGATCCTGGTGCCATGACATTTTTACCAAGTAGGCTCTCATTTTGTGAGAATTAAATATGAAAGAGGTGTTGTGATCTTCCTCTTATCATGCAGATACAAAACGGCTCCAGATAAATGTTTGTGCTCCACGGGGAAACTATTTGGACAAGAAACACTTTAGAAAGTAGAAATTTAAAAAGATGTCACACCAGGAAACGTTTTTTTTAATTAAAATTTTTACTCAGTGTTTCTTTTTTTCATTCAAACAACTTTATAAGTTTTAGAAAAATATGGTTTGGATCAAAGTGCAACCATTTACACAAACATAAACAGACGTTAGAAAGTTCTTTTGTGCGTCACCAGAATGATGACTCATGATCCATCTAAAGGCTTTGGAAAACACAACACTTCTATAAAGATCCCAAAGTGACAACTTTTCGTTTTGCAACGCACAGTCTATCCTTCATGTGTTAATTATGAACAACAGAGTGCCACACTGACAGTGAATGACTGTCTTAATCTCACTGCCTGTTGTGGGAAATAAAGATTTGCAATTAAATGATTAGAAAAAATCGCTACAGAACAAGTTCACCTCCTGGCTGGGGAATGCACTGGTCAGCAAAAGTAATTAAGGCTAACCACACAGAGATAATGTTAGTGTTTATAACTGTCTATATCAAAGATGTGGTACACCTGACTTTATCATTATCTCTGTCTCAGATAATGTTCATATCAAAACCCCTCTGGCAGTTGTAGTAGTCCTCTGTGCATTTCATGAAGCCACGCTGCTGTTGTAAATCTTCTCCATTTCATTCCTGTCAGCTCCCAACAACAAAGGCTCATGCTTTGCATTTGTTCAATCCCAGAATCTACAACCGTCAACATCTCACATGTAATAATTAAAAGGGAAAGCTACACGGCCTTTGTAATAAGGCAGTAAAATATTTGTCTGCTTTGTTTATGACAATTATTAGACACTGAAAGGCGTGCATTTAGTTCATACTGTTGACTGCACACATAAACCTTTGCGTGCATATGGGTGTGTGAGAGTGAAACAGAACATTTAATGCGTGCTTCACAAGTTACACACTAATGGAACAGGGCCTCAGTGTGAACCCACAAATGATCATTCTTCAGCTGTGTCACAATTGCCAAGTCAACTATGGTTTCCTGTGCGTATACCTAATAAGCATTGTGCCACTTGATTGTTAGGCATTTCTCTGCAGATGATTGATTGGGACATGTCGCTTGCTGCCAGTCTTGTAAATTCTGATCAAGAACTGGCTCATAATTTCGACAAAACAGAAAAGAGATCATGTTAGCGAGAGATAGGCGAAGAAGAGCGGGGGATTATGGATGTTTTAAGAAATAACAAGACAGACTAAACAAGTAGGCAGATGGGGTCATCACAGGATTAAATTAAGTTTGTTTTTCTTCTTTTCTTTCTTGAATCACACTTGACAAGCTTGTTAGAATAGAAATAATCACTTTGTGAGTGCAGTCAGCTTCTATTACATCTTACCAGAAGATTACGCAGAGGTAACATGAGATGTTTATAGTACAGATCACAGAAATCAATGCCTGCAGCACAGATTCTTTGTCTCTGAGAGCACTCTATAGAGCTTTAATCTAGCCAGCCACTGTCACCTCCTGCTGGGATAAGATGATCCACTGTTCAGCATCAGAGAGACAGAGACAAAAAACTATACATCTTATATATCTTTTTTTATGTTCCAAGAAATATCTGTGAAGGGCTTCGCTGAGAAACACAACTACGGTTTCCCCAAGATAACAAAGTGATTCACTCTCCCAGCCTGGATTCATTTTAGATTTAAAGCTGCACAACCAAACATTTTTGTATATCCAGCATATTTCATCACTGCATATACCATATAAAAACTCATAAATAATCAGTGTTTCACCCACAAATTTCATTTTATTTCCAGCACTCTCAAAACTTAAAAGAAGAAAAGTCAGTTATGAATAACAAAAACACAAGCCGATCTCGTCTGACATATCAATAATGTGTCAGTGTTTACAGCTTGTTCAGTTGGTGAAGATGACCAAGAATAAACATAAAACAAACCTTTTACAAACTCTTACGTGAACTTAATCCCTGGAAACTGGAAAGTATTTTGGGGATTTAGTTCACATAAATTCAGAGCATTTTCTGTCCAAATGACACCTCCTTCTCTGTGCATACGAATACATACAGTCCTCCCATTTGCTAAAGTGACATCAGGAAGCACAGCCCTGCACAGAGATGAGACTGTGCATCCTCTCATCTTTGCAGTAAAGATGACTTCTTTCGTCTTTTACACATGCTGGTACTTACATAACTTTTAATCGGTCCATTGTGGTGAGGCTACACGGTTACTTCGGATTGTTGTGATGCATTCAAGGATCACTTGATTTTGTTTTCAAGGGTACTTTTAATGAAAGTATGTTTTAAAGCGCAAGCAGCTGAAAAGACCTTGTTATTTTATCTTCCATGTTGTGTTATCTGGTTGGATGAAATTTTCAATTTTAATAAAAACCCTGTATTTAACACACATACACACACATATACATTATACATATAGATATGTAAAATGTCAATCATATATATTTCACCTCTGTAATGTTCTGGATATTTATAATTGAGCTTAAACTGTAACCACATAATTTCCTTTGGGATTATTAAGGTGTTCTGATTCTGATACGCACTTGCTGGCACAACTCACAGCTAATGAATTAGTAACATTACTGGATGTAAAAAGAGCCTCATGGAGAAGATAAGCCATTTACAAGTAAAGCCAGGGAGTTCACTTCTCTTTGAAAAATTGCATGTGCAACTGGATAAACTATTTGAGATTAACAATGCCCAATATAAAGTTGCAAAGAATTTGGAGATCTCATCATCTGCAGTACATAAACTAATTAAAAGATTCAGAGGATCTGGAGGAGATCTCTGATCACATGGGACAAGGACAAAAACCTGTTTTGAATGATCTTTGAGGCTGTAGATTATTTAAAAATATACAATTGTTTAGTGGAAATCTCTTTATGGCATTAGGCACACACTTTATAGCTAAACTACTCTGCCAAAAATAATCCAAAATCTACATAAATATAGTGCCTAACTTGGACCCAAGTTTATGGGTTCATTTATACAGAGATAGAGAGAGAAGGAAAAATCTTGTCTGCAGTCTTAGAAATCAGGTTTTGATGTTGTTTAGTGCACCACTTAGTTTGAACCACTCAGTCTTGTTTTTCTTTTTCTTGTTTTTCTTTCTTTCTTTCTTTCTTTTTTTAAAGAAGAAGTCTTTCTCATTTCAACAATATAATACTAAAATACACTCTGCATGCATTTTAGCGGTATGAATCTGTAGCAAGGTGTTAAGCTGGTCTGCCCAAAGTGCCCACACAAGTGACCTACTGAATATATTGAGTATATTATGACACAAAAACTCCTATAAAGGAGGTGCGAAACCTTTTATTTGCCTTCATAACTGCAGCAATTTCCCCCCTGAGTTCACACATGCTTACAGCCTGTTGTTAAGAGGTGATGCAACACCATGGTAACAGGTGCCTGTCAAGTTTCTTCTTTCTTTTTTTTTCTCTTTTTTTGTTGCAGTCCATTCCATCAAATTAAATCTGAGCACATATTTAGTTAAATGCCTGCATCCTGTTTTTATCCAGTGTTGTAACTTTTCTTTTTCCTAAATTAGGTTTTAGAAACTTTACCATATTCATTACCATTGCTTGACATTTGAAATGCTCTTCACATTTAATGAGAGCAGCAGACGGCCTTCAGCCCATATAAAGATTCCCCTTCTGCTTTAAGTAAATATATGCAAGAAAGAATGCATCGCTTTACTAAACCCTCACATTCTTGACTAAACCTACTCAGTATTTGCTAGCACAGTAGCCAATGATGTTATAGTCACATAATATAAATAGTAACCTCATCATCTTGCAGAAATTCTTTTAAAAAAATCCAAATGCATCCACCCATTCAGTGGAACGTGTTGTAACAGCTGTGATATACATCTGTTTTATCGCTGTTTAATATGGTGTAGCCGTTCCATGTCTGAACCTTTGATGCAGTTCTTTTGTTGATGTTTTGACTGCAGGAGTCCACCTGGATTTACCTGTTTTCCTTCCTTGCGTTGCCCGCAATGCTGCAGCTGTGTGTGCTGCCCTTCCTCCCTGAGAGTCCTCGCTACCTGCTGATGGAGAGGAGGGATGAGGCTGGAGCGGAAAAAGGTATTCCATAAACAACACTTAAGAACATCTGCAAAATGCAGTCCGGCTGACACAAGAGGCTTTGGTGTCTCATTGTGGTTATTATGTTTGAAAACTCTGCTGTTGCTCTTTACAACAACTACTACACATTACCACTCTTTTAGAGTTAGAAAAAATGTCTTAAGAAGTAAGACTGTCACTGTCACTCAGGTGACTGGAGTATATCTGCAGGGACCAGACAGAGTTTTTTAGTGAAACAGAAGTTCATGATTGCTTTCCCACTGGTGAGATTTGTGGCTTTTAGAGTGTTTTATGCTGTTTTCAGCTATTTCAGTGTACAGAAGACTAGCTACACAATTTTCACAAGTGAAAGTTTTGCTTTATATAAATACTTCAGCTTTTAATACTGGCCAAGGTTTTAAGAGGACCAAATCAGAGAGTGAATTTTTGAATTCTTCACTTTTAAATGTAAAAATATATTCTTAAATACAGCTTTCAAATAGTAAATTAAAGACTGAGAGATGGCTTCACATCTTTATTTATAATTGTAAAGCAGTTTCAAAAAAGAAGTGCATTGGTAATGTGAGTTAAATAAACTGTGACTCTCAGTGGTTTTAATTCTACACATAATTGTTTTTTATTTATTTTTTTCACAGCAGACATTTTGACATGCTACATTTGGAATTTATTGCAGCCATTATTAATATAACTGTTTTTTTCTTATATAATAAGTGATAAAGCTGGGTGTGTGAAAAGTCTTTTAGTTACCTTTTTTAACTGACTTAAACCAGTTAAAAAAACATAAAATCTAAAATCTGTTGTAATATTCAGTCATATATTACTATACCAATTCCAAAAAGGTTGGGATGCTGTATAAAATGGAAATAGAAACAGAATGAAATGCAAATTTCATAAACCAGTATTTTATTTTTAATTTCTTTTTCATGTTTTAATAGTGAGAGCTTGTATTTCAAAAAAAATATTAGCAGACACGGGAGAAAGGAAAAGAAGTGTAATAAAAACAAGCCTTGTATTAGGCTGAATACCAAAAATAAGGCAAGGTGAAACAAGGGAGGAACTACACTAACCTAAACTGGGAAAAAATCCTAGGATCAACTATAAAAACAATGACATGAGACAATGGCATGAAACTGAACAGGAACGTGCAAAACGTAAACGAGAAATAATCAAAACATGAGCATAAACCTGAACAGTATTAAGAAAAGCTGTGACTTGCTGTGACTTGACGCAAAGTAAACAGATGAAGACAGAGGACTTAAATACACAGAAGGGTAATGATGGAAGTGGAAACACCTGGGGTAACACAGCTGACACGAATGAACATGACGCCACAGGGGAAGTAAAACTAAACACACTGAAAATGGAAACACCAGTCTCTTCAAAGTAAAACAGGAAACATAATTGAATGTAGAGATGAGAACACAAGCTTGACAATAGAACATGGAAACACGCACACACGACAGACTGGGGAGACACAGAACACAAGGAGAGACGTGGGAACAGATAAGGGAGATGAAAGCAAGGGTATAACTAAGCGTTAAACATAGAGGACAAGACAGATGTACACAGAAGACAGGAAACGACTCATAAACATGGAGACATGGATGAAACATAAGAAAAAAGAAAAGCTAGAAAAAAACTCAACTAAACCCTAACTGAATAATAACACAAGAAGTTAACATTATTGCAGTCTAACATAAGAAAATCAAGAATACAAAATAAACTCAAAATGTTAGATCAAAAATTCAGCCCCTGACAATAATATTCCTTAAAATCATGGATACTTTGAATATTTAGTCATCTACAGTACATATCATCAAAAGATTCCAGGACTTGAGAGACGTACACAAAGGACAAAACTGAAGAGCTGTGAATTTCACGGCCTCAGGCAGCACTGCATTAAGAACAGGCATGATTCTGTAATGGGCTCAGAAATACTTCCAGGAACCAATGTCTGTAACCACAGTTCACCATGTCATCTACAATAGCAGGGTAAAGCTCTATCAGGAAGAACAAAGCCACATTATGAACATGATCCTGTCATGTGATGAGGAACAAGCACCCAAACACAGACTCAGAGGGCAGGAAAGGTGTCAAATAAAGTGCTTCTTTAATAATAACCATTGAAGTGAGTCCAGTATAACAGGGCGTGTATACAGGCAGTCTGACAAAAGGAAAATGGAGACTGGGACTACATATACACACAAAGACACTGAGGTTTAATCAAGGGAAGAGGAAACAGGAGCGGAACAAGGAAACTGAAACTAATTAAGCCCAGTGATTCAAAGGAAGTAAAACAAAATACAAACCACAGGCAACTGGGAATTACAAAATAAAATAGGTAAGTAAGTAACTCCACTGGAAAACACAAATAGACAGGGACTTAACAAGAAAACACTAAGGAACCTAGAGTGATACATACACTAAAATCATGGCACAGTACACTGAACCGAAAACAGAATAACAACTCTCACAGCAATCAAAATGAAAGAATAACAGAAACAACAAAACTCAACCCTCAATAGTAATAAAAACTGAAGGGCAAGAGGATAGGATAACAATGAGAGGCAAACTAAAAAAAAATCTTAACAACCAGAAAACTCAAAATAACCAAACTCCCACACCATGGGCCAAAGCTCATTTAAATTGGATTGAGGCAAAGTGTAAAACTGTTCTGTGTTTAAACACATCAAAATTTTAAATTGGTTTTGGAAAACATGAACACCACACCTCTGGACTACCGAGGAGAAAAATTGTCCAAGAGTTCAAAAGCCTGCATCTCTGATGGTATATGGGTGCACTCGTGCCTGTGCATAGATAGCATGTATATCTAGATACTGCATATTTCTGCAAGACAATGTAAAACTACAAACAGCATGGCTTTGCACTGAACTAACCTGCAGTCCAGACATTTCACCAGTCGAAAACATTTGTTGCCACAAAATGGAAAATCTGACAAAGAAGGCCCAAGACTACTGAGCATCTAGAATCCCATATTACACAAGAATGGGAGAGCATTCCTCTCCTGAAAGTCCATCCTCTTTTAATTGAGTAATTCAGTTCCTTAGTTACTCAATTAAAATTCTGGTTTTCTATTTTACAAATCTTTTTCTTTGATACCTCACAAATCATTGATTGGAGGTATAAATGTCTTGTACAATCTTTTGTTTTTTTTAATATTCTGTTTCAAATGCACTGATTCAGTGCCTTTAAACCACAGTAAGCTGCAGCTGCCAGAGAGGCAGAGAGATACTTAAAATCACAGCACATCTTCATCTTTCTGACCTCAAACAAAGGAAAGAAATGAGGAGATGGTCTTTCGCATATTTATTTGGCTCTTATGACACAATAGGGGAAATAAAAAGTTGCTCTTGAATGTTATGTCCCAGTTAAGAGTTTTATCCATTAAAACTCTGTTTTGAAACTGCGTAGACCCTTAACCTTTAATTTGCAGCTACATTTTCACAGAAATGTTTCATTTGAAACAAATGCAAATGAAAATTATTCATTACTTTTTAATCATGTCTTTTTAGTATTCTGTTTTTGAAAATGTTTTCAAATCACCTATTTTTTACTTTTTTGGTATTCCGATTGCACAGCTGCGAAAGGCAGTAAATATCAGAAAAAAAGGCAAAAATCAGCTGCTTTTTATGAAGCATGAGAAATACATACATTATTTACTGCAGCAATCTTTGCACAGTTGTGTTACATTTCCCCTTAGACCTTACTCAAACAATAATTTATTCTCACTGACCACAACCTTTTCCAACAATTTGTTTTGTTGTACCTTACCTATACATTGGCCATAGTAAAAGGTTACAGGTGCAAAATTATAAAAAGTTTTCATAACTATTACAAATATTTCAAGCTTCAAAAAAAGAATATGATATAAATGCTGTGACATGAAAAGGCACAGCATGGATTAAAGGCATACGTAGCTCAAACTACATGTGTTAATGAAGTATAAAGAAAAATGTAATTTCAAACAAAACTTTAATGAATTTGGTCTCTGGGGTGGTTTGAGCTGTTTCATGCCCGCGTCCATACATTATAGATTGGTAATCTCTGAAGGTTTGGTGGCTTACAGTTTATTCTTTGTAAAATTGAACATGATCTTTGATTCTTTTGAACATGTTGTGCATGAAGGTCTCAGAGGACAAAGCAGTATTTATGATGATGGTGTCACATGAGAAAATTAATGATCAAAAATACAATTAAATGGAATAAACAGATTTATTATGCAGCAATAGACATGTTACCAAATAGTAGTGATAATAATAATTGGTTGGTCTTATGGGCTTCTTTGAAAACACATTCTAGTTCTGCGATGTCTTTTTTCTGCACACTTTAAGTGAAAATTCAAGGAGAGTACTCTTACCTCTCATGATGGAACACTGTTTGTTTAGCTCTGGTTTTGCCATCTGTCTTTTGTTGCTGCTTCCTTTGTGTAATAAATTCCTACCTTGAGTACTTCCAGCAAGTTAGAACCAAAGAAATGTGTTTTTGTTGCTTTTATCTTACAAAAAAGACAAAAAGATAGTTGAACAAGTCCAGAAACCAACTGCAGAAAAGCATGATGTTATAAATTTAAAGTTTCTAAATCTTTTATTTATATAATTCTGTCTTACTTTTTATTACAATTGGATTAAAACAGTGTGCCTCCAGTGGTGTAGTGGTTAACACATTTGCTTGGCAAGGAAAGGGTTGCTGGTTTTAATCCCAGCTGGAGACTCAAATCCTCTTTAGGGCTTTTTCAGGAAGAGCAGCTAGTGCATAACAACTAGTGCAAGCCCTACCGGCTGTCATCACCCCTTGTGGCAAGGGTGAAGCCGGAAGCAGCTTTTTCATACTGTAACGATGGTTAAGTGTTATTGTACAGTGACATGTTGGTGATCTCTGCACACTGTTGTTGTTCCTTTAAGATTCATGTTTGGTTGTGGTACAGGAAGGGGAGGGGGGACCTGGTTGTTTTTGTGTGTGTGTGCCAGGCTGGAGAGAGGAGCTGTACGAGGGCGCTCTCCCCGGAGTTAGCAACCCGCTTGCTTATGTGCCGAATAAACGGACAAACTGAGACCCAACCGTCTGGTTCTTGTGAATGTTACAATACTAACATTAAATAACTGACGAAGCGATGAAGGGTTGGGTAAAGACTTCCTGCTTTCTTATTGTCTCTACAAGTGCCCTTCATGGGCATATGACTTTAATTTAACACACAATGCTTTCCCCAACGAATGATCTCCTTAGTTACTGAGTGATATTACTAAAACTTACAATATCTGACTTTTTAGGGAAACTGATGGGCCTCGTAGACGAGTGTTGTTGTTTTATTTAGTAAAGTAAAATGCAACCAGTGCAATGCTTGCAGAACTTCTACTCACAGATAATTTACAATTTAAAGGTATCACAGAGAGGTGAGCTATGCATTGCTTCTTTTAAGCATTTTTGTAGGTCGCCTCATGGTCGAACAGTGGTTAGTACGGTTGCCTCACAGTAAGGTCAGTTGGTCAGTTCCACCATCCAGCCAGGGTCTGTCGAGTATGCATGTTCTCTCCAGGTACTCTGGGTTCCTCCCAAAGTCCAAAGATGATGATTCTAAATGGTTCCCTGTCTCTATGTGTTAGCCGTGTGACAGATTGGTGACCTGTCCAGGGTGTACCTTGCCACTTGCCCTAAGACAGCTGGGAGAGGCTCCAGCTCCCCTGTGACCCTGATTTGGATAAGTGGAAGAGAATGGATGTTGACAACAGGCAGAGACACAGAATACAGCAGCATCAACCTTTAAATTCTGGCAGCTGTATCCTAACACACACAACATTTTACTTCACCTTGAGACTAACTTTAAATATTCTGTTTCACACTTGTCTCCATGACGATTTTATTGCCAGTGTAAAACTGCAGAACCGACAAGCTCATCATGGTTCTTTAAAGCTCCTTTGTTGCACCACATCCCTCCACCTTGTGGCACTGTGAGTCTTTGGTCACAACAGTGACACAGAGTGGAGCCCTGCAGTTCTCAGTAACACAGGATGGCTGCATGGGGACAGTGACACTGTTGAACAACTCACCTTACTCCAACAGATATCGATATCAAGTCACACCTACTCGGATAGCAGCGAGTGGTGTTTAATGCTCTATCTATATTAGAATTACATGAAGTTAGATTGATAACACTGATCATTTCAGCTTGTTGGTTCTTTTCTCTCCCTTTCTAAACTTTGTTTCAGAGATCACACCATTGTAGTTAATGGATTTTAGATTTTGGGCTTCCATGTAAACTGCTGGGAATATCTTTTTATATTTAGCTGTCAACTGGGCTGTCGATAGGTGAGTTAAGTATATTATGCTATGTTTTAGTATCATAATTTCTCACTGGAGTTTCATATATCTGTATTCTGCACAGAATGTCCTCTCTCTTTTTTCCCTCTCACCCTTTTCTCTTTATTATATCAGTATCAAAATCCTAACTGGCCTTCTTTTGCTTGATTATTTGGTTTAGCAGAGATACACGTATTTTTACTTTAAATGCTTCCCCTTTCCTGCCTCAGAAATCATGGCCCAGCCTTTACTGTGACACTGGCCGACTCCATCTTGTGTGGGCAGCGTCTGCACCGCGTGTCATTTCATTTCCACATCCTAATGACCTGCTTTTAGTCCTTGACTGTAGAGATTTGCTCCCGTGGACTGTGTCCTAAACTCGTGCCTAGTTGACCTGCCCTCAACTCCAGGGATTAACCTTCACAAGAGAAGGGCTCAAAGTGAGAAAAGAGTCTTTCCATCCACTTATTCTTTGCCATCTATTGCATCCAAGAAGGCACGAGTTCAAACAACCTTCAAATGGCCGAGCTAAAAATAACAGAAAACGGTTAGCAGTCGTCTCGCCTTGAATAAAAAAGGTGTGGTGATTTCTGCTTCATTCTGACACAAAGAAAAGACATTAAACTTACTTAAATGTAAATAATCTGTCTTGTATTGGGTCGATATTATATAACAAATGCATAAACTTGTTAGGCAGTACGTAGGACATCGACATCTAGTCACAGATGATATGTGTTTCTAAAATCTATTTGTGGCAATTAAAAAGAAAATCTCACCTATTTCACATTCAGCAGAGGTCAAAATAATGTGATAGATACTTAAATCACTAAAGCCAACAAACAAAGAGGTCTGAGAGTCATCTGCATTGCAGCAGAGTGTATTATTATGCTGATGAATTATGTATCCCAGAAAAAGCATTGAAACAGGGAAAATGTGGCCTGTAGATATAACAAATCTTTAGATTTTAAACGAGCAAAATATGTTTTCCATATTGAATGCATTTTCTTCATGCTGTTATCCAAGTCAGTTTTTCAAATATTATATTTTGTATTACATTTTTTTCACAATATATACACTCAACAAAAATATAAACGCAACACCTTTGTTACTGCTCCCATTCCCCATGGGATGGACGTAGAGACCTAAAATTCATTCCAGATACACAATATAACCATCCCTCCCAAACAGTGGTCACAAATCAGTCCAAATGTGTGGTAGTGGGCACATCTGCCATATTGAGATAATCCATCCCACCTCACAGGTGTGCCACATCAGGATGCTGATCTGACATCATGAGTAGTGCACAGGTGTACCTCAGACTGCCCACAACAAAAGGCCACCCTGGAATGTGCAGTTTTGTCTCACAGCAAAATGCCACAGATGCCACAAGCAATGAGGGAGCGTGCAATTGGCATGCTGACAGCAGGAATGTCAACCAGATCTGTCGCCCGTGCATTGAATGTTCATTTCTCAACCATAAGCCGTCTCCACAGGCGTTTCAGAGAATATGGCAGCACATCCAACCGGCCTCACAACCGCAGACCTCGTGTAACCACACCAGCCCAGGACCTCCACATCCAGCAGGTTCACCTCCAAGATCGTCTGAGACCAGCCACCCAGACAGCTGCTGGAACAATTGGTTTGCACAACCAAACAATTTCTGCACAAACTGTCAGAAACCGTCTCAGGGACGCTCAACTGCATGCCCGTCGTCCTCATCGGGGTCTTGACCTGACTCCAGCTCGTCGCCGTAACAGACTTGTGTGGGCAAATGCTCACATTCGATGGCGTCTGGCACGTTGGAGAGGTGTGCGCTTCACGGATGAATCATGGTTCACATTGTTCAGGGCAGATGGCAGCTGAGAATGTCCCAGTTCTTGCATGGCCAGCATACTCACCGGACATGTCACCCATTGAGCATGTTCGGGATGTGCTTGACCGGCGTATACGACAGCGTGTACCAGTTCCCACGAATATCCAACAACCTCACACAGCCATTGAAGTGGAGTGGACCAACATTCCACAGGCCACAATTGACAATCTGATAGACTCCATGCGACGATGTGTTGCACTGCATGAGGCAAATGGTGGTCACACCAGATACTGACCGGTTCTGGGTCCCCAGACCCCCAATAGCGCAAAAAACTGCACATTCCAGGGTGGCCTTTTGTTGTGGGCAGTCTGAGGTACACCTGTGCACTACTCATGATGTCAGATCAGCATCCTGATGTGGCACACCTGTGAGGTGGGATGGATTATCTCAATATAGCAGATGTGCCCACTACCACACATTTGGACTGATTTGTGACCACTGTTTGGGAGGGATGGTTATATTGTGTATCTGGAATGAATTTTAGGTCTCTACGTCCATCCCATGGGGAATGGGAGCAGTAACAAAGGTGTTGCATTTATATTTTTGTTGAGTGTAAATAAAACAGGGACCAATCATTAAAAAAACTGAAAAATGACACACGGGACTCTGTCCTGTAATGTAACAGCTCCATAGGTTTGTGTTGTTGTGGCCAGTTTTAATTATTTTAGCTTCCAAATCTAATTACTGCCACACCCATGAGACCCGTCCACCATTGTTATGAAGAAGATGCTGGTCACAGGAGCTAAAAGGAATGGTAGGAAATTGAAAATGATTTGTTGTCACCATGGCTGTATAATTTAATGGCAAAGAAAGGCAAATGAGTTTATGTAAACCTGCTTGTACCTTCAGCAAAAAGAGAACGACATATCTATTAACATAGTTACTTAACCTGTGATTTTCAATTGATTCAAGCCATAGAAATGTGACGCAACTATCATTCTCTATGGGAAGAATTGAAGTTGTCACATGAGTCAACAATAATTATTGTTGACTTTTAGAATTTTGTGGTGAAAAAATTCTAATTCTACTGTATTGGTGACATTTAGGTTTATTAGGTATTATTACAAGTATGTGGAGATTCTAAATGCCACATATCTGGATACATGCTCAATCATCCAGGTACGTAAATCCCAAAAGGTTGATTCTGTTCATTTGGATGTAGCGTTTTCAATGGGAGACACGTTTCATCTTTTGTCACCTTGTAAACAGTACATTTGCATAATAACTGAAACCAGCCCACTGGATGAACACTGGGCTGTGAGGTCAGTTCTCTGTACTGTTTATAAGGTTGGGGAAACCTGCAGTCAGCTGAGACTGAAGAAGTCAATTGGATGAGTGACGAAACGTTTCTCCCATTCAAAACACTATGTCCAGATGAACAGAATCAACCTTTTCGGGTAAATGCCTCATAGTTTGCATCCAAATAATGTTACATTTGACCTTTGACCTTACGTTTGCATTTCGCATGTTATATCTTTGAAGAAAGCATTGTCGAGTGAAAGAGAATGAGCTGTCTAGATACAGAAATACCGTAGTATAATATCATATAATATAATAAATATCATATAATAGGCTAAAGTTATTCATCTCCTGTTATCTATGAATCGCCTCTGTCAGTGCACCCCTGGTGGCTGTGGCTACAATGTAGCTTGCCATCACCAGTGTATGAATGTGTGTGTGAATGAGTGCATGACTGGATATGTAAAGTGCTTTGGGGTCCTTAGGGACTAGTAAAAAGCGCTATATAAATACAGGCCATTTACCATTTACCAATCAATACCTATTACACATTACCTACTCCTACATAATGTTTACAAAATACAATGTGATTCCCTTTAAAGGTAAATACTACCCAGAGAAGGAGCTGCCTTGGTGGAGGTGTGCGCTCTCAATGCTGTTTGTTGTTGTTAAGCCGTGTGACAGCTCACACTTCTACCTGCTCACATTATGTTGGTAAAAAGAGCCAAAAGGCTGGACATAATGTCAGGGTTGAAATGCAGCCTGTTAATAACAAAAGTGTGGGGCTCAGTTTACTTCACTTTTAAGTACCGTTGATAAACCAATAGAAATTTTGCATTTTCAAAGTTTCACTGCTCCATTTACAGCAATATGTTCTCATTTGCCCGTGGAACAAATCGTTAGGTCCTTTGATCTCAGCGTGATGGTTGTTATTGAGGGTTATGGCACTGTCGATATTTTTAACGCTGCTGCGCTTGTATGTGTGAATGTTTGTGCGTAAGCCTTTCAGAGGTTTTTGGGAAAGAAGGATGTTTCCCAGGAGCTGGAAGAGGTCCACATGGAGGCTCGAGCTCAGGACAAACTACACACCGTCTCTGTGTTACAGCTGCTGAAGAGCCCAGCTGTTCGCTGGCAGCTCATAACTGTCATCATCACCATGGCCTGCTATCAGCTCTGTGGCCTCAATGCAGTAAGTTTTTGATTTAACTTACCTTTCTCAGGTTTTGAGTGGAATCAGCTCCCTTTATGCTATTTCACAGTGCATTTGACTGTATTTATAGATCATTTATTATTCATTTAAATAGATTCAGATGCACCAAATCAATAATGCAAGCTCTGTGTAAATATTTCATTATAAGGACCCCACCCCAACACCATTCTGAAAGCAAACATTCAATATATCTTTAAAGATGATCTGGCACTCTTAGAGTTACACCTAGACCTTGTTAATAAGTTTGGAGCCTTGGTCCTTCCCCAGGCAGGAAGGTGATAAGTGTTACCTCTTCTACTGGAGATACTTCAACAGGAGAACTTGTCATTCTGCTCTATTCTGGCACTCTGGAGTACATTCCCAGTCGATTATGCTGTTTTCTGATTTTTATGATTTCGGCTTGGGCTAGAGAATATTGCAGTAAACACTGATGACGAATTAAAGACAAAAAAAAGGAACAGAAAATGCACGAGTAAAGTGTTCGACCACCAATTGCCGCATGAGAAAAAGGCTTCGTGATTTCTATTTGAGGGATGGAACTGCTTTCTTTAAGTGACATACTGCCTCACGAGGGCTTTTGATCACATTGGAGAAAGTTCTGTTTAACACATCAGTCCAAAAATGGGTCAGTGTCATCTTGGAAGAGATGACCCACCCATCACGGTAGAATAAAAGACAATCAATCACAACTTTGTACTGATTTGCCCTACATTCCTAGCGTGCAAGGCGACAACGCGACCAAAGTGTACCAGTAAAATTTTGTTACCTTACCTTGTTATTTAACCATTATGTGTGTCTGGTTTGGTAACAACTCCACCACTTAACCCACTGAGGTCTGTGCCTGTGCTTTCACAAGTGTGATCCTTGTATGTTTCATCACTTTTGAAGTCAAGTATTTTTTTTCTTTTTTAAATCAAGTTTTAAATCTGTCCTTTGCTTAATTACATAGTTCTTGAACTGCATTTTGTTATAAAAGTTTAAAGAGAAGGTTCAAGTGTAAATACAGAAAAAAACAAGAGCGCTTGTGCACCGTTAACCTAATTAAAGTGACTCTAGGTTTATGTACAGCACTGTGCAGGAGACCCAGTGGCTGTGGAGAATCGCTGTGAGTCACTATATTTTGTGCACTTTGTTCAGACTAAGATGCTTAGCCATCCTTCACCTGCTGTGCTGCACTGCACTCGAGTGTCAATGATTGGTATGTCTCTGAGCTGGCTTTATAAATGCCAAGAATAGTCCTTCACCTGGAGGAAAGTTGCTGCTAATTACAGCAGACTGAGAAAAACTTACTTTAAAATTGACTTCAGACTCCCAACTCTTGAGTCGCGATCGCTCAAGAGTTGGGAGTCTGAAGTCAGTTGCGTTACTATTTTTCAACAGACGGTTGAAGCTGTGTTCAGCTTCCTGCAGCTTATATCGGGGTGATCGTGGCTCAAGAGTTGGGAGTTTGCCTTGTAATCAGAAGGTTACCGGTTCGAGCCCCAGCTCGGACAGTCTCGGTCGTTGTGTCCTTGGGCAAGACGCTTCACCCGTTGCCTACTGGTGGTGGTTAGAGGGCCCGGTGGCGCCAATGTCCGGCAGCCTCGCCTCTGTCAGTGCGCCCCAGGGTGGCTGTGGCTACAATGTAGCTTGCCATCACCAGTGTGTGAATGTGTGGATGACTGGATGTGTAAAGCGCTTTGGGGTCCTTAGGGACTAGTAAAGCGCTATACAAATACAGGCCATTTACCATTCACACACACATTCACACACAAATGCAAAAACACTGGCAGTTTTTAAAACTCTAGATTGTATTTTCTCACTTTGCTTCCGTTTGTTCGCACTTATTCAGCCTTCTGTAAAACACGTTCAAAGGTTTTAATGTCTTTCTTTGTGTTTTTAACAATATTAGTGCAGGTGTTAAGCTTGTTGCATTTTAATGTCAATTCATCTCATTCTAAATGTGATGAGAATGTAGGCCAACTTTAGTGACATTGTTAAAATTTGTGTGTCAGCTCTGAAGCGAACAGGATTGCTGAGTTTTGTGTAAAGATATATATAAATGAGTATGTTGTTGTGAAAACCAAGACCAATGGTACTTTTTAATTTTTTTAGATCTGGTATTATACCAATGGGATTCTTCGTGAAGCAGGCTTTACTGAGAGCATACTTCCCTACATCACACTGAGCACAGGTGCCATAGAGACTCTGGCTGCCATCATCTCAGTAAGTATGGCTATTTGATTTATTACTGTAAGTCAGCAACAGCTTTCAGGTTTACTGTCAAGTACTAGGAGTTCAAAAATGAAAAACAAGCACAGACAGGCAAAAAAAAGCTGAGTGGTCAATATAACAACCAAAAAGAAGAAGAAATAACTCACATGGAAGAGAACAACAAAAGGTGCTGCAGAGAACAAAGAGAAAGTCCTGTTAACCCTCTCAAGGCAGGCGTTGCCGATTTGCAACAGTTCAAAACTAACAACCTGCTTACCCCACATACATATTTTATGAGTGTTTTTTACTCAGAAGTACCACTGCAGGACTTGGTTGTGCATTAGCAACAAAAAGTTTAATTTGAGCCTGAGAGGGTTAAAAATGATAGAGAATCCAAAAAGAAACCAAAACTCTGGCAGCAATGACCTGGGACCTGAAGTTAGTCAACATACAAACTGAGGGAGGGGACGAGACTCTGCGCACACACACAGGACTAATGAGGTGCAGGTGGAACCAATTAGGAAGAGCAGACAATTATAAAAGCACACGAAGGCAGATAAGATATTCTTGCAAACTGGAAAACCAAGAGTAATGAAAATTCAAACCCTTATCTAAGCCAGACACCATGACCCAGAAGGCCCCTCTGCTAATGAACAGTCACAAGGCACATTTTCTGTTTGATTGTATGCTTTGGTATGTTTGACAATTCTAGGTTTACACGGGTATGTGCTATGTGAGAGAGGTTTGCTTTTATTTTGTTAGCATTGGATGATGCTTTTTGTTGTAATTTACATTCCTGCACATGCATACACACTCTGACCGGCCACTTTTTTAGGTGCAGGGTTCAGTGTATTGTGCATTCAGAGATCCTGTACTGCATAGCTGGGCTGTGACAGGTGGTTGTTTGACTTACAGTTGCTTTGCTGTCAGGTCACCACAGGCCGGCCATGCTCCTCTGACCTCTGGCATCAATAAGACATTTTTAACCAGAGAACTGAGGTGCACTGGATATTTTTCTCTTGGAAATTCTCAGTAGGTCTGCAGCTTCTGTCTGGCACAAACAACCATACCACATTCCAAGTTACTTAAATCACCTTTCTTCTCCATTCTGATGCTGAGTTTGAATTTCAGCAAGTCGATGTCTTGATGCCATTGATACCATTGATACCATTTACATGGCTAAATGCAATGAGCTGCTGCCATGTGACTGGCTGATTAGGTATTATTGAGCAGTAAAACAGGTGTATGTTATAAAGTGTGTGTGTGTATTTGTGTAAAGTCAGTTCTATACAAGTGTATTGAACAACTACTAAATATTGTCATATTTATTGATTAAATATGACTCGTGATCTCCGTGAATGAAATCTGGGTAGTGTGAAGGGCAAAGACAAATATGCAGTAGTTGACAATCCTTTAACCCAATCAACCCAATCCTTTATTGTTACTATGTTAGCATATTCTAACATATTAGCAGCTCAGCTGTACTTGGATTGCTCTCAGCCATGTCATTTCACTTGACATGCTTTTTAGTATTACTTCCTCTGGCAGTAAATCACTTTCTAAATGATGGAGCAGGGAGCACTTTGTTTGGGAAACGGCTTAATGAAGTAGTTAGTTTGTTGGAGCATCTCTCCTGGCAGCTTGTGGGCGGAGTTGTTAGTATTTGACATCATGTGATGATTTACTTGCAATAGTAACTTTGCATAATCACAGTTATGATCACATAAAGTCAAGTCAAGTCAAGTCAAGTTTATTTATAGAGCACATTTAAAAACAACCAAGGCTGACCAAAGTGCTGTACAGTAAATACAGATAAAAATACAATAGAACACAATTTCGTAAAACACCTCGCTGATCAAATAAAAAATAAATAAACAAATAAATTAAACCTTTCTAAAAGCCAATGAAAAGAGGTGAGTTTTAAGAGCAGTTTTAAAAGTTTCTAGGCTTTTGGAGAATCTGACGTGAGGAGGTAAACTGTTCCACAGTCTGGGTGCAGCCACAGCAAACGCCCTCTCTCCCTTTGTCTTTAATTTATACCTGGGAACATCTAAAAGCATCAGATCGGCTGACCTCAAAGATCTCCTGGGGCGATAAGTACTAAGGAGTTCTGACAGGTAAGAAGGTGCAGTGCCATTTAAAACCTTAAAAGCCAGCAGTAAGATTTTAAAATCAATCCTAAAAGCAACTGGGAGCCAGTGGAGAGAGCAGAGAACCGGAGTGATGTGGTCTCTTTTTTTTGAACCGGTCAACAGGCGAGCGGCAGCGTTCTGCACCAGTTGAAGGCGATGTAGACAGGAACGATCTAGGCCAGCATAGAGGGAATTACAGTAGTCCAGCCGTGAAGTAATAAAAGCATGGACCACTCTTTCTAGATCGTTCCTGCAAAGGTAAGACTTGACTTTGGCTAAAATCCGTAAATGATAAAAAGATCCCTTAACTACAGAGCTGATTTGTTTATCAAGTTTAAAAGCATTGTCAAAAATAACTCCAAGACTCTTAATGGAAGAAGTGCAATCGGAGGTTAGGGGTCCCAAAAAGTCAAGAGAGAAGTTGGGATCTTTAGGAAGCCCAAACACAATGACTTCAGTTTTGCTTTCATTAAGGTGTAAGAAGTTAAGAGTCATCCAAGTCTTAATGTCAGACAAGCAGGAGAGTAGCGGCTGCAAAGAAACATTGCAGTTCAACCTCAGAGGGAGGTAGATCTGAATATCATCGGCAAAGATGTGGAAGGACACATTATGTTTACGGAGCACATCGCCCAGAGGGAGCAAGTACAGAATAAACAACAGGGGGCCTAGTATGGACCCCTGAGGTACGCCACAGGTTAAAGGAGCTCTGGGAGATGACAGTTCACCAAGGTGAACAGAAAAACTCCTATTATTCAAATAGGACTGGAAAAACTTTAAGACAGTGCCCTTTAAACCGACACAATGTTGAAGGCGGGCTAGCAGTATGTTGTGATCTACAGTGTCGAAGGCTGCTGTCAGGTCCAAGGTTACTAAGACAGCAGCACAACCAGAGTCAACAGTTAAAAGCAAATCATTAAAAACTCTCAGTAGGGCGGTTTCTGTGCTATGCCGAGCTCTAAAACCAGACTGGAACTTCTCATAGAGATTGTTGTTGTCAAGAAATAGCTGGAGCTGCGTGAGGGCGGCTCGTTCCAGTACTTTGGACAGAAAAGGGAGGTTGGAAATGGGCCTATAGTTAGAGAGTAGGGATGGATCTAGATTAGGCTTTTTAAGGAGAGGTTGAACAACAGCGTGCTTGAAAGACATAAAACCCACTAATAAGACCATCTTACAGATATTCCACTGGAGACATGTTTCAGTCAGCAGCAAATGTTAGCGTAAAGCAGCATCAGTATACAGACATTATATTTTCAGGTTGTATGTCTGTCCCACACTGGAGGATTTACTAATTAGATTTTGGAGGTCAACAGTCAAAGCCACAGACACTTGTCAAAAACTCTAAACTTCAAAAAACTATTACGGTAAAACGTCTCAGAAATGTCAAGTAGGATACAATTATATTTTATGTAAGAATATTATTCACAACTTTGAGATACATATTTTCCAGAGAAGACAAAGCAGTGTTTGATGTATTGGACTTATGTTTGCCTCCTTGGTTCCCACGATAACTAACATAACTACTTGGATGAAAATCCTCTACAGTCAGTAACTGCCTGAAGTAAAAGGCTCTACCAGGTCTTTGATGCATCTCCCTTCAGTTTCTGCTTATTTGTGGCTCGCTCTTCTTTCTCATTTGTCTTCAGTAGCTGAAAATGATGCTCTATTGGGATGAGATCACGTGACTGACTTGGCCATTAGCAATATCCCATTTCTTTGCTTTGAGAATGTCTTGGGTTGCTTTTGCAGTATGCTTTGGCTCATTTGCACTGAGAAGCATTATTGATCAGTTATGGAGCTTTTGATATTTGTTTTGCTGTTTTTAGAAATAATGAGGTCATCATGCACTTCATTTGTCATCTTTGGTCTCTCAGACCTTTTTTATGGTGCTGAGCCGGCCAGTGCATTCGTTCTTTTTAAGAACATACAGATTGTTGAATTAGCCACTCCTAAAGTTTTTGCTCTCTGATGATTTATTTATTTTTTCAGCCAAATGATGGCCTCCCTCGCTTGCACTTTGCATCTTTTTGGACCTCATATTTAATGCGTTGAATCAACTTCTGATATGTCTGCTTCCATTGTCATGAAATTGGAAGGGAAAAGGTTTCACCTGGCCATGAAACTGCTTGTGCATCAGCCATCCTATTCATTTTAACCTTCTGAAAATGGTGACTTTGTATAAAAGCCAATATAACATTCAATGTAAAATTTTTCTAACCCTTGAATGAAAGCTGAAGGTCTGCACTTCAATCAGATCTTGTTTGTTTGATTTAAAATCCACTGTGATGGTGTGCAGAGGCAAAATTACAAAATGTGTCACTGTCCAACAGTTTAGGGACCAATCAGTAAAACTATTTTGCTGCAGTAGCAGTGATTCATGATGATGAAGGTACGCTATCGATCGAGATAACGTAACCATGTGTTACCCAATTCACACACAAAGCACAATGACAGGGTAAAAATATTTGATTTTTTATGACTGATACTAGAGCTGTATTACTGTCTCCTGAACAGTAGGAGCTGATCTACAGAGCAATACTCTCAGCTTCCCAGTGCAGGGTCCTGTTCTCACCTATGATCAGTCAGTCTTCTGGCCAGTAACCAAAGGTTATAAAGTTGGCCCAAAAAGAGTTTTCTTTTTGGGATCCGTGGACTCACTGACAGAGTAAGGAGCTTATACATAAAGCTGGAGCTCACAACTGAACAGCTGCTACTTCACACTGAGTGGGAATGCTAATGTGGTATAGACACCGGACTAGGACACTACCTGAGTTTCCAAGGGAGGTATTCTTGGCATGCTGAACTGGGTGGAGACCACAAAGCAGATCAAGTTTACATTATAGTGATTGTCTATCTCTTCTGGCACGGGAACACTCTGGGATCCCCAGGAATAGCTACAGGAAGTGTCCAAGGATTGGTCTAATTGCTGTTATCCTCTTGTTATTGAGATGCATTTGAAATGCCAAAAGAAATGAACAAAATGATCAATCAAATTTTAGTTGAAGGAGCTCTTTGCCCAAAAAGGGCTGCTATCTATTTCTGTGATTCCTGTAAGCATGAGCACAGATGATCTTTGATCTGCGGCAGTGAGGAGACCCCGCTGAGTGACTTAGCTGCCAGGTGACTGACTTCAAACACCAGCATGTACTCTTCAGATACCAGTTTTACCCCCAGCTCTGCAGTATCTCTTCATCAGGCACTGCTAACTCACCTCCAGCTGCCTTTACTGAACACCACCCTTCTTATGTGGCTGACAATAATGATCATCTGGCTGTTTTGCTAGCATGCACAACGTAGTCGGAAATGATCCAAATGAAGCCAGCGTAAGCTTCAGATTTATGACTGTGTATTAATCCAATAAATAACTTGTCATGAGTTGTGACTTTTTGGTAACGAATGACAGAATCCACAACTATCGTAGCTGACACGTCACTCATGCTGAAGCTCAACTTTTTGCACCACAGGCGATATGTTATGTTATAGTCATAAACTGTACAAACTTTGCTCTTTAGAACTATTCCAGTTGGTACAGTGGTACAGTTATTAGTATCTAGAGGGTTCTGGGTTTGAACCCAACTAACTGGCTGAGACCTTTCTGTCTGGAGTTTGCATGTTCTCCCTGTGCCTCTGTGGGTTCTGTCTGGACACACATTCATTTGTGTCTCTAAATTGGCTGTAAATTTGTGTTAGCTCTGCCATAGACTAGTGACCTGTTCAGGGTGTTCTCTGCCTCTGGCCCTGTGACAGATGGTTTAGGCTCCTGCCCACCTGTGTGCAATTGCAATGGAATTGGATAAGTGGTTATGAAAATGGATGGATGGACAATACTTCAAGCACTATCAGGCAAATGTAAATATACAAGCCTTTATTTGTACTCTGTAATAAATATAAGTAGCTGATGGTGCAAACTCAAGAGCTTTACAGACATGTTTTAATCGTTCGTTGGTGTTAAACATTGGTTGGATGTTCACAATAATTTGACATGTATTAAGAAAGATGAATTTCAATTTTGACTTTGTGAGTTTAAGATATTTATGATTTTTGAATTAAAGTCTACACCTTACCTTTTCTTCAATTTAGGTAGAAAACATTTTAAAGTTAGAATTTAATCCCTGTATTTAACACTATATGCTTCATAATATGAGAAATGAATGCACCTCGTGATGTAGCTCTGACTTTCATCCATTAACAAAGCTTTTCCTTTTACATAAAGCTGCCCACACACAATTAATTTCTTATACAAAGAGTTTTACATATGAAAAAGGCATGTGTTGCATGCCTCCAAATCCTGGTCCTTGCTTGTAAACACTAACAGATTAGTTGCAGTTTGCTGTTAATGAGTTTTGGGAAGCCCAGGCATCAAATGCACCCAGGAGAAATGTTCCTCATATTGCTTTATAGAAAAAAAATCAGATTTATTCAATGGTTTGTTAAATGTCACAATACTGCATTCTGAATTGCTTTTACCCATGCAGTACAATTCACTTTACACAGAAAAGGATACAGAGGTTTAAAATGAAAATGAGCTATTTATCATGAATGGCATTCCATTTTTTGCATGCTGTGCTTGTATTGCATCTTTTGCAATCACCAGCTAAAGTTTGGGATGTTAAAAAATTACAATAATGCACTGTGACCACAAAACAAAACATTTTAAACTGAATTAATGACTAAGAGAAACGAACATATAACAAGCTAACTATTATGATTTAAATCAAATGACCTATGCAGAGTTTAACGCTGTTTGATTAGCAGTTCCCCTTTGACAATGTCACTAGCTAATGCAATCCTTCTGTCCTCAGCTCATTAAGGCACTAGAATGCTTGTATTTGAGTATTTTTCTTCTTGAGCTATATATTAAAAAGCTCTTTTTATACTCGATTTTTCCACCGACAGGGCACATGGCAAGATGGAAAGAATCTACTGAAAGATTACAGTGAAATAGTTTAGAGACAAATAGTTCCTGAGAAATGTCAATGCAGCTTAGGTAGCTTAGGAAAAAAAGCATGCAAACAGACAAAACACAAACAAATTGAGAAAAGGTGCTCATCGAACCGAAAACACACGAGCTGGACACAAAAAGAAACCCATGACATAAATGAGGGGGCAACTTCAAGCAGTACAGATTGCAACAGATCTTATTTCCAGATGACAGAAAATGTAACGAACCTAGATGGGACTTGCTTGTCGTGCATATCAGAACAAATTGTTTTTGGGCAGAAAGAAAAGTTTCCTTGCAGATCTGGAAAAAAGGCTTTGTAACATGTCACTAATATTACAAAAGGATCTATTTTAACCCAAACCATGTTTTTAGCTCCCTTAAGATGCCTTTTGTTCTTACATGAGATATAAACACCTGGAATAAAATGAATGAAACACTCTGGAATGAAAGTCGTGCATGTTACTCATCCATCCAGCCAAATGTCTTTCCTACATGGACTTCATTACTCTTTATGCTACTTCTGCTGGCATCCTGAAGCCTTTATACTGGAAAGCCCAATTTCCAATTTAACAATTAAGCATCTATGTGTTCCAGTCACTACAGTCAGTTCTGTACTATTCATCAGCTACTGATGGACTCTTCTCTTTTCCTCCTCAATCTAGATCTAAATGTATCATTAAGCATTTTTACGATAACATGCTAAGCTTTATTGAAATAAATTTGTTATTCACAAACAAATCTACTGTAACTCCTTTAAGAAACCTGCCATGTTTACTAGTGACCTACTGGGCAATCGCCCTTTCATTGTGGCAGACTTGTCACTATAAGGCTGGTTAACATACAAGAGCCGAGGACTGCATGCCAACCCACATTATTTCATGCACATCTGGGCATGTCGTCACACATGTAACCCTTTGGCAAAACAAGCAAGTTATCCTGAAATAGCAAAATGGGTCTTCTGGTAGTGATGAAGCATTTGAATCTACAATAAAAGATCCAAACAGTAAAATGTGGATTTACTTTTAGCTGAGATTGTTTTTTAATGATCAATGATTTTCAGTGTTTATACAGACAGAATGGCCGGTGGGCCCTTAAGCTGTGGCCAGTTGTCTTGAATGGCTCATCTGCTTTTTGATGTGATGAAGAGTGGCATGACGTTTTAATCCTGCCAACCGTGACAGCTGAAGTTTCCATTCTGACCTCTGTCAAGCCTGCCAAGAAAGAGTATATTAGGTTGTGAGTATTATTCTGTTAGAGCTGTCATTTAATCCTGTTTAATCAGTACTTAAGTGTGTTATTTATAGGCACAAATACTCCTGACACAGAAACACATAATCATATTTGGTTTTGCTGCAAGTCATATGAAAATAAATACATATATTTATGACTCTCTATATAAATGTATCTTATTTTTAAGCTAGGAGCTGTATGATTAAGTCATTCTCAGAGTTACTGAGACATTATCATTAGCTAGAAGATCTTTTTATAAGTTTGTGAAGTTTGCTTATTAAAACTGAGCGTGACATGATATTAAGCCACATTAAAGCAGCAAAATAAAACGTAACTGTTCAAACTGCTTTATAGGAATGACACAATGAAAAAATGATGTCTGCCAGATCACGTCTGTGACAGTCATGATAAAAAGTGCACTGTCTTTCAATTCTTAGGTTTTACATGCAAAAATCATCTGGTCCAGATCGTAAGATAACTCACAAGATGTGACATATTATAGTATGACATTATTTACTTAATGAAGATTACACAAAAACACCTCATTTGATAGCTTGTAGAATCTAACCTCAGCAGCAGGACTTTACAGAAAGTTTTCACATATGCAGCCCTATAAAAAACGCAATGGTAGTTTTGATTTTTGTGAAGGAGACGCTCTCATGACTAATTGAGCGATGTCACTGACTAGCCAATCTTTGGCATGTAGTCTGTTGATGTCACATTTTTGAATCACCTCGTATCGCTTGGAACCCTGGTGGAGTAGGTACTAATAGAAAAGCGGCTTAAGTACACCCTTACTTCTTCCATGGGAATTAAGAAGGTAAGTAGCAGCTCTGTGCTGCTAATTAAATGCACTTGGTTAACTGATCATCAGTCAGCAAGTGTGAGCACTTTTGCAAAAGCTTTGACAGTTTGCTGCTTTGGAACATTTAGGTATATGTCAGTACAAGTACATGCAATGAAGAATGAATGAAGAAGCAATTGTTGCCGCCCATCAGTGTGGGAAGTGTCATAAGGCTGTTTCCATCAAGTGGAAAAGATTCAAGAACATTGCCAATTTTTCCAAGAGTGGATTCCCCAGCAAATTCACCCCCTGAAGCCACAGAAACCGAAACTATGTCTCTAGCTTTATAGGCCTCAGTTAGCATGTTGAATGTTTAAGTTCATGACAGTGCAATTAGAAAAAGACTGTTTGCAATGAGAAATCTGGTTGCTATGTAATTTTTTCTCTAAAAAGGACATACCAGCATGGCTTAAGTTTGCAAAATTGCATCTGTTTAGCCCTAATGCAGAGCTCCACGTTAAGCCAAAAAGAAATGCAGCATATCAGCACAAACACCTGACGCCAACTGTTAAGCATGGTGGTGGAAGGGTGTTTTGCAACCACATGACCTGGGCACATTGTTAAGTTGTTGAGGTGAACGTGAGCTCTGTCTACCAAAAGTATTTGAGGCCATCTGTCCAACAGCTTAGGAGACCTTAAGAGGGCTATGCATAAACAAATACCCACAAACATCAATGAATTTAAGCAACACTGTAAAGAGGAGTCAGCCAGAATTCACCCAAAACCATGTGACACTGATAAATTCATGCAGACAGTAATTACTTCAAATTATTGCTGCCAGAGGTTCTACAAGCTACTGAGTCATCGGGTGCACTTAATTTTTCACACATTGTTTCTAGATTGTGGCTTAAATATTCTTAAATAAATAATGACATTGTGAAATCTGTTGTGTTGTTGATCTGACGTTGTATTTACCTAAGTTTATGACCTGGAAGGGACTAGATGATTTTTAAATTGTCCTGATATGTAAACCCTTAAAATGATCAGGGGGTGTACTTTCTTTTTACCATCTTTGTACAGCACACAAAAGCTACAATAGACAAATGTGTGTTGTCACTTTGTGTCATATAAATATAAAATAAGGCTTATAAATATTCAGCTTCTCGCACCTTCAGAGGTCTTAATGAACTGGAGTTTTGCTGCTGTGTGCAAATCCGTGTGCCTCTGCAGTGTGGGTAGAGCCTAGAAGATTAATAGTTGGTGCCTACAGGGACTAGTAGGGTATGGACACTGTATTTACACACATGTACACATACATCCTAAGTGAACTGCAGTGCTTTTGGAGTCATTTACAAATGAAGACTGATATATTCTGCAACATGCTAATAGGAAACTGCTTAAAAAAGCAAAATTAAAGCCAGTGTATTCTTGGAACATAAAAAAAAAAATCTGTTTTCTTCTTAAGAAAGCTCAGCACCTCCCCTACACCATACATAAACACCCGCTATCTTTGCCTCTCAGTCTCAACTCAGAAGCCCCTTGGTATGGGAACAAATATTGTACAAATAACAGTGACCTTTTTGCACAACGTCATGAAGTCCCACTGGTTTTAAGAGGTAAGAGCAGTGCCATTTAATTCACACAGACTATGATGGAAGAAGGCCTGCAGCTGTGGCCTGCACTTGAATAGGGTCATGGCTCATGCTGCATCCATAATCTAGACGGACCCGGTCAAAGACCTACTGTGACAGAATCACTGATGAGCCACATGCAGTGTTATGGATGATGAAATCTGTATGTATATGTTACTGTATATATAGGCAGCACCTCAGACCATCCCATTTGTGATGGTAATTCTTGGATATAAGCCTTTGCTTCACTGAAGCAAATCACAGGGTGAACTGTGAAGTAAATCAGCATATCAGCAAGGTTTGAGGGATAGGACAACTTTGCAAAATGATGCCATCTAAATCAGTGATATGGTTACCCATGAGACCAGTAGGAGCCAATCAGATCTCATTTATCGGGAAAGTCAAATGTTCTTAAGGTCAGACAATGCAGAATCACTTTAAAGACTCTGGGAAGTCCTGTGATTGTAATGACTTCTGGTCTTTCAGGACACATTTGATTTGGACCTTTATAAAGTGAGTCAACCTATGCAAAGCTACAGTACCTTAAAAGATGCCCAGATGTTGTGCTGACCAACTGGCAAATTCCCTTACAGATATGTCGGCCAACTTTTTAAGCCAGGACCATAACCCTCACTCTGATAAACTGATGATCAGTGACCTTTAATGGCTTTACTAGACTTTACACTAGAACCATTAGCATTAACTATTTGTTTTTAATCTATCTCCTGCACTGATCAAGTAAAAATAAAATTCCAGAGGTCAGTACGCTACAAAAACTGGCTGTAATGAGCTCTGCCAACATAAAGAATGTGTCTCTAAATAATGAAAAGGTTTCAGCAGAGACATATCTCACTCTACATATAGCGTACACATATAATGTTCATATTTCATTTCATTTTGTTTGATTATTGATATCATGCTTGGCACAGTTGTTGTCGGGTTAGTTCTTTGTTGCACTGCAGCGTGTGACAATGAGAAGCTACACTTTAGCTATTAGCAGTGACTCATTGTCATTTTACCTGAATCCTTGAATCTCTCTCTTCCTAATTATGTTCCTCCATTAATTTTCTTACCACATTAATTTCACCCTTCTCATCACTTCGCCTATTCTCCACAGCTGGTGCTAGCAGCTGCAGCCTCCTGTCACTTGTGAGGCCTGGTTATTAGTTGTTTCTGGTACTACTGTTCACGGTGCAGCTGCTGCGATAGCTAACATGTTGGTTAATTTGACACATTATGCTTTTACTTCCTTTTTATAGTTTTCTCTCAGCTTTCCAGCTCCATCTTCTCACCACTTCTTCCACACTAAAGCTTTTCTAGACAGTGAAGGTAGGGGAGGGGCCGGTCATGTTAAGAGATGTGATTGGGCGGATGGGCTGCTTTCAGTGGTTGTATGGGCGGAGTGCAGTTAATTTTTTTTACAAATCATACAAGGAATGACAAATTCTAATAGTCATAAACTTTATCATGGTGGACCATTGGCATGTGGATCCCAGATCTATAAATTGGATAAAATTAACTCTGCAGCCAAAAATGATATACAAAACCCTGTTGTTTATTATGCTGTCTTTTCTCCAGGGCTTGGTGATAGAACGAATTGGCAGGAAGCCCCTTCTCATATTTGGTTTCTTTTCCATGGCCGTGTTCTTCAGCCTACTCACAGTTTTTCTTAATTTCCAGGTAAGCCACACTTCCTGTCCTTTATACTAGACATACAATATCTGAAGAGGCAACATAAAAATATATTCTGAGAAAACATGGATTTTAACACAGTTGCAAATCTCAAACTTCTAAAATTCATCAAAATTCTATAAATGTACATATATTTATATAAAAAAAATGCACTTTTATTATGAAACATTTTTTGCATCATTCAGTATCATTAAAATCTTGAACTGTAATTACTTATTAGCAAAACTTTTACAATGCAAAATATTTAAATACCACACAGTACAGCAGCTGTAATATATAACAAAATACTGATTATGTCACTTGCTCTCTCTGATTCCTTTCAGGATAGAGTGTCATGGATGCCCTACCTCAGTTACGTCTGCATACTCGCTGTGATTGCCTCCTTTTGCTCTGGACCAGGTAAAACTACTCACATATTCTGTTTCGATCAAAGTAAACACCCTGCAAGCAGATTAGCTCAATAATCTGTGTCTGTAATTCAGTGAAGTACTGTACCTGTTGTATAATCAATGTGACTTTCCCCAACTCCGGCCTGGAATGATTGGCATCGCAAAGTAAGCTCCTGTCATATATTAGCATACTAAAAAAGGAGCCATACAGTATACAGTGTATGTCATTGTCCTGCAAATGTGGCAGTGTCTACGGCAGGTCTTGTGCAAGTTTGACTTTAAGTTTCAAGGTGAAGCTATTCCTGTCATCACACATGCTCATCCTTGTGCAGTAATATCTCCAGGGAGCATTCACCCAGTAAAGTGTCTCAGTGTCTTTAGAATGAGACTGAAATTGCAGAGTAGGAGAAAATATCAAAAACCTGACACGCACACAACAGTAAGTGAAGCACATTTTATTGTTTTATTTTTTTCATACCAAAGTTCTTTAATAAAGAGGAAGAAAATGAGACAACCTTATGCTGAGACACAGACATAATGCACATAACAACACCATTTGAGTCAATCAATTCTTTTTAAGGTGCATTTTTGAGGTAATCACTGAGGAAAGGAAGATCGTTTGACTGCACAGTGATGATTTATAGCCTATTGAAACAAATGAAGCTTCTCACTACTGATGCCTGGTGAATGGCTTGAGAGTGGGGGTGGGGGTGGGGTTTCACCAGAGGGATGACCCCAGTAGTGATGTGAGCCTTCCAGTGGATAAATGAGCAGCCACACCTCCTCTTAAGTCACTTCACCATGGAAACCATGGCCCAGATATTTCAAAAACAAAGATTATATTTCTCCATAAGAGCAGAGGGAGATTTTCCTGTTTGATAATGACAAAAGGCAGAGCTGTAGCTTTTATTTTTGTTTATTGTTTATTTTCTCTTTTTAGCTTCCCCTTTCATTGAATTATAATTTTATTTCTTCAAATATATGATTTTTTTCTTAATCTTGGAATCTTTGAATCTTGAAAGCCTTCTTTCTTGTCTCTCTGTCTCTTGAAGCTGCTTTCTTGGTATTGTTTTTTATATCTGAATGTTTCTTTCTTTCATTTTCCTCTTTTTCCAATTTGCAGTTTGATAAGGCCAGCATTCAAAATGCTTTGTCAAATGTCATTTTCATTTTCTAATGCTAATGCTAATGCTTTGCGTTGTACTTGTAAGAGAACAAAAACTAAACCTTTTTAAAAAAATGAATCTTTTATTCAAATCTTTCTTTTTCTGATCCTGATTGTCCCGGATGAGCTTATTACTTTCCAAATTTGGTTGTGTTTTACTTCACTTCATTTCTTAGTTTTCTGTATTTTAGCACTATGAACTAGTATTTGAAATATAATCAGTGCAGCTGTCACAGTTGCAACAAATTCACAGATTTTTTTTCTTTAACCAAAATAATGTCTTGGCTCATAGGAAATCATCAGATACAGATTTGAGTTAGTCCTTGTTTGCATTGGTGTATCTTGTGCCTTTGTAGCATCTTGTATGAAGCTCACCTGGACTGTAGTTTAGTCGTTATCGCTCTCTCACCCTGTCCTTTTTGCCATTCTGCTAAACAGAGCAATAAAAGAGATAAATAATCTCTCTGTGCTTCTTCATATGACTGTCGCAGACAGTTATCCAGCTTTCACAGTGTCAACGTAACATTCAAAACATGCAGGAATGACACACTTTGGGCGCTTGTACAGTACTTGTTAGGGTTTAGTGGTGCGATGGGATATTTTAGAGGAAGCTGAATGAGCCTCAGACAGCGCAGTTACTCAGTGTGAGATCAGGGGAGTGACTTTATTGGATTCCCTGTTTGCACTGTCCTAGAAAGTGCTGTCACAAGGACTAATAGCCAATTTGGCATAGGCTTCAGTTTCTTCACTGTGTCTCAGGGTTCACCTTTAGAAGAACAAAATTTGGCAGACATATTTGATGGCTTTTAAGTTCACTTCCATCACTCATGGAGATTTTTATAGACGACATTAGAATAGATTAAAACTGTGATCGGTGGAAGGTTAATTTACTGCTAGCAGTTGCCCTCTGCAGCAGTCTTGTTACATGGGAGAATGCAACAGAATAGACTTAACTGGGTTTTGTAGCAGTACACTCAAACAACACTGTGACACCCTTTGGTTATTACAGTCCACCACATAAATAATTATATTTTTTGTTAATTGAATATTGGTATGTTTTATCGTTTAAAATAGTGATGTATCTAAAACAATAGCTCAGCGCTGGTTTAGTTAATGCTCTGTAAAAATATCATGTTTTCATAGTGTGGTTGCTTATGGAACTAAAACATATTCCCTCAACTGGATATTAGTGCTGTCAAATAGAAAACGATGGACTGGAAGATGGAAAAAGGGCAAAGTGTAAAACTGCAGTCAAGTGAAAATGTTAATTACATTTATAAGTTATAATGTAAGTAACATTTTTAATTATAACCAGTTGTTTATTAATGCTAAACTCTCATGAAATCTGGCCAAGCATGTATCCATATGGCACCACTGCAGTAAATTACTGGCGCCAATAAAATAGATGTAACAGGAGGTCGTCAATTAAAGAAAGGAAAGGACGAAGCTTTGATTAGCTCGCATCAAATTATTACCACCGCTCTGTGTGACAGCGTTCTACATTTTACAGCATTTAAAATGTTTCTTTAGGGTAACTTATAAAAATTAATTAGCTGTAATTACTGTACATGGCAGCAAAATTAAGACATACAGAGATAATAAAATGATATGTTATGTGTCAGTATATAATACATAATTATCTTGTCCTTACCAAAGGTAAAATTATTCAGTGACAAACTCACACGACCAGCAACACGAGACACTGTTTCATTATGTGTCGAATAAAAACTAAGCCACAATGCAGAATGTGTGAAAATAGTACACCACATGATTGTCACTGTAGAACCACCTTTAGCAGCAATAAGCCGAAGTAATCATTTTCTGTATGAACTCATCAGTCTCTCATTGGTCAACTGTTCTTTACAGTGTTGTTTCAGTTCATTCAGGTTCTGTCCTGTTCCATGACTCAAAAGTCTTGTTGTTTTTATGTTGCCTTGATACATAAAACCTTGGGTCTGAAAGAAGGCCTACTTTCTTTTTTATTGTGATTGTGTTGCTCTATGAATTTGGCATTTTGTCCTCAAACTTTATAACAATCCTTGAACAATACAGGTGATAATTAAATATTTGATTCTGGCTTCTTTTTTATCAAGAATAACTGTAACATATTTTCGGGAGAGGACAGGACAACAACAAAATGTGCAGATTCAGTCTGAACTGAAACTTAGTTACAGATTTTACAAAGTCCTCCAACACCTGCTCATTACAGCAAACACATATGTCCACACACCTTGTTTGGTACAAACTACTGAATGTGCTGTTTTTGACATATTACTTCTAATAGTGACAGACAGCTGTCGAAGCTTCAGGAAGAAAAAAAAATATGCACATTTTTCACACGTAGACAGATGTTCAGATGATTGACAGGTGAAACTGCTGTCTGTTGAGCAAATCCATTCTTGTGGTGTACACTGAAGCTGTTGTGGAGCATCCTTGATGCAGATATGTCTAGTCAAGATTTACTGGGTCTTTTCATAGCTGCAGGCTGTATATTGAATCACTGTATACGTTCATGAAGCTAATGATTTGTGCAGCTGTCACCATAGGGACAGCGATTATACATTGAAGTGCAAGGGTACTGAAATAGAAGCATTCGAGTACTGCAGTATAGCTCCACACCACTCCTTTTTTAAATTTCTTCTAGCAGGCTGACACTCTCACCTCAACTGGAAATTGCTGATTCTCTCTTTTTGTCGCCCGTGTTGAGTGTTGAGCCCATGTCAGAAACCACTCCTGAGCTGTTTCTAAACCCATTTAACTGTGCCTCCTATTTTTGTAAACGAATAATACTGCATAGTCTATAACAAACTTACGCCGCATCCCATCACTCCTTCCATCCCTACACTCTGCATGGAGAACAAGTTGAGAGCTGTCATTTCGAAGCAGAAGCAAGTCAATAAATAGTATCTTCCTAAAATATATCTTTATTTTATAGAGTCCTGGGATTGCAATTCCTTTTATCTTGCCAAAAAGTAAATAGCTTTAATGCTGTTGTCACTGTTTCCTGTGGGACAGCAGAGATAAATGCAACCCCAAAGTGTAGTGAAGTGTTTGTTAGTTTGGAATATTGTCTTTTCCCCCACGGCACTGGTGTTTCTTTCAGTGGTTGTGACATATTCTTCATTATTTTTCATTTATGTGGGTACTTATGTTATACGTCATGAATCTAAAGGGATATGATTTGAGTGGTAGTGCCGAATTGTAAATCCACATAATAAATATCCTGTGAATCTTGGGTTCAAATCCAAATCCAGTTTATTTATATAGCACGTTTAAAAACAAAACGTTTGCCCAAAGTGTTGTACAGAAACACAGGTTGGATCCAACTCATTAATGATCTTTGTGGGTCTAAGCCAGGGGTGGGCAACTCCAGGCCTCGAGGGCCGGTGTCCTGCAGGTTTTAGATGTGTCCTTGAACCAACACAGCTAATTTAAATGGCTAAATGACCTCCTCAACATGTCCTTAAGTTCTCCAGAGGCTGGTAATGAACTAATCATGTGATTCAGGTGTGTTGACCCAGGGTCATATCTAAATCCTGTGGGACACCGGCCCTCGAGGCCTGGACTTGCCCACCCCTGGTCTAGGCCAATACTTTATTTTCACAAAACCTTCTAAAATTAATTATTACTTTTACGTAATTAATTTTAAATGAGCTCTACTGGATTTGTAGTACTAAACAGTATAACAGATATCTCATTCCAACCCGATGTCACGACAAAGCCTGAAACAGACCACTGTGTCCATTTCAGGCTTTGCCTGTCCAAAATGTGAAATGGACACGCAAGCAGAAGTTGTAGGAACAGCAGAGGGTAATATTTTATTTTGAGCCAACATGAAAATAATCACAGGAAAGCATTTAAACAGACATAACACATTTACATGTATGTACATATAAACATATATACATATAAACCGCCTAGCTTAATTGATTCTGACAATTTACAGACCCTGGGATGTACTTCATAAGTTTTTTGCTCACTACCAACTTTATGGCTTTAAATATATTATCTGCCCCTATTTGTAATGCAATTTCTGCATGGGTGTCCATTTCACATTTTGGAGAGGCAAAGCAAAATGTGAAATAGACCTGCTGGTCCACTGTGTCCATTTCACGTTTTGTCGTGGGTTGCTCAATCGAGGGAGGAATATCCTCAGCTTGCATCCTGCTGAATATTCACTGCAGCGACGCCTGCTTCATGGGCCTGCAGCTCTTTGTGATAGCACTGACTCAGTTGCATGTGAAGTGTTGCTCCACAGCACGAATCACTTGGCTTTAATTTAAATCTAAACTGTAGAGTTGTCGTATCTCATATGATTTTTTTTGTGCATTTTTTTTTCTTTAAGGAGATAATTTGCTCAGCTGTAGCAAAAATCAATCAGCTAGTGGAGCCTCTGTGCATTTTGATTCGTCAGTGCAGCACCTTGAAGGCAACATCCAAAGTTTGGATGCATTGGCCAAAATAGCTGTCTTCCTGCTTACTGTGAAATAAATTTGCCACTTTTTGGAGTCAGCCCTAACGTCTGACAGAAATTATTGAAAGTTTAGTACCAAATTATTTTAATGTGACAGAAACTCATCCATTTTCTTAACTGCTTATCCAAATCAAGATTGCGGGGTAGGGCTGGAAGCGATTCCAGCTGTCATTTGATAAGATGTGGGGTGAATATTGGACAGGTCCCCAGTCTATCGCAAGGCTGAAACAGACAGATGTACTCACATTCACACCTACAGTACAACCAATTTAGGCTCACCTATTAATGTAATAAGCATGTCTGTGGAGTATCTGGAGAGAATCCATACAGGCACATGGTGAACGTGGAATTTGAATCTGTTGGATTCAAACTGAGCCCCCCTGCAAACCCAGCCTGCAGACAGAGGTTTCTCCTGCTCTGTAAACAGTTTCAAATCTAATTTGGAAGAAGTTCTTGAAATCAATATTTTAAGCACGTGCTCATTTCACAGCTGAACAATTAAATCAGTTTATGCTGGTGAGTCACTTCTCATGTAAAGCGGGGATTATTCTGCCGCCGAGGATAAAAATAAGCATTTCACAGTCAAGCTGTCACCGTTTGCACCTAGATGTGTGCATTGTTATTTTGGTCGGTTTGTTGTGTAACTTTGCAGCTTTTCTTTCATATTGCACTATTGACATACCACTGAGAGACGAGCATGTACAAGAAACAAACCCATATTGTCAAACTAAGCACTTTGTGTATGGTACAAACTCATCTCTCATCCTCTTTATTTCTCCCTGTCTCAGTTCCCTGATGACTTCTCTTTAGTGAACAGCCTGGAGATGAAGTTTGTGATCTAACAAATAAAAGTTCTTCTAATCCTCAACAATAGAGCACAAGGGCAAGGGATCAATGCAGGCTGAACTCACAGAAAGTGTTGCCACTATAAACTTGTCACTTTGAGGAAATGGCAGAATTGATCTCTAGAGGAGAAGACGCTAACAAAGCGCTTTAAAAAAAAAAGGACTGTGGTGGGCAGAGTCAGTTAAACAGAATTAAAAATAAGCATGTGGCTATTCTTTGAGCTTAGTTATCTTCAGAAGAAGAACTCATTTATTTTACTCTTGATTAGGGATGGTGCTGTTTTTTTTTTGTTTTTTTTTAGCTTTTTCACAGGGAAGCATTGTAATTGAACACTGGAATTACTAAAATGTTCAGTAAGGAGAAAGTTTTAAAAAGCTCCTCCCAGTCATGGCTGTGAGCTGCTGCAAACAAACATTTTACAACTTTGACAAGTTTTTCTTTCTAGTAATGTGTTACTTTCATGCAGTCAACTTTTTGCTGGTTGGTTACATGTAACTGCGATCTTGTCCTGCTCCTGACCAGTGACCATCCGCTTACTATTTTAATGTATTTTAATGACGCTAATCAGAAGTAATAATGATATAATCATTTTACCTCTCATCCATAAAAGGTTGATGACCTATAGCTGTCCCCCTGCCAGGCCAGCATGCGACAAGTTTGTGAATACAATAGCTTGAGCAGAAGGCAGTAACAATTTTGCAAATGAATACTATAAATGCATCTACTAAAAGTCTCGGAAGAGTGAGAATCCCAGTGACCTTGACCTCAAAGTCAGAGGGCAACTTTTTAAAAAATCTTCTAGGATTTTCTAATTTAAACCAAATGTACATCTACTAGAAGGCTGAGTGGTAGCACTGGCCCGTGAGAGTTTGAGAACATTCATTATAGGTAGGTGGCTGAAGAAAACTTTTAATTAGATTGTAGCATATTGTGCTCACTTTACACAAACATAATCCAGTGGAGAGTCCTTGAATCCTTTTGTTCCCCAAATCAGCTGACCACATTGATGGCACACAGTGATTTCTTTCAACATTAACATATTAATATTGATCACGTTGCTCCTTTGACATTTTATCTGTTGGTCAGAATGGAAGTATTCAATCATTGCAGGAGCAAGTAAACAAACCCACGTGTTCTAGGAGAGTTTTCTTTGTGGGATAAAATGCAAATGACATTCTTTTGTGCACTACAGTGCAAATCTGCCTGGAGGCGATTATGGAAAAGCATTGAAGCAGTCGCTATAGATAAACATTGTTCAGCGATAAAAGGAAAATAATTGGTGTTCCCTGTCATATTACACTAGACCCCTTATTGTCCAAGTGTAAATTGTGTATTTACATAAAAATGGCTCTGTGCACATTTTTCACTGGCAGACAACTTAAGTGAAATGTTTGTGCAAAATTACTGAACACATATAAGGGTTGTACGACCAAGAGTGACACCTTATTCTATTAGTGAAGTGAAGTGAAATATATACTGCTTTCAGCTGCTTTAATGTGAACAGGAGCTAAGAATCAGAGTTCCTCTTAGCCAAAAACCAAACCTAGGGCATACCTGCATCTTTCAAAGCCAGCACAACTGCCCCTGCTGGCTCTGCCAGATTCGATACACCAATCAGAACCACGGTGATCTCTTTTGTTTTCTTTTTCAAAAACAAAGAGTATCTAATTTGACAGAAGCAGCGACCCAGTGCAAGATGTGGCTCCACAGCCACAGCCCAGCAGCACTCTTCTTCAGAGCAGGGCTTGTGTGAGTATGGCTAGTAATAGAGTAGTACTGCTACTTTGAGAGTGAAGGACACTCAATTTGGCTACAACATTAAGGATTCTCTATGTGTAGTTCCCTTCGCAATCGTGGTGGTGTGTGGGTGGTGAAATACTGTTATTATTTATATCACTGGAGCTTTGGTGGAGTGTAAATTAAATCACAGTCGTAAAGATTTTCAATTGCATTGGAATTCAGCTAAAAGCTATTTGAATAAATAATCGGCAGTTGTGGTCTGAGCCTGACTTGTATTGTTATTTTAGTACAATTGAATAATTTTCTGGGAGTTGCAAAACAAAAGTAGGATAACTCCATCATACACGACACATTTAGGTCAAATCAGTTCCATTCACATAAATCAGATTTAAAACAAAAGAGTTTCTTTTTGGAAAGTTATGGATTTTTGCAGTCAATCGTCCATTTGTCGATATAAGTGAGGGAAAGACAAAAAGATGGTTGCAAAGTGCTACAGACAGGCCACGACAGAGGAGACTGAAATCCACTGAACAAGATGAATCACCTTTCACCTGAGAATCTGGACATAAACATGTTGGGCCACCCGGCTTGCTGTTGTGAGAGGTGGCAAGCAATGAGAGACACCAGGGGTAAGATGGGAATGCTTCCTGACAAGAGTGGCATGCGCTTTCTCTTTAGGAGCCACGAGCAAAAACACACAGAAACCGAAGTGATAAGAGCAGCGTCTCTGTGGAGTGAACTCACACCAAGGGGAAACTTAATGATGCGTGGCAGACGGAGAAAAAAATGATTAGAAGAGCAAAAGAAATGAAGGAAGAAGTAAAGTCTTATGGATTTATGAGTCTGTGAGGGAAATGGTCTCTGCATGTGAAATTATATGCGTGTGGGTGCATCTGTCATTTTTGTGTTTATCATCTCTTGTCATTTATTGTGTCTTCTCAGTACACAGAGGCAGAGTTTCTACTTTTTTTTAATATCCCAGTCTTGCTGTACAGTATGTCGTTTGACTAATTTGTCATTTAGCCTCATGAATTAACACTTAAATCAACCCTCACAGTTGCATTTAGCATAAAAATATAAATTATGATCATAAGTTGCTGTAGTTTGCAGTAGAGCCCTGATTGTTGTAATTTCTTTCTTAGCTTCAGAAATATTTCTTTGCATCCCAAGGCTGATGTCTCCTGTGAGGATCGTTTGCACTTTGTAATATTCCACCCATGGATACAGTGCCCGGTTTCTGAAAAGCAGGAAACAATGTTTTGTTCACATAGATGTGGTATTGATCTTCTGCCAGGAGCTCGTCCTCGGCTGTCTTTTGGGTCCTGAATGTGAAGAAGAGAACACTTGAAATGCCTTTGCTTCTGGATTCATAACTGTCTCTGCATTACCAGCCGGAAGAGGTTTTCCTATTGTTGGAAACATGAATGGTGTCATGGATCAGGAATCCTTTGAGATGGCACATGAATTCCTTTGTCAATGCGAGCTCTGTGTGGACTCAGCATTGTGTGTCCTGCAAACAGTCTCCTGTAATAATAATATAATAATTGCAATCCTGACTTTTCCCCTTCACTCCAAAGTTAACGCTGACATGTTGGTAAGCCTCTCGTTTCTGCCCAAAGATTAAGCATCAACTCACCAGTTAGCATGTTTCTAGTCAGGGCCACCGGTTTGTGCCATGACTCTGCTTGCTCCTGGGCAAAAATGGCCTCGCCTCTCTCCTCTGGACTCATCTACAATATATTCAAGCTGAGAGAGCAATTGACCTGGAAATTCCTCAGCTGTTTTTTTTTCCTGCTGTGGGCAGAATATGAGCTTAACTCCCCGCAGTTCACTCTCACAGACATCTTTCTCTTTTAGTGTCAGAAAAGCCTTAGAGTAAACACAGCGAACTGGGTAATACAACAGCTGTGGAGTTAGTCAAATGCTGATGCTCAGCCAGTTTTTTTTCTTTTCGCCAGAATACACCGAATTAAAAATATCTTCTGATCTTCATTGAATAGCAGAAGCAGCCTCCACATTTTTGAAGAGTTATTTTAGTGACATTTTACTTGCTACTCTTTTGTGTTAGATAAAAGAAAGATGTCACAGATGCCCAGAGCACACTTACTGACTCCAAACCAGGCTCTTAATGGTGTCATGACCCACGCCTGGATGGAAATTACTTTAAGAAACTAATCCAAAGTAATTATCTCATATTTATGATGACTTTTTATTGTGCATAATGCAGTACAGTCAGCCAGCTAGTAATTATTTTTAAACTGCCCAAAATTAATGAATGAGCCAAGATGGATAGTGAACGTAAGAGATGATTAAAAGATGTTTTCTGGATGACACACAAAATACATGCTAGTCACTCTGTGCTGTATGTTAGCAAGCACTGCAGTGTTTTGAGTCAAAAGCTGTTGCCTGCATCCCAACATGAGTATGATAATTCTATGCTACTGATGATTAGCACGTAAATGTGCAATATATTTACCATATTAAACTCTTTTAATGTCCTACTTTCCATTAAAATAGGACATTTCCATCTTTTTTAAGTCAAAGATTATTTTCTATCTAGCTACAGAGTATTAAGTAATGTTTACTACCACCTGTGTTTAAATGTCAAAATGGCTGCTTGGAAAAAGCCCACCCTGAAACTACAGCAAATGCAACAAATTTTGTCTCAATTCATCAACCAGAGGGTGAAAGAATATGAGGTGATTGTAACGACCAGTAACTCGAGCTTTTGCAGTCATGTTCCCAGTAACTGCTGTCAACCTCCAGCAGCCAGTTACATCTAGCATCCAGTGGTTGCCAGATGATTGTGGATGTTTCTAAGCCCAGTTGACTGGGGGCTTATTGTCCAAAACAGTGGACACATTAGTGTTGCATTGTTTGTGGTCACATACCTGCAAATAGCTTGACAAAACTGCAGTGATGTGTTGAGGTCCATGACAGCCTTACTTTATAAGTCTCATCTGATTATGTGAAGCTGAGCCGGTAATAGATATGTGCATTTCTGTGGCGTGCAAAGAAAAGCAGAAACATCCTAGTAATTTTGTGAGCTTTGACAGTTTTTTCTCAGTCATGTAACATTTTAGACGACGTCTACATTTCTTGTCATATCAGCGAGAAAAATAATCTTTCCCTTTAGTTGCTTTTTTTTTTAAAAAATGTTATCCCTGCAGATGGTCTCCTTAAATGCTCTGCTATAACCTTTAACAAACTCACAAGGATTAAAATGTTTTAGCCAAGATTTTATAAAGTCACAATTAGTAAATGAATACCAGACTTCATTTTACTTTAGTCCTCAGAACAACTCAGAACTGCTCAGCAGTACATCAGTTTAAGTAGTGGTGCTGCTTTTCAAACTCCACAGTGATGTGCTTAAATATTAAGTGGAAATGTTAAAAACTGGTACTTTAACAGTCTAACTCTAAATGCATCTACTGGCATTAATGATGATTTTCTGAGCACGATTATCTTTTACTTCTAAATCCATTAAATACTTGGACGTTTCTGAATATACCGCAAAATATGACACCCTTGCTGTGCCCTTGCTGGGCACCATTCTGCTACTGTGACAGTATTATCCCATTATGTAATTAGTGTGTGAACTGTTGTTAGATAATATTAGAAACATAGATACAACAAACGGAGAGCAATCGAGTAAGCCACATGAGTTATGACAAGGTCACACAGGATTTTTCTTAGCTCAGAATTTGCCATTAGGGGTGACTACGCACATAACCAAGATTGTTCCAGGAACAGCAGTGTCTCTGGGACCTGTGCATAATTTAAAACCAACTATAACCATCTCATAAACAATAATGCTGATTATGCTTTTGTAAATGAAACAAAACTATATGTATGAAAAATGAAAACTCCAGCGTTGGCATAAAACACTGATTGATAAATATTTAAGTTGATTTAAAACAAAAAGATCTGTCACAACTAATTGTGGGTGAGAGAGAAAGAAACCCACTTGCCTCTAGTGAGGCCTTCTTGTATTTGTTTTACTCTGCAGCTCTGTCTGCCTGAGGCACAACAGATCAAGGGTCTGGCACTAGTAGCGCGTAACCAGTCCACTGACATCGCAGCAGGTCAAGCTGAAACAGAAGTAGGGCTGAACGATATATCGCATTTGCGATAATATCGCGACATGATCAAGTGCAATTTTCTAACCGCAAAGGCTGCGATTATACTCTGGACATGTCCAAATTCATGGGCTGCATCCTCCTGAGGCCGCATTTGTAGACCGATTACGTCACAGCGACGCGCCGAAGGCTGTCCAAATTACTACCATATCCCAGAATTCATAGCACGGCCCAGCCAAACTCCAGTTTCCAGCAATGGCGGCCGCTACTAAGTTTTAAAATTACTCATACTAATCTTTCTGGGTCACAAAATAAACTTTTAACATATTTTCAGGCGAGAAAGTAGTTGTGTAAACATCAAATATCTGCTCGGTTTATCAAGATATCCCATATTTGCAAAAGTGCTTCGACGTTTTCAGAGGCGTCTGCTACCCACCAGCTCGACAGCTAGCCGGGAGCTCGAGGGTTACTGATGCGGCCGAGAACGGCACAACTCCCGGCACATCATTTTCAGATCACCGCGGAGTTTCGCTGCTCGGGTTAAACGTAATATATAAGTCACTTAGACAACCTAAAAATGTTATTGTTGGGCTTTTTTCAGTGTTTTGTTTGTTCGTGAGTAAATCGGTTTGGCTGAGATTAAAGTTATTAGATTAGATAAAATAAAACTTTATTAATCCCCCGGGTGGGTTCCTCCTTGGTTTTCACACAGCTGACTAAACGTCAAACAGAAAACTTATTAAACAGAAGTATGAGACAGTCGAGAATTTACACCAGTGTCTGGTTATATTTTAGATAGCAAGAAGCAGACGGCCGAGTTTATTAAACTCCACCGAGACAGCGGTGACGCTAATCAGAAGGCTAGACCGTCCAATTTCACGCCTTTAAACTTTAAAGGCGTGTTTGTGTGTGTGTTTATACAATTGCTATTATGTTTGCACTTTATGTGTAATGTTACTGACTGCAGAGATCAGTAAGATGTGTGTATTTTTTATTTATTAGTTTTATTTATTTAATATTATTTTTTAATTGAATGACTGTCTAGTAGTTCACAGATGTCGAAAAACTGAGTGTGGTAAAGCCACTGATTTTTTTTTATGTATATTTCTGCAATCTGCACATTGTACTGACTTTCATTTTAATGTTTACACCAGGGTTCCTTGTCAGCACTTTATGCTCAGATGTTTGTAAGCTAAAAATAAACTATTGTGTATGTTCAAATATACTGTTGTGATTGAAGAAGTTAAATAAAAATGTCAGTCATCAATTCATGCATCACCTCATGTCATCATAACAGAGGTCTGTCTTCCAGGAAAGAACAGTTTAAAATTAATGTAATATAGTATTGGCCATACTATATGATGTATTGCTTGTCTTTGTTTAATAATACAGAAGACAAAGACCTTAAAAAATAATCGCATATCGCATCGCAATCGCAATATTGGGGCAAAAAAATCGCAATTAGATTATTTTCCATAATCGTTCAGCCCTAAACAGAAGGACAGTGCAACAGTTCCTGTCACAAATCCAACCCATTTTTTGGTCTGATCTGCTCTGTGATGTTATATCATTCAGGCCTGATTTAATTCATGTTTTTTAATTAAACCTTTTGTTTTCTGTCACAAATGATCTCTTAATTATTAAATAGCTTTAATTGCATTCTGTCATACTAGCAGATAAATGCTAATTATTTAATAATACACTTAAACACGCCATCCATTAGTAAGCAAGTGAATAGCAAAGCTACAGCATTGGTTCTGAGATTTGTATTTGGATGTATATCTTTTGAAATTTCTTCTTCCATTTGTATGGTTTTGATGTACGCTACAATAAACACTGGAACAATGCACATGTCATATTTTTGCATGAACACGAACGTGTCAGAATGCTGTAATGTATGCATGCATTGCCCACCAGCTGCGAGTCCCTCAGTGTGAACGTGTTGTAATCCAAACAATTGTATGTTTTAATGCAGAAAACATTTGCCAGTATAATTTTGATAAATGCAATTCCCTCTAGCAGGAATCTCCCCCCGTACATTTTTTTTTTCAATTTTATCATGTATATACGCGGTTGGATATTAATCGTTAACATAAATAGGCCATACAGTAAAAATGTGTCCGCACAGGTCATAAAGACGGATGTTTCCAGAGAAAAGGGCTTTGACATTTAGGTAAAACTAGCACATAGATGGTAGCATGCCGTCTCCTCCACAAACTTATGCTGCTGGCCGTATAACATGAATAGCCCAATTAAATGGCTGTCCTTGGCAAATCCTCAACCACTTAATTAACTGAAGTTAAATTGTAAGGCATTGCCAACATTTTTAAGCTTAAATTGCTCTAAATATCACTTTGCTTTTCATCCATTTTTTTAATAGTTGTAAACACACCGAACCCTAGCCTCTTATACAACTTATACATATATACACATTCTCTCTGCATTGTGTGTCTGCACATTTGTTCTGTCCCGTGTGGTGCTGTCCTGCTACTGTGATTAGTTTTGTGTTACATTTATATCAGAGTTGCAATCCTGGGGAGGAATCATGCACAAAATGCCTAATATGTCTGAAATTTATCAGTAAATGTGATTCGTGTTTGCAAACTTTAAAACTAAGGCTTCGAATGTGAATGCAAATTAGTTATGTGAATTAGTGAATTCATATTCATGCACAGCTGCTCACTGTCTCACAATGCACAAGGCAATAGCAGTGATATCTTAAATCATACCAGACAAGTAACAATGCAGATATAAACTCATCCATGTGTGCATGTCTTTGTTTAGAATCAGTGTGGGAGAAACTGTGAGATGTGTGAGGTTATAGGGAGCCACGTTCAAAGCTGCCTGCGAACACCAATCGACAGCATGCTTTGGTTTACACAGAACACCATCTATACCCTCACATCAGTATTCTGCAGGCTGGAGCTGATTCCAAATTAGGCATAACTTATAATAATAGTGTCTACATTGTGAAAATAAACAATGACCCTGCGTGTGATTCTCTTCCATCACTTGACCATGCACAGCAATGTTGAAAGGCATTTTGTTTTCAGTCATTTACATTCAAGCAAAACATGCTGCATGCGCCCTTAATCATGCTTTTTTTCAATCTACTGCACATGCTATACGCCCACTGCAACAAATTGTTGGTACTCTTGGCTTCTCTGCCAACATAATCTACCCAAGACTCAGCGCTCCAAGAGATGGTTGCCTTTTACTGTTTCTTTGGTTTGTATAAGAATGCCCGAAGGTTTTCTCTTTTAGCCATTTTCAACTGTGGCACTGTGTTTACATCCATAATTGAGGGGCCAAAAGAATTTAGCAAATCCATCTTCATGTGTTTTGTGTGCTTAAGAAAATATTCTAACTGCATGCTGTGTTGTTGTGTCATTTATTGATAAGACAACAGGGAAGCAACTTTTATTTCACTTCAACAAAAGTTTGGTCTGGACCTTAATACCAGGATTTATGCCTATATGCATGTATTGTTGGAATAGAAACTGTAGAGGATTCCCATTAAATAATTTCAGAACTTGTGGTGTTTGTGTTAATGATTCCAATAATCAATGCTGGAGAAAACTAAACTGCGTATTAACAATACCACATTATTGAATCACAGTCAGGATTTATTTTCTGTGATGAAGGAAACAAGATTAACTTAAGAGCTGTGATACCAACGTCCTTAGGAGATGATATGATATTACTCCAGAGTGAGCTGATGCACTTTCTTGATGTGAGCTCCACAGAGAAGTTTTCAGGACTGATCATAAAAAACTTCAATTTTACCAGAATTGAAATGGGAGGAAATTTGAGGACATCCATTTTTTTTACAGACAATGAAGCATCCCCTGATGTAGGGGAGGCTGTTCAGGTTGTTAGGCTTGACAAAAAAAGTACAGCTGTGTATCATCAGCATATAAATGGTAAGAAATGGCTTTGAAGCTCAACCAGGGTAACATTAGTAAAGAGAACAGAAATGGGCCAATGACTGAGCCTTGACTGACTCCACATAAGACAGGTGCGGATAAGGACTGAAGTATCTGTCAGATAATTGTGATGAAAACTATTTGAGAGCTGTGGCAGTGATGCCAACCTAATTCTGTAATCTGTTAGTAAGAATGACATGATCAGTGGTGTCAAAGACAGCAGATGAGTCTAGTAGGACCAAAGTGGAATAGTCACCTTTATCTTTAGTGTTGTATTTTTTAGTAATTTTAGGTTATGGTCATGTTTTAGTGGTGCTGTTTGATCAGTAACCAGATTGGAATTAATCAAAGATGTTTCCCTCAGCCAGCTGAAGGAAGTGATGAGCAACAATTTTCTCAAAGATGTTTGAAATAAATGGCTGTTTGGAAATGGGTCTGTAATTCTTTAAAGCAGTGGAGTCTGAGGAGGGAAGAAACTGGTTGTTTTAAAGTAATCTGGATCACAGCGAGATGAAAGGGATTTGTTTGTGATAGAGAGGTGCCAGGGATTTATGACTGGTAAAACCTCTTTAACCCTTTAAAGCCAAATGTATCATATTTTTAAATGACTTTTTGTGAGTTTTTGAGACTTCCACATCATCGGCGTGTTGTGGAACTCATAAATAAAACTCAGACAACAGAAATTTTTCACAAACCTTAGAAGATATAGCAAAGATAGAAAACTGAGTATGATGAATGAGTCAGTTGATAGGGTTGAACCTTGGATTGTGCTTATTATTGTTACTCAAGACAACAAGACATATTTTTTATGAGTTGGTGTAAGAATAATGGCTTTCATTAGGCGACAGTTAACAGATATGTCAAGCGTAAAAGCCAGATCCTGTGTGGGGCTGGTAACACATTGCCCTAAATGAATAATTTAGCAATGTTAAGAAATTCTGTTGCAGTACAGTTAGAGGGATTATTAATATCTAACTTAAAGTCACCTGGCACATTTTTTTTGTCAATTGTAACAAATATAGAGCAGATTGGAGAATTTTTAAAAAAAATAATAAAATTAATCAATCAATAAATCATTAAGCATCTGTCTTTTTCTCTGTCAGGTGGCATCCCCTTTATCCTGACCGGGGAACTGTTTGAACAGTCTTATCGACCTGCTGCCTTCATGATCGCTGGCACAGTAAACTGGCTATCTAACTTTGCCGTGGGCCTCCTTTTTCCATTTATTCAAGTAAGTGGCATTATTTATGTATACTCTCAGGCTACCACAATATCTGTTTTTAATTACACTGTTATCATGACAAAAATAACACACAGTATACTTATAAAACGTATAAAACGTAATCTTTTCTGCCAAATGGGGTTAGAGAAAACTGGCAAATGAGGAAAGCTAGCTTCTGTAAAGTGTGAACGTCTCACTCATATCCACAATCATCTGTCAATCAAGTTTCTTAACTGCTTATCCAGTTCTCAGCTGTTACTGGACCGCGTACACCCTCGACAGGTCACCTCTGTGGAGCAATCGTATCCACACACTGGGGTACTGGCCACTGGATGTAAAAGATGAGTGTAGACACCATGACACCAGTCGTTGGTTAGTTTAGATCCATATCAAATATGGACTGAGTATTTTAACCACCATCTCATAGGGTAATGACTTGTTAGTCACAAGGAAGGCCCACACTAAATGCATTTTATCATTCTTTTTAGCATTAATGTGGACCAATTTTTTTATACATAGTTTACCAGTGGCTTAATTTTTTAATATCAAAGCTATGTCCATCTTTTAAATACAGGGAGTGCAGAATTATTAGGCAAGTTGTATTTTTGAGGAATAATTTTATTATTGAACAACAACCATGTTCTCAATGAACCCAAAAAACTCATTAATATCAAAGCTGAATGTTTTTGGAAGTAGTTTTTAGTTTGTTTTTAGTTTTAGCTATTTTAGGGGGATATCTGTGTGTGCAGGTGACTATTACTGTGCATAATTATTAGGAAACTTAACAAAAAACAAATATATACCCATTTCAATTATTTCTTTTCACCAGTGAAACCAATATAACATCTCCACATTCACAAATATACATTTCTGACATTCAAAAACAAAACAAAAACAAATCAGAGACCAATATAGCCACCTTTCTTTGCAAGGACACTCAAAAGCCTGCCATCCATGGATTCTGTCAGTGTTTTGATCTGTTCACCATCAACATTGCGTGCAGCAGCAACCACAGCCTCCCAGACACTGTTCAGAGAGGTGTACTGTTTTCCCTCCTTGTAAATCTCACATTTGATGATGGACCACAGGTTCTCAATGGGGTTCAGATCAGGTGAACAAGGAGGCCATGTCATTAGTTTTTCTTCTTTTATACCCTTTCTTGCCAGCCACGCTGTGGAGTACTTGGACGCGTGTGATGGAGCATTGTCCTGCATGAAAATCATGTTTTTCTTGAAGGATGCAGACTTCTTCCTGTACCACTGCTTGAAGAAGGTGTCTTCCAGAAACTGGCAGTAGGACTGGGAGTTGAGCTTGACTCCATCCTCAACCTTAAAAGGCCCCACAAGCTCATCTTTGATGATACCAGCCCAAACCAGTACTCCACCTCCACCTTGCTGGCGTCTGAGTCGGACTGGAGCTCTCTGCCCTTTACCAATCCAGCCACGGGCCCATCCATCTGGCCCATCAAGACTCACTCTCATTTCATCAGTCCATAAAACCTTAGAAAAACCAGTCTTGAGATATTTCTTGGCCCAGTCTTGACGTTTCAGCTTGTGTGTCTTGTTCAGTGGTGGTCGTCTTTCAGCCTTTCTTACCTTGGCCATGTCTCTGAGTATTGCACACCTTGTGCTTTTGGGCACTCCAGTGATGTTGCAGCTCTGAAATATGGCCAAACTGGTGGCAAGTGGCATCTTGGCAGCTGCACGCTTGACTTTTCTCAGTTCATGGGCAGTTATTTTGCGCCTTGGTTTTTCCACACGCTTCTTGCGACCCTGTTGACTATTTTGAATGAAACGCTTGATTGTTCGATGATCACGCTTCAGAAGCTTTGCAATTTTGAGACTGCTGCATCCCTCTGCAAGATATCTCACTATTTTTGACTTTTCTGAGCCTGTCAAGTCCTTCTTTTGACCCATTTTGCCAAAGGAAAGGAAGTTGCCTAATAATTATGCACACCTGATATAGGGTGTTGATGTCATTAGACCACACCCCTTCTCATTACAGAGATGCACATCACCTAATATGCTTAATTGGTAGTAGGCTTTCAAGCCTATACAGCTTGGAGTAAGACAACATGCATGAAGAGGATGATGTGGACAAAATACTCATTTGCCTAATAATTCTGCACTCCCTGTATGTGGATATGTGTATCATTCCCATGATATCATCATTATTAAATATCAATGTTGTAACACTCCTTAATGTTCAGTTCAGTTCAGTTCAGTTCATTTTTATTTCAAACATTTCAAACATGTGCCTTCACAATCATTACAAAATATCATTCCATTATTTGTTTGAAAAGGAGTAGGCTGAAGTATTTACTTATTTGTCCCTACCCCCTCAAGTTTTACCTCTCATTCATTTAATTTTTTTTTGTCTTAAATTAAACAAACAACATATGAAACATATAAACATATGAAGTAAAACAAAACATAACATACATAAATCAAAAACAAGAACACTGCATTTTAGTTATGGTATGATTTTGCAGCTTACTCACTCAGGTTTACAACATCAGGAGCATATATTGAATTTACAATAAAAAAATATATTACAAAAGAAGCCAAAGCTGTAGTGTTATTAACCAAACAATGCATGATTTTTAACCTAATGAAGAAAATGTTCTTGAAAATCATGCTTGTACGCCTGAATGTATTTAAAAATGATGATAGGAAGATGAACTCGCTTCGACTGGCGCTCCGACGCACACCACTTAACTTTTATAAGGTAGTTTTCTTCAAGGCACTTGGATTGAGCACAGAAGACTTTAAACTTAATCCTGACCTTTATGTAAAGCGCAGATATGAAAACTGTGATCCTGCTTCATTTACTACAAGCCTCGCCTGGCACAGCCCTGAGGAAAAGCAGTTAAGCCATGCAGGGCATACTCTACAGGAATTATGAATTGGGGTTTTATTTCCCTGGTTAGTGTGATAATATTGTGAGCTTTAACTCCGTACCAGCAAAATATTGGCAGTAAAAGTTACTGTTAAGGGGCACTTAACCCACTTTACAGATTAGATATTTTCATGAGAATCACTACTTTTGAAAACTGTTTTATAATGTCCCGTCTAGCTTGTAAGCTATTTTCCAAAATTAAGAACTTACCATCAGTGATATCAAAGAGGTTTTAGTTTAGAATTGAATTTTTAAACAAAAATCCTGCAAACTAGAGGTGGTAGTACTGAAAGTTTTTGTACAGATCTGACACTAAGTAAATACAAGGCTGATATTGCCAATACCAATACTGATCATTTTAAGGCAGTGTATGTGAGGAAGAGTAGCGTATCATGGTTTATGAGATGAATCATTATTAATTTGTTAATTCTGAATACATTTTATTAAGCACTAAATCACTGTGATTTTTAATTTTTGGAATAATTACCAGCAAAACAGTCAAAGGAGCTTGCAAAGAAAAGCGTCTGGACTTCTTTAAGTTGCTTGAAGACGTTTCACCTCTCATCCGAGAAGCTTCTTCAGTTCTATAAGGTCAAATGGTGGAGAGTGTGGACATAGATGTCTATGTGGACATCTATGTCCACTGTGAGCGACCATCTTTGAACAGAGGCGGGGGTTTACGACACCAACTCTCTGCCATCTATAATCCAGTTTTGAGATCCCTTCCCAGACGCCTTAACGCCCACTCACATCCTGGGCCATCTGACCTCAGGAATTCGCATGATAAGGTGGGGCCAGGTTTCACAATGAACTCACCCGAAACTCTGGCTGATTGTGACCCACACCCAGTTTCACACCTTGGCTCAGGTGATTAGAGGATCATCAGGGGGTCCTTTTGTCCCTCTGTGGGGGGTTACTCCCACTAGGTTTATATCTGGGACTCTCCACCATTTGACCTTAGAACTGAAGAAGCTTCTCGGATGAGAGGTGAAACGTCTTCAAGCAACTTAAAGAAGTCCAGACGCTTTTCTTTGCAAGCTCCTTTGACTACGATGACCTGGATGACTGAGAACCTTCACAGACATACCAGCAAAACACACCTTTTATAGCCTTTCGTGTATTTTGAAACTGGGTCTTTCTGCTTCTGTTGTTTTAAATGTGCTACAGACTTTAAATAAATCAAAAATTAACACGATTCATTAGGGAACAAAGTGAACTTGGAGGGTAGAAACAAGTTATCGATCCTGTCATGCTATTATCAATCCAATACCAATACCGGCAGTTGGTATCAATACTATCGATACTTGGATTGATCTATAGTTTAAAAGAAAAGGGCATTTTCATTTCTGGAGTTGGGGATCTTTAATTAAAGATTCAGTTGTATTTTGGAACATGTTGGTATATGTTTGCAGTGTATTTGGAGCTTAACAGCAGTAAAGATTAAAAGTTTGTACAGCCTTCATGAGCTGTGCAGTAATGCTAAAATTTAATCTTACGTGTTTCAGAGATGTTGTGATGTCTGATGTTGTTCATCCATTTAGTCAAAATGTCTTCGAATGTCCAGCAACACTGCGCCTTAACGCATCCTGCATTGATATGTATCCTGCTGTACCGCTGATGCGCCGGTTTCACTGTTTGGACATTTCTTAACAAGGTGTAACAGTGTGAGACGTGACAGCAATGCTGAATGCATAGACACAGAAACAGATTTACATTCAACGCTGCATAAGAGCTCGTGTAGTTTGGTGCCAACAGAAAAGGATTTTTATTTGAACAAGGTGGCGGTTCAGGTGTATTTTCTCCTAACCAGCACACAGCCGATACTCGTTACTTTAGCCTTTTAAAAAGAGCTGCTACAAATAGACAAGGATAGACAGAGCACCCAAAAGTACTGTGCAGAGGTTAATATAGAGAGCAGGCTGAGAGTTTTGCTTTAAATGCACATGATTTCTCAAAAAACTGCAAAAAAAAGATCCTTGAATGTTGTTTGTTAGAAATGAAATTTGGGGTGACATAATAAAAAATATACAGGAGTTGAGGACAGAAGAGCCTATCAGTGTGTAAAACTGGAATGTTTTCTCAAAAGACACCAGGTCCTCTTTCATCTCCTGAAACCCAACCGGTTGCTCCAGGCAACTGTTCGTCGCTGCCTCCTCTCATCGTAACTCTTTTTGTTGCATCCCTGTGTTTTTGTTTGTTTGTTTTTCTATTTTTTTTTTCATTGTTTTACTGCAGCATGTTTTACTGCAACTGTTTGGATAAAAAAATTTGGTCTTTTTGTGCCACAATTTAGGTTGCATTAAAAATTAATAATTTGAGCTACCACAACAACCACATCTTTTCACTCAGACGCACAGAAACATCGCATTCATACACACATCAGATTTATGCCAGATAAATTAAACTGCATGTTTTTAGTGATGGATGACATTTCTACCACCCAAGTCGATGTGTGAGCTTTTTATTTGTATTTTTTGCTTTTTTAAGATCGAGGCTGATGTGGTCGGATCCTTTAATGTTAATGGTGTTTACAGCTATAACAGACATAGACACTGGGCTGCAAAATGTGGACATCTGACTTCCTCTGGAGTTTTAACTATTGTGCCTATGCAGTGCTGGTGGTATTTCTTTCAGCAGCTCTCATACTCTGAGCCATTTTATGTGTATGTGTGTGTCTCTTACAAACATTTGGTTGCCTTTGTCTTTAGCCATCAGCCAGCTCACTATACTGCAGATCCTATGGGACTAAAATTGACCTTTAGGTATTGTAAATGTGTTGGGCCTTTGGATTTGCCCTCATTTCCTGAGAACCAACTGCCTTATCTGAAGCAATTTCTAGTTTATCCGTTGCAGCCTTATAGTCTTATCACTTAGTGGATTTCAGCTCATTGAAATTAGTTCTTTAACTTTTTATAAAGATAAAACCAGCCTGTATTACTTTAAAGTCAACCTGACTATCCTGATAGACAATCCAGAGAGATTAGATACTTCAGGAAATCTGCTCCCAGTGTGAGAAGTCAAATGTCTTGAATTGACTTCCCTTTTAACAAGGCCTGTGATGTAGCATATGCCTGGGTTGGATAGAATCTGTGGCCCATGGGGATAGTTACTCTTGTGCAGCTACATTCATAGCAGTTATCTCCTGTAAAGCAGCGAGTGAGTCACTGACAAGAAATAAGGCTAGACTTGGTAATATGAGGCCATGATCACAAAGAGGAAAGCAAGCACGCTGGACAGAGAAATCAATTTATATTCCTCATGAGAAGAAAATGGAGATCAGCGAAGCACCATCAGATCTATTAATGTCCAAAGATTGAATAAACTCATCATTATGAACATTAAAAGAGTCTTAGCTTGCAAACACAACCCAGACAGCCCTGGGACAAGCTGGTGGACTCAGATGGTTAGCACTTTTCTGATTCTGGACGGATGTCTTCAACAACTGCACATTCTTGCAGTGTACGCTTTCTCAAAGACAAGATCAGCACTGGGCATTCAGAGAATCACTGAAGCAGTGCAGCAGAAAGCAGGGATATGGGAACGGGATCGTTTTTGATTGCTCTCCAAGAAGAACAACGCACCAGAACAAAAGAAAAACTGATATGAAATAATTTGGCTGTTATTACAGCTATTTCAAATATGTTACACTTCAAACAGCAGACGTCAAGGATGGGCACTTTGAATGGTTTCCATCATGGTGGGGGAAGACTGGCAGCATTTTGATGCGTCTGTCTAGAGGGCTAACCATTCTGAACGAGGGTGTTAAATTCCTCCATGCGACTGGACTACATGTATAACCTCCTGTGCAGCTTGAGTGGCTGCAGTTTTCCCCAACAGGAGCTGGACCAGTGCCAACACAATTATAAACTGTACTGCCACTCTGGGTGTAGTAGGGGTAAATCAGGCTGATAACACAGACAATTCACTGCAGGTGTTCCAGCGGCAGTTTTCTGCCGCACAGAATGGCGCTGAGCTTTTGTTTGTGAGATAACAGAATGCCCTGCACATGTAGTATCTCATTTTGTTTTGTTTTAAGGTGGACCAACTTCTTTGTAAAGACAAGCAGTATTCCTTTAAGACGGTGGGTGGGGGATCTAGCGTTTTAGAGTGAAAAAAGGGACTTTTACTGAAGTGTGAGGGTTTTTTTAAATCAAACATTGCAAAAATGGGAATCCTGATGAAAAGGCGATGAATGCGGGTTATCTACCTTTAAAAATGAACCACTCGGTGAATCATTGCTATATGCGCTGAATCTGACAATTTGTGGCTGCCTCAACCTATCGTATACATCTGCTTATGATCTGAATGCAGGCTAGCATAAAAGATACTGAACTGAAAAGAGGATAAATCAGTCTGACATAGTTCTATCGAAGCAATGTGGTTCCTCATTCCACAGACTGAATACTTGTTTGCCAGCCTCATGCGTCACACAGTATATGTCTCCTCCTGTTTTCCCTCTGCTGTTAGTGCTCATCTTCCAAGGATTTTATAACTAAAGGATTAAAATTAAGCTCATTTGCTATTCCTTTGGCCTCTTTCACATTTTAAACAATTATAACTATATCAGTCTCTTTGTGTCCTTCACTGCTGCTATTTTTCATTTCAATCTCATGTTAGCGCACAAAAAATGAAGTCGTTTAGTGGTTAAAACATTCTTCTCATTTCAGCCAGTGAAGCTTTCGAGTCATCCACAGTTCATTGCTTTAATTTTGTCCAAGTGTCTCAGTATTAATTGTGTCTCAGTACTCTGTACTGCACTAGTGAAGACAAGTTTGTTTACAGCATTGCAAGCAAAGGTGTTCTTCAGTTTGACATTTCCATTTCTGGTTAGAATTCATAACACAGATCTCCAACAACCTGCTGTTTTCCTAGTGCACGATCCCTTTAAAAATTTATATCGAGCTGTTTTATTCTTTGAGTACTTAAGTAGTTTTTGCTGTATCACTCCCAATGATCTGTTAAGTGAGTTGTATCTGGTAATTCCTACTGACAGAATATGATTTTAATTAAAGCATCTATTGCTGATCTCTCTGGATCTGTCTGTACAGCTTGCGTCAGTCTTCTATTTTTCAAACTTTACACAACATACAGCAGTCTGTTGTTCATGACAGATGATTTTTTTCCTATATCAGCATTTACCTATTTCAAGGTACAATGTCTATAATAAAAACAGCATTTTTCACAAATGGAGTGCACTCCATGATTCAATAGCATGTAAAATCATCTTCGGCAGGAAAACTAGAAGTATTCATTTCTTGAAAACGGTTGGTCATCTTTAGAATACTTTGGTATACACAGGATTTCATGTCTGACTCGATGATTGCAAGGTGCCCTGCTCCTGTGGCTGTAAAACAAGCCCAAATCATCACCTCTCTACCAGTGTACTTAAACATGGTGCTGTTCATTATGGCCCAACATCTCCCCTCTGGTCTCATCTCTCTGAAGGACATTGTTCCATTTGTTCAGATGCACCTTTCCAAAGCTAAGCCCTGCTGCCATGTTCTTTTTAGAGAGAGACTTTCTCTTTGCAACCCTTCCAAACAAGCCATCCTTGTTGAACCTCTGTCTAATTATTCTCTGATAAACTTTAACATTTAACATGCTCAATGAGGTCTGTAGAGTCTGAGATGTAGCTCTTGGGTTTTTTTGCTTGTTTGTTTCTCTGAGCACTCTAAGCTTGGGGTGACTTTTCTGTCCATACACGGGAAACTCATTGCTCTGTTTTAAAATAAACCTGTATGCTCCGGGCAAGCAAACTACACAAACCTTTGTGTTTATATAGGTGCAATAGGTGCATCAAATGCTGGCTGCTCCTTATGCTCTTTATTCCTATTGAAGCATTAACGGCATACTTAGTTTTTTATAGGACTGCATAGAGTCCTGTGAAAGCTTTCTTTATCACATAACCTAACATATACCACATTAGATTGGGTGCTTGGCATTCCTGACACTCACAGCAGTGATTATCGCACTTAAGAAGACTTCTTTATTGGCAACCTGTTTGCTTTTAGATTCAGTGAGTTTTTGTATCTATTCAGCAAGTTGTCTCTGGTGACAAATCTACTGAGCTTTGGGCAAACATTCACCAGTGCTGCTTCACAACTGCGAGGCTTGCTCTGCAGCTGCAGACACACCTCATTCTCTCCACCTGAGTTAAAAACCAAGAGAGCTCTTAAATGGGCTTAGAAGTGTTGCTCTTTTGGTTTCTTACTCAGATGGAGGTTTTGCGTTGCGTTTGTCTTGAAGTTATTAAGTTATCTTAATCAAAAAGAGAGAGGCAAAATCATCTTCTCAGGCATTTCGAAACAGCTTTCAGTGTGGCTGCCACTTTTAGATTGCACTCTGGCAACTTGAATTGTGTGCTTTCTAATTAGAGCATTATTAAAATTGTTAAACTATTACTGTGGACAGTGATAGCAATTTCTAGCTACTCCACAGTAGGAAAACTTTGTTGCTAAAGACACCATACCATCATTATCTGGCTCGTTAGGAAAACGGCATTATCTATATAACACATCGTTACAGAGATATTTTTAAAAATGACATTTCAACTGAAAGTGTGACCTTTATATTTCTTACATGGCATATTTGAGTTTTTAACTTTGCTTTTCTTACATTACCTAATATAAAGTGCTAGTGTCTGATTATATCTGCCCTGTGTGCAGAGGACATGGTTCTGCCTTTTTTTTTAGACAGAACTTTGCCCTTGGTTATAATGACCCACTTGTCCCTCATTAGATCCTAATGGCATTTGACATTTCAATCTTTGTGAGATAAAAAAATAAAATCTAAATATGTACGCTGATGTTCCTGCACCCTTAAACAAACTTGTTCATTGTATTCTTGCTTGTCTTCGCTGATTTCTAATGAATTAGTTAAATAGATTCATCTGTGAATGAATACATTGTACCGTAAAGCCAGAGTTTTCAGTTAATAAATCATTCATAATTACATAAATTATTTTATTTCCAGTTAACCTGGAGGATTTTTTTAATAGAAAGGGCTATTTTCTATCTGATGCGGCTGATTTAAAAAAGTGAATTAATGCAGAAAAACATTGAATTTAATACTTTAAAGCTCTGAGCAGCAGGGTAGTTAATACGGATGCATCTACACAGGTGCATGACTCTGCAAAGTAAATACATTTTGAATAATTGTGTTTGAGTGCCTGGACTACAAATACGATTAACTATTCAGTGCATGTGAATTTATAGCTAAAGCTGGGTGTGATGATGTTTTAATTACACAGAGTTACATAAAGAAGCCTGTGACGTGTCATTTCATGATTCCTTTGCCCGTCTTATCTTAAACATTCCTTCTGGGATTTCACGTGCATCTTTGTTCTTGTGTTTTTTCTCAAGCACTCCTTTGCTCCTTGAAATATCGGGCATCCAATGATCATCATAAGAGTGCAGGAACTCAGGAATGAATCTGACCTCCAGTTGATCCAGTTGGGTGCGTGATATTTAGCCTCTAGCACTCATCAGGAGTTTTGTGAACAGGAATCAGTTGTACAGTGTATTCACAGACTGATGAAGATGAGCACAGATGATATTATCAGTGGATTTTTCAGGGATAAGATTTTGATAAGTTCTGAAAACAGGAGCAGGGCTTTGAAAATTAATGAATATGGGATTGAACTACACTGGAAATGCAAATGAATTCGGTTTACGGTACACGGGTGTGTGTGACTTCACAGGGGGATTTCTCTTTTTCTTTTGTCTCTTTGATTTTTATTCATCCATAAATGTAGATCTTGGTTACAGTTTCTACATTCTAGCAGCCCTATGTGACGTATGCGACAGAAAATGCTACAGCACCATGAATTATATTCTATGGTTTTGACATGGACGAGATAAATGATAAGTGGCTTGACAAAACGACTTGTCAATCAGAAGTGGTTTTAGCCTAGAGAGCAGATGTTGAGCATATGTGTTTGCCATGAAAACAGTGACTCAGAACCTGATTGTAATTACAACTAAACAGAGTTTCACCTTTTTAGCAGAAACAATATGTTCTTCCCTCCGCCTCTGCAACTTTCCCACAAAGCGAGGTTCTCTGACCGTAGCTTTAAGGGCACATTCATTGTGAGAAAGAAAAAGTTCGACAAAAGTCATCATAGAAGTTTGAGATCAGAGTGAAAGTTTGCTTGAGGCACGGTGGACATTTTAGTGACGCCGCTTTGACCTTCCGTCAAATGTTTTCTGCCTGTTCGCTCAGTAGCCCCCCCAGATAAATCTAATTTTGTCCTTTCAGTCAGCTGTACCGGAGTGTCATGTGTTGGAGGCAAAGAGTGAACGAAGAACTAAAATAGCTGAAAAGGGCGTAACAAACACTTAGATGGTGTTTTCTTAGAGGTGGAAGTTGTTCTTGTATGATCTGTCTTTTCCTTTTCATTTAGTCTTGCTGAATTTAAGAAAAAAAAAAATTAAAGCCCAAACATCTCAAAACTCCATTGGGCGATGCGTTCCTGCACTTCCACTCTCACACCGACTGTGTGATGCATGAGCTCCCACAGGAATAACAGATGTGTTCTCAAAGTGTAATTAATTTTGGAGATGTTAAAATGTTTGCAAAGTCACTATTTCATAGCTATACAGTCAGGCCCATAAGCACTAGGAAAATGACACAATGTTTGTGGTTTTACCTCGGTACACCACCACAGAAGAGTTTAAATCTAACGATCAAGATCTGGCTATGGCGCTAGGAGAGAAGCGGTTACCAGAGTGTTACGCCAAAGTATAACTCTGGAAAACTCGTCAGAGCTCCATTCTCCAGATACTTCTCTCTGAAACACAAAGTTTGGTGGGGGAACTCATCTGTAAAGATATTTCAGTCTCGAATGAAGTGTGACTAAAAAACAAAAATGCCATCCACATCTTCACATTGGCAGTGTGACAAAAAACTACATTTGTTTTCCTTTGTGTCATGTTACCGATCACAATATAACTAGGTAAGCAACACCCACTGCTAAGAATAGGAAGCTTGCATTGTGGAAGTCATTTACAGAAATGTGCTGAACCCTGCCGGTTTCAGCATGTCAGGTACCCTGTATATGTAATGAAACACCTATACTCTCCTGTGCTAGAGCTACACCAGACTATGAATCCTTAAATGAAGAGTTGTCAGTAGATGTACAGGAGCCTGAACACCTCACCATTGTGTCTGCACTGTCACTTCATTCTTGTAAAAAATAAGGATTGGAGAAATAAAGGATGATATATTGCACTTCTACCTGTCATGTACCACTGACCAGTAGGAAGACAGGACAAAGAGGTATGATGTCATGATAAACAGGTGGTTTTTTTGGGTTTTTTTTGGTATTTTGATGGCTGAACAATGAGATTGCTGGTAATTTATGTCAGGAAATGGAAGGTCAAGTAGATATAGAGCTGAATAGGTAATTAAACAGATAATAAAGGTATACAATAAGAGTGTGTCACAGGAGAAAGTCCTAGAGCAGAGCAAGAGATAAGGCTGACCTGGCAGGGAAGATTTGGACACGTGTGAGAAACAGAAAGCAACAGAAGGTTATTTTTAGCCAGCCAATTCCACAAATATTGCAGAGTTGCTCGTTGCTTTTGTTGGTTGGGTTTTGCTAGCCCCACGAACTCCCAGGCACATGCCTGGCATCCAGATCCCAGCAGTGACTGACTGGTTTCTGACATGCACCTGAAACCAGCTCTGACCCCTTTCCAGACAACACACCGTTTAACTGTCACAACCCATCTTTCCATGGCAGGCCACTGCTGAGGTGTCAGTTAGTGCTCTGCAGAGCTAGGTTTTCAAATGGGGTTATAAAATATAGCAGTTAAAATCTTGTAATATGAAATATTATCAATTATTAGCACTTTTTAATTCCGTACATGGATATCTAAAAGGACAGCAGCACCTGAACACAGTTATGCAAAATGCTCCCAGGCCTATGGTGCAGGAAAGGAACACATTAAGTAGCAATTATACCAATTAACACTCCCGAAAACTCCACCAAGGCTATTTCCTGATCAATGAAAACTATACAGTAGTGCAGTTAAGATAAGTGAGATATCTTAACTCGATGTGTACCGCCATCTTGGATTTGTCTATATTCAAGACAAATTGGAGGTTCATCGCAGAGCTAACACCGACAACCACACACTATCATCATTTTGAATCATCAGTTCTCCAAATCAATTCACCTTTAGCTAATTTGGAAAACCATACAGGCACAGGAATAATACGCAAACTCCACACGAAAAGGCTCCAGCCATCCTGTATGTGTTCATTTGAGATACTGTTGACAGCCTCATTTGAAGTTTTAACAGAGATTTTTTGTTTAACTGGCTCTTTTCTTTCTTTCTTTTTTAAATATAAATTTAACAGATCTAATGCGTGCTTTCACCTCATAAAGCCTGAACCATGAAATAATTGCCAGAAAAGTCTAACTGGAGGATTTATGGAACCTTCTGAAAAATTAAGAGGAAAGAAATTAAATATCAATTTGCATATTAGTTTTAATTTGTATCCTTTTTGCTACAACGAGCATTTATGTGTATTTATTGCTCACAGTAGCACCACGTGTCTAATTGTGTACATCAGGTTTTTCTGAAAAAACAAATAAACATGATGTAAAGGTCTCACAAACTCATGCACCAAGCCAACCCGTTCTCACTCCCAAAGCGTAACATTTTACGCTAGGTGACAAATCGTCACCATATTACGTTTTCGGCTACCCACCACGTTCCTAAATGACGACCTCGGAAAAAGAGGAAATATGAGAACCGTCTGGACTGAACCTACACATGTTCGCTCTTTTTCTTCAAATCGCTTAGAAACACGCTATTTAACATCATTAAAGTCCTGGTTAAGGTCAGGAATAAGGTTATGGTCAGGGCTAGGGATAAGGTTAGGTTTAGGGCTGGAATACAGGGCTGGAACGTCTACTACCGCGGGAGCGTCATTGCACTGGATTCCAGCCATAACCCGCCGCGTACCATAAGAACGCCGAAGGTCTCCTTTCGCGTTCCTCAGGAACGCCGCGGGACGTGACAAAACGTCGACATGTTACGCCTCGGGAGTGAGAACGCTCTGACCAAGCAGGATGCACTACAGGGTTACAGGACCTTCTTTCTGCTGCAATTGGAGTCTGAAGCATTCCCTAAGAATTGCAAGAGCAAGAGCTTCTCTGTCATGGAAACTGATGCCATGAAGCTCCCAGCGCACACTTTGTGTGCTGATGCTAATAACGGTGGAGGTTTGGAACTCTGCAGTTATTGACTCAGGCAAGCTTTTCACAAACTATGCACGCTGCTCTATAACTCTAGTCAGCCAGTACAAACAAACAGTATAACGTCAATTTCTGCCACAGTGAATTTTATGAAAAGAAGAAACTTTCACTTGCCATTTTTTTAACCCTTACCAAAGCTGGTGAAGTCATCGTATGGAGAAATGCTAAGATAGCAGGAGCTCTAGTTCCAATGCGATGCTTCACACCAATATAAATGTATATATAAGTATAAAATGGGGCAATAACAACAAGCTCTATTTGTGCATGAGATCTGTAAAACCTAATGACCCATCACATTCAATCACATCCATTCATACGCTATGAGTTTTGAATGACTTTGTGTTTGTCTTATTAATGCAGCTGTGATCCATAAACATGATGCTTAATGGGTATTGTTGTTTTTTTGTCTTGTATGCTCATATTGTAACAACAATGATATAGCCAAGGATTAGCCACAACACTCAACTGTAGAGTCGGGCATCAGGACTTTGGCAGCAGATCCATTGGGTCCTATGGGTTGTCACAGAAGCTTGATCATATTGGAATCTGGAGAGTCTGAAGACAACGTCAAAAGATCCACATCAATGCCAGGACTCCTGGTTTCCCAACAGAACACTGCATTGTAACAAGATGATCAATGTTATTCTCTCCCAGGGGTTTTAATGTTGTGGCTGATCAGTGTAATCCATAAATCAGTCCAGTGTGGACATTTCAAATCTTGTATACATTTCCATCTCCTCGTTGTGCCTCCCACAGGCAACACAATCTATGAAAGCCCACAGCCATGCAAATATCCCCCTTTTAACACCGGCAAACCCCTACCCCCAGCAATGACTCATTGTTGCACCAGAAACCAGTGACTGACAGTATATGTCCAAGCATGGACACTCATTTGACCAGATTAGATTTACAGTACGTCTGCAGTGCATTTTAGAGCATTCACCTCGCCTTTTCTGTTTGCACATTATTCAGCCAACATTCATTTAAGCATGAAAAAAGTGTGTCCGTTTGTGTGTGTGTGTGTACAGCAATTGGGTCTTTGTGTTCATGCCTTACTGTCTGCGTGTGCACCACACTGAACCCAGCTGAGCCACCACAGCAGATCAAAGGCTTATCCCAGTGTCAAAATCAGGACTGTCTCATCCTTGTCAATCCACGGGCTTGCAAAAATTCGATTAATGACAAATGGAGTGAACGCATAAATATCCTGTTTGTAAGATGACTCATCTACCCTGACAACTGAGAGAGAAAGGCAGTTCTTTCTGAAGAACTTGCTAACTTTGCAGATGAGTGTTACGTCACAGAGGCAGCATGGAAACTGGGTCAGGCCCTTTGCACGATGCTCTGAGGTTTTTGTTTTTTTTTATGGCGCTATTATGAAATACTCTCAACAGAGGAAAACAGTGTCAGAGACTAACAGCAGTGGTGATATAACCAACTGAAATCAAAGTGGTAAGTAGTTCTTTACTGAGGTCGTGGTTGTTTGGACACTGCATTTCTAATACCTGGTACATAGTTCTGCATTTGCAGTCTGCCTCCTCATAAGCGAGGGATTATAGTTGGTAACATACTGGTCAGGGTCAGCCAAGTTTCTCTGCCCTACACCCAACCTTTCTCTCTCAGACTCTTTCTCTGTCTTTCTCTCTTACTCACATACGCACACGCACAAAACCCTCTCTCCACATCTAAATCTCCCTCTGGGTAATCAGTCAGTGTGTATTTTTAAATCTGTCACTAATCTCTATTATTGGCATAACCCACAGGACAAGGTTACCTTTCATACTTTTGGTACTTGAACACACGACTACATGCAAGTATATACAAGAAGAGTAATGTTCAGTTTATATGCTTGTAGGATTCTTTTGAGCGGAAAATCATGGGAATGTTATGCTGTCCTCATCAATGACACACATTTGACAAAACAGATGACAAAACAGATGCCACAGATGATGTCTCTGCAGAGATGGACTGAAAAATGTCACGATCCAGCTGTGTGGAGGTGGACACGCCAGTAATCATTTAATTGTTTAAAATTCTGCTGTAAAATTTTTGTTTTTTAATAAACTTTACTAGATGTCATCTGATTGAAGAATGATAAACTGAGGGTAAGGATGTTGAAAACAGCACAGTGTATGCACAAATCTGATATGTCTCATGTTTCTTGTCTGTATGTTTTCTGTTTGCACAGGAGACGCTGCAGTCCTTTTCCTTCCTTGTGTTTGTGGCAGTCTGCATTCTGGGATCCATATACCTCTATGTCGTCCTCCCGGAAACCAAAAATAAAACCTTTATGGACATCAGCCAGAGCTTTGCCAAGATTAATAAAATGCCCATCCCCTCGCCTGGTCAGGAAATGGAGCTGGTTCTGTCTATTAACTCTGACACGAATGGAAAAGCCCAAGATGCCACTAAGATGCAAACGTCCTTGTAAATGAAGGAATGAAGCACAGTCATAATCGAGAAGCCATGTTAAATGTGTGAAAATATGTCTTGTTTTTACATATTTACTGAGCATAAAAAATGAAGTAAAGTCAATGCTTTTTTTCAATGTTTTTTTCATATGACTGCAATTTTTTTTAGATAAAGCAATGAAGCAAGTATTTGTCTGTGTCTCTCAATAAAATGAAACAAATCGTTCCTATTCTGTTCTGAGGCTCTTCAGCAGTCACAAAAATGACTGTGGTTTGGGGCTTACATTAGATGTTGATTCCACTGATTGCTTTTACAGTTCTGTCTAATATTAGAGTGCATACAGAGTTTTGTTTCGGTCTGTTAGTCACTGTTTTTTTCACTTTAAGTCTCTACCAATGTCTCTGAAAAAATGTATTTTGCTTTGCCAAAACGTCCACAAAAAACTTAATGGGCTAGGTGTTTCTTGGCTTTTTGATACTGATCTGGTTGTGCACAGTGTTGTCTTCATGTTGACATTGGACCAAAACAGTACAGCTGGGGGCGAGAAAACCAAAACATGCTTTATGGGTTTATCACTGCAAGAAACACATCTCAGATGATTGTGTCCTGACACTAAACAGAGGTGTGCCAGAACCACCAGAAATATGATCATTCTTCTTTAGTAACACCAGTTATAGCAACATCCCATCTCTCTTCATCTCAGTCTTCCCTAAGAGCCTAATAAATGAGAGGTGGGACAGACGTGCATCTGAGGAGAGACATAAATTTCAGGATTATAGCTGTAATCCTGATGTCTTGGTTAACGTCTTAATATACACAACCTGGGAGAGAGAACGCAGAGAGCGCAGTAAAGCTGACAGGGAAAGCTATTTGGATCCTTTCCAAATCTGAAACGAGCCAAGGCTACCTCCCACCAGATGGCTGGAGCCAGCGGAGGAAGTGATCTGAACAGAGGCAGACAAGCGTGGCATTGGATAGCAGTCGCAGTTTGTTCCACAGTAGGGCGTACTCAATATTTGAAAGTCCGCTGCCTGGGGGGCTGACACTCTACCCCCTCATATAGACACAGACACAAAGTGTGTTTCTGTGTGTATGTGTCATGCTATGATGGGATGTCCACGTTTTCAAATAGCATTGTAGAAAGGTGGTGGAGAACCTACATGCGTCTTCATGTCCTTTTAATTTTTGCAAATATCCAGTGAGTTAGTGTCTCAGATTACATTTACCTAACATACAAGAAGACAGAGAATGTTGTCCCTTACAGCTCTGTTCCAGCTTGCTACTATTGGAGAATATATTGTCAGAAGCATTACTTACTGTGCAATTTACAGAATGCTTTGCTGGGTGAGTGCTGAGAGAGTAATTATGATACCACACTGCTGCAAAGCCGTATATGTTTAATGAGAGAACACTGCAGAGTAATGTATGCTTGATAAATCGCTGGTTAACCAACCCGTCAGGAAGCGGTGTCAAATTAACTTCAGATTATGCAAAATAAGAAGTGGGTGCAACAGGAGGCATGTGTGAATCCCACTCGCATGTCCTATGAAGAGAGAATGACTGAAAATCAAATTTCAAACAATTCCTTCAACCATTTGAAAACAGAACCCATCGAGGATTTTCCTTCCATTTAATTGATGCACTCTGGTATTCAACAACTCCTTGTGTGTAAATATTTAACATTTTATCTTAAATCCAGGTTGTAATGCTCATTTGATTTTACAAAAATGTTACCAGCCTCTTTTCATCTGATGAAACAGCTTCTGCCTGGTCTGGCCTGGATCTCTGCAGCAGCACAGCAAATCATACACTGAATGACAGCTGACAGCAATTTGCAATGTGGGTGATATGATTCCACTTGAAAATAACCATCCATGCATTTTCTTAAGTGCTTTTCCAATTCACTTGTTATGGCGATCGCCTTGCAATCGTAAGGTTGCCGGTTTGAGCCCCGGCTTGGATAGTCTCAGTCGTTGTGTCCTTGGGCAAGACACTTCACCCTATGCCTACTGGTGATGGTCAGAGGGCCCGGTGGCAGGGACGTGCAGAGGGGGGGGGGGGGGGGCTAGAGGGGCTTGAGCACCCGCCCCTTTCCTGATGAGTGCCCAAAGTGCCCTTTTGTTGAGGCAACTTTTCAATTTTTTTTATTTTTTTTATTTTTTTTTTATGTGTGTGTGCGTGCGGAGTCCTGTCTGTTCCCCTCAACAATAATATTTAACTATTAATCATAGTTTTGCTAAATAAAAGGATCTGGCTTGCATCAGTCACATGATCACATTTAACCAATGATCGCCCTCGACGGCAGAACGCGCTGGTTACGAGCCGGGAACGAGCTCACAAAGAGCACGCGCATTTTTTGCGGTCCGGAGCTGTAGGAGAAACACAAGTTAACTCAGAGACACAGACTGATGCGACAAACCCAGTAAGTAGGTGTACAGCGCACACTGTAGTGTGTAGCACACAGGAGTATTAGCTTATTACGTACACGTTGGTAAGCTGTCTTGTTGCAACTGACGAACTGAAACAAACGAGCGTGCTGTGTGTGCAACAGCGCGACAAACATTACCTGTCCTTTTATTAACTGCACAAGTAGTGCTGGTCACAGCTGCTGGCTACCTGTGTAAGGCTGTCATGGGTCTGTAGCTCTGTCACCGTTTTAGGGAACATATTTAGTTTTAAAGTAAGTTTCTGGGCATTTCCTGCCTTTCTGGAGGGATTATATTTCACTAAAAAAACGATCTAATATGCATGTCCACATAATTATAATTATAATTATAATATATTAAAAAACACACGCTGTATTTTAAAGAACATACATTAAGAAGCAGATTATATTAGATTTATATTTTAAATAAGACAAAAGATTGTATCTCTACAGTTTAAAAATGTAATAAGCTTTGCCCTGCACAGAGTGGATAGTGAAACAAATGGAATCATCATAAATACATTATTTCATATTTATTACTTCCCCCTCCTCATTGCTTTATTATTGTAGCCCTAGTAATAAATAATAATGTAAGGATGCCCATAGTATATACAGTATTCTGAAGAAGGTCTAAAATGTCACTGTGTGTGCATGTGTGTGTTTTATTTAGCTGGATTTAAAAAAATATTACTCATGATATAACATTGTCCAGACATGGCTGGTAAGGACATGAGGAGGAAACAGTAGGAGCTGTATGAGGCTACTAAAGGCAGGGCTATAACATTTTTCTGTCATCATTTTATTATAGATTAAGTGCAAGAGTTGTTAGGTGTGGATAATTAGATTATAGTTTATTGCAATAGCAAGTTGTGCCTTGTTCTCAGATAGACAGCAAGTGGAGAGTGATATATGAAATGATGGGAAGGAAGGAAGAAGAGAAGCAAAGAGTGATTCACAGGCAGAGCCGAGTTTATGTCACAGTTTTTCGTTGCCTTATGGTTCCAAGCGCTGTCACCAATCTTTGCATTTTGTTATTATCTCATGACACTTGTTTAATCAGCTACCATCTCTCCTGTGGACTTTTTAATGTCTACAGTCTCAGATCAACACAGCCCTGCCCTTCCCATATTAGATTCTTGATGAATGTGTGTTGTTGTTATTCAGCATGGTTCAATGTGCCCCTTTTTAACTTTGAGCACCCGCCCCTTTAAACCTCTCTGCACGTCCCTGCCCGGTGGTGCCAGTGTCCGGCAGCCTCGCCTCTGTCAGTGTGCCCCAGGGCAGCTGCGGCTACAACGTAGCTTTCCATCACCAGTGTGTCAATATGGGTGGATGACTGGACGGGAGGGAGTGGTATAGCGCTTTCCTAGTCCCTAAGCGCTTTACAAATACAGGCCATTTACCATTTCACTGTTGGTGGAAAACGTAACTGCCACTCCCATCCATCCTATCTCTTCCACTTTTCCTTGTCAGGGTTGCTCAGGGGTGGGTGGGCTCAGGGTTAGAATGACCAATTAACCTAACCGCACTAACTGGATGTCTCTGGATTGTGGGAGGAAGCCGCAGTACCCGGTGAGAACCCACGAAACACGGGGAGAACAAAGTGAAGTAGGTGAAAAGATGTCAAAAGCAACACATCATGCCACAATCTAAAGTAATTTCCGTCTGTCAGTCTAAAAAGGGTTGAAAATTAATTTTTTCAAGGCTCCAGTGAACCACAGTGAGAGCCTTTATTCACATAGAGAAAAAAATGTGCAACAGTAGCGAACAATCCCAGGAGTGGACAGCCTACCACAATTACTCCAAGAGTACATCGGCAACTCATCTAGAAGGCCACAAAAGAACCCAGAGCAACATCTAAAAACCTGAAGGTTTCAATTGCCTCAGCTAAGGTCAGACTTCAACAATAAGACAGAGACTGGACAAAAGTGAACCCATGGGATGTTCCAAGGAGAAAACCACTATAATAATAATAATAATAATGGATTGCATTTATATAGCGCTTTTCAGGGCCCTCAAAGCGCTTTACAATTCCACTATTCATTCACTCTCACATTCATACACTGGTGGAGGCAAGCTACAGTTGTAGCCACAGCTGCCCTGGGGCAGACTGACAGAAGCAAGGCTGCCATATCGCGCCATCGGCCCCTCTGGCCAACACCAGTAGGCGGTAGGTGAAGTGTCTTGCCCAAGGACACAACGACCGAGACACTACTGACAAAAAAGAAACACAAAGGCTTGTCTCACATTTGCCATAAATGTTTGGAAAAATAGTCTGCGGACTGACAACAGAGAAGTTGAACTTTTTGAAGGTTTGCGTCTTGTTACATCTGGTGTAAAACTATAACAGCATTTTTTAAAAAGACTATCATACCAACAGTCAAAAATGGTGGAGGTAGAGTGCTTTGGTGTTTCAGGACCTGGACGACTTGCTGTAATAGATGGAACTGTGAATTCAGTTTTGAGTTATGCAGCAGGACAATTTTATGAAACACACCAGGAAGTCCACCTCTGAACGGCTCAAAAAGAACATAATTAAGATTTATGGAGTGGCCTAATCACTTAACTCTAACAAGTTAACAGCTGTTGATATGGTTTGGCATGCTGTTCGTGCTCAAAAAGCCTTCAATTTGGCTGAATTATAATTCTGCAAATGACAGTGGGCCAGAATTCTTCCACAATGATGTGAAAGACTCACGGGCAGTTTTTCCAAACACTTGATTGGTGTTTGGAAACCATGTTATTTTTCATCCTTGCTGCCAAGGGTGGCCAAACCAGTCATTAGGTGTAGGAGGAAAATCCTTTTTCACATGGGCCCAGATAGGTCTGAATAGCTATTTTCCCTTAGTAGTAAACTAAATAATAATTTGTCTAAAATTAAAAAGTGTTTGATCATTTAAAACATGTAGTTTTAGTTTTTAGCACTGTGAAAAAAAGACAGTTTCATCTTTAAAGCACTTTGTTTGGTAGATATAGACTTGGTCTGGCTAACTCTGAGTGCTGATGTATCGCTGTATCTCTTGATTGCAGGTGTGAAATACTTTTTAAAGTTTAAAGTTCATTTCATGTTGAAGTCAAGATTGTCTCCCTTCTCTACAATGAGAAAACTTTCAATGAAAGAAATGAAAATATGAATTTCTGTGGTTTTCTATTTTACCCAATGAAAGCAGTTCTGCAGTCTTCAATGTTTCTGTGCCTCTTATCCAGGTACATTGGAGCCCTTTTTTCTGACACTGCCTGGACTTTGTAGTTTAAAATAAGTATATTCCTTTTTACACAGTTCTGTTATGGTTAAATATGAGGACAAAAATGTTCTCCAAGTCTGGGTTTCTGACAGTGTGTTGAAGTATATCTACATGAACAGTGACAGAAGGTTTCCTGCCCTGCAGATGTGCACTGTATTCTCTCTACATAGTCTGCCTCAGCACTTGAATTATGACAACCAACCAGATGTCTTTGCTTTGTTCATATTGCTGAATCCTGCTTGTATTTCAGTATATTCATCACAAAAATCATTCATGTTTCATGTTTTCTACCACAATAGTCTCAAAGCAAATGCATTTTAATGACTTAATGATGATATGATATAATTTAACATAACCTGATTATTTATCTCTCCGTATAATTCTAACATTGTTCAACTCTATAATCATTTCACTCTAAGCAGACATTTATTGCACGCTACATCTCTGCCATGCTCACCCTCGGAGTTTGTTGCCTCAGCAGTGAAGGATTAACCCACTTTGGAGTCTGCCTGCCCAATGCATTAAACACTCGCTGCTGGATTTGTCTTCTCCATCTGGTCACAGCTAATGGAAAACAAAAGAGACAAACAATCATCGGTTTATCCACCAAATTAACTGTGTCAAACCTGTAATTTACTTTGATGTGAAAACCATAATTATGGAATTTGTCAGACTTTATCTTTTGTCTACACAGCTGCACTATGACTAAGCATCTTTATATTGCACACTATATCCCAAATCCTTTTGGAAAAACATCTAGTATTTTCTTTAAATGATATGCAACTATCAAAGCTACATTGTATGGACTAAAGTATTTGGTCACAATGTAGGTGCTTTCAGTGCCATTACTGCAGACCTTCCATGATTGAGGAGTTCCAGACCTCAATCATTAACATCAGCACCAAACTGTGTGCTGGGAGCGTCATGGCATCAGTTTCCATGGCCAAACAGCTCCTGGGGGTGTAATATTTACGTGGCCCCGTACTTTTGTCCATATAGTGTATTTCGATTTTCACACAAACAAAAACATAGCCAGGATTCTCCTGTCACTTGATAATAACAAGGATGCTGCCTCCCCATCCTCACAACCAACACCAACAGTATTAGACCCTTGGCACTGCGATGAAAACTTCACTGGCGTTTAATAATACAGGCACGTCTTGTTTTGCAAAGGAACATTGACCTGTTGCATCCCAGCCTCCCACACCTGCGTCTTGGGGCATTTTTTGGCTTGTTTTTGTGGTACTTATCCTCCGACCCTCTTTTTTTTTTTTTTTCTTTTTCTTTTAAATGACATCAGAAACAGCAGTATGCGACATTACGTGATGGCAGAGCTTCAGTTCATCCTTTGTCATTTTTTTTTTTTTTTTTTTTTTTTTTTTAATAAATAGGACAGGGGGAATGAATGAGAGAAAGAGGGGGAGAGAAAGAAAGAAAACCAAAGGGGAGAAGAGACGGTGAGAAGGGGGGGGGAAGAGAGAGAGAAAAAAAAAAGAACTCCTGGGTCACCTGTATGGAGAAAAAAAACAAACAAACAAAAAAAACAAACAGAGGAGACAGCAAACAACAAAGAGTAACATAATAATAGAGAAAACAAAGCACCATCACAATAAACTAGCTAGTCATAGATATCAATATTTACTAAATAATAAACGATATTGTGCAGCACGCAAGATAGCGCACAGTGTGCTTTGAGGCAGCAGCCAAGAAAGCTTTAGTCCGCGTCTGTGAATACCCGTGTGTGCATACCTGTGTGGATCAGCATGCTTGCATTCCAAAGGTTTCTCCATGTAATGATCTGCTAGGGAGTGTGGGGGGGCCACAGCCCCGTCCTCCAGGGTGTGAAGCGGGTATGGAGGAGATCAAAACTCCAGACATCCAGAGGCCCCCAGAACACAAGAGACCATGGAAGACCAACAGAGGGGCAGCCGCGCCACTGTTCCAGTAAGAGCTGAGGAGAGTCCCAGATGAGGGCTCGCCCAGCAGCCGCGGAGCAGAAGCCAGGGGGAGTTGCAGTGACGCTCCCGTGAGCTCCGCCGGCCCCCAGCTGTGCCTGAGTGACCGAGCCCCAGGCCGAGAGGCCGGGGGCACCCCACCTCCAAAGGGGCCCGAGCGAGCCCCAGGCCCCAGGCCCCGACAAGCGGCCGCCAAGGAGTGAGCCGGTGTGTACCCGGACGCCCACCCCCAGACACAAAGAACCACCAACACACCGACACCTGAGGGAGTCCGCCACCGGCAGGGGAAGTGGTGGTGGGTGGAGATAGGCCTCCAAACCTTGGAGGGCCTGAGGTGTCCCCAGAGAGGTGGCGTCTGATACCCAACCTGACATATAGACACAGACATACAGGATGCTGCCTCCCCATCCTCACAACCAACACCAACAGTATTAGACCCTTGGCACTGCGATGAAAACTTCACTGGCGTTTAATAATACAGGCACGTCTTGTTTTGCAAAGGAACATTGACCTGTTGCATCCCAGCCTCCCACACCCACGTCTTGGGGCATTTTTTGGCTTGTTTTTGTGGTACTTATCCTCCGACCCTCTTTTGTTGACTGGAGAGTTGATTGGTTGAACCATGCCACCCAACAGGAAGGTTTGGGGGCACTCTTGATACTGTGAACCATTCAATCTTGTTGTGTTGGCTATAGCTTTAAGACCTTTGTTGACATTTGCACTTAATAAAACACAATTTGGCTATAGGGTCCTTCCACTGGCAGCCCTTTTATAAGGCCACTGTGGCCCTGAAGCACCTGCTTTCTCTTCAGTCTCAGTGGTGATAGTTTACCACAAGTAAGCTTTATTACTTCACACACCCTCAAGCAAGTATGTGAGTGTGTGTGTTTTTAGTAAGCATTGGGTACTTAGGTTTAGCGGATTTTTTTCTCTGGTTTATTACAGCACACATTTCATTTGTACTGTATAGTTTTAATCAAAAACAAAGAAAGAAAAACACACTAATCACTGTAAATAAGGCATCTTGGACTGCCTCTAAATATCAGCTAAACATCCTCAATTTGAATAAAATTTGTAGAGCTGAAACATTCTTTATTCACACAGTAACATGAGCTTGTTCTCATTCCCAGGTAAAGCTGTTTAATCGTAGCTGTAAGTGTCCTTTGTTGGCATAAGCTAACGTGCCAGGTTATTGTGTTAGGAAGACACGTTTGTCACGCTGAACTTTAGGGTTACTGTTTTGTGAACGGGCGCATTTACACAAACCACAGTAGTTTTTTTTTCACCTAGTCCTTTTTAGTGACTTAACCTAACCAAATAGTTTTAAAAGTCTAAATGTAATCAGTGAAGGGAATAAGTCAGAGAAAAACAGAACGATCAGCATGAAAAAAAAGAAAGCTTGTGTACAACAGGGAGGCGCAGGTGGCCTTTGTTAGAACAACATTGCATGACACCCTGGGATGATGCTTTATGCTTAACCAATGAGAGAACACTCAATGGGTGAGTGATTCTCCTGTTACTGGCCGAGATGGTCACTTTAAGTGTGTGTGTGTCTGTGTGCGAGCTGGCTCAAAGCTCACAAAATAGGGAGACCACACATAATGGAGTTTGAAAGAACCTAATTTTATTGAATTCAATCAAAGTCTAGCAAAATGTGGAGTGTGTGAATGCAGATACGTGGTCTTTAAAAGAAAGTAAGTTCAACCATAAAAACTACACAATTTAAAATAATTAACCAAGTGCTGACAGGTGTAGTTCCTCTCAGGCCTCTAACTGACTACTTTTCAAAAGTCGCTGCAGGTTGAATTTTTATGTTTATGTAGATACATAAGCATGGAAATAAGATAAACATCTCTAGATAAAGTCATTTTTATCAATAAAATAAAATAAAAATATTTTTATACCATCACCCACCAAACAGAGCTGGACTCAATATGTACACACTCGCTTTCTATGGCTGTGTATATGTGCTTACATACACACTATGCTTCATCTGTAATGTTGCCATCATATGTACAGTGGGGCAAAAAAGTATTTAGTCAGCCACCGATTGTGCAAGTTCCCCCACTTAAAATAATGACAGAGGTCAGTAATTTGGACCAGAGGTACACTTCAACTGTGAGAGACAGAATGTGGAAAAAAAAATCCATGAATTCACATGGTAGGATTTGTAAAGAATTTATTCGTAAATCAGGGTGGAAAATAAGTATTTGGTCACCTCAAACATGGAAAATCTCTGGCTCTCACAGACCTGTAACGTCTTCTGTAAGAAGCTTTTCTGTCCCCCACTCGTTACCTGTATGAATGGCACCTGTTTGAACTCATCATCTGTATAAAAGACACCTGTCCACAGCCTCAAACAGTCAGACTCCAAACTCCGCCATGGCCAAGACCAAGGAGCTTTCGAAGGACACCAGGAAAAGTATTGTAGACCTGCACCAGACTGGGAAGAGTGAATCTACAATAGGCAAGCAGCTTGGTGTGAAAAAATCAACTGTGGGAGCAATCATCAGAAAATGGAAGACATACAAGACCACTGATAATCTCCCTCGATCTGGGGCTCCACGCAAGATCTCATCCCGTGGGGTCAAAATGATCATGAGAACGGTGAGCAAAGATCCCAGAACCACACGGGGGGACCTGGTGAATGACCTGCAGAGAGCTGGGACCAAAGTAACAAAGGTCACCATCAGTAACACACTACAACGGCAGGGAATCAAATCCCGCAGTGCCAGACGTGTTCCGCTGCTGAAGCCAGTGCATGTCCAGGCCCGTCTGAAGTTTGCCAGAGAGCACATGGATGATACAGCAGAGGATTGGGAGAACGTCATGTGGTCAGATGAAACCAAAGTAGAACTTTTTGGTATAAACTCAACTCGTCGTGTTTGGAGGAAGAAGAATACTGAGTTGCATCCCAAGAACACCATACCTACTGTGAAGCATGGGGGTGGAAACATCATGCTATGGGGCTGTTTTTCTGCCAAGGGGACAGGACGACTGATCCGTGTTAAGGACAGAATGAATGGGGCCATGTATCGTGAGATTTTGAGCCAAAACCTCCTTCCATCAGTGAGAACTTTGAAGATGAAACGAGGCTGGGTCTTCCAACATGACAATGATCCAAAACACACTGCCCGGGCAACAAAGGAGTGGCTCCGTAAGAAGCATTTGAAAGTCCTGGAGTGGCCTAGCCAGTCTCCAGACCTCAACCCCATAGAAAATCTGTGGCGGGAGTTGAAAGTCCGTGTTGCTCGGCGACAGCCCCAAAACATCACTGCTCTCGAGAAGATCTGCATGGAGGAATGGGCCAAAATACCAGCTACTGTGTGTGCAAACCTGGTAAAGACCTATAGTAAACGTTTGACCTCTGTTATTGCCAACAAAGGTTATGTTACAAAGTATTGAGTTGTATTTTTGTTATTGACCAAATACTTATTTTCCACCCTGATTTACGAATAAATTCTTTACAAATCCTACCATGTGGATTCATGGATTTTTTTTTTCACATTCTGTCTCTCACAGTTGAAGTGTACCTCTGGTGCAAATTACTGACCTCTGTCATCATTTTAGGTGGGGGAACTTGCACAATCGGTGGCTGACTAAATACTTTTTTGCCCCACTGTAGTTCACCAAGTCTGCTGGCTTAATTAAATAAAAGCTAACTTTATGCAACTTTACAAACATGTCTTTCACTGCAAGCCAATCATCCCCCAAGTGTTGGTCTTCTCACCTGTTTTGGATGAAAACCTTAACAATTTGAATTATGGTGTCATTAAAACAACAACATGGAAAACATGAACATGACAAAGACCTTGAAATGAGTTAAGTTGCAACAGGGTTGGAATATGTTTGGTATTCGAGAGCAGACAGCTCTACTGATTTCATTTCACAGTCATTTGTTTTGGGTTATGCATTTAAACATTGATTCGAAAACAATTAGATGTGTGCTGGCCTATTATTCGAACAAATCATTAGGCTAGCCTAACATTACATGGGGAGAAAAAAGGAAAAAGCAACAAGTCTTTGGATTCTATCAGTGAAAGGCCAAATCTGATTAGACTGGCTTCGACAATGAGCTGATTTGCTTTTGAGATGGTTTCATTATTTCAGAGAATTGATGGCTTTTTTCAACCTCTGTGCCCTTTTATCGCTGGACACTGCATGGTGTGATGCAAGTCAAAGTGATCCAGTGAAAATAAATTACTCAATTACTTAAAGTCGTAAACCTTGCTCAAATGCAGCACATTTGAGTCCCAGACTGTTAACACATTGGAGCCTTGTCTGTAAATAGCTTGACATAAAAGTCCAAAAATGATTGTCGTAAAAGCAAACTTTCATCGTGTTTCCATTTCAAAGTTGTGACAGATGGGCCAAATGTTGTCACCTACTCTTAAAATCTGCTTGAAAAAAAAGTGCCAAACTCCATTACAACTGGAATTGACAAGATGGTAAGAGACATAGATGTTATAATTAAAGCAAAAGAAGCAATGAGTTAACATACTGTAAATATATTGTCTGGCTTGATGAACAATGGCAATCTGCTTGTCAGGCTCGGATCTTTATAAATGGAATCACTCCCCAAAGTGGAACACCATCGCGGATAATATTTTCCTGCTGTCAACATCTCCTGGAATGGAGAGAAAGCTCCACCTGTACTCGCAGAAAGAAAGCTCAGGGCCAGAGGCTTGCGTTCCCTGCCATCACATCGACCTAACATAAATGACATATTCATCAGTTACCATGGCAACAGACCACCATTCTGGGCAGGGTGGGATGGGGGAGTGACCTTATACAGTATAGCAATGGCAGCGCAGTCAGGCAGCAATGCGGCACCTCTTATCACCCTGTAGTTTAAGGAGGGGAGCATCATGCTAATGTTCTTAGCGCTGCTGCTACATCGACTTCAAACCTCCAGACCGACACTCCTGTCCGGTCCATAGCCTAGCGCTGATTATACATAGATAAAACTCTCATGCTTCACAAAACTTCTGACTAACATGCTTTGTAATGAAACACAATTTAAGAAGCATGATATTGAGCCCAGCACCTCTGGGAATTATGTTTATATATGTAAGATCACAAGAGGAACCAGAGTTTCACAGCTAATAAAAGGTAGTGGCTTAAAGGGAAAGAGAAGTCTTGTGATAGTAACAGGATGCATCAAGCTTCCCTAAATACTGTATCCAACGACTACAAGACAGTTTCTGCCAATCAACCGACATAAAGTGCATGTGTCAGTGTTATGCCCTCCTCTCCCCACTGTATAAAAGGTCTAGGCTTCTGGGGGCTTCCCATGAAGCTGTGAGCCTTTCTTCTGCTGCACTCATCTCCCTTCACTTCATGTGTTTATACACCACTCTGCATTTAATCAGAAGTTATTATTAATCTCTGGCTCTCTTCCACTGCGTGTCTTTTGTCCTGTCTTCCTCCCCTTAACCTTAACCAGCTGTGGCAGATGGCTGCCCATCCCTGAGCACTGGTTCTGTTGGAAGAGTCTTCCTGTTAAAAGGGAGGTTTTCCTTCCGAATGTTGCTAAATGCTTGCTTATTGGAGGTCATCAGATTGTTGAGGTTTTCTCTGCATTATTGTAGGGTCTTTATCTTGCAGTATAAAGCACCTTGAGGCACCTTTTGTGATTTGAACTGAACTGAACTGAACTGTGTATGTGGCACAACTTAGTATGCCAAGACATACTCAAGTCACAGTGATACAATTTCTCTCTCAAAAAAAAAAACCCTCTCAATAGCACGATTTACAGGGGAAAAGTATTCAGCAGAGTTGGCCGGCATCTCAGAAAACACCTGATTGTACAAAGGCAGAAAGCTGATTCGATCAAACAGTCAGTTTTTTGCAATACATTGGACAGGCCATCTGTTCTGCCTTGTATTCCAAAATGCAAACTGAAAAGAATATTTCTCTAGCATCCAGATCTTAGCATTTACTTTCAGCTCAAGGTCAAATTGATAAAGACTTTAGAGGACCGAGCCTGACACAGAGGCTGGTAACCAGCTTTTGTTGATTTAAACTGACCCTGTAATTTGTTGATCAAATAGAGGTGTCAGTTTTTCACTGTCGGCTTGTGCACAAGTTTGTATTTCATTCCAGGTGGAGGTTTTTCTATCAACTTGTGAGCAACCTGGGACATAATTTTCTACACTGGCTGCCATAAATATGAGAAAAGTAAGTGTAAGTTCAGATAACAATAATGAAAGCTTGATGTTAATTGCTTCCTGAACCCAAAGTAAGCAGGACAGTAAGTACTGTAGTGGATAACAAACTATGGCTCTCCCCCTTCAAGTAAAGATCGTTCATCATGTGTTTAACATGAGTTTTACGAGTGTAAAAACAAGCTTTTGAGCAGTGCATTTTATTTGTATTTATTTGATCCTTCACTTATAATCACAAACTACTTCTGTAATTAAAAATGATTTTCAACTGCTTGCTCTACAAACACCACAGAATAATTTATCATCAAGTTGTGCTAACTCCTGATGTCGTCTTATGTCCCAATGTCGGTGTTATGATAGGGTCGCGAGGCTCATTTCTTCTGATCATAGGGAAACTTCATGTTTACCAATGCCCAGTGGGACTCATCCATCAACTTCATATCTTTGATCTGATTTCATTTATTATTTTCCTTTTTCGTGCCATCTGCCAGTTCCAATAATGAATTCTGATTTCCTTTTCTCTATCGTCTCAATCAGTCAGCAACTGTCCCAAAGCAGCAGAACTGACAGGACCAAAGTGCTTGAGCTAATTAAAAAAGACAGGCTCTATGGCTGTGGCTGAACTTTTTTAATGGTTGAGCAACATGTCAAGAGGAGCTGTGTGTCTGTTTGAGCAAGTGTATTTCTGTATACTGCTGAAGAAGGAAGCAGCTGATAAGTTATGGGTTGTTTCAAATGTGAATTGACTCAGTGACTCTTCCTGACCTTAAGATAAGATAACTCTTTATTGTCATTGCACAGTCATACATAGTACAATAGTACAATGAAATTGGAAAACTGTCCTACGTCGGCACTACATGTAACACAACACGATACGATACGACACATCACAACGCAACACAACACAGTATATTAACTTAGTATAAAAAAGAAGAATAACTGTATTTGTATTGCACACTGTTATTATTGCACATTAATTATTATTGCACCTTGTTATAAATATAAATATTATTATTATTACTGTTTTTACCGTTGTTAACCCCCCCAAAAAAGTCCATGTAGGTAGCCAGTCAGGTCAGCTATTTGCATTGATCAGGGTATTGCCCTGTTGTAAAAGCTGTCCTTGAGTCTATTTGTTCGGGACCTCAGCAGCCTGAATCTCCTGCCAGACGGCAGCAGCTTAAACACCCGGTGTCCTGGGTGTGTGCAGTCCCGTAGGATGCTGCGTGCCCCCTTGAGACAGCGAGTGCTGTACAGGTCCTTCAGGGAGGGAAGAGGATGTCCAATGATTTTTTGGGCCATATTGATGACCCTCTGGAGTGCCTTTCTCTGTGCTGTGGTGCAGCTGGAGAACCACACACCGATTAATGGCAGTTCTCAAAAGACATGAGCAATGAGAGGACCAAAGAGGACTCTAAACCTTGTTGTCACTCAGAACTCACCTTGGCAGATCATCTGATGTCTTCTTCAGAGTTACAGATCAGATCAGCTCAGTTCAGTTTTATTCATGTAGCGCTAAATCACATTAACACCTGCAGATGAACTATTATAGAGGAAAACACCAAAGTTCCATCTAACAAGCATTTGGTGAGAACTGAGGAAAAAAGATTCCAGCAGATACCTGCTGAAAGAAAAAGTGTGAGAGGACAGGAGAGAGAGAGGACAAAGCGTGGGTGAAAGAAATATCAAAATTGATTAAATGCAATAGTTGTATATGGGGAGTAAAAAGGAGGAGAGTAGAGGGGATGGGGAAAGTTTTAAGCTTTAAGACATTTGGTGTTCATGTCTTATCCAAATGTATATTAGCTTGTAGCATTAATTGCACTTACAGAAATTTGATCTCACGCGCTCACACACACACACACACACACACACACACACACACACACACACACACACACACACACACACACACACACACACACACACACACACACCAAGAAAAGTACAGACATTCAGCTAAGATGCTCAAAATTAGTTGGGCAATTAACTGACAAGTGAGCGTTTTTGTAGTGTCTCATTATGCTGACACAAGTACCATCCTTAGACTGAAAAGACAAAATAAACCTATCAGAGAGATAGCAGAAACTTTAGGAGGGAATCAACAATATGGTTTATTCTTAAAAAGAAGGAATACAATGAGCAGCTCAGCAGCACAAAAAAGGCTTGAAAGACCACAGAAGACAAAGTGGGTTATCTCAGAATTCATTATTTGGTCAAGTACAATAACTTTGCAACAAACAATAAATAATAAACATGTCAAGAACACCATCGAGGAGGTAGGTGCATCAAAGTCATTATTAAGAGACACTTCAATGACCATAAATTGTCAAATGGTGGTGTGAAGCAAGCTGGATTGAGGACCCATAAAGCAGACTCTCAGAGACAGGATGAACTCAACATGCAGCTTTATAGCTGGAGTGCAAAGTACATGAAAGCAAACTGGAAGAAACTAGGAACTACACGGACAGGCAGAGAACACAGCCAGGGAATGAGAGAGATTGCGACGCATTACAGACGGCGACAGGGACATAAATACACACAAGGGCAAACAAACCAGAGGAGGGAACACAGATGAACATGGAACACGCACAGGACAAGAGACTGACAAACTAAAACAGGATGAATGAGAAACACACACACTGGGACGCATACAGACGAAACACAGACAACAGAGGGACAGAGAGCGAGGGACAAAAAGAGGCCGAAAGGCAGATCAAGGGATGAGAGAGAGTGAGAGACAGAGCAAGGGGCGGGAGGGTGAGAGGCACGAGACACACACAGAGACGTGACTGGAGGAACAGGTAACGAGACAAACATAAAGACGAAAATGACGTAACTGGGGGAAGCTGAGGGAAGGACAGAGACAAGACAAACACATGACCAGGACTAAATAACAACCAAGAAAACCTAAACTAGAATTTTTTGGATACATGAAACCAAGATGAATTTGAAGAGAAAACTACAAAGATGGAGGAGGTGACAAAAGTCTCATGTCCTGAAGCATACCACATTATCTGTCAGACATGGTGGAGGCAGTATTATGGTATGGTTTCACTGGCAGCCAGATCAGTAGTGTTTATTAAGGATGTGTCTGCTGAGTAGCAGGATGGATTCTGGCGTGTACAGGGCTTTACTCTCTGCTCAGATTCAGCCAAATGCTGCAGACAGTACTTCCCAGTGCAAATGGATAATGACCAAAGGCATGCTGCAAAATACAACCTAATAAGAGTTTCTCAAAGCAAAGAAATCAGATATTTTCTTTAATAACCAAGTCACACCTGATCCTAGAAAGGCAGAAAGACGCACAAACAAGCTGCAACTGACTGACGGTGGCTGCAGTGAATTTTCATCAAACATTTAAAACAATTCTTTAATCATAAAGGCTGTTCATTACTAAGTTTAAATATTATTACTATCCCATTACTTCTGAACATCTGAAAACTGAATAAACATGGCTGTAATTTCTAAAGAGAAATAATGCTATACAATTTGTGAACTCATTGAAGGTCAAATTCTGCACTTCACATCACAATTGTTTGATTTAAAATAACAGAAACTGTGTCATTATCCAAAGTCTCATAGACCTAACTGTATATATTGGGTTTAGATGATTTCAGTTCAGGTTTAAACATTGCTCTAGCACTGCTCAAATCACCAAAATTTTAATACATTTTAATGGTTTGCGGCATTAAGAAACTAGAATATTATAAAGATAAGCACACTGCAGCAGCTCTGATTTTAAGGGTTAAAACAGATTTATTGTATTTGTTAGTTTACTGTTTGTTAGTTATGTGTTCATGCTGAAAATATAGTTCGACTGTGTTTCATTACTCGACCTTTAAAAAAAACTTAGCCATTGAGGAAAAAGTCTCAAATGAATGAAATATAATATTCAAAACCAGAAAGTACATGTTGCAGAGATTCATTTGAATTAAGTGCAGTCTGAGCCCAGTGCAGCAGGTCAGACAGCACATAGGAAATTCAATATCTGAAGCCTGTGAAAAGGATTTCAGGAAATGTGTGTCATCACTGTTCTTTCAGTGAGAGTGCAGTATCGCTTGAAACAACTGGATTGTAGCTGCAGGAAAAGCTTGTTCATGTGGTCAGAAGCTGGAGAGTAAGTGGAGAGGATTATACATACAAAGCTCAGTGCACTGAAATAAACCATCACAATTTGTAGTCCCAGAATTACATGTGCCAAGATACCAACTGATTCACAAGCTTTTGTTTTCCTGTAAAAGTTTTTGATTTATGACTCGTTTTCAGTCCTCATAAGCCTTCCTCCCTATTTGTTGTAATGTAAATTACCATTGTTGCCATTAATGTCTTAAGTGTGAAAATAACTACCTTTCAAGTATATGAATATTGTTATGACAATCCCATTTAACTCAACAGGTCCATCCATCCATCCATTTGCTTCCGCTTATCCTTTTCAGGGTCGTGGGGGGCGCTGGAGCCTATCCCAGCTGTCATAGGGCGAGAGGCGGGGTACACCCTGGACAGGTCGCCAGTCTGTCGCAGGGCCAACACACAGGGACAGACAACCATTCACACTCACATTCACTCGCACATTCACACCTAGTGGCAATTTGGATTTATCAATTAACCTATCCCCACAAGCTGCATGTCTTTGGACGGTGGGAGGAAGCCGGAGTACCCGGAGGGAACCCACGCAAACACGGGGAGAACATGCAAACTCCACACAGAAAGACCCCGGCCTGATGTTGGAATTGAACTCAGGACCTTCTTGCTGTGCGGCAACAGTGCTAACCACCGTGCCACCGTGCTTATTTTCTTAATGTCTAGTAAAAGCTCTGAGACTCCAGAGGGTCGATCCACTAGATCAGAAAGTGGCAAAAACTATTAACCTAATTTTACAGGGTGCTTTAAAATGGAAATTGATCTGGTCACATTGTGGGGTGGGATTTATTTAAGGTTCCCTAGTGCCACTTTGAATTGATTTGGGAATTTATTTATTTATTTTAAAAAGCAGGTATAGCCATTGAGTATGAAATGGAGACAACTGCCCTGTAAACTATTGCAAAATCTCTTGACCCGAAGCCATCAAGAAACACTCCAGGACACTGCACATTTTCTTCTAGAAGTCCAAAGCCATTTTAAAACACTGAATGGGTTTATCACCTTTAATATAGGGAAGCTTCTCAGTGTCTCAGTAGTCTAATAGCTTGAGATTGCTTTTGTGCTTGACCTCACAGTCAGCTTCATTTCCACTGAAGCCACTCTTTATCTAGAGGAGGTAAAGTAGTCTGCAGTAGTTTAGTCTATATCTGCCTTCAGTTTTACAAAATTATTTAGGAGCAAGATGAACAAAGATGCTTTGGTCTAGCTGATTAATTTTTCCCATGTTACTGCGTAAGTACAATAAACAGGACAAATCTGCATACCGAGAAAAGTCATTAGACCCAGCGGTCTCATGGGCTATTAGTGGGTGCAGGGTGTAGGAGAGCAAAAATCTTCTACAACAACAAATTAATCTAAGCAAGAGTACTGTGTGCTCTACTCAGCCTTTTAGAGGCAGATTTGCAGGCTGTGACACACAGATACGAAATTTATCTACAGATCTCATCAGATGATTATGTGTTGCAGTGTGATTGTGTTCATTTTTTTCTACATTCTCACTCAAAGATTGAAAATAAGATTTTCCATCACCTTTCACAAACCTTAAATAACTCAATGCAATGCTTTATCCAAATAAAATCAGTTTTCAGCTGCCAAACATTATCAGTACAGCTTAGTAAAATCCTGGAGATAAACATCTTGCCACAAAAAAGGGAACGAAAAAAAAAGAAGCTGGGATAATGAAATCTGCCTTAACTTTAAGTTAGCATGTAAACAGTTTCTACAGTTTAAAAAGGAAATTATTAGACCACCACCCATCATAAGGTTTTACGCCACAGCTGCATTAAACTGATACTGGTCATTACCAATATTATTCTTTATGTTTATGTAATGGTTCCTCCACCTTTAATCTTTAATCAAAATGATATATTTATTGCAAAAATATAACTATTGTTGTTATCTGTTTAAATGAAGCACATTATTATTATTATTTGATTAAGAGACCAAGCTGCAGTCATTTACATGCATTGCTGCATTCCTCATTAATGTGAATGTAGTTATTTAGAATAGAATAGAATAGAATAGAATAGAATAGAATAGAATAGAATAGAATAGAATAATCCTTTAATTGTCCCACAAGGGGAAATTTGGTTGTAACAGCAGCCAATAAAGCCTAATAAAGCAGAATATCATTTTTAGTTTTAAACTCATTTTTGACTAAAATATTTTCATTGTCTTGTTTTTAATGACAGGTGGTGAGCTAATAAAGAATATATAAAGAATTATTTGCTAAAATGTAACATTTTTAAATAATCCCCATACACAAATTTACCTGTTTTAACGCCAGTCTGATTCAGACAAATGGATGTTCATCGGTCTCCTGGCTGTTAATAAAGAACAACACTATTCACCTCTTGAAAAGGTTTCAAATGGCAGCATGTCAGTGCACCATTTGTACAGCTGATGAGTGCAGTAACCTTAATGGGTGATGTAGAACTGGGCCACATCTTTCCTCACAGGTTCATAAATACAGCACCTGCTGCTCAGTCACATTCCCCCTCCATAATCTGAAAATGCCTAATCTCATCATGATCCACACAGTTTACGCTCTTCTGTTCAAACAGACGTTTATCTTAAGACTGTAGATGGATGTTGTTATTTTAAAGTATATTTAAGGAACGGTGATAATAAATTGTCAAAAACATGCTTATCTGAAAAGTCTATAATTGTATCAGTTGAGGATTATTTGCCTACTGGAGCATCATCCCACTGAGAGCTTTCACAGTGATTACATGGGATTAGCCTTTGTCTACACACTAAATCCCTGCAACATGTGAACTGCCCAAAATGATAATGATTTTGTTTAGTATTTGGTTAAAATGTGCACTCAACAGAAGCATGGTCAGTTACTGGTTTTCACAACAGTTAATTTTGTAAATGCTATGGCACTGATGCAAAACATTGGCTCAGAAAATGAATTTTGTTGTAGCAACTAATGAATTCAGTCTGCCAAGATAAATAGTCTGATACCTCTAAAAGATCCAGAACAGTCACTGAACTCTTAATTGAACATCACCCTGTTGATTTTTCATATAGTCATGCTCAGTATTTCTGTAATAAAAATACAGCTTATGCAGTATACTTGCAGTAAACTCTGCATTTGAAATCTAAAAAATGAGGCGAATGTGTTTCTTCTCATAAAAACAATGCCATGTTATTGTTTTTTTTAAAAAACATTAAATTTTATTGGTGAAGGCTTAACCCAATCAACTTACATCTGTTACATACCAATTTAAATATAAATTCCCTTTTACACTTTCATGTCAATTTTTTATGATTTGCTTTTTATTTTAGTTTTCAAATGCCAGCATCTTTCATTTTATCATTATTATTATTTAATAAAAAGCAAATTATTAGAATTATTTAAAGAAATCACAGCTTGGGTTAAAATGCACCCTTTCACATTTACATAACTGCATTTGCTACCTTACCGCAAATTTTAAAAGCACTTCTTTGCACAACCACTAGAGCATGTCTACCTGATCCATATTGCTCTCTGCTTGTCAGAAATCACAATGGATGATAACAGCCCACTGAACCGACTTGAAGGTAGAGGAAGTCCCCAACAGGAAATATTTATAGAACTGATAACAACTGATAGTGGCTGGTTTAGGGAAACCAGATGGTATAAATCTGTTGTTTTACCTTTAAACAAATATAGACCTCGGCTGCACAACAACAACTAAAATGTAGATTCTTTAAAAACAAAGCATGAGTTGGGCTTGTATGTTTCACTGGCATACATGTCAGAGTCAAATTTCATACATTATATTAAAAAAAAGCTGGAATAATGGACCTATTTGCAGATTATAATCACATTATTTCAGCACATTCTTCATTTTGATGCTTTATATGTCCATGGTTTCCTTGAAAAAGCCTTTTCTATAATAATAAAGTCTGGTTTATGAGATAATTTTCTGGACTGACGGTTTAACACATATCATATCAACAATAAGTGACTCATGATAGGAAAGGAGGGGAGTAAACATGAACTAACCTGCTGCATTTTTCTTTATTACTCAAAAAAGAATTGCAGCAGAGCTTTTCTGTCTTACATGGTATGGCAGTGTGGCAGGAACATTTAGCAGAAATCACAACAGACATTTCTATTTTTCCCCGATCAAGGCAACAGCTTTTTTAGAACTGCATTTGCCACCGACAAACACACTTGCAGAAACTCTTATAGCTTGGGAAATGTTTTTTTGCTTGTTTTTTCTATGAGCAATTCCACCCCAACAGTCTATTTTTCATCCAACAGGTTTTTGTCCAGAATTCAGGCATACATTTTGACAGTGCAATATTATATGCATATGCATAGTTCATTTTTCAACCCTCAGCCCATAATGCTCAGAAAACAGATGCAGAAAACAAACAAAATAAAACAGATACAGTTTCTCTGAATAGTCTAGACAGCATGTGGCCATGAGAGCATTGCAGCTTACCAGCATTTTATAGCATTTCATTCAATAGTTAGCATTTTATTTAAGGTATTATGCCTAAAAATGTTATATATAATAGACTTCGCCACAAATGAGCCTTTATTTTAAATCCATCCCTTTACAACCTTATTTATTCTATCCTCTAGACTACACTTAACATCCTATCAGATCGATGATGTCTGTGCATTCTCCTCCGACTGCTCACTGAATATTTTCTCTTTCTCTGACCATCCTCTGTAAACCCTAGTGATGGTTATGTGGGAAAATACCAACAGTTTCTAACATACTCAGACCAGCCCATCTGGCACCAACAAACATGCTACATTCAGAGTTACTTAAATCACCTTTCCTTCCTATTCAAATGCTAGGTTTGAACTTCAGCAGGTTGTCTTCACCATACTCGCATGCCTAAATCTAGCCCCATGTTCAATGTCATTTCAGAAGCATAACCAAGTTTGCCATTTTTTGCTCTTGTCTGATTGTGGGTAATGAGTGCAGATGTTCTCCTTTACCTACAGTAATTTATCCTCAGCAATCAGAAAATCTCTCTTCCAAACTGTATAACAGATATAGTCACATGAATGGACAGTTATGTATAGACCTATCTTTTTGATAATTATATTAAAAGGTAATCCAGTCACTATTGTTTTAAATGGTGTGATAAGACATGCACATAAATAGATTTTAAAGCTATAAAGTAATTTATGTAGTATTTTTTTTGTTTAAGATCCTCTTATATTTTATATTTATATTTTCAAACGACCAAAGCCAGCTCAGTAGTTATGAGATTTGGCTTGACAGCTAGCTTTGTGTAAAATCTAGCTTATCTGAAGTAGACCTCTGCTGTATTAAATTGCATTTTGTTAAAATGAAGACTTTTTAAAAAAAAAATATTTAAGACAGATAAAAGATAAGGAAGGTGTTTAGCATGGTGGCCTGGGGGGCACAGTACAAAAAACCCCAGTTGCGTATAATGGTACGCTATCCTTGTTTCAAATGTTAACATCAGTAACACTATAAATTTTTAATTGTCAATTGTCAGTATGTTGCAGCTCAGCTCTAGACAGACCTATCTCATTTTAACCTTTGGACATATCCAATTACAAAGCGGCTGTCTTATAAAACCGCCTAGAGTATTGATTGAGTGTGCTGTAGTTGTCCTTACAGACAATTTCTTCTTGATGGTCAATTTAACAAAATGATGAGGTCTTTCAGGGCTTTCTCACCAGCTGCTGAAGGATTAAAGGAAACCATTTTCATTTCACATACATTTTTATCAAGTAGATATCAACACTGTAAATGAAAAGTGAAGGCCCCTTCTTTCACTTTAAACCACATTTAGGGTGCTTACTGATATAGGGCAGAGCAACTACTAGCTATAGGAGATGCATTCCCCATTAACATTATCCACTACCTAACTTTGTGGATATCCCAGGGATCAGGATAGAGCATAGTGCCCTGGAAAATAATTTTATGCACTGTACTGCGGGATAAATGGAACATTTGAAGATTTCTTTGAACTAATTCTGCCCCACTGGTCTCTGCACAGTTATAATGAGAATGTCTCTTCTCTCAACCCCAGGGGAAATGCTGACACAAGCTGCTCTCAAGCCTCCTTGGGATCATTTTATCTTTAGGATGAGTGGTCTTTTAAATCACCCATTGAGGAAAAAATCAAGAGGTATATTCTCCAAACTTTACCAATACCAATAAAGTGGAGGAGTGCCGGAGTAATGACTGGGGAGCAAGGTGCCAACCCATCGAAGTGGGATGTCGAGGATTTGTGGGTCAGTCCCTTTGCAGGGCATACAAAATGGTAAATGGCCTGTATTTATATAGCGCTTTACTAGTCCCTAAGGACCCCAAAGCGCTTTACATATCCAGTCATCCACCCATTCACTAAATCAAATGCTAGGCATCGTAGGGGCTAACCAGGGAAGAGCTATCAAGGTGGTCAACAACGCAGCAGAAGCAGCGTCGAGGTGGCTGTGGATCAAAAGAGGAGAGGCATGGCATGTAGGGTAGCGTTACCTGGACACAAGCTGGGGCTTGATCAACCCTGGCTGGGTCGCCTGGGAGAGGGGGTCTGATTGTTGAAAGACCCAAAACCCCCAATGACCCCAGGTTACATCACTGACGATGTGTCCAGGGGCACCAGGGGGTGTAATCATCAACTCAACTGTCAGTATATAAACAGCTTTGTGATGTTCTGTGAAAAGCTTATATACACATATACCTTTTTTTGAGAAACTCACTTTAATAATGTAGATTTTGTTTTGAAAAACAAACTGTAGAAACAATTTTCTTATCTAGAGTACAGGGAGGGAAAACAAACAAAAATCGTGTTTTCTCTTTGCTGGAGCTGTCAGGATGCACAGTGTTCGTGTTTAGGTACAGAAGAGGAATGTTTTGCAGGAAGGAAGCTCTGTAGCTGTGATGAATAATGGTAGAAAACTGTACTTCTGCCTCTCTTCTGATGAAGCCATAGTAGCAAGAACACAAACCCTTGCAGTGGAGGGCAGAGAAAAGGCAAACCCAGGCTAAGAATAGCTTGGTCGATGAGACACACACACACACACACACACACGCACGCACGCACGCACACACACACACACACACACGAAACAACTTTACAGAATCAACTTGTCACATACTGACATTTCAATAGGGGGTGATCATTTGAAATAAGTGAACTTTATTTATTGCAATACTGAGCTTGAGTAATAAATTAAGACTCCAGAGAAGCAGCAAAGTAGAGCAGAGCCCAATGAAAGTAGGAACACGAATAGGAAACAGATGTTTATACGTGGCCTTAAAAGAAAAAGAATCAGGTTTTTCACTGCTTTAAGCTTTCCTCACCAGTTTGCAGTCTTATCTTTCCGCTGCAACTATCTCATTAAATGCTCGAGGAGCATCCCAGTAGTACATAAGTAACCAGTGATTCCCCAATGATGGGCTGAGTAACAAATTAACACAGCTATTGATCTTCTCTTTGAAGGCAGAAATGTCCTCTCATTATTAAATAACTGGACACATGGAGAGAGCACCCTCTGTTTAGGCCAGTTGGGCTGTTTCGCAGTTTTATTGATGTGATGTAGAACTACTTTAAAATTCAATGGGTTCTTCCTTTGTACAAGCTGGAAATAAAATTCCAAAGTTTCACTTGGTAGCTTTTGTGTAAACATGTCGACAAGCAGACAGACAAAACCCTGCAGTCGACTTGCTGTAGAAAAAAAAAAACAGAGCCTTGCTGAACCTGAATGTAAAGTGTGAAATTGCGCCAGGTCAGCAAAATTCATATTTAGCAAAGGATGACTGACAGCTAGTTGGAGCTCTGGAGGTGACAATGTAAAAGTGAATGAAAGAAGAAGGCAATTAACCTCTTTCTTTAGATGGGAATGCTGAATTGAAGCAATATACAACCCATAAAGGAGCAGCTCTGAGCTGATAAGGTTCAGAGAGAATAGAATAACAGCAAGCAATAAATCAGATTTCTCTTTCTTTTTTCTTTCATTGTCTTTCTTTAATTCTATCAGTCATCACTATCATATAATCCCCATATTAGATGAACGTCAGCCTCTGGGTTATAACTTCACTTTTGTCACATATCCTTTTTATTTTGCCTAAAGCTTTGCCCCCTTTTCATAGGCCATGCTTAAAATGGATTCACACTAAAGGAATGACTGAATAACTGAACTTTATCTTGGATTGAACAGTAATTAATGTCCTTCAGCAAAACGAGATTTTTTCTGTTACTTACTTTCTTCCAACTCAGAGAATAAATAGGGCACCTATAAATAAGCAGGCAAAGCTGGTATTTAAGAACGGTTGATCACAACCTGTCTTGAATACAACACCAACTTTCTTCTGAGTTCTTCTAAATTCTGAGTGAAGCACACTTTTGCTGAAGTCAGTCCTCTTGAACAGGCCCAAGGCAGAGAGTAAGACCTGAAATTGAAGCTGTTTGAAGTTTTGCATTTAAAAGTTGTGCACCTTGACCTCCATTAATTCTGTTGAGGACTGCGAAAAATGTTACAGTCGTGTAGAATTTGAAGTGATGGGAAAAGATTGGTGTCCAGTGCTTGAAGGCTTTTAGCCAGCAGACAAGAAAGATATCTGTTGGTGTGGGGCATTGGAAACATAACAGCTGCAGGCAGTTTCAAGGCTACTCTTAAGTCCTTTGAATGAAGTTTAAGTCAAACCTCGAGGTCTTTTGGACCAAGTGGGAGCCAAGTCTCCATTCAATCTCAGAATCATAATCAGAGTCAGTCCCTAGTGTTTAAATCCAAGCACTAAATAGAAAAGATGCGTTAAATACTCATTTTTCACATTCCATCAATGTCTAAATAAAAATTATGAATCCACGATGACCCAATGTCTTCTGTTTTAATGAGATGGGATTACACCAAGTTTTGAGGTGAAGAAGATCTCACAAACTTTTCAGTTCAATTCAAACAAACTCTTATGCTGATATGAAAACCTTCCAGTACTATCCTTGTGGTGTTTGGTAATGTGTGTTTTGCAAAATGACAAAGGAGAATAATCTTAAAATGAAACATTTTGTTCATGGTTAGGTTTAATTATGTTGGCAGCATAATGCAGAAACAACAGCATTATGCTGCTAAGCTAGCCAAGAACCTAGATTGACATTAGCTGATTGAATGCCAACCAATTGTTATTTCCAGCATCATATGCTTCATTTTAACTAGCCTAGCGTTCTTGATTTTTAACCATTAGATGGCAGGTCCTAGGCCAATCTACAAGCAGTTGAGAATTACTAGCATGAAGCGTGAGACCTGGTTACCAACAGAGGATCGTTGACAAACTGGTGAAGAAGCAGTGTCAGCGAGGAGCTTAAATCTTCAGCCTAATTGCCTCAATCAGCTCCAGGGAGGGGGGCTGTTGGCCCTGCCATTGGGCAGATACCAGGGAAGCTCAGACATCCAGTGGAATTTTACAGCCGCACACCCGGACTATGACAGTAAGAATGTAACAACATTGTTACTGGGTTGAGAATGTTGTTAACTGGGTAAACTGGGTTAAGAAGAATGACAGCAGGGAACACTCCTAAAACTTCTATGAATATTTTGTTTCCAATCCAAGAGACATGCAGCCTTATCTATATTACATAAGTGTCTATATCAAAAGGTAGAGTGGGTCTTCTACTTATTGGAAGGTTGGTGGTTTGATTCCCTGCTTCCCCCAGCCTGTGTATGAACTGCAAAGCATAGAAAAGTGTAGAAAAAAGCACTTGTATGAATGGGTGAATTAAATTAAGAAAGCTCTGTTAGTGCTCAAGTTGAGTCAGTAGCGATGGTAGCAAGTAGTAGCAGTAGTATGTTTAGTAGCACTGAAAATGCTTTGAGCAACATTCGAGCTACTTTTGTAGTTTTTTTGTTTCCTCCTTTAATTTGTCCCTCATTACCCATCACAACTCTCCAGTTGGGTTTGTAGTCTGATGCAGTTAGCCTAAAGATACAGCAGATTTCAGATTTCTAAATGTCTTGTTTTCCAAATACATACAAGGAAAAGAGAGCCAGCTGATTAAAAAAAGAAGACCCATTAAATATCAAAAAGCACACCCAGAGGGTTTATCTTTTAGTCCATTAATGCAATCTTGGATGCAGGTTGGATGTGAATTCTTAAGAGAGGAATCATCTTTCACACCCACAGCAGGAGCATTTAGAGAATGATCCCTGTGGATCATTTTGTAGTGAAATATGGGCATTATTGTTTTGCCTTAGAGAGCAGTGACTTTTTCTTGTGAGAACAAACAAGAAACCAAAATTACAAAGTTACATTCAAACACGTGGGGTGACGGCTTACAGTGAATTGAAAGAGGACACAAAGTAGCCTCCAGGATCTCAAGAAGCTGTCACATTGTTGCAGTATACTCAGATAAAAACATTCAGAGAACATAACTCCCTAACTCCCCGGCCTCTAAAGGTTTGTAGTGTGGAACACACACACACACACACACACACACACACACACACACACACACACACACACACACACACACACACACACACACACACACACACACACACACACACAAAACAACTTTTAAGTGCAACCAATCACCAAGAGGTTTTGTAATGTGGAAAATTTTACCAGAGGCATCAGATGCAGCCCGTTTGATCTTGTGAGCTGTGTTCCTGTGCTGCTTTGTTTGTTTTTGTAGTTGTGTGTGTGTGTGTCCATGAGTTTGTGAATCTCTGGAGGATGATAAGCAAGGGATTTAGGCCATGGATTTCTAGGTTATACCTAAAAGCCACCTGTCTGTCTAAAACACAGTGTTCATGTGACTGGAGAGGAAATCTCTTTCTCTCTCTCTTTCCGTCTGTGTCATCCTAAAAAAAAACAAAATAACCTACTTTTCTCGCAATAAAAAGCCCGAGCCCACTGCTGACTGTTGCCATCTGTCCTTTTAATTTTCCTGAGTAAATCTTTAAGTTATTCAGAGATGCAGGTTTAACATTCACCAAGGTCTTTTAGCGAAAAATGCTGACACACTTCAAACATTAAAATCCCACAGAGCCAAATTAGCCCATGAAAAGCCTGTGTGGCAGTATGTTATTTAGACTCATTCACAACAAACTTTCAGAGTTTAAGTGACAGTCTAACTTCCATCTTTTTATTTTTTAGCATAATGATAACTGCAGGGTAGAATATTTCAGCCTGCTTTTAAAGAAAAACAGTTTTAAAGAAGCAATGCTAAACTCAGCGCTTGCTGTTGTCACAAAATGCCTCATTATCCCATAACTTCTTCAGCAGTCAAAATATTACACGCGAAAAGGAGACGTTTCAACTGTGGCCCTGCAGTTTATGGTTTATTGTGCACATGTACAGGGTGAATTTAAAGAATCAAGAAACCAGCTGTATGATTGAAAGTGGTCTCACATTTTTTTGTTTTAACATTTTTACATAAACAGAGCGAGCACAGTGTGTGACAGTCTGCTATGCTTCGAACAGGTGAACTGCTGTCTGTGTCTGTCAGTGAAAAGAAGCCTTTTATTTCAGGTCATTAATATTATTTGGCTAAGGTAATGCTTTTGTGCTTTTGTGTATGTTTGTAGGTAGACCATGCAACTTAATCCCTCGCACTTACCAGGCCAGTTGTCCCTGCTCTGCTGCTTTCCAGAATGTGCAGCCTCCTCATCTGCAGAAGTCCAAAGAGAGCGCCTTTACTCATAGCCAGATACACTCTCTGTCTGAAGTCTGTTTACCAATCCTTATGATATTTTGCACCTCTTAACGTCACATATGATCATTTTAATACTTTTCATTTATTGACTTGTAGTGGTTAGCCAAATCCTAACCACTAGAATACCAGGGAGCTATGGGAGACGTCACCCAACTATATTTAGTGGAATATCTGGAATTTATAGTATGTAATGAGCAGTGTTGGTCAAGTTACTTGAAAAAAGTAATCAGTAACTAATTTCTGATTACTTCCCCCAAAAAGTAATCCCGTTACTTTACTGATTACTTATTTTCAAAAGTAATCAATTACTTAGTTACTTAGTTACTTTTTAAAAACACGATTTACAGCCTGAAGAGGTGATAAAGCGATAGATCTTTCAGCCCAATTCTACTTTTTCTGCATAATCCATCATACAAAATGTAATCAAATGGAAAAGTATCTTTTTTTTAACTTGTTTCATCAGTTTTAATCTTTTAACTTTATGCATCAAGCAAAAATTTAATTATATGCAACATTCTCTGACTTGAATAAATTAGTTTAACATTTAAACCTATTTTCTGCACATCCCAGCACATAAAATAAAATATTTTTTGTGTTTACACTCAGTCTTTCAAATAGATGCAAGTAAAACACAGCAGAAAATAAGTAAAGTCAAAGACTCAGCGGTCCTGTTGCTCTATTTTCACCTGTAAAGCAGGACTGGGGTAGGTGGAGGTTTACCCTGGTGCAGGTGTGCTGCGGTCAGTTGAAGAATCCGCGAATTTCTCTGTGAATTTCCCATTACGTCGTTGCGCACTCGGTGCTTGTTTAGGGGTTTTTTTCGCTGTAAAAAGAAGTTTTCTTCCCACGCACAACGGACACTAATGTTTTTGTCACTTTTTATGGAATCAAACTCAAAGTAAGGTCAGTACTTCCACGCTTTAAACGCTGCACGCTCATACTCTCTCCCACAATCGATATATGATCCATTGTTGATCTGCACACAGCTGTTGCCACTAACGGCGCACTCGCTTACATCACTGTCGTGAGACATTCTCGCAAAAAATCACGGTTTTAGTAACGCAATAACGCAGCGTTCCTACGGGAATGTAACAGTAATCTAATTACCGTTTTTGCAATAGTAATCCCTTAATTTACTCGTTACTTGAAAAAAGTAATCAGATTACAAGTAACGCGTTACTGCCCATCTCTGGTAATGAGTGTGGTGCAGGTTCAACTCACTGGAAACTATATCAGTTACACCCTGCTAGTAGTGGGCGAAACCGCTAAAATATGGTTAGACTGTGGTCTTAAAGGGACGGACATAGTCAGCACCAGTACTGACTTAGATTGTTGTGTTTAAGCCAATAAAAATGCCTCCTACACCACTCCACCATTAGCAGCCACCTGAACTGTTGATAAAAGGTAGGATGCATCCACGGTTTTATGATGTTTACACAATCAAAACCAGGCAATGCTTTTCTGACCTTCTGTTGAATACATGCTGGTTTTACATATTACACATACTATTATAAACATCTATTATAAACACCTGCATGCATTTGCATTGCTATGCAGATGATAACCAGCTATGTTTATCTATGTAGCATAGTTCTCATGAATTCAGACAGAATTTAGGTTATTTGGCTCTAAAAACAAGCAAACTCAGCACCACGTGTCTTAACAGATACTGACTTTGGATGGCATTACCTTGGCCTTGAGCAACACTTTGAGAAATCTTAGGGTCATCTTTGATTAGGATATGCAAATATTAAACAAATATGTAGGCCTTCTTTCTTTTATCTGTGCATTATTGTTAAAATTAGAAACCTCCATTCAGAGAAATGCTGAAAAACGAATGTGTGCGTTCATTACTTTTAGTCTGGACTGCTGGAGTTCATTACTATCAGATTGTTCTAAAAGTTCCCTGAAAATTCTTCAGTCAGTCCAAAATGCTGCAGTGGAGAGGCGAGACAAACTCTGTCTCTCTAGTTTTAGGTTTAAAACTTTTCTTTTTGATAAAGCTTATAAAGCATTCTCCAGTTATACTGCTAGAGGGTCAGTCTGCTGTAGGACCGGCCACTTTATCTCCACTCACTTTTCTTTTCACTCACCAGGTGTTTATATCACCACTGCAGCATGCCATTAAATCTATGTCTCCTCACCTTCCTTAGTCTCTGTTTTGTTCTGTCACCCTGTGCACTCTTTTTTCCCCTTTCCCCTCATCGCTCAACCAGCCCTCTCTGACAAGTCCAATTTTTTTTCCCACTTTTTCACATTTTATTCTACAAGTTCTCACATTTTGTAACATATATAACTATATACTCTCAACCTTATGGGCAGACCTCTCTGTGACTAATGAACAGATTCTCTCTGCTCTCTGTCACTGGGGCAGTTGAGATTGGGGTGTTGCTGCTTATCATTTGCACATTTCTTTGGTTAATTACTCTTTAACTTATTACAGTCTGTTTATGATGAGATGCTAAAATTTTATGTGACATTATTTATGTGTTTAGGTTGGCATAACGCACCACAACAAATGAAATAGACATTGTTTAAAGCCCCTTCTGTTGCTTTCAAAATGTTTATGTTCATGTACATACATGTTCATGCACTCACATGTAATAATCTAGTCTAGTCACAATAACACAGTAAAGCCTTAGGGACAATTCTTCATGATGCAAAATAATTATCGATATAATTTATAGCTGAAAAGGATTTTAAAAATTGTGTGTGTTTGTGTGGGGTTTTCCCTTCACCAAGCCTAATAATTTATCTTTCTTTTTCATCACTAGGTCCTCAGGTTCCTGAGATTGTTTACAAACCTGTGCAGTGAACATAACACTGACCTCTATAGTTAAGGGAAAAGTCTAGACACCGGGATTTGCATTGCAAATTTCCACCACAGGATCCACTGGCACACCTGTCAAGGACACCCACCATCAGCTTAAACTGATTAAAATTGTATTCTCTCTTCACTCATTTGTTCTGCCAGTGGTGGGCATCTCACAGCACTGTGCTTTTTACACTTTGTGCAGTGTAAAAGCCAGATGTCAGTTTAACTCAAATGTAGTGAAAAAAAATCTAATTTGTTGACATAATTTCTGGAAGGCCCAGTCCACCCGATTTCACCACTTGCAGATATAATGAAATTTTTAGTGCACAGGCGTAAAATGGGTTCTTCCAGCCATACAGATCTGAATATTCTCCACGGTGGAGTTTTAATAATCTATTACAGACTGAGAAGTGTTTCAAAATTTCAAGGTGAACAGGTGGCCACTTCACATTCACATTTATAGACTAAGGTTTGAAATAGTTTAAAGAAAGGTATATTTGTAGCTCACCCTCAGCACCGCATGGAGAATGAAACAGGAAGCAAAGTCAAAAAGAAATGTCTGAGCTGCCAGAAAAGCTGTAACGAAAATTCACTGAAGTGCCCAAAGTCAATTACTGCAGTGAGACATTCAAAACAACTGTCTAACGGTGCAACAGTTAATCAAATGTCAAATTAACATCTGGAAAACAGAAATTTTGCACCATGAAATGACTGATTAGCTCTGGGAAAGCATTTCTACATACCATGCACTGCAGTCAGTGTGTTTATGCACAGAGGGAGGTATAATTAATAAATAAAATGGTAAATGGTCTGTATTTGTACAGCACTTTTCTAGTCCCTAAGGACCCCAAAGCACTTTACACAACCAGTCATCCACCCATTCACACACACATTGGTGATGGCAAGCTACATTGTAGCCACAGCCAACCTGGGGCGCACTGACAGATGCGAGGCTGGCGCCACCAGGCCCTCTGACCACCACCAGTAGGCAACGGGTGAAGTGTCTTGCCCAAGGACACAACGACCGAGACTGTCCAAGCCGGGGCTCGAACCGGCAACCTTCCGATTACAGGCGAACTCCCAACTCTTGAGCCACGATCGCCCGTAATAGGAGCTATATTGGTATTATGGTTTCCAAAATAGCAACAGTTATGCACCACTAATGTGCACCTTTATAGCAGTATGGAGACCAGCTCTCATAAGATCAAAGCTGAACTTATTATGAAACACAAACACAAATGAGCTTACTATTAAAGAGGTTAGATGATACTATTCCTTACAATGAAAATACAAATGCAAATCTTTACAAAAGTACCTTGACATTTTTAAGCTAAACCACATTGCTACTGACCTAACTGAAGAGATGAATAGCCAAAATAGAAAGCAATCAGCTAGTTAGTGTTTATAGATCAAATGAAAAAAAGAGAACTAGCTAGGCTGGCTCCAGTAATGAAATTAGAAACATAAAAATGTTAATCCAAAAATCCCATTGATCTGATCATTATCTGATCCAGATGAACAGAATAAATTTTGGGGATATTTCCTTACCTGGATTATTGAGCATGAATTAAGACTTAGATGTTGCTTTTTACCTATATATATATATATATATATATATATATATATATACACCAGCTACTGGTAGACAGGACAATCAGCCGAGACTGCAAGACCAGACTGACCAACCTGTGCACTGCCTGGATTGATTACAAGAAGGCCTATGACTCAATGCCCCACAGCTGGATACTGGAATGCCTAGAATTGTACAAGATCAATGGGACCCTAAGAGCCTTCATCAGGAACTCAATGGGGATGTGGCGTACAACACTAGAGGCCAACTCCAAGCCCATAGCACAAGTCACCATCAAGTGCGGGATCTACCAAGGAGATGCTCTGTCCCCACTGCTGTTCTGCATAGGCCTGAACCCCCTCAGTGAGATCATTAACAAGACTGGCTACGGATACCGACTACGGAACGGAGCAGTTGTCAGCCACCTCCTGTACATGGATGACATCAAGCTGTATGCCAAGAGTGAACGAGACATCGATTCACTGATCCACACTACCAGGCTATACAGCAATGACATTGGAATGTCGTTCGGACTGGAGAAGTGTAGTCGGATGGTAACAAAGAGAGGGAAGGTAGTCAGAACTGAGGGGATTGAACTACCAGAAGGCAACATTGCAGACATAGAGGACAGTTACAAGTACCTGGGGATCCCGCAGGCAAATGGGAACCATGAAGAGGCCGCTAGAAAAGCTGCAACCACCAAGTACCTGCAGAGGGTCAGGCAAGTCCTGAGGAGTCAGCTGAATGGTAAGAACAAGATCCGGGCCATCAACACGTACGCCCTGCCCGTGATCAGGTACCCTGCTGGGGTAATAGGCTGGCCAAAGGAGGAGATAGAAGCCACTGACATAAAGACAAGAAAGCTCCTTACCATGCATGGAGGGTTTCACCCCAAGTCCAGCACCCTGAGGCTGTACGCTAAGCGGAAGGAAGGGGGCCGGGGACTGGTGAGTGTCAGCACCACAGTCCAGGATGAGACAAGGAACATCCAAGAATACATTGGGAAGATGGCCCCAACTGACCGAGTGCTCAGTGAATACCTCAGGCAGCAGAAACCCAAGAAAGAGGAGGGAGACGAGGAACCATCATGGAAGGACAGGCCCCTGCACGGTATGTACCACCGGCAGATAGAGGAGGTGGCTGATATCCAGAAATCCTACCAGTGGCTGGACAAAGCTGGACTGAAAGACAGCACAGAGGCACTAATCATGGCAGCACAAGAACAAGCTCTGAGCACAAGATCCATAGAGGCTGGGGTCTATCACACCAGGCAAGACCCCAGGTGCAGGCTGTGTAAAGATGCCCCAGAGACAATCCAGCACATAACAGCAGGGTGCAAGATGCTAGCAGGCAAGGCATACATGGAACGCCATAACCAAGTGGCCGGCATAGTGCACAGGAACATCTGTGCCGAGTATAACCTGGAAGTCCCGAGGTCAAAATGGGAGATGCCCCCAAGGGTGGTGGAGAATGACCGAGCTAAGATCCTGTGGGACTTCCAGATATATACGGACAAAATGGTGGTGGCTAACCAACCGGACATAGTGGTGGTAGACAAACAGAAGAAGACGGCCGTAGTGATCGATGTAGCGGTTCCGAATGACAGCAATATCAGGAAGAAGGAACACGAGAAGCTGGAGAAATACCAAGGGCTCAGAGAAGAGCTCGAGAGGATGTGGAGGGTGAAGGTAACGGTGGTCCCCGTGGTAATCGGAGCACTAGGTGCGGTGACTCCCAAGCTAGGCGAGTGGCTCCAGCAGATCCCGGGAACAACATCGGAGATCTCTGTCCAGAAGAGCGCAGTCCTGGGAACAGCTAAGATGCTGCGCAGGACCCTCAAGCTCCCAGGCCTCTGGTAGAGGACCCGAGCTTGAAGGATGAACCGCCCGCAGGGGCGTGCTGGGTGTTTTTTTATATATATATATATATATATATATATATATATATATATATATACTGTTGCAGTTTATCCTAGGACAATTTGATGTCACTTGTTTCATGTTGTAAGTCATGGCTGCAATCAGAAAAAGCAAAAACAACATAATCAACATACAAAAAAAACCAAACATTTAAACGTCACATTTATTATTTTCTAATTAATTAAAATGTGAGAGAACAGTTTTTAAAAATAACATGAATAACATTAACCCCCAGAGGTTAAAGGATGTGCTGAGAAAAAAATTAACTGTTTTTAAAGACAAACTTATTATTTTCAGACAATATTTTAAGCTGACTTTGACCCACACTGCAGTTGTTCACACACTGAAAACATAGTCGTTCTTATGCAAACATCCTGTTTATCAGTTTAATTGCAAGGACTTCTCGTGGTGAGGGCAGCTCAGGATAGGCCTGCACTCACAAACAAACAAGAAGAAAAAAATCTACAAAATGCAGAGCAGGTTTTGTACATTGACAGTCCTTCAAAGCAAAAAAACTGTAATACACAATTACGCTGCACAGGCTCACATTTGAAATCAAACATAGTTACATGATTCAAGGATTTTCATGTAAATACATGAATAATATTTGTTATAAAAAAATAAGCAACCATTTGTTGTCCAACCACATTTCCAAGACCTTGGAAAATGTGGAGAACTATTTAATGAAAACACTTGAAAAAAGATAACAGAAATAAAACAGGGTAGATACTAACACTGAAATAAAAATGGACAATAAAAAGGCAGACTGAACATCAGCTTGTTTGTTCACAAGCCTCTCAGTTTGTTTTAGAGCAGCTGATGTGTGAATGATGTTGTGTGTCCCGGGTCACATTTGGAGGGTTGTATTATCCACCCCACTGTGGCAATGTTTGGAGATATTTGACTGTGACATCGTCTGACTGTCCCAGCTCTTCACTGACCCTGTAGACACTTAAACTTTGTAAATATAAAGCACTTGAATAAAGAGCTACATAAAGAGGTAGAAGCTGTGTCATCCAGATTCCACACATGCATGCTTGCACGTATCTCACGTATCTCACGTCTCATGTTTCTAGGTTTTCTTTCTGAAATCAGACAGCTTCTGCCCAGAGTAGCAGAGCATTGATCGTTGTATCAACATACGTGAAAGGCCTCTGTCATGATGTCAATTTGGCCTCTATTTTTAAACTTTGACAACTGATCCAGCCATTAAGCCAAAGGCCGTCATCCTTATCTCTTTTTATTGTCTTGTGCAGCACAACCTCATTGTTCACTTATCACTCCTGGGCAGCTATGTGAGTCAGGGTTACTTAAACGAGCTGTTTGGCTGCCTTGAGCGCCATCCGATCTTTACAGTGGACTTGGGGAAAATATTATGCTTCTGCAAGAGTAATTTGAGTCTGTTACCAGTAATCCTGTAAGACTGTAGGATGCAGAGATGAAATGACAACCGCAGCCAGAGTACCCAGGATCCTCCTGCTCTCCTTTAACCTGTGGCCTACTTTCAATGAGAAAAGAATGCTCCCTCTGTGGTTCAATTCAATTCAATTCAATTTTATTTATATAGCGCCAAATCACAACAAAAGTCGCCTCAAGGCGCTTCATAGATACAGAGAAAAACCCAACAATCATATGACCCCCTATGAGCAAGCACTTTGGCAACAGTGGGAAGGAAAAACTCCCTTTTAACAGGAAGAAACCTCTGGCAGAACCAGGCTCAGGGAGGGGCGGGGCCATCTGCTGCGACCGGTTGGGGTGAGAGAAGGAAGACAGGATAAAGACATGCTGTGGAAGAGAGCCAGAGGTTAATAACAGATATGATTCAATGCAGAGAGGTCTAGTAACACATAGTGAGTGAGAAAGGTGACTGGAAAGGAAAAACGTAATGCATCATGGGAATCCTCGGCAGCCTAAGTCTATTGCAGCTTAACTAAGGGAGGATTCAGGGTCACCTGGTCCAGCCCTAACTATATGCTTTAGCAAAAAGGAAAGTTTTAAGCCTAATCTTGTTTACACAAGTCAGAGGACGCTCAACACGTTAGAGGGAAATCAAAGTCAGGTAACAGTATGTTCAGAGTGGTTCAAATATTGGGAATACAAATATGAATTTATGTGATTTTTCTGAATACACTTATTTTGTTTGGTCCATTACATCACAATTATCCTCTATAACACGAATGCCAGAAGAATTATTATGCGGAGAGCTTCTTGTTTCTCTGTTTTTAATTAGTGTTTAATCAAATATGCACATATTTTAAGCAAACTCCATGCTGCTGATAAGAGCAATGCTCCTTGTTGTCCTTAGCGCTGAATCATCACATTGAGCCTGTTCTCAAAGATGGGTGTTCATCAAAATACCCGCGTGACAAAAACAGCAGCAAACAATAGACAAGAGAAGGTACATGGAGGAAAAACTGCATCAGCAATAAAAGAAGTCCAATAAAATGATAACAGAGCTGGATTCTGGGGTAAAATTCCTGGAAGTCTCAATTTCTGGCCAAAGTTACAACATGCAGTGCTTGTAAAATGTTATTTTAACTAATCATTATACCCTACTCTTATGAAATACTCTATAAATGCTCTTTTTAAAAAAGGAACTATCTTTTTTTTTTATAACTGAAGCATGGACCAGGGCAATAAGGTGGTTTTAATAATTTATCCTGTGGTGTGCTCGGACGGCAGACTGAGGGTGGTTGACACTGACAGGCTCAATAAACTGATCAGCAAGACCAGCAACACTGTGGGCGTGAAGCTTAACTTTCTGACTCTTTCTCTTAACTTTCTAACAGTGTTTTATAATTGCAGCCAACACTGGACAATATTTCCCACCCTTTCCATCTCCTGCTGGACAGCTACAGGAGCTCACTCAGTGACAGATTCGACCACGATGCACCACAGAACTTCAGGAAATCCTTCTTGCCTGTGGCCACCACTTAACACCTGGTCTATTTCTTGTTAGAATTTCTTGTAATATTTTGTTTACATCGTATGCAGTGTTGTTCAGTTTTTAATATCTAATGTAACAGTGTACTCTGAGCGTATTTGTTTTATTTATTGATATATAGAGTTCAAATTTTTCATCTTTCATATTTATATTTGAGTACTTAGAGGACTGTGATTCTGATTTAGCATCTGTTATCACTGAAGCTCTGCAGAACATGAGTCACTTTTGTGCAGTGGGTTAGTTTTCATCTAATTACAGGTTACTGGAAACAGGATCTGTTAAGTGTTTACACGTACAGTACATGCACTAAAGAATATGTGCTCAGCTGCTGCACATACACTACAGCTCACACACTCACCCAAGTGCAACCAGCATGAAAAGAGGGACATGTTACGTCACTGGACAGTCATAGTGTTTCTTGGGGATTTGGTGTACCAGGTCACACATTCAATAATAGCTGGGCAATGAAGTAGGCAAAGAAACAGACACAATTGACCAACAAGTCCAGTTCAATTTGTTGTGTTTCTGGACATCGCTATCTTGACTGTTGTGCGAATGTTGCACTGAAAAGGTTTAGGGCCGCTGTTTGAAGGCTTGTGTTTTTGTTTCAGAAGAGAATCAATCAATCAAATCAACGATTATCAAAAACTCTGTTGAAGCTTTACAGATTGTTTGGTATTGGCAGTGGCTCTGAGAAGCAAGAAAAGCTGAAAACATAAGGTCAAAGACAAAACAATCAAAAGAGATTGAAAAGATTATCAAGTCACACAATGACAAGAAAATTACAAAGGCATGAATAGACAAGCGGATCAATTTTGAAACCAAGTCCTGGATAACTCAGACACCAAAATATAACTTGAAAAGCAAGAAATGCTCTGAGCAGCAGAAACATTTATCCGAAGTAAAGCCTGTCTGCAAGAATTTCTTATTTTTCCTGGGTCAACAAAATCACAAGCAATAAAAGCAGGATCACCTTGAAGCCACAGCTTTTCTTTAAGATAACACTCCGGCGCATAGTAAGTGGGTTGCTTTAAGTAATACTTTTCCATTCTAATTGATTGCACATTGTCAATATCTCACATACACGTACATAACAAAGATGCTAGACCAAGTGTCTTTATCTTCCAGTGAGTGAATGACCTGAGCCTGAGCTGTATAATTATGAAACTGGGATAAATGCCAAAGTATTACACGACAATATGCTCATTCGCTAAAAGATAGAACAACATTATGAGGTTTCAATTGCATTTAACCTTACTGTCATGGTCATGAGTGTTTTTTGCCCAGTGTTTTGTGCTTTTTGGTCATTCAAGTGTTATGATTAAATATATTCAGGTTGTTTATTAGTTTGCCTGTGGTTCATATTTTCACCTTTGTATCTTTCCACTTAGTTTCTTTTTTGTGATTTTCTTTTCAGTCCTGCTTTAGTCTCCTTTTGTAATTTGTAGTCATAGTTAAGTCCCTGAGTTTGTTTTTGTTCTCTGTCAAGTCCATGTTTCTGTTCCCGAGTTAAGTTACAGTCTGTTTTATTTTGTCCACTGTCATCTGTCCTCACAGATGTCTGTTGTTTGCTCTCATCGCCTTTTTGTATTTATTCCCTCAGTTTGACTCTGTTCATCCCTCATCATTCTGTGTCTTTCTGCTTTTGTTTCTTCTTCCTGGCCAGCCTTTTTTCCGTATTTTGTTCCCATTAAAGCTTCTTTTTTTGTTATGCATTTGGGTCCAAATCCTGCCTGCCACACATGACTCTTACATTTAACTTTATAATGAAGCATTTAACAAGGGATCAGATGGAAATTAGCCAATTCTGTTTCATATTTTTGTTCATCGGTGACCACTATGCCTGGAGCTGAATAAATTAAATGGACCACAAGAAAATAAATACTAAAAATAATTATACTAATACCAAAAATGTTAAAGATTTAACATATTTATATGTCAAATATGTTAGTTTTTATATTTTAGTTATTTTTCAGATATTTAGTATTACTGTATCATGTAATGTATTTATTATTTTTATTGTCAGAAAGCTGATAGGAAGACTGACCCTATCATCTTATCTGTCCATTCATTTGTAATGAAAGCAATTGACCAAATAGTTTAGTGCTACATAGCACGAAGACATGAGACACCATGAAGTCATTGCATATGGTGGATGTTTGTTCACAAAATGTGACATACAATGTCTTACACCCTGCAGCAACTTAACTTTTTCAACTGAGCTCTCACTCTATGTGCTCTGCAGCAACACGAAGAGCCTCCTGGCTTCAGCTAAATGTTAACAGAGAAGAAAATACACGCTGTTTAACCACATTTGTGAACCTGTCGTACATGCTGACTAAGGCAGCAGTCAGTCATGATCTAATGAAGCTCATGAGAAGATAACAAAGAATCGAAGCTTTTCCACACTTCCACTTTCTCACACTGTCAAGCTGATTGTGACATCACAGATCTAGTCCAATTATTTTTCACCCAGCTTTCTTCAGGCCAATCAGCATTCACTGTGTATCTGTCATCCTCGCTTGCAGACATCTTCGTGCTACCGAGCTCCTTCACATCACCACCTCTCCCTCCTCACTCGGTCTCCATTCAAGCCACCATCTTCATCTACACCACCATCGTCTAGGCTCCCTATCACCGATGGGACTCTGTTCTGCTGTGATAGGACATCAAAGTTTAACCGCCAAATACCTTAAACACGGATAAAACACGTTCAATTCCTTCCTATTATCTCTCTCTTTTTATACAGTTTTATACAGAAAATACTTCTTTGCACTGCTTTTGATTATACTATTGTGATAAAGCTGTGGTGTGTCTAGGTTCAGGTTCATGCCAGATGGCCGTCCCTCCCTGAGCCTGGTTCTGCTGGTTTCATCCTGTTAAAGGGAGTTTTTCCTTCCCGTTGTCACCATCTGGGAGACTGATTGAGGGAGTTTTCTTTGTATTATCATAGGGTCTTAGTATAATGAAATGTTCTTCACAATTTTAAACTGAAAAACATTATTCTGACATTATTTCACATTTTATATACATCTTTTGCATGCAAAAGATTGGTGAATCTCTGCTCATCTTTATGTCTGAGAAACTCACTTTTTTTGTCCCTCTTACTATTCCAGCCTTTTGTTAAAAATAACCTAAAAAAAAAAAAAAGTTGTGTTACTGCATTTAAAATCACAATGAGCTAATATTTGTCTTATTTTCTTAGTTATAACATTTGTTTTCCTTACTTTATTGGAATTAAGTCAGTTTTTAAAATCATTGCATTTTGTTTTTTATTTACATTTAAAAGACTGTCTCAACTTTAAAAGTGGGTTTCTATATGTTATTATTATAGTTTTAGCATTGTATTCTAGCTGACTGAGCTGACTGGTTGAATGAAGTTCTTGAAGATCTTTGTTCTCTGGTCAGCAGTCGTGGGTTCAACCACATTAATGGTCATATTACATGTTGCCCTAGTATATTTAAGAAAGACACAGAAGCTCTCCCTGGGGCCCACTTAGGACATCAGTGTCAACACATAATGTGCCCTTGTACACAAAAAAACATAAGATGAAGCAGTCATTCAGCAACAATCCCTGGCAAACCCAGGATTGCACTGAAAATAGTACTTTGTTTCACTACGTAATTCAATCCCACCAGTACTCGGTGGTTGATGATGTATCCAGTTTAAGTAATTGGTTCAATTGATAAGAAGACAATAAGGATGACTTGCTAATAAAATGTCAGTTTATGTTTGTATTTAGTTCCTGAGAAAAACTAAATACTGGGAAACTCTATGTTACAGTTTCTAGATTATTTGTCCACATAGCATTTGAAATCCTAAAGGGAGGAAAGTGTATTAACTTTCCTAGCCCTACAAAGGTTTACACAGCTGAGGTTTCTAGTTTCACACTCCTCTTTACTGAGCCACAGGCCATTTAAGGACTCAAAAAGTAAGGCAACACAAAAAGACCCTTAAATTTAGACCTTGTGTTTCAGTGGACAAATGAATTATCACCATATAGGCAGCTATTTTAGTTATTCTTCAGCCTGCATTTCCAGCTACATATACAGCAGGTTTGTAGTAAGAAAAAAGTCTGTTGAGTCTTTGTCATGTATTTAATACTCACTTAAATGGTGTGTTTAGTTTTGGAAAGGAAAAGAAAAGAAAAGAAAAGAGAAAAGAAAAGAAGAAGAATGGGCATGTCTGCTAACTTTATTACTGCTAACATTAATAGCACCCACAGCCAGATCCCACACAACACGTCGTGCTTGTTACTTTCAGTATTTAATGCTTTTTGTGTGCTGCTTGTACAACAAGCATGCAGCTGTCACAGTAAAAAGGATTTCTCCAAATTATCTATTTGATCAAACTAGTGAAGTAAATCCTCTGTATTAATGTCATGACTGAAAACTTTAAGCAACTGAGTTGCAGCAAAGTGATAAGGGAATGAATTTCTTTCTTTTTATATCTTTCTAAACAGCAATTTAAATGTATTTGTAATGTTTATTTAAAATGTGGGGGACAAAGACTTCCCTCCCAGTTCCAAGCTGTCATGAGACATCTGTCTCTGGAAATCATAAGTCCATATAAATGCCAAACCTGCACTCTCTTCCATTTATTATATTTCCATTTGTTTATTTGTTCAATAGCAAGTGCATTAAAAATATTAACTTAAGCTCCTGACTGGGTTTAGTTTGATAAATAGTTGAGTGTTGTGTTCTTTAAAGACTAATAGCATCCTCTTTTTTTGTTTCTATTCACTAGAAATTTATTTTTTGTATTTTTTATATTTATTATTTAATTATTGTATAGCAGTAGTTTACACAGAATAATTTGACAGCTCCATGGGAACTGCACCATGGTGGAGTAATATCAAGCTCTATTTGTCAAGGAAATGTTTTGCACTGCTGATCATACGATCTTTATAGTGTCAGAAATGAGAAGCACTGAACTTATTTATTATTTATTGAAACCATGAAATGCTTCTTGCAGTCAGGTCGTAGATTTTCCTGCTTTTTTTTTTTTCACTCTTCGGTTGATTAAGAATAATTCTTCTCTCCAGCCACCCCGAAACTAAGGTTGTTATGGATAAAATAACACATCCATCAATGACTAAGAGATACATAACAGTAGATATTAGGCAGCTGCCTTTGAAGTCATTATAGATGAAGAATGAATTCATGGATCTAGTGCTAAAAGAACTTTTAAGATTGCTCCTGCTTGGAGAGGAAGATATGCCAGCATCACTCCCATATGCAAGTGTTAAATTTCAGGTTATGGTTTGCACCCATTTTGCCTCATATAAAGACTGTGCATCAAATTAAGTCAGATATAATGTATTTATCCCAAAACTTGGAAAAATTATTGTTTCACAGCAGTCAAAACTGGAAGAAAACAGGTTAAATACATTCAAACAGCTCAATATATTAAATACATAATAATCCAACAAGGTCAAAATTACTGGAAATGTTTTGCTAGCTGTTCATTAAGAAGGTGGGGCGGGTGAGGCAGGGTGTAGAGGGTGAGGCTGGGTTGTTTACATATTTGCTAAGTTATTTATTTATCTATTTACTTATTAATTTCTTTAGCCCCACACACAGGTGCATAATTATCTGCTACCGTGCTACCAGAAAAGGCTTTCAACCTGATTCCTTAGTATTAGAGTTCATCAAAGCCCGAGCCAGCATCCACTAACCTGCCACCGATTCCTCAGTCATCACAGGTCAACACTCAGAGAGGCAGCACCACCTCTGCTCTCTGTCACCTTCACCCAGCCACTTCAATGATGACACAGTGTGAGAAGTAGGCCTCTGCTTAGATTGCGAGTGGATTCTCCAGAAATTATTCCTTATCAGACATTTAATTTGCTCCCTAGCTACAGAACCAATTGAATTATTTATACTCAGCACTACGTATAAAAGAATTTTTTTTACCTGCTATCTTTGGCATTCTCTTTGAAGTGTTGTAAAAAATTATGTTGACGTAATTGCTTGTGGTTTATTACTTTCTTCATCTAGATGCATGTTTCTTCAGAGGTAAGTAGAATAATGCTATTATTCTGTACTAATATAAAAATAGGAATGCCGTGGTTCCAAGATCAACAGATGTCAACATTAAAAGCAAACAAGTGAACCAAAACAAAAACAAAATAAAACAAACAAACAAAACTATAAAATGTTCTGAGTGTGTTCAACAAAATACAAAGACTTTTTTGTGTTACCATGCAGGCATGATCAACACACAAGACTCATGTGTGATGATTATATTCTGCATTTCATGACGTTTCACATTATAAAACTACTTGACCCGGGGTGGTTTGTTCGCCTGGTCGATAATATCACATTTTCACCTCACTGTTCAAGACTAATGATATATTCAGTTATTACCAAATCCAATGTAATTCCACCAGTAAATGTTTTGTTGTTTGTCAGTGTTAGAGTTTGTATTGTTGATTGTTATTTATGCTTAGAAATATTTAACCATAGATGCTTAGAGGTGTATAATCAATTGTGTAATGATAAGTTGTGTGATCTTTAACAGGCTACAGAGGCTTGGTGTGCATTCCACACTAGAATGCACACCTACATCCTGGGAGCACGGGAAGAGGTCGCATCTTGTTTTAATTGTTTTATGGTAGGATTAACGTAGCTACGTCTGTTCTAGTCTAAGTGCTTTTCTGTTTAGATGAACTGCTGGACTTCCTCACCGGGGGGGGGGTCTAGTCTACCCTCTTCCTGACCAAGGATGTTTGACCCTTTGATCAGCAACACACACACACACACACACACACACACACACACACACACACACACACACACACACACACAGGCAAGGTACTCTTTGTTTGTATGTAGACGTCGTATGTTAATGAACCTATGCATATTCATGTAACCTCAATAAAAGGACAGTGTTACGGGAGGACGGACGAGAGCGACTGGGGTCAAGCGAAGGGACGGCGCTCTGTCCGGTCTCTCCCGTGCACGAGTAACATGAAGAACTTTGCCTATTTGTGTCTTGCTTAGCAGTGTAATTATATTGTCTTCAACGTTCCAGCGGATGGGTTCAAGCTACAAACCTATCAGTCAGTGGATCCGATTTTGATAGTAATTACCTGATCACTGTGGGGACCAGAGGAAACAGGATACAGTACAGTGCTGGTTTCATCCTGTTAAAGGGAGTTTTTCCTTCCCGTTGTCACCATCTGGGAGACTGATTGAGGGAGTTTTCTTTGTATTATCGTAGGGTCTTAGTATAATGAAATGTTCTTCACAATTTTAAACTGAAAAACATTATTCTGACATTATTTCACATTTTATATACATCTTTTGCATGCAAAAGATTGGTGAATCTCTGCTCATCTTTATGTCTGAGAAACTCACTTTTTTTGTCCCTCTTACTATTCCAGCCTTTTGTTAAAAATAACCTAAAAAAAAAAAGTTGTGTTACTGCATTTAAAATCACAATGAGCTAATATTTGTCTTATTTTCTTAGTTCTAACATTTGTTTTCCTTACTTTATTGGAATTAAGTCAGTTTTTAAAATCATTGCATTTTGTTTTTTATTTACATTTAAAAGACTGTCTCAACTTTAAAAGTGGGTTTCTATATGTTATTATTATAGTTTTAGCATTGTATTCTAGCTGACTGAGCTGACTGGTTGAATGAAGTTCTTGAAGATCTTTGTTCTCTGGTCAGCAGTCGTGGGTTCAACCACATTAATGGTCATATTACATGTTGCCCTAGTATATTTAAGAAAGACACAGAAGCTCTCCCTGGGGCCCACTTAGGACATCAGTGTCAACACATAATGTGCCCTTGTACACAAAAAAACATAAGATGAAGCAGTCATTCAGCAACAATCCCTGGCAAACCCAGGATTGCACTGAAAATAGTACTTTGTTTCACTACGTAATTCAATCCCACCAGTACTCGGTGGTTGATGATGTATCCAGTTTAAGTAATTGGTTCAATTGATAAGAAGACAATAAGGATGACTTGCTAATAAAATGTCAGTTTATGTTTGTATTTAGCTCCTGAGAAAAACTAAATACTGGGAAACTCTATGTTACAGTTTCTAGATTATTTGTCCACATAGCATTTGAAATCCTAAAGGGAGGAAAGTGTATTAACTTTCCTAGCCCTACAAAGGTTTACACAGCTGAGGTTTCTAGTTTCACACTCCTCTTTACTGAGCCACAGGCCATTTAAGGACTCAAAAAGTAAGGCAACACAAAAAGACCCTTAAATTTAGACCTTGTGTTTCAGTGGACAAATGAATTATCACCATATAGGCAGCTATTTTAGTTATTCTTCAGCCTGCATTTCCAGCTACATATACAGCAGGTTTGTAGTAAGAAAAAAGTCTGTTGAGTCTTTGTCATGTATTTAATACTCACTTAAATGGTGTGTTTAGTTTTGGAAAAGAAAAGAAAAGAAAAGAGAAAAGAAAAGAAGAAGAATGGGCATGTCTGCTAACTTTATTACTGCTAACATTAATAGCACCCACAGCCAGATCCCACACAACACGTCGTGCTTGTTACATTCAGTATTTAATGCTTTTTGTGTGCTGCTTGTACAACAAGCATGCAGCTGTCACAGTAAAAAGGATTTCTCCAAATTATCTATTTGATCAAACTAGTGAAGTAAATCCTCTGTATTAATGTCATGACTGAAAACTTTAAGCAACTGAGTTGCAGCAAAGTGATAAGGGAATGAATTTCTTTCTTTTTATATCTTTCTAAACAGCAATTTAAATGTATTTGTAATGTTTATTTAAAATGTGGGGGACAAAGACTTCCCTCCCAGTTCCAAGCTGTCATGAGACATCTGTCTCTGGAAATCATAAGTCCATATAAATGCCAAACCTGCACTCTCTTCCATTTATTATATTTCCATTTGTTTATTTGTTCAATAGCAAGTGCATTAAAAATATTAACTTAAGCTCCTGACTGGGTTTAGTTTGATAAATAGTTGAGTGTTGTGTTCTTTAAAGACTAATAGCATCCTCTTTTTTTGTTTCTATTCACTAGAAATTTATTTTTTGTATTTTTTATATTTATTATTTAATTATTGTATAGCAGTAGTTTACACAGAATAATTTGACAGCTCCATGGGAACTGCACCATGGTGGAGTAATATCAAGCTCTATTTGTCAAGGAAATGTTTTGCACTGCTGATCATACGATCTTTATAGTGTCAGAAATGAGAAGCACTGAACTTATTTATTATTTATTGAAACCATGAAATGCTTCTTGCAGTCAGGTCGTAGATTTTCCTGCTTTTTTTTTTTCACTCTTCGGTTGATTAAGAATAATTCTTCTCTCCAGCCACCCCGAAACTAAGGTTGTTATGGATAAAATAACACATCCATCAATGACTAAGAGATACATAACAGTAGATATTAGGCAGCTGCCTTTGAAGTCATTATAGATGAAGAATGAATTCATGGATCTAGTGCTAAAAGAACTTTTAAGATTGCTCCTGCTTGGAGAGGAAGATATGCCAGCATCACTCCCATATGCAAGTGTTAAATTTCAGGTTATGGTTTGCACCCATTTTGCCTCATATAAAGACTGTGCATCAAATTAAGTCAGATATAATGTATTTATCCCAAAACTTGGAAAAATTATTGTTTCACAGCAGTCAAAACTGGAAGAAAACAAGTTAAATACATTCAAACAGCTCAATATATTAAATACATAATAATCCAACAAGGTCAAAATTACTGGAAATGTTTTGCTAGCTGTTCATTAAGAAGGTGGGGCGGGTGAGGCAGGGTGTAGAGGGTGAGGCTGGGTTGTTTACATATTTGCTAAGTTATTTATTTATCTATTTACTTATTAATTTCTTTAGCCCCACACACAGGTGCATAATTATCTGCTACCGTGCTACCAGAAAAGGCTTGCAACCTGATTCCTTAGTATTAGAGTTCATCAAAGCCCGAGCCAGCATCCACTAACCTGCCACCGATTCCTCAGTCATCACAGGTCAACACTCAGAGAGGCAGCACCACCTCTGCTCTCTGTCACCTTCACCCAGCCACTTCAATGATGACACAGTGTGAGAAGTAGGCCTCTGCTTAGATTGCGAGTGGATTCTCCAGAAATTATTCCTTATCAGACATTTAATTTGCTCCCTAGCTACAGAACCAATTGAATTATTTATACTCAGCACTACGTATAAAAGAATTTTTTTTACCTGCTATCTTTGGCATTCTCTTTGAAGTGTTGTAAAAAATTATGTTGACGTAATTGCTTGTGGTTTATTACTTTCTTCATCTAGATGCATGTTTCTTCAGAGGTAAGTAGAATAATGCTATTATTCTGTACTAATATAAAAATAGGAATGCCGTGGTTCCAAGATCAACAGATGTCAACATTAAAAGCAAACAAGTGAACCAAAACAAAAACAAAATAAAACAAACAAACAAAACTATAAAATGTTCTGAGTGTGTTCAACAAAATACAAAGACTTTTTTGTGTTACCATGCAGGCATGATCAACACACAAGACTCATGTGTGATGATTATATTCTGCATTTCATGACGTTTCACATTATAAAACTACTTGACCCGGGGTGGTTTGTTCGCCTGGTCGATAATATCACATTTTCACCTCACTGTTCAAGACTAATGATATATTCAGTTATTACCAAATCCAATGTAATTCCACCAGTAAATGTTTTGTTGTTTGTCAGTGGATCCGATTTTGATAGTAATTACCTGATCACTGTGGGGACCAGAGGAAACAGGATACAGTACAGTACGTACCTGACGCATCAATGGCGTCATGAGTTGTGGTCTTGTGGGGACTGAATAGCAATTAGTAACAAGCAGGAAACTATTTCAGATTGCAAATGCATGGATTCGGTCAGCATAAGCTGCAGACTAAGAAGCTGAGATCACTAATCTAAACAATTAATGTCTAATGGGAATTGAATTGAAGGTTGTTGACATACTCGCTCTCTCTCTCTCTCTCTCTCTCTCTCTCTCTCCCTGCATGTAGAGGCAATCACAGTATCCTGTTTCTGTAGAGAGCATTAATCCAAAAAAACAATTGTTTGCTTCATGAATAAAATAACTTTATATGCAAACAGATGGAAATATTGCAGGAAACTGCTGAAATCAAACTAAGGTGCATGTTTATTCACTGCAATCTGCTGAAACAAATGGCCTGTATTTATATAGCGCTTTACTAGTCCCTAAGGACCCCAAAGCGCTTTACATATCCAGTCATCCACCCATTCACACACTGGTGATAGCAAGCTAGATTGTAGCCACAGCCACCCTGGGGCGCACTGACACAAAGGCCTAGACAGTGGAGCCAGCTTTCATTTTAAACTCATGTGTTTACATTTTGTATACAGTAGTGTGGAAAGCTTCTGAGCCTTCATTTCTTTAAACTTTGAAAGGAAAATTGGAAAATTTATTGAAATATGTGCAAACATATATGAAACTGTAGTTTATAAAGTTTGTATAGTTCTAATGAACTTGAAAGTCAGTATTTTGCATGAGCACGTTTATCCTTCAGCACACTTTGCATGTTGCAGCTTTGCAGCTGGTATTGCATGTTGGATTTATATCTGACCATACTTTTCTTACCTTTCCATCAGTATTGCCACACTACACCATTGCATGCAAAATGTTTTGACTCTGAAAGTATCACAGTAATGTGCCGCAGCAACCGTTTAATCAGAATAAGTAAACTTCAATCACGGATCAGGTTAATTGTTCAAGAATTTTTTATTTTTGGAGTTTTAGTCAATTCCCTCTCAGACAAAAAGGTGCCCTTTGCTGGAGCTTAACTGAGTAATAAGCAGGATAGTGAAGTGATGTGGGAGGAAAATATTGACATTGTTGAATAATTTTGGCGAGGCAAGCCTTATTAGAGGCACCGGTGGGATTAGCCACTTTCACACAGGACTCCCTGAGCCCCAAGGATTACATGTAACTTTGGTCAAAGTTGTCATGGAGCTGTCAAAGCAAACCCTACAGCTAGGAAGTAGATAAAGTAGTGGCGTGAGTGGATGTTTGCCTAATCTGAACTAGTACATTGCATAGTAATGTAGAGAGGAGCAAAGAGATGGTGTTTAGAGCATAAGAGGAAGTAATCTGTCATTTTAAATCACGTGTATTATAGGTATTGTCAGAAGGGTTTCAAACGGTATTATATGTAATTACTCTGTTATTACAGGTTGTAATGTCAACACAGTTGAGGACAAACTTCATATCTTGCTGCCTATAGCTATAAGTATGTGTTGACCTGTGCTGTTAGCTGTTAGTGCACTGCTTATATAAAAGCTAACTGCAAGGGTATAATGTTAAGCATTACGAGGATTTCATGAGTACAAACAGACTTAAGTACAGTATCTCTTTGTTCATCTAAAATGTCACATTGGTTTCAGTTTTTTAGAGCACTTAGAGAGCTTGTCCTTTGCAGTTTAAAGTGGGGTCTTCACTCATGCCCATCCATAACAATGTGAAGAATATTCTTCTGTTTGCAAATGATACTTTAAAAAAAAAAATTTGTCAACCAGATTTAAAGACAATGACAGATAAGTTTAAAAAAACAGTTTATGGTATTAATCTATCCTCTACAATTAATTACTCTAAATGTGTGATTTGTTATTGCGACTACGGGGCTCAAATCAAAGGGATTATAGTTCACACTGTGAGATTATTTACCAGAAACAAACTACTACTTGAAAAATACCAACGCATATATGTGTTGAGCTTTATATATGTTATATATATATATATATAAAGCTCTAACAACAGTGACTGTTATTTCAAATAACAGTATGCACATACCTCATTAAGACATAAATCTTCAAGACCTTATAATTTTATTTAGTAGCCATATTTATGAACACACACATTGCTGTTGCTGTTATTTTTAACATAATTTATGAAAAGAAAAAGAAAACAAAAATAATTCCCTGTCTGAATTTATGCTTGACTCATACTTCAGGACAAGCAAATTACAGCATATTTGTTTGCAACACCGGTAATGATAAATATACAATTAATTGTATAACAGCTGTTATAAAGGCACTGTGTACATTAGCAAGTAAACTAGGAGTAACATGACTGAATGAAGCTAAATGAGCTTTGTTAACTAGAGTACATGTTAGAGCCAAAAGACAAATAACTGCACTAAATCATATAATCACACCAGAAACTGTCATACTGCTCACAGAGATAATTTCTTAAATGCACTCTCAGCAGAGCCTAACTCAGTTTGGTCCAATTAAAGCAGCTGGAACAAAGTTTCACTCTTCTGCTTCTGCCCATCATCACAGGAGGAGATCAGACCAGAAAGAGACTATGACTCATACAGGTCTGCTATGGAATAATAGATTTTATGATAATCAGTGCTTTAAGTCTCCAAGTGCTGTTCCATTTGTCATTGTCTCGTTGCGAGATTGCACCATCACCTTTGTGTGCAGTTAACCTGCAGGGATGACCTGTGTTACGGGAAGTGCTGAGTCCTTTCCCTTGAGAAGATGAGGGCATCATCCAAGGTCTTGTATTTCTTTAAAGTGTTTTAGGGTATACACTCACCAGCCACTTTGTTAGGTATGCCTGTTCATTTGCCCGTTAACAGAAATATCTAATTAACCAATACATTGGTTTGGCAGCAAACCATTGTATTTATCCATGGAGATATGGCCAAGACGTCTCCAAATTACAAAGGTGATCTAGGTAAATGTGATATGCTTGTTGGTATCAGATAGCCAGACAGGTGCTGGATATATGGCTGTATATCATGCTGTCATGTCAATATGGACCAAAGTCTCTGATCCACGTTTCTACCATCTTATTGAATCAATGTCATGAAGAACTAAAGCAGTTCTAAAAACAAAGGGGAGTTCAGCCTGAATCTAGCCACGTGTACCTAGTAAAGTGTCTGGTGAGCATGGTTAAGAAATGAATTTTGTTTAATGTTTTCTGTATCATGAAAAACGTACAATAGAGGAATTCCTTTGACACATACCTCTCTTTTAAAATCTTGTACCAGAGATGGCTTCACCAGAACTACCAGGAATGTAAACAGCTGAAAAATCTATTTTACAGTTTTGCCCTCAAAGAAGTGAAGTTTCATTTTCAGACACCTTCGAAAGCCCACAGACATTTATTTGTTCTTATTAAAGCATTTTATAGCTTAGTTGGAGCGTCCTCTGATATACCTATATAAATTACAGATTTACACGAAATATCTGTTTCCCTCCATAAATTATAGCACATTTAATCTTTTAAACTCTTCTAAACATTGAATGTATAAAACTGGAAGGGAATGACACTTTTCATACAGTCTCTTTTGCAATTCAGTGTCCACAGCAAAATGATGACATTTATATGAAAGTAAACGATTATTTGCAGTACTGTGACTTTGTCCCCCTCCTGATTTCTTATCTGTGTCTGTGTTTTTTGTGTGTGGGGGTAATAACATTTTTTTTTTTTGCACTTTCAAAGGGATAACTGTTTCTTAAATAAAGCAAAAGCGCACCGCTATCATAAAAGCTCCAGGGATGATTTTATGCTGAAACATAAATGATTTTTCTTTTAAATCTCTAAAATTCCTAAATAAGATCAAAATATACATGCTATTTTTGGATTTTAGTTATTTGTCCTAATTGTATACATTTAAACTAAATAATCAAATAATATAATGTGTATTTTTTACATGTTTAGTTTTACTGTGGACACCATGTTTTTGTTGGACCCAACAAAAGACACAATCTTTGTAGTTTAGTCCCCGTCCCTTTAGTCCCACGATGGATTTGAAAAAGAAACAATTAGGATGTGATTGACATGCAGACTTTCAGCTTTATGCAAGAGGTTTTTACCCCCAAAAATGAATTAACTGTTTATATATTCCAGACATCCTTTCTTTCCTTTTTTCCTTACATAGTCCCTCATTTTCAAGGTCTCCAAAATAATTTGACACTTGACTGACAGGCAGTTTCATGGCCAGGTGAGGCTTGTTCCCTTGTTATTTCATGACAAATGGAGCATAAAGTATTGAATTTGTGTCTTATAGCTTTTCGCTGTAATTTGAAATACAAGGCCCAAGAAAGTGCAAGTGAGGGAGACCTTCATTAGGCCTAAAAACCAAAAGTGAGATCAAAAAAACTTTCTTTCAACAAAACCCAAAAGATCTGAAAAACCACACAAGACAGCTACAATATAGGTAGTGAGTTTTTATTAGATGTAGATCTTTTGCATTAAATAGTAACAAAACAGGAAAGTGTTAACTTGACTGTTTTCACTCTTCTCTTATATCTAAATATTACTCAGAGACTTCTACAGTCGGACCAGTCCCAACATAAGCAGTAGCAGCAGTAACACCTTTTACAAGAAGCCGTAACAAGCAAAATGTTGTACATAAAACAAATAATAAAGTGCTGTAGCTGAAATCATTTCATATATTTTAATCTACAAGGTCATAAAACAATATTGGCAACTTAATTAGTAACATGAATTAAAGTGATCATCTACAAAATTAAAATAAGTCCAAGTGACAATTTATAAATCATTGCATGTTTTTATTTATATTTAAAGCTTTTAATATAGGGTTGTAAGATCAATTAAAATATCTCCTTGCAAAGTATTTAAAAATCACATCACGATGTGAGGGAGACAGCTCAAACTGAAACAAATGAAATTATTTGCGTCCATAATTAACAGTCAGTCTTAGCTGATAGATGGACTCTTGCTGTTCAATTGCAAAGTGTTACAAATGTGCACCTGACCGTGTCGCGTGAACTCCAATTTTCCACAGAGCAGATTTATCTGAACGACGTCTGCTAGATGACAATAACAAAATACAAGGCGATGAAGAGTCACAGAGCAAAAGATCCACACATTATTGATTTATAACCACCAGATCTTAAAGTATTGACTTAAAGCTCAGATGTTTGTACATAAGAGCACTGCATCATTGCTCTCCATGCAGCATTTTCCATTTTATGCTTTCATCCTCCTTGTAAAACTACATAACGCTTGCCTCAGGGCTTTCATTCCCATGTGGAGTCTGGCAGGTGATTCACATAGTGGTCATTTTGATGAAACGATTAAATTATACTGACACACGACTATTTAAACCTGAATACAGTTTTCAGTAGCTGATTTCTCCGCAACTGATTGCGTGAATATTTTTCACCTCTCAGAGGAAGATTATGGACAGAAACAATATTTCTTCCTCAGTTATCAATGGAAAAAAAATCATGTAATTATAACTTTTGCATATGCAGAAATTACCACAATATTTTCAAACGAGGACCTCATAATTATGACTCACCATGCCATGATTACAATACTGGGATTTTTTTTTATCTCTTTATTGTGATAGAGCTGTTTTAATTATAAGAAGAGGCTCCGTCAGTTCAGTGTTTTCTGTTTTTTTATAAGCGCTGCAAGAACAGGGATCTTTTCTTACAATAAAAAGGTATTTTAATATGTTTTTTTTATTATAAGCAGCATGGTTCTCTACATTTCTCTACATTTCCGGCCAGTATGTATTAATATTTTATTCATAGTTATATAGAATCACTTTCTTTGTCAATGTCAGCCATCTGTAAACTTTGTTTTGTTTTCCAAAGGAGAGCAATCTGGCTTCAAACTTGCTCTATACTGGCACTTGATCAGGATCCCTTCAGTAGAAGTCACTAAATGTCTGGTACAGACAGCATTACTGTCATGAAAAAACTGGCCGACTCCAGCCAGTCTGTGCATTTGTAAGATGCTATGTTGCACATCTAGATGGCCCTTATGAAAATAATTTATCAAACTTCCTCACTGTTAAAATGTTAATATATGTTTGTCTCTGCTTTAAGGTTTGATGCATTGTGCATTCAGATGTGCTCTTGTGCATACCTTTTGTTGTAACAAGTTGTTATTTGAGTTGTTGTTGTTGTGTTCCTATCAATTCAGTTTTATTTATATAGCACCAAATCACAAAAACAGTATAACAGAATAATATTTAGAATAATAGCATTTGGCTAATTCTAATAAATAAATAAATACTGGCAACTACTTTTCCCCCTTAAAAGTGTATATTCTTGTTCTTGTATTTTTTGAGTATTTCCTGTTCTGTCCCTCTCCTTCAGAGAGAAACTGTTTGTACTGAAACCACAAACACTCCAAACTGAGTCTTGCCTCAACATCACCTGTTTTGCTCTGCCCACGTGAGAGTTTGTGCAGGACCTGGAGCCTTTTGGGGAAATAGACACCAGTCAGTCTCTGCATTCAAGCTCACCAGAGTAACTCAAAACCTCAGACTGCGTCAGAGAGAGGAAAAGGATGGTATGGCAGCAACAGTTAAAAGAAAGTGTCAGAGAGGAATGTCTGATCTTCAAAGTTGAACTGTTCTAATACAGGTATGCAACAGTGTTTTGGTGATTTTGAAAGAGAGCGCTTCTTTAACAATGCAGTTCAAAAGACAGCCTAAGTCTTTTTTTTATCTCAAGAAGAAAAAACATGCAATTGTTAAAACTTTGGTGGAGTTGAAAGAGTCATTGTCTGAGTGGAACATGACAGTGTCGGTATAGGACGAAAAGTGAAGGAATAAGATGGAGAGACATTAATATTAGTGAGATTTCACTCAGAAATGTTATACTGATCTATATGTTCAAACCAGTCTACTGCACTCTTGGGGTAGACGAATGCAAATTATAGTCTCCTAGAAAAATACAGTCAAACTTATTTCAAGCCCACTCTACCCCGAGGCTAACTCAGAACTGAGTCACACTGGTATCAATCAGTGACTTCTACCAGCTAATCATGGTAGCAGACCTAAACAAGCATCGCACAGCATAGCCTTTCTTCTTTAAATTAAAAAAAAAAAAAAAAATCATGATATTAATTCCTGCCAAATGTTACCTGTGCTCACCTCCTGGCTGTCACTTGTCATGTCCAATTTCCTTTGGCGGGTTCCTGTGATCACGCAGCTACCCTGAAGTCTCGGTGGAGAAATTCCAGTAAAAAGCATCAACATTGCATCATGCATTTTCTTTTTGAATCTTTTTTTGAAGAAGTTTGATGTTCACATCAGCTGCTAGATAAACACTGTTTACCGCCGCTGCAAATTTTCTGCCATTTATTTTTATTGTTGTTGCACTCTTTGCTGATGTTTTCCTTGTAAAACATGCTTGTAGCTGTTTAATATTTTCAAAGGGAACACTTTTTTCTTCACGTAAACAGTGTTTGAAGCAGTGACACAGTCAGCCATGTTTTTCAGTTTTAAAAAAAAAGTCAACAAAGCTGTGTAGCTTGATACTTAATTTTCGACGTTTTTGGAACTTGTCCATGATTTTGAAACTACCATCTGTAGGTAGTGATGGGTTATCCCATAATACAGGCCAGGTTTGAGTTAGGGTAATTAAAGGGCCCTTTTACCCTGCTTGCAGCTCACACCATTCAAAAAAGGAAAAGAAACAACTGCCTCTTCTGCTTTTTCTAAGATGACTGAAATCTTCTGAAGAATAAGGAAAAAGACATGCTGAGAACCCAGTGAGGGAGTGAAATGAAAAAAAAAGTAGTGTCTACTTTCTAGCAAGGTAAAAAAGACAGATTCGAACAAATCTCTTGTAGTGGTGGTTTTGAATGTTCTGAATGCGTGTGCTTCATGTGGCTGGCTGCATGTGCGTGTGTGCGTGCGTGCAGAGTGATTTTGATGAATGTGTCCTGACGGATGGTGTAACCCCCCTAAAGCCTGCCTCTACTTCCTCTCCAGCTCTCCTGTCATGCCTGCATATCGAGGTCAAACCACCTTTCAAATCTGTTCCACACTGCAATGGCACAGCACAGAGAATGAATAAACAGCTCGTAACCTGGAATTCTTCTACTTCCCTGTTTTTCACTCATTTAATGAATGAATGCTTAAAAAAAGCCTTAATTTTTTTTTTTTTTAAAAAGACATCAATTTTGTGTCATTACTCCTGTGTCAGTTCAAGTAAATGTCATGACCCAGGAAATCTGACATCAAAACCTCCTACTTTAATTATACCCCTGATGCAATTAATGAAAAATGAAGGGTCAAAGTGCATCACTCCTTAAGCCCTGAATATGATGGTACCAGTCACTGCTAAATCATCAGTCAAAGCCTGATGTGTTCTTGCTGAGGTATCACCTACTTTCCAATTCTGTCAGAAGCAGCCTGTTTTATCAGTCCCCTCCTGCCATCACCCACCTTTCATCCAAATGAGAGAAACACTGACCAGCAATGGGAAGGAGGTGGTAGGTTAGTATAACATTGAAGAGTAGCCTCTGGGCTCCAGTTATAACAGGCTTTCTTCTCAGTGTCATTTAATTGTATTCCCCTGGCATCTGTGTGAAATTTTCTCTTATGAGGGAACATAACTTAATTTCTAACAAAAAAAGAAAAGAAAAATGTGTCAAGGGAGATACTTTGCAGAAGAACAGCTGTGTCATTTAGAGCGCATTTGGATTGGACGTAGATTATTTTTTCCTCCATCACTTGAGTTATAACTTTAGGTTTGAGACATGCAATGAGGCTTTAAACTCCTGTTTTTTTTAGTGTTGTTGAATTATAAATTTTCAGCTATGTCTTGATAGTCTGTGTGGCCAACAAAAGTGTATATCTTTCCATTTTGTGCTATCATGTCTTACTTTATTGTAATTGTTAGCAGTTAATTCTACACTAAAAATGTTAATTCACTTATCAAATAAAAAAAAGAACTGCAGAGGAAATAAAATGTGACTGTTTAGACATCAAAACATCTATTTTTGAGTGGTTTAATTAATATTTGATTTATTATATAGCAAAATAAGTAATAGTATTTGAGCAAGTAAAGTAAATATAGTACTCATTATTCCACTATTTTCTTATATTTTACATGGGAAGCCTGTTATAAACTCGTGATACAGTGGATTGATTTAGATTAAGTAATTAAAATACAACTACAGCTTTTAAATTATTTTGAAGGCATGACTGACTCAAGTTAAATGCTTTTTCATATTTTTACAGCATTTTCTCTTATTTAGTTTTGGACTCCTCTAACGTCACCAGACTCAGACTATAAAGCTTGTGCTTTAAGCAGGTTGAAAGTCTTTTTTTTAAACTCAGTTTTCTTCCTTTTCAAAATCTGCTTGTATTACCCACAATTTTACCGGCTTCAGTTTTCTCAGAAATTTGAATGTCTGACGCCAATAATGGCAAATAACCTCAAGCATACATGGGTAGCCCCGCATGTTCTTCTGTTTGCTTGTTTTTTTTAACTTGGTGTCTTAAAGTGACACCTCAAACAAAACTCACAGATGTCATGCAGAATCTGTTTGCGTCTCCCTGCCAAGAGACAAAAACGTTCTTTTTTTAATAGGTGGGTTACAGGAAGCTGCTTACCAATGTAGAGTTCCCATTTAAGTACACTGTCTAAATAATTCTTCCACCACTGGCAGCATAAATCAGGTAATGAATTACAGTGAACAGAACATCTTGGGTTAATATTAAAAATCTGAGTTCATACAAAGTAAAAAGAAAGTTTTCAAAAAATGCAAATGAAGTTATTTGGAAATTAATTATCTTGTGTTTTCTGTTGTACATTAACATGTTGCGGTAAATAGCTTCCTTGTGGTATTGCAGATTTAATATAGAAGACTGAGGAATCTGAATTATTGCCACAGACTTTCTTTTGTTGATGATTTATACAGCTGTGATATGCATTATGTACTCTCTGGCAGTCATTCCATTGTTAATCCCTCCCTATTCGCATATTCCTTTGGCCAATACTTGTCACTCATCATGAAGCCTAGTAAAGCATTGAACCCGAGGTTGATGTATCCAGAATCCAAAAGTCAATTTTAGACAAATGATTGAGTTGGAGTGCATCAGTCTAGATAACTGTGGCAAAAAGGAGCATTTTCTGTTTACTTGTGCCAAATGCAGGGATCAAACCATGAAGGGATTTTCACATAGTGGGTTTTGTCTTTTGTTGGAAAAAAAGGCTAAACTAACAGATGTTTCTGGCAATTCAAACTTTTGCTTCAGATATCATGTTATTTACGATGTCTAAACATTGATTGATTTCTACATTAAATAAAAATATTGCTTTACTGAAAAATAAATTGTAAGTACAAAAACGAGCTGCTTCGCTTCCATGTTCTGCTCTTTGTATTGCCTTACCTACACAACTGTGACTTCAAACCTTTCTTCGTGTGTAATAGAAAATACACCAGCTGGCCAAACCTGTGGAAGACAGGTCAAATCAAGTCTTGGTGGGGCAGCAGCTTGTATACCATGCAACCAAGTAACCACAACGTTCTTCATTTTGAGTGCACTTCTGGTGCATGTCATGTCCCCTCACTAGCTGTTTCTCTGCCAACACTTCCTGTCAATCTCAGCTGTTAAGATGTTCAAAGAATGCAAAATACCAAAAGAAGAAACATGTCAAAAGAACGGGTCAGATGTGGATGTGCATAAGAATGAACTCACTTCCTGTTATGCTTAAAATAAAATTCTCCAAGCTGCACAGAAACCACCTGAAATCCCGTTAGCATGAATATTGGGTTCGCGAAGATACCAGCTCACTCTGATGCATGACAGCATTTTATTAGACAAATGATGACACACTTCACTGTTTAAAGGACAGTAGTATACATTCAGATCAGGTCATCTGTACAGTACAAAGATAAGAGAGAAATGTGGGAGAGGTGATGCATGACATCCAGTTGTGTTGGGCCAATGGCCACACATGTATTTAGGCTTCTATAGTAACATTTCCTCTAGCTGACATGACACTGCACCCTTGTTGTGTCTATCAATGCTCTCCTTGAAGTCTTTGGTCAATCTTTCTCCTTTTAGTTATTTCAGTCAGAGTTGAATCGGGCTCATAAAGCAGAAGCATTACAGTAGTTTTGGCCTCAATGAGAAATAAATGATCACAAAAAGTAGTAATGCACACAGATTCCCCTTTTTTGTATTTATAGCATTAGATTATGTGATTTTTATCATCCAGGCATGTTGGAAGAGTCACTGGGGTGGTGCAGTGGCAAAACGCTTTAATACTGCATTTTGGCATTGTGTAACTTGAATTCTACAGGACACATTCCTTTTATGTCTCAAAGCTGTTATTTGAATAAGCTATAAGGCTCTGAAATAACTGCATTTGACTGTCTTGGTTTCACTGTCTGTAAGGCTTTCCCCCAGTTTTCATACTCAGTGGAAAGGCGAACACTGGATACACATGAAGTTATTAAGCAGCAAAGAGTCTTGTTTTTACAAACACTTTCCCTCAGTCATGATGGACATTAGACGATGATGCCATTAAAGCCTCTGAGTAAACAACAGCTTTAGCAACACTGAACCTTGAACAAAGGAACACAGACTTCACTTGTCATTTAAATAAACACCTACACATCAAATTTGTTTCAGACAACAAGACAACATCACATTTCATGTCAGGTTGGCCTTGTGGCTGCAGAGACATGCCCCTGCTTAAGTGTACTTTAGAGGGTTCCAAGACAGCCCTGAACCCAGAAGCAAGGGCTGCTGCACAGAAACCTCCTGTGAAGAGGCAAAGAGCTGAGTGAACAATGAAATTATTATCAATACATCCAGTTACGCACGGGGAGAGACAAGGTGTGGAGTCAGTGTAATCCATTGGGTGTGAATGGTGACACCCTGTCAAGGCTGATGTCTGCCTCGCAGTCCTCCAGGTCACAAACCGAGTCGGTGGCGTTTTCGTGGTTGTGAGAAAATTGTGAAATCCTGTCGAAAGTCTCCTCATGCTCGATACATTCAACGACATTGGGGATCATATTCACATAAGCGTTCGCGATTTCTTTGTGGATGAGGGTATCTTGGTTATACGACACCAGCTCGTTGCTGATGTTAACAGTTTCCACTGGCGTGTTGGAGCAGAAATAGCGGCAGCCCAAGAGGCTGGCGAAGGCCTTCCTGAACTCAGCGTTGAAGGCGTATATGATGGGATTCAGGGAGGAGTTGGTCCAGCCGAACCACACGAAGACGTCAAAGGTCGTCTCGCTTACGCACGGAAGACCCGCATCCCGGTCTGCCGCCGGCCTGTCGCAGAACGGGACCATGCAGTTTAAAACGAAGAAAGGTAGCCAGCAACACACAAAGACACCCATGATCACCGACAGAGTTTTGAACACTTTGGTTTCACGTTTAATCGACGTTTTCAGTGTGTTGTGGTGTTGGCACTCTATTCTGTTGGTCCTGCAACTTTGCGCATGTTCTGCCGCTCTCTCCAGAGAGGCTATTCTTCTAATTTGTATTTGCGCAATCCGATATATCCTGGTATATGTTACAATCATAATTGCCACTGGGATATAAAAACTTATCAAGGAGGAGGATATCGCATACTCTCTGCTCAGACTGGAGTCGCAGTTTTCCTCTACCTGCCTACTTATGGAAGAGTTGTGCGCCCCAACCATGTCGTCACCGCTGGCTTTGTGCCAATTTAGCTGGACCGGTATGAATGAAATGAGCACAGACAACGTCCAAGTGATGCTAATCATAACAAAGGCAACTCGCTGGGTCATTTTCCTCTCGTAGCGGAAGGGACTGGAGATGGCCCAGTATCTATCCACGCTGATAATGCAGAGGTTAAGGATGGAAGCGGTGGAGCACATAATATCAAAAGCAACCCACACATTACAGAAAGTGCCAAACGGCCAATAGCCAGCTACTTCTGCCACAGCTTTCCAGGGCATAACCAGGACGGCTACGAATAAATCCGACAGCGCTAGGGACACGATGAAAATGTTGGTGACTTTGGTCCGTAGGTGCCGAAAGCGCAGCACCGCGGAACACACCAAGATGTTCCCCAGCAGGGTCCATAGGATAAGCAGAGAAAGCAGACAGCCCGTCACTGTGCGTGCCACCATATCCCTTCTCCCGTCGCTTTTTGCCTCAGTTTCAGTACTGTTCCACATAATCTCTCCGAGGGGTGCCCGCGCAGAGTCAATACCCTGCACTGACGAGAGATACTTTGCTGGATTCTCCATTTGCTTCTTCAAGTAAAACTGAAGTCCATTGCTCCGTGCGCGGGGACGGGCTCAGTTATCGGCCAGCCATCGTTTTGTCCCCAATGATCAGCCTGGCTGCCAGCCTTATGTGGAGTGCGAAACAGAGGGAACGAGACAATTGCGCGTGTTAAAAGTGAGCCAGGCGACGTGTCAGGTGCGCTGAGGGGCTGAAACGCAGCACGTAGTGGCGGGCGCATGTTGCAGCCTTTACGGTCGGATCGTCTGACCTGGCTTCCACTTTGAAGCTTTCTGCACAAGATATCCTGAGCGTAGCGTGGGTAAGGAGGGAGTCCCAACACACTAACTTAGCCAGGGCTGTGCGCATACACTGACACTGCTGTGCGTAACACATGCATGTTACGCACAGCCGTCAACTGCGTCGGGACTGGGTAGAGAGCATTCGGTATTTTCAGGGATTTTTTTCTTGTGTGTGTGTGTGTGTGTGTGTGTGTGTGTGTGTGTGTGTGTGTGTGTGTGTGTGTGTGTGTGTGTGTGTGTGTACTCCAAAGAGAGCAATTACAAACTTCCTATCAGCTGCGGGTTTTCATCCAGTTATGGATAGTGTTATAGCCTGGTTTATATTTAAGCCCTATTATTACGACAGACTTCAGAGAGACAACACTGTGCATTTCTGTCCAAGTCCAGAGAGAGCATTTACAATCTATATTATACACACAAAACTACAACATACGCCCATGAAGTGACAGTGAAAGAACGGAGCCTTACTCGTAGTCTAACAGTGCAGAACTGTCCGTGGTGCTGAAAGCTGAGAACCCCATCTATCTATCTATCTATGTAAAATTTTCAGTGAATAATGAAAATAATAAAACCCATCTAACACATCTTTAGGTAATATGACAGGCTACTTAGATACTTTCATTGCGTTTGCCTTATTAGTTAAAAAAAAGGTAATTTTCAACTATGGAAGTTTTATCTTTTCTTTTTTTTCGGTATTCTTTTGTCTCCCGACGGCAGCGACTGAAGGTCATAACCCACCCATTTAGCCGAGTTGTCCGAACAGGTGAGTCACATTCACACTCCTAGGGAGCATGTTAGGCCGGGAGCTGCTCTGCGTCGTCGTGTGCCTGTGCAGCAGACTCGCCGTTTCCGGCTTTGAAACGTCACGGGTATTTTTAGACGCCTCCGCCTGCCTGTCAAATCGTTCTGACACAACGTTAAAATCATCCCCCGACGCTCAATGCCATATTCTCTGAAGTAGCATAAACATAAGCTCGTGATGCCATGTCAGGAGACAACCTGTGTCCGACACTGCATTTCCTTTTTACGCAGACAGCACACGTTAGTTATCTATAGACGGGTTGGTGTGGAGGTCGCTGCAAAAGATGACTGATATTTTGCAAAGTGTATATTGCGGATTACTATTTCCAATTTAACACCAAACTATAGGACTTCTATTTTGAAGTCACAAATAGAAGCACAATTGTGCAGTTCTTCGTTGCTGTTGGTATGCTTTGCAACTTTGTATGTCTTCAAATCTAAATCTATCCTATCTTTATCACTTATTTTTTAAGAAATCGTAAAACAGTCATTTAAATGAAGACCATCAGGCAGTATCATTTGGATAGTCCAAAGCAGTCTCAACAAAAGACATAAATACGTTGCGCCATCCTGTGGTGCGTAGGCACACTGCATCTGTTACCCTTCCAGACTTTTATTGAAGAGTGAACAGAGTGTGTAGCAGGTTAAGCAACACGACATGACATAAAGATAGTTCTTGTTTATTTCAACAGGAAAAAGATATGAAATTACAACTAACTTTAGACATCATTTCTCAATAGCACCATTTAACTGAAATGTCACAAAATCATAGCGCACCCTTTAAATGATTTTGGTCAGTATAACAGTATTTACTTAGATGGCAGAAAAATCTGCAAAACAAAACATTTTGCACAACTTGGCACATATTGAGAGCACATACAGTATATGGCACCAGGCTGAGAACCTGCTGAATGTCTAAGATTATTTGGTGATCTGACACAAACTAGTACAGTACTATTATATATCTGTGGTTTTAATAGAGGAGAAGCAAGTGTTGTCATTTATATCAGTGTGATGGTTTTCATTTCTGGTTCTTCAGATGTAAACATCAGTCCGCAGTGCCATGCAGCAGTTGTCACTGCAACAGTTTGTTTTGCAAAAATCCCATCCTTATGCACAATCGTGTTAATGCACATTAGTTCAGTGTTATCAAGGTCCAGAAGAGAAGCCTTTTTTAACACAACTTCTTGATTAGTTCAACAGAGCAGCAAATGAGAACGCAGTAAGACACTGAGGAACCTTAAATGGCTGAGAAAGGGAATTAAGTGCTACATCTGAGAACTAATATCCAACTCAAAAGATGATTTAATTTGTTTGTGCTTAGATTGGCACTTACAACTTAAGTGTTCACTAACCTAACTACTTAGGCAAGCAAATGAGAACCTTATCCATGTAAAGTATGAACATTTTAAATGCAGATAAAGTAAGGATCAGGTGGTACACCGCTGAGCTTGTAGCTGTTAAATACAGTACTATTGGATATTGAAAATAATGAGTGTTTATGTAGTTCCTCTGCAGTCTTTTTGTATATGGTAATCATGTTGGTAGGGTGTTATTTTATAATAGTAATTATGTTTTCAGTCACTAATATGAAATAATATAGAAAGTGTATGTCAGCTAAAGCATATATTGTACATGATCCACCTGTTAGAAACCCCACTGTAATGTTACTACAATATAAAAAGTACAAAGAACCCTTTCTAAATTCATAAAACCAAATATTTTTTTCATCACTAGCTTTAACAACCCTTGCATTACACAAGCTAATTCTTTAAGGAACCAGGTCTAATAGGTTTGTCCTCCTCTGCAATCCCCACAGTGAGGGATCAACGTTTGTCTCCACAGATTACTTTCAAGTCTGTTGGACTGTGATCCAGACTGCCTCCTGAATGGTTGACCTGCGCTGTGACACACTCTCGAGAGCCAGTGGTGACAAGTGTTCGTGTGCATGTTGCCATTGTCAGTCATCTGCTATTTTGTCAGACTCTGGAGAACACCTCGAAGAGGGAGGCAACTGCATGCATGCGGTAGAAAAGGTTCAAAGGGATGGCAAAATTGAGAACTGTGCTCCATATGCTGAAGCCATATGTCTCCTCTTCCAGTCCGTTGTCATACTGTGGCCTGCAGCCAAAGGCAGAAAGAATCCACAGCTGAAATGGAAAAAAGAGAGAGCTCTAATTAGATACACCTGAATTCATATACTTTTAGCTACTTAGGGGCAGAACAACAAGGTAGAAACACAACAGTGTCATTTTATAAGGCTTAAAGTTGCCTGTTTATATTATTATATTTGAAATTCAATTAGCCAAAAATGCTGTAATTAGTCTCTATTACCTCTATTTTTACTTTTGCTACCATCACTCCTGAGGAAAATATCTCAGTGCTCCACTACCTTCACCACAAGCTAGTAACGTCCTCACTTTAGTTATAATCTCAGTTATAGCTAATGATTGTTACACGTCACATAACACTTAATGGAGAGTTTTGTATCTGTTGTTGATGAGAGTAGTGAAACTAAACCAAAACAATACAAATGTGGCTTAAGCATATTAAAATGAGGGTGATTGGCATGGAATCCCTCTTTGTGTTTACCACTATGGCAATAGTGAATAGCAAATATATTAATTACAGAAGCTTAAAATGAACAAATAATAACTTTTGACTTTTGGGAGTCATCCTAGCAAAAAGAAATGAACTTCGCATTTTGTTGGGTAAAATACACTTAATCAAATGAAGTTTCAAATGGTCAGTAGATTTTACATCAGCTCGATCAATTCCACCTATTAAAAAACTAATCATCACAGACCAGTTAACCAGTGCTTACCGAAATGTTACACATAATAAGGAAAACAGCAATATTCTTCAGGATCTGCCTCTTTATATTTGGGCGTTCCACTGTTTCGTTTCCCACAGGTGCTGGCACATCTGAATGTTTCCGTGGGCATCCATAAACCTGCTCACTCTCCTCCTGCTCGCTCTCAGTAGAGACACAGCTCCTGTCTGGAGATTCAAAAGTTCGGTTGATGATGCCATTGTACGGCGGAGCGAGAGAGGAAGTGACAGAGAAGACTTCTGGAGCAGCTGGTAACTCTGGGTCCTGCCTCTCTCTATCCTCTTGCTGGCGATACAAAGACTCTATGATGAAGAGATTCTGGACATATTTCTCCAACACAATAAACAGAGAGTAGACCAAATTTGTCCAGCGGTAAGGAGGGTTGCTTCCGGTGCTTAGCACAGACACTATGCTGCACCATGACATGAACCAGGAGCCAATGGAGGATCCAAACAGCACCTCCGTGTCCAGCTGTCTTGACGGGTTCTTGGAGGTGTCCAGCGGCATGTGGTTCACTCGGTATATAAGCAGACCCGAAGCACCGGCGCAGCACATGACCGTCAGCATGACGATGGCATAAATGTAGAACATGGAAACGGCTGACCTTCGCATCTGGATTGACTTCTCTACATGAGTAACGTAGACCACCAGTATTCCGATACTGCTGGCCAGGGCAAGTAGACCCACAAGAGGACCTAAGATCAAGCCCCGGTTTTTGGCAACCTGCCTTTTATGGTTTGAAGTGAGGTCAATGGTGCGTCCAATATTTCTCCACATCACGAAAAGCAAGACAGAAACAAAAATGTGGTATTCAATATTGAAGGGGTAGAGATAGTAGAGGCTGGTGGCGAACATGGAGCATGTGCTGGTGGTGCAGTTACATTGTGGTTCTGAGTACTCTGTAAAACAGTTAAAAATGTGGGCAAACACATGAGTTACAGGGAAATAGAACAATAAAAAGAAGCTGACTATGCCAGTGCTGTCTTACATTAGTACAGCCTGTCTGTTTTTTTAAGATAAGAACAAAATGAAAGACATGTTAAGCAATGATACTGTTCTGAAAGCTAAATGTTAGAAATAATTTAAATGTAAAATAGAATGAATAGTAAATCTTTTACAGGTTGACAACAACAACAAAATGGATTATATTATCATTAAAAACATAAAGATACACAATAATCATTCAGATTCCACACTACAAGTATACACACATATGCCATAACAGAATGTCTATCTCAAGGTTTAATATTGTCTGACTCAACATCAAACATGGCATGTGCAGGTCAGATAGCAATGTACAACCCCAATATAAAAAATGCTGGAATACTGTGTAAAGTGTGAGTTAAAATTAAATATTTAAAATAATATATTTATCACACATTTATTATTTCATGAAAAAAATATTTGCTCATTTTGAATTTGATGGCAACAGCATGTCTCAAAATAGTTGGAATAGGGGCAACAAAAGTGTGGAAAAGTAAGTAGTACTGAAAAGAGACAGGTCAACGAACATTTTGCAACTAATTAGGTTAATTGGTAACTGGTCAGTAACGTGATTGGGTAGAAAAAGGACATCTTAGAGATGCAGAGTTTCTTTCTGTAAACTGTATCTAGAAATTGTGGAACAAATTTAGAATAATGTTCCTAATAATAATGAAGGCAAAGGAGCTTGCAAAGAAAAGCGTCTGGACTTCTTTAAGTTGCTTCTTTAACTTTCAAGCAACTTAAAGAAGTCCAGACGCTTTTCTTTGCAAGCTCCTTTGACTACAATGACCTGGATGACTGAGAACCTTCACAGACAATAATAATGAAGATTTTGAATATCTCATTATCTACAGTACATAATATCATTAAAAGATTCAGAGAATATTGATAAATCTCTATGTGCATAAGACAAGGCTCAATTTTGGATTCGTCTGATTTTGGAATGCTTCCAAAAGGTCACATCCTTTAGTATTATTAAATAAATATTATTAAATCCTTTTTATGAGGCATTTTTTGAAAACATGGATGCTGCTTTCTCCAGGTTAAAGAAGAGGGAGACAATCCAGCCTGTTATCAGCGCTCAGTTTAAAAGCCTTCATCTGTGACAGTATGGGGATGTAATGTAATTGGCAGCTTGCACATTTGTAAAGTGCTGAAAGATGTATATAGGATTTAGAGCTACATATGCTCCAATCCAATCAATATCTTTTTTCAGGGAAAGCCTTGCATATTTCAGCAAGACAGCTAAACCACATACTGGATCTATTACAGCAGCATGGTTGCACAGTAGAAGAATCTGGGTGCTGAGAATTTCACCAGTTGAAAGCATTTGCCACATCGTGAATGAAAAAATATGATGATGATTCAGGACTCTTGGGCAGCTAGAATGCTATATAAGATGAGAATGGAACAACATTCCTCTCTCAAAACTCCAGCAGCTGTCTCCTCTGTTCCCAGATGTTTATGGACTGTTGTTAAAAGCGAAGAGGATACTACGCAGTGGTAAACAAGATTCTGTCCTAACTTTTTTTAGTCATTTAGCTGCCCTAAAAATTCAAAATGTGATAATATTTATATTAACATGATATTTCTCAGTTTAAACATTTGATTTGTTTTCTGTGCTCAGTTTAAATGAAATGTGGGTTGATAAAATTTGCATATCATTGCATTCTGTTTTTATTTACATTTTACACAGTGTCCCAACTTTTTAAAACTTTAAATCAGGCTCACATGAAATAACAGAGTGCTCTGTTTAGGCTTATTCCTCTCTTTCGATTTTTAACCATAAAAATATGTTTTTTTTGGGTTTTGAGACAAATTTTAAGCTATTGAATTTTTACTAATCTTCTCTAATGAATGTGTTGATATCCTTGTGCTGCCCTAAGTTATACTGTACTATGACAGGACATCCCAACTTTTTGGTTTGTTGCAAACCCCTTTTGAGTGCATGTGGTTTGTGGAAGCTGTAGCATATTCACATTTAGAATAGAATAGAATAGAGTTCAACTTTATTGTCATTGCACATGCACAGGTACAGGGCAACGAAATGCAGTTTGCATCCATCCAGAAGTGCTTTAGTGATATAGATATATTACAATATATATTAGCAATAATATAGATATGTAAGTATATTACAGAAATGGGTCTATTTATATCTCTCAGCTGGCCTGGGAAAGCCTTGGTATTCCCCCGGATAAGCTGGAGGAGGTGGCTGGGGAGAGGGAGGTCTGGGCCTCTTTGCTTAGGCTGCTGCCCCCGCGACCCGGCCCCGGACAAAGCGGATGGGGATGGATGGATGGATGGATGGATGGAAGGATCTATTATGGTATGTTATAATGTACACGGTATGAAGTATGTTGTGAATATTCTATAACTATAAGTATGTACAGGCTGTAGTGAGTACAAGCTATGTACAGGCTATGAACAGGATATAAATATGAAAAACTATACAGAATATGAAATAAATAACTTTACAGAAATCTGAGATATATAGTTATACAGAAATGGGAACTATGCAAGTTGTAAACAGTTGTAGGGTTAAAAATTATCGTATGTACAGAATGATTATTTACACAGAGCTATACAGTAGTGCAGTTAAGATAAGTGAGATATGTGGATAATTTCTACAGAGGCTATATAAAGTACTAGTCGTTGTGAGTGGTGGTTCAGTCCATGTTATTATTGTGTGTTTGAGGGTACAGTTGTCCATTGTGTGTGTGTGTGTATGTTCAGTCCATGAGTTTGGGGTCTTTGATGATTTTCCCAGCCCTTTTCAGACACCGCTTCCTGTAGATGTCTTTTATGGCAGGAAGTGGTGCTCTGGCGATGCGCTGGGCAGTTTTCACGACCCTCTGCAACGCCTTCCGGTCCGAGGCAGAGCAGTTCCCGTACCAGACTGTTATACAGTTGGTCAGGATGCTCTCGATGGTGCAGCGATAGAAGTTCACCAGGATGTCTGAGGACAGGTGGTTCTTCCTCAGAGTCCTCAAGAAGAAGAGGCGCTGGTGAGCCTTCTTGACCAGCTTGGAGCAGTTGGTCATCCAGGTGAGATCCTCTGAGATGGATTGTATTGAATGCTGATCTGAAGTCTATAAACAGCATTCTGGCGTATGTGTTGTTGTTGTCCAGGTGTGAGAGGACAGAGTGCAGTGCAATGGAGACTGCATCCTCTGTGCTCCTGTTCTGGCGGTATGCGAATTGGTGGGGGTCCAGGGTGGGGGGGAGACAGGATTTGAAGTGTGCTAGGACCAGCTGCTCTAAGCACTTAGTGATGATGGGGGTGAGTGCTACTGGGCCGTAGTCACTGATTTATCCAAAATTGAGGAAATATTATTATTATTATTATTATTATTATTATTATTATTATTATTATTATTATTAATAATAATAATAATAATAATAATATGGAAGGAAAAAACCCAGAAGAATAAAAGTATTATTCTGTAGAGACTTGTAATTCTCTTTATTCAACAACATTTGTTTTATGATTACTTCTGACATCTTGTTGCTCAGTTTTACAAGACTACATGAATTTCAAAGCAAAAGATTTCTTTTAAAATTTTGTAGCCTCTCAACCAGTATACCACCCACTGTACTTACTGGTACACCCCCTTTTAATTTGGAATTTAAATATTTCTTCTTCTTAATATATATATTATTGCATTAATTGTTGGGATACCTTATCTCTTAATATGTTTTATGCCTTTTAAGCCCTTTAAACCTGTATTTGTGACACTGAGCTGTACAAAAAAAATAAATTGAACTAAATTAAAAAAGTGATTTTTATTTATTTATTTTATTTATTTAATGATGAAAATGCCAATATGTTTTTGTGTGTGATTGTTTGTTTGCGAGAGAAAGAGAGCAAGCAAGTTTCTGCTTTTGAGTATTTATTAATCATATTGTATTCGTTTGAAATTTCCTTCATTAGCTGAATGCACGTCTTGTACACTTCCTATGGTTACACTGTTGCCCTCTAGGTCTTAAGCCCCCTCCCAACTCACCTGCTCCTGGCCCCCATCGCCCCCCCCCCCCCCCCCCCTTTCCCCCCGAGCCCACTACTATGGTCATGCACCCTTTAATTAAAAAGTGAACAACAGTCAGGGTGCAGCCAGCCTCACAGTCAGCCGGATATGAAGAGGAGTAGCAGAACCCCTCAACCCTAAGCTTAGATGTATCAGTTACTGTAATTGCAGTACCCTTGGGACTAAGCAGCCTGGGGACAAAGCCGTCTGAGGTCAAGTGGGGGGTTGCCAAAGGAGGTGGTGGTGGCTGAAGTGTGGGGAAAGGACTGGGGAGGGGGCAACAATATGTGTCTTCTGAAACCTAATAGAGAGACATTCGACACAAACAAGACCCGCTGAGCAGCCAGGCTTACCTCCCTTGCACTTCCAAGCCCTCCTCTCTTTCCCTTTTCTTTCATCCACTGAAGTGAGTTCTCAAGCGGACTATTGTACTTTTCTTCTAAAAACAAGCCTGCAATCGACCCCCGGGTCCTTACCTGTAGTGAGGTTTATGAGGCCCAGGGCAGAAAGTCTCCTCTTATGGTTGTTCAGGAAGTGTTCAGCCTCTGACATCACACCACTGCACCACAGGAGGATGTTGGTAAAGACTGCATGGATTACACCAAATCTGAGGAGACAGCAGTTGAAAATAAGACACCCGATCACCTAACAGCAAGTATAAGTGACAGGATTTAGCGGTGTTGTTGAGCTTGTTTCATGCCATTGATTAAAATAGAACTATGAACACATAATTTTCTTATGATTTGCAGGTGCAAAAACAAACAAAAGAAAAAAAGGATATATTGACTAAAGGCCCAGGTTATCGCACATTTCACACACCTCTCAAATGTTTCAAAGCTCTTGATGACATCCTTGATGTGAAACCAGAGAAAATGCACCTAAATAAAACCCAAACACAAGTCTTAAAAAAGCTTGACAAAGTCATATCCAAAATGCAGTTTAGTGATTTTATCAAGCTTCAGAAATACACTTCATAATATACTAAGCACATACTTATTGTAAACTTAATTCTATTTATTTGCTTAAGTCATTGCATTTAAAGATTCCCACTGATATATGCAGTTACACTCAAGCGACATGGACAATGATCGGATTATACTGTCGCAGCAACGCTCTCTACTTGCCTTAACAACAAAGAGCACATTATTCTAAGATCTTGAAATAGTATGTGGGAAAAAAAGATACTGCTGAAAGAGTGTCACATTTTAAAAATTAAACCTAGGCTGTGCACATACCTGTGCCATAGTGTGAGTTGCGTGGATGACAGGATATACCACGAGCACCGCCGACACACAAGGTTGAAAACCAACATATTGCCCAATTCGGAAAGCATCCATAATCAGTGAAAGGAGTGCAAGAAGGGTCAAACCACCTAGAAAAAGAAAGTTATTGAGCGATATAATCAAAGAAAATAAAGTCTTTGTGACCACATATGTTAACATTCAAGTTCTCTTTAAGTTATGAAACAAACATATAGTGGTCATGCGCATAAATCCCTTTAATTTTCACACTAACGGAAAAAACTGTTGCATAAGTGCGCATTTGCCTGTTTAATCTCGCAAACTCGCCTCTTATCCAGCCTGAGGTGGCGTGTACATCTTTTTCTGGCGGCACGCTCTTTTGCCTGTCCCGTACCAAGATGTACCACATCATCCAGAGCAGCTGGAGGATCATGAGGCAGGTAGTGAAGGACCGCAGATCCTCTTCTTTAACGGAGGGGTTCTTGTTTGCGATGGCAAGCATCAACGCCGCCCCGATCAACAGCAGATTGGTCCCGTATTGCCCGCTCAGGAACTCCGCGTTCTTCTTCGGATAGTCTTCGGACAAACTGATTTTTAGTTTGCTGAAGATCTTCTTGTCCTGCTCGGAGCTGGACGACGACGAGGAGCTGTTGCTATACTTGTTCGGACACATAATATCCAGGCCGTTATGTTCCACCATGGTGAGAGGCATGTGCAAAAGGCGCAGTGCTGGGAGAAATGGAAAGTCAAAGCCGTGCAAAAGCCGTGCGCTATAAGTGCATTTGAGGGAGGCGAGACGTGTAACCTGTTGCCTCTAGGTGGGGATTCAGATGGATAGGTACCGTGCCAAACATGCATTCAATCTTCAAGATCCGGCTCAGTGGCCACGCATAGTTTGAATGGGCTTGATAGATGCCATTGTCATCTTGTAGCCCTGAAACAAATATCTGGTCGTGTACCAGGCTCGCTGAGTCACTGAAAAGTGAAGATTATGTTTCAGTCTTTCCGAGAACGCAGTCTTCTTGGAACTACCATACGTTTACAAAAAAAAAAAAAATAGCTGAGTCTGCTGTGCCAACCATTCAGCAGGCTACCTAAAGAAATAGAAGAAAAAAAACTATGCGTGGGCTTGGCCACAATAACAGAAACAACTGAGCTGTGCCCAAACCCACCTCTTTAGAGCAGCTGCCAAACAGTCCGTCCAAGTCTGCTATCAGGTGTTAAGCGTACACGCCTGGATAAGATGAAAGAGAACATGACATTTCTCAAATCTGAGATTTTTACAGGCTGCAGGAGAGTGGCCTGTTGTGACAGTGACTTAAATCTAAGTGCTCCTAACACAAATCCACTTGGGACTGAGATGTGGTTAAAATATTTGCTTTCAAGTAGGTTTAAAAAGGAAGAAGAAGACGAATCAGATTTCAGTGGCCAAGTATACAATGGCTTTTTGTGAGTGGATGTCAGGGAGACCGTGTAGGCCATGGGCAGTAAGATCTCTTAAGGATATGACCGTGTAACCTATTAAATAACATCCGGGTGGACACACGCAAACAGCCCAGCAACAGAATAACTGCTCACACCGATCGCGGTGATTAATCTGATGCGATATTGTTTAACAAACAAATTCTTCTTAAATAAATATATAAAATGTAAAAAATAAAAACAAACAGCTGGTGTTTCTATGCAGACAGAACGGTGGGTTCGCAACGGCTCTCCTTAAGATTTAAGAGCCCGAGTTCATTCTAGTCAAGAAACATGGACTTCAAAATATTTTTCAAAACTAAATAAAACTGGATAAATTTGTGCATTTAGGCTCTTTCATAAATTTCACCAATAGTTGCTTTGATATAAGTCTAACATTTCTGAAAATTCACATTTCACCAGTTGCTGCCAGCAACATAACGAATCAACCTTTCCACGAAAAGTCTTTTAGTCTTATTTGCGAAACTGCAGCGCGCACCAGCTGACTACGGTGTGCGTCATATAGCCTAACTGTTCTGAAGCTGGCAATCAGTGAACTGAGGAAGACAAACTCCCTCTTTCGAGCCTTGTGTTTCTGATTAGCTGAGATGTCCATTATCCTTTGGCGCAGGACTCGGGACACAATGGCATCACGAGTATTCAAAAGATGATCACGTCAGGGTCCATCTCATTTGCTGAGTGGACCAGTGATTTCTTGATTAGCGATAAAAACGCTCGACAAAAAAGAGAGTAAAATCTGTTCTTTATCTGGATACTTTAATTGGCTATTGAGCAGGTCTAAAGGTTTTGATTGAATTCCGAAATACTCATTTCAGCCCTTTGTTGATTGCTCGTCTGGATCCACAAAACAAAGCAAAGACCATTGAATTTCAGAGTAGCTTGAGGGAAATTCTATAGCAATAAGATTTACTGTAAAAGCCTCTTTTTAATATCTTTAAAATGTTTTTAAAAGCGTCATTTGAGATTATTGTGTGCTGCATTCTGGTATGGTGATTACTATTATTCTTTTTAACTCCACTACACTGAATTGATAGCTTTTAGGGGTCTCCTTTTTTAAGAGAAGACACTAAAAGGGGCCATTCTGATCACTCTAGACACATAACTGTATTTTCCCTGTATACTTGCATAAATGATTAAAATCTTGACTCCTTAATTGCTGCAGTGAAGAATGTCGTTATAATCTGAAAATATTAATTTTACCATCAACAGTATAGTTATAGCCCTGTTTTGAATCGTTACCCTGGACAAATGAGTCACAATAACAGTTGTTTAAAAAAAAATTAGCAAGATTTAACCATTTCAAATTCTCATCTTCTCATATTTTAAAGTTACTGCTTCAAAAACTCAAAAAACAATGAACTGCCAGTTATTTTATTGCACTACAGTTCACCACTTGCATTATTATTTACATAACTCACATATGGTTGCCATAATAGGCCAGGTGAAAGAAAAATGGGTTATGATGTAGGGGGCTTTTAATCGAGTTGGTCCTAGACTCTAAAGTTAGGAGCTCAGTTTCAGTTCAAACTTTGCTACAATGGCTTAAACCTCTGATGTATGCTGCCGTGACTGGCATGGAGATGCTGGGTCCTTTAAGTCCTGTGGGCTGTGGATGACAGCATCACTGGCCTGGGCTTGTTCCGGGGGATGCTGCAAAGGTATAATAGGATCTTGGAGATCAAGTCAATGCATTTGGTTTCCTGAGTAGTTTTTTTGTGGTGTGGGCCATTATCCTCCTGATGGGTGTGACGTAACTATGGGAGGGTGTGCTTTGTCTGAGAAAATGTTTGTTTGGGTGGCATGTGTCAAAGTGCTATCCATATGAATGCCATGACCCAGCGTTTTCAACAAAGAGTGTTGCACTATAACAGTATGATCAATGTAATTCACTTCCACTGCTAGAAGTTGAAACGTTTGTTTAATGTTTGCATAATCTGCAATGATAATGCCATTATTTTATAGAATGTATTTCAAGAGACTCAAAGAGTCCTGACATAATAGGAAAGATTATTGTAACCACTAAAAAGCAAAAATATATTAGTCACATTAAAAGCAGTTCTAAAAAAAAAAAAAGATCATTCAGTGTTTGGTGCTTGGACTTGACAATGGAGATTGACAGATGGCCTCAGAGCATGGAGGTGGAGCAGATCAAACAGGACAAGGAATTTAAATTGAAAGGGTTGTTAGACAACTAGGCAGTTCTGAATGAAATTCAGCCCACTATTGCTTTTCATGTGGTAAAAATGGTCTGAGCTAAAATGGATAGGTCAGTGTAAGTGAGCCTTAAAAAAGCATGTTTAATTTTCCCAGAAATTGTCTGCTGTAAATTTATTTTTACTTTACTTTTTACTGAAACATTCTACATTTGGAACATACATCAATTTATCTTATATAGCCACCATATGAATATCCATAATATTTTACATAAAGCATTTAGTGAGCTTGCTGCTACATGTGTTTACAAAAAATATGTGTAGAACACGTTTTTGTGTGTGAGTGTATCTAGTTTGTTAAGATTTAGCACTGTAAAATAATGAAGGGTTAGGGAGTGCACGCCTTATATTCTCCTAGTTAAACAGAAAACAGGCTGGCAATATTTTACTGCAACGAATATACAACATGCAAACATACAACAGAATACAAGATATAGTTTACGAAACTTCACAAATGAAAAAAACAACAATAAAAAAGGTGGTTTGACTTAGAACACTGACACAATATGCACACAGTACAGAATGTTAGGTTGACACTTACTCCTCTCGCATCAAGCTGGCCCAACTTTTCTGAAAAGTGAAATATTGAGTTTTCTCACCCTGTTACAGTTTTGTTGAATTGTCTGCAGTTGTTGGTCCTAGTTCTGTTCTTCTTACATGTTCATCCAAATAATAAAATAGATATGGATATCTTTTTTAAAACATTTATTTTTTACAAAACAATTTAAAAACAAATATAATTAAATAAACTAATGTCATTCCATTTTGAATACATCACAGAAACTCTACTTGTCAATTAAATATACCTCAAAACAAACTGGAAAGGAGAAATCAGATCAGGATTTTTATCCACTAGGTTACTGCAAACCCGAGTGCATAAAAAATATTCTATCAAAGAAAAAGAAAAGATAATAGTGCTTATCCCATATTTCCTTAGAGTAGCAGTTGCCAAAGACACTTCAACTGCAAACCTTTCACCATCTATGAATGTTACCGACATTAAATTATAGCACACTATAACACACCTAACACTTACTTCAGCCAACTCATGAGTCCATTCAGTGATTAGACTGCAACAAACCTTCCTGCTCCTATACTATCCATCCGCTTCCACTTATCCTTTTCAGGGTCGCGGGGGGCGCTGGAGCCTATCCCAGCTGACATAGGGCGAAAGGCGGGGTACACCCTGGACAGGTCGCCAGTCTGTCGCAGGGCTAACACACAGGGACAGACAACCATTCACACTCACATTCACACCTAGTGACAATTTAGATTAATCCATTAACCTATCCCCACAAGCTGCATGTCTTTGGACGGTGGGAGGAAGCCGGAGTACCCGGAGAGAACCCACGCAAACACGGGGAGAACATGCAAACTCCACACAGAAAGACCCCGGCCTGATGGAGGAATTGAACTCAGGACCTTCTTGCTGTGCGGCAACAGTGCTAACCACCGTGCCACCGTGCTGCCCTCCTATACTATATTATAATAAAATAAACTCAGTAAAAGATTGCAAATAACTTCTTGTGAGTTTTCAATCATTGCAGTTTGAACTCAAGTCTATGACTGCAAGAGTTTGGTTATCAGCATATGAACTAGAGGGGAGCATTTACTATTTTGTGAATTCACTTTAAAATATCATATATTTTTTAATGTGTTATTTCATGAGGACGTTTTAGTCACTTGCTGAAACAAATATATGGACGTGGCACCATGGAGGTAGGTTATATATTTGATTAATTTTTCTCGGTCCTTCCCTCTCATCAGCTAGTGTTAATTTTAGCATTAGCTAAGTGTAGCCCGGGTTGTTTTTTCAGAAGCCCGGAGTCTTTTGGAGTGTAATTTTTTCATAGTTAGATGCCTGGCTGACAACTGTATAAAGCAAAAAAATACACACAATATTCTAAGCACATAGTGCACACTGTGGGATTTTACGACTGTGCGTAAATCCCCCCCTAATATTGGTATGATCCAAGCTCAGGCACTAAGCGGGGCGGGGCAGCTGCTGCCTACGAGTGCGCTGTTGGAGAAATGCAGCCAGGCAGATAGAGGAGAACTGAAGTTTGACCAGGTACCAAAGAAAATCATTTGTACTGTACAAATAATGTAAATATGACGGTGTATCACAAAAGATTGATATCAAACTGATCGCTTGACCCATATTACGTTACTTGCTCTTCAAGTGAATCAACAAATGGCGAAATGAAAAGCCGAACAACAACAATGCTGTTTCTTTAGAGAGTCTTAGCTTACATGTGTGTTTATTTCATATTTTCAGTTGTTACCCGCCATGGCTAAATAAATCGGTTTCAGTAATGCACTGATATACAAGAATGGACATAAGGAGCTTCTTTCAAAGAAAAAACTCTGGTAGTATTTTATATATTATGCTTTGTATGTTGTTCAGTATATTCCTATGCAAAACAAGAGGAACTTCAATACACAGCAGTATATTCACAGTTGAAACCAGATATTTACATACACTTTATGGAAAACACAAGAACATTTTTTTACTGTACAACATCAATTTAGAGTAAACTTGTTTTGTTTTGGATAAATAAATATTGAAATATCTTTTGAATTAGTTAAATGTCAGAATAAAGAGAGACAGAGCTGTCTATTTTTTATCACTTTCATCAAATTTAGGAGTACATGTACACTAAGTTTATTGTTAATTAATAAGAAAATTCCAGACGATTCCATTCTGAGCTGAAGAAGCTTCTGATAGGTTAGTAGAGGCCATGTGAGCAAATTGGTGGCACAGCTGTGGATGCATATAAGGCAAAACACAGAGCCTGTTTCTTTGACATGGGAACATCAAGAGATGTCAACCAAAACACCAGGAACAGAACTGTGGAGCTCCATAAGTGTGGCTCAAGTTTGAATACAATTTGGTGCCATTTACAATTAAGAAATACAGACAGTTTCTCTCTTTACTCTTAAAGTTAACAAATATGTTTTTTATATTTATCAATCTAAAAAAATAAACATTTAGTCTGATTTGATGTTACAATTAAAAAAGTGTTTGTGTTTTTAATCTGAAGAGTATGTAAATATCTGGTTTCAACTGTATATTTGATGATTGTCAGCACAAAGAGGGAGAGAGAGGAACAGAGAGGGAGATGGAGAATGAGGACAGAACAGAGATGGAACAAGAGCAGGTGAGACACACATGTTAGTCAAATGGTTGTTTACCAAAAGCATCACCGTATCATAGGTACTCATGTATCTCGTACCTAGTGTTTCTTTTTAGGTTTGCTATTTTTCAAATTCTACATTTATTAAGTTTTGCAGGCTTGTTTGCACAACAAGGCTAAACAATTATATAAACTTTTCTCAATCTAAATAGTGGACTTTGGTAGAATTAAAAAAATAAGTGTAGTGCAGGTCTATGATGATTTTTAGTGCTACTATCATCTAGTTCTGATTCTGGTTCTGTCTTGGTTAAATCCTAAGTAGTCCTGATTTTGAACTGTTGTGTCCTGTTTTAATTCTGGATCAGTTCTGGGTCTGGTTGAATTGGGGTTTAGTCCTCGTGTCTTGATACAGCCCTGATTTTGTTCTGCCTTGCTGCTTAATTAAAAAAAACTAGTTTAACGTGTCCTGCACATGTGATATATATTTTTCCCTATATGAAGTCATTCTTTTTTGAACAAAACTCAAAACAGAGCCTATTAATCTTTCAGTCATTTGTAAACCCCCCCCCCCCCCCCCCCACTAGTGCCTACTGAGCTCTACTCGACTGGACTCGACTCTACTGGGTTTCGCTCATTTTGTCATTTCCATAACTGAGTGCCACTTCAATGTGAGTGGACTATTTACACCACAGCAACTTGAAAGCCTCATGACGTCGTTTGTATGTGACACAAACAGAACACATTCTGTCATCAACACAAAAATGTCTACACTTTGTCAGTGGACACGGTGTCGGTTTCTTCTTTGCCAGGTTTCAAAAATGGTGGGTTGATTCTTGTGAAGAAGTGGCGCTCATGACTCGTCCAGTGACATTCAGTTTGTTGACATTATATTTTCTGCTTGATTCAGCTTGCTTGGAAATTCAACCAAGTAGGTACTAAAAAGATGCCTGGGTCCCAGGTACTAACACTTAATTGAAAATTTAGATTGTAGGTGCCAGTGGCGGTCCTAGCCTGCATGGCGCCCCGGGCGAACACTTATTCACTCATTTTTATAAACTGAGCACCTGATGGCTTTGAACTTTTCTTGTCCATCTTCCATTGGTTTTAATTTTGCACTCCAGTATGAACACCCATCCCCCAACCCGAGGATCACCACAACATAACCTAATAGACCTACACCGTAGTTCACAGATTCACTTTGTCTAAGATGTATTTCTGGGATTTCACACAACCCAGTATTCAAATCATAAATACATAATGGGCTTGGATTTAGATCATTATGAATGAAATGTGCGCTATTTGGAAGTAGCCGGCCTCCTCCCCTTTCAATGGGTTGTGTGTGAGACTTTAAATCATCAAACTGTAAATTATAAATTTTCAATTGTTATTGATCCTTTACCCCGAGTCCTAAATAGAGATGGACCGATCCGATATTACGTATCGGTATCGGTCCGATACTGACGTAAATTACTGGATCGGATATCGAAGAGAAATAAAAAATGTAATCTTTTCCAATAAATCAGCACCTCACAAAACTTGCGACGCGGTGAAACTCGGCCCATAACCGTAGCAGTGTGCTCACGTGATAGAGCGGCTGTGTGTATTTGTAGCCTCTACCAAACCGGCATTTCATCTCCGAGGAAGTGATCCCAGAAGTAAAGCAAGTGTGTAAGTTCATCTTTGAATGTTTGTAAAGCATTCCCGTGTTAAACTTAATAACCGATATATGGAGCGACTGCCTCTTTTCTCTCTCCCTCTCCTGCTGCTACTTCAATCATGAAACCGATCAATGATCAGCTGATCGGCTTTTCTGTCAAGAGTCCGTCTCTCTTGTTTGTTTTTGGCCCACTTTGCACCAGAAAGAGGAAACCAGCAGCTGAACAACAGCAGCACATTTAAGCTTGATCAGCTGTTGTTAGAAAGTAATAATAAATAAATTCTACACCAGGCTCCTTTTCTACTTAGCTGACAGCTGGTAACTGTGCAGGGGCGGATCTAGCAAAGTTTAGCCGGGGGGGCCGATAGGGCATTAACAGGGAAAAGGGGGCACAAAGACATATTTTCTTTCTTATTCTCATTTAAAATGTGTAGCTTTTAATAAATAATTATCTGAATCTTACGTAAATGTATAGAAGTCCATTACTATATATAGTAACTGTTAAGTCTAATATACCCTAGTAAGCTATAGTACTTTTTCCTTTGGGAAGGTACACAGCAAATTCAAAAGTGTTAAATGTTTTGGTGTTAATAGTCTTCTTGCAAAAGTAGAGTTAATTTTACTCTAAGCAGAGTCACATTCTTTTAATGTAACTCTGAGGTGTAAAATGATAGTAGTTAAAATCGAGTGTTAAAAATGAGTGTTTCTCTGTCAAATCTGGAGGTGTTACAATGGAAACATTAACTCTTGACCTCTTAACTCTGAACTCCTACAGGGGCTATGACACCAACAGAGTAAATTCACAGACTCCGCCCCCAGCACGGCTCCAATCGAAGCTGAAGTGAAGCCGTTTCAGAACATTTTGCTCTACATATTTGAGTTGTTTGCCATGCTTGGTAAGTCATTTTTTCAAAGATTGTTTCAATTATTATTATGAGCTTTTACTTCTGTGGCTCTTTGGAGTTGAGACAAAGCTGTGTGAAAGGCATTAGCCATGTTGCTCGCTGATAGCATAACATTCTGTTTTAGCTAGCTGAAAGGTATTGTTTGCGGGCAAATACCACAGCCTTGAAAAAAAGCTTGCATGTGAATTTTCAGTCAAACTTTTGGTCAAATACACCTAAAACAATGTCTAGAATGTGAAATGTTGGTATAATGGTGCTACTTGAAGCCTGAAAATGATCGCCCATAAAAAACAAAACAAACAAAAAAAAAAAAAACGAGCAAACAGCAGTAGCTGACATCCTGACTGGGTTCTACGGTAGCATTTAGATCCCTCCAGAGTTTTGTGCACACGGTTTAGGTAAAAATTAAAAAGGTTGAGGTTTTACATTTAGTTCAGTATTACCTGTTGCCTGTGTCTTTGTCTTTTGGGAAAATACTTTACACAAGTAATGGCTCAAAGAGGATTCCTTTTTTTTTTTTTTTTTTTTTTTTTTTTTTACTGTGCTGCAATTGTTTACTGGATTATTTGTGCCATTAATTAGTGTCAACCAATTTTTATTCAATCTCCACACAGGATATGCTTGTGAAGATGGAATATGGGGGAGAACATAAGTGCGTTGAAGTTCCACAAAGGGATGAATGAAGGACATGCATATTGTATTGAAGAAATAAGTGATGAGAATGCTGTTATTTGCATTTACCAGCTCACCTATGTCAGACCTTTTGATAAACAAAATTCTAATGAAAGTGAGAACATGTATACTGTTACATCTTTCAGAAAATGTTTTGAAATTGTGGTGCACAGTTCAGAATAAATGTTTTTCAAAAACCATTGCATCTTTTTAGTAAATGTTTATTTCCAAAAGAAATTTCTAGAAGTTCAGAACAGTAAAATTCCCGCTTTTTAGAATGAATTAGAAGATAACTCTTACGTAGTTAAACTAAAATACTCTTTGAGAGTTAATATATAAACTCTTAACACCAAGTGTTAAATTATCAACTCCAGACAGATTTGGTGTTTAACACTACATCAGAGTTAACGTACCAACTCTCCAAAAAGAGTTAAATTAACACTCTCTGGTGTGGACCCATATAGACACTTTAATAGTGTTGAAATCAAATCCGACAGTGTTAATTTGGACATGCTGGATTTGCTGTGTACCATCTGTGCAGTCTGCAATTCTGTAGAAGAAAGATGTTGAATCTATTTAATTATTCTTGAAAAATAATTTATTTCTGTGCAATTTTTTTCCAACCTGCATCAAATTAAAGTTGATTACGTCGATTAAGAATCATGAGGTGGAGGGTGTGGGGTGGTTCCCTATTTTTTATTTGCTGGGAGTTTGCAACCCTATTAGTTAGGTTGCTTAATATTTCTTCTAAGTACTCTTTAAAATACCAGAATAGGAAGGATGGAGTAAGTTTATTAGATTGATCAGTATTGCTGAACTATGAAATATTTTGGGTGCAGTGTATTTTTTGCATACAGGTATAACAGAATAGCTTTACTTCAGTATGAACTTATACAAAATGCAGCAAGATATTAAAAAAAAGTTTTATTGATTAAAAAACACACTATATCGGATTCATATCGGTATCGGCAGATATCCAAATTTATGGTATCTGTATCGGACATAAAGAAGTGGTATCGTGCCATCTCTAGTCCTAAAGTGTATATTTATTTTCTTACTCTTCTTATATTTATTGTTTGTTTACTTGCACTACTGTAACTGGAGCCTTGTCGTCTCGTCTCTCTATATACTGGACTGTATGTAGCGGAGATGACGATAAAGTTTACTTTGACTTCAGCAGCGAGCAGGCGCACCGAGGGTTCTCGCGCTCACTTTTTCGCGTATAGAATTTCAAAAAAACATCGGTGCAAATTATAAGTCTGTATCACGATATCTGGTGCTTTCGTGTTTGTTGTTTTGTTTTTATTTTATTTTGTTTTATTTTGTGAGTTGGTTATTAGATGCTGCGCACCGGAGGGCGCCCTTACTCAAATGGGCGATAGAAAACCGATCGGTGCCTATGCCATTCCCAAAATGCGCTGGCATGATGTCAGGGCAGCATGAGTATGAGCAATTTTTTTTTTTTTTTTTGCCGATGCCCGTGATGCCGCCCCCAAGTCATGTTCTCAGAGCAAGTTCTTACCAGCTGGCAGAGGTGTGTGAGTGGGTGGGTGCCTCTGCCTTAATGGCAGTAAGGCTCTCGCCACTGGTGTTTTCTGCCACCTCTTCCACTCTCTGTAATGATCTCCAGTTGTTGGCAGAGCAACTCCTACACCAGGTTCTCGATTGTGATCCTATAGAAGTTAGAGGAGATGCTAGAATTCCTGTCAAACTTCCTAAGGCTCTTTAGGAAGTATAAGCACTGACAAGTGTTTCTGACCACAGTGGCTTTGTGAAGGATCCAGGAGAGATCCTCTGTAATGTTCATACCAAGGAACATGAAACTGCTGACACTTTCAACCTTAACACCACTGATGTGGATAGGCTAGTGTTCTTTTCTGTGTTGATTTCTATAGTCCACTATCACTTCCTTTGTTTTGCTGATGTTGAGAGAGAGGTTGTCCTGACACCAGATATTTAGTGCCTTTCTCTCTGTAGACCGTCTCATTGTCTGTGATAAGCCCCATGATGGTCATATCATCTGCAAACTTAATGATAATGTTGGAGCTGTGCTAAGCAACACAGTCATGAGTGAACAAAGAATGCAAGAGGGGAATAAACACGCAGGCTTGTGGTGTTCCTGTGTTATAAGAGAGGAGGAACTCTCACTAGGAGTTGTGAAGAAGTTGAAAATTCTGGTGGACATCCCAAGCACAAGGTCAGTGAGTTTGGACACATGTTTCAAAGGGACGATGGTGCTGAATGTTGAGCTGCAATCAGAAAAGAGCATTCTCATATGTGTTCACTTCCTCCAGATGGGTTAGGGCAGTATGTGCCAAGGTAATGACATCATCCATGGCTCTGTTCCTTTTGTAGGGAAATTAAAGAGGGTCCAGTGCATTAGGGAGAGAGGAACAGGTGTATCTTTTCAACAGCACTTCATGCTGTTCACTGGTTTCATCATTCCTGGAGAGGGGAATAATGGTGGGCACACTGAAAGATGTGGGAACCATAGACTACTTCAGAGAGAGGCTGAAAATGTTGGTGAACACCTCTGCCAGCTGGTAAGAACTTGCTCTGAGAACATGATTTGGAATGCTGTCTGGTCCCAGAGCTTTGTTTGAGTTGACCTTTATGAAGGACTCTCACATCAGCCCCACTGCCCACTAAACGGCTGTTCTTTGTTGGCTGGGACAGAATGAATGTGGAAGCTGTTAAGCTCATCTGGGAGCAACATGGTGGGTTGAACACTGATTATGATTTTATAGTCAACTCCACTTTGTCCTAGTAGTCTCTCTTGGTCTTTATGATGGACTTCCAGAGGTTTTTGGGGGTTTTTTTGATTTTTTTTTTTTGGCTGCTTTGTAAGCATCCAAGTTCCCAAAGTTAAAGGCACAGGTCCATGTCTTGAGCTAGGCACACAAAGCGAATTTTTTCTCCATGTTTTCTGGTTTGCGCATGTGCAGACACTGGTTTTAGTAACAGTTTTGCCAATGCTCTTGCTTATATAACTAATGACAGTGTCTGTAGATTAATTGATTTTTCCATCTCCTGTGTCCTCAAACAATCAGTTGTCTTAAAGCAGTCCTGCAAGACCCGCTCAGCTCCACTGTCCCATTTGTAAATGTTGCTGGAAACCTGTTTTTCTCATTTAAGTCTCTGTATGCAGAGAAGAGTATGGAACAATGATCTGCTTTCCCAAAAGTAGGGTGGGAGAGGGGTTCGTAACAGGCTAACGACTCCATGAAAGTACTGACAACTCAAGCAGAGATCACTCACAACTCGACCAGGCTGCACTTCTTCAGACAAATGAATGAGGTTAGAGACACTACAAGGGGTTCAGGTGAAAAGAGATCAATTGGGAAGAGAACCCTAATCTGCAGAAATCAAGGACATATATTGAACTTTTCAAATGTCACTGTTGTTACGAAACCAGTTTCACTCGGTGCTTTTTTTATTCCTCGAGGCATCCAGAGACGGCACAGGACTCAGTAGTCATTTCACAAAACCTTTATTCATCTTCAGTTAAGCATGCATCTTCTAGAAGGGGAGATGTGCAAGGCCGGTGTCTCTCTGCAGATCTTCCACTCCTTTGTTTGTTACAGTCAGCTTTATAGAAGCGACCCCATCATAAAACCCCCACGGTGTGCTGCAAACTCTGTGTCTGTGTGTGTATGCACGAGCACGTGAGTGCCTGTGTGTGCGCATACCCATGTGTCTATGTGAGTGCACGTGAGTGAATGTGCATGTAGGTGTGGGTGCGTAACAGTTAAAGCACTGTGTGTGTGTCTCTGTATCTGTGACTTCCTGCTGGTCACAACAGTAATCTCCTCACCCAGTCTACACCAAATTCCTTTAGACAACATGCAAAACACAGTTAGCATATTACAAACACTGAGACCCCCACACTGCATCCACCTGCCAGTGGCCTCTTGTTGTCTTACATTTACAGATAAGGTGGAGAGTCTCCTGCAAACCTACTTCCAAGTTATGGCAATTATGAACTTTTATTAAAGGTACAAGCATCAGCATCAGCAACCCCCAACTGTAGCTTCCTGTCTCCTTTTATGACAGGCAAACCCCCAGTGTCCATAAATTCCTTTCTCTCTAAACAATTACACACACTCTCAGGCCTATAGCTAAACCAACTGAAACACACAGACAAATCCTTCCCTATTCCTCTGATCTACTGCTGGACCCTCTCATCTAAGCAAATTTAACACATTGTATTCTAATAATTATTTTCTTGTACTCACAAATCCCTCTTTTGATCTGCCCCATGGCAGATCAACAATACTCTAAATCTGTTACTAAAATGTGTTCATACAAGCTCTCCCCATTTCCCAAATGTAGCATCATGGCGTCTGTGTTTGGTTTGCTCCACCGTGACCTGTGATGTTAGAGTTGCTGCAATGAATTAATGTCGATCCTTCTATCTTCCGAGTCGGGTGATTCTCTGCTCCTCTTCTTTCTTCAACTTCCGGGGTGGACTACCCTTCAGTTCGTTGCATGGATCAGGGATTTATTCTGTCCCTGGGCTGGGATCCATGTAGGGGGTCTCAACCGAGTTCCCCTTTTTTTGCCAAGAGCCTTTCCGACCTCCTAGGCTCTACCGCCACCGCACACTGGCTCCCGTGTTGCCAGGTCTCGCCTTTCCTTTCAGCTCGACTGGGTGCAAGATCCTCTCCACCTCCTTGAATTCTCTGGTCCAGCTTGGGCCCGACCTCTTCTTCTTGAGCCCTTTCCGACAGACCCAATTCGCCTCTGGCACCGCATGCTCCTGGTATCTGTACTGCTTACAGAACCATAACTCCATCGCTCCACCTGTAACTGAAAAATAAAAATCCCCAGAAAACCCTCTTTTGGCACATGGACCTCGCCATGCGTCAACTCCACACAATTAGAGATGAACAAGAAAGTTGCACATTCTCTCAAAAAATTCCCAGGGCTTCTCCCTTGGAGCAACTCTACTCCCAGCCTGTAACCATTTCATACAAAAACATTAGCCAGTGGTTAAATGTTAAGCTTGTTCAGCTCCCAGCTCCACCTGGAGCCTGTACCCTAGAAGACAAATCTGTAAGTTAAATCAAACTTCACATTTGCAGCCAGCTGTAGCTCATAAGAGTAATAAAGTACTCAGCATCACAGAGACAAGTATCATGTGCAGGTTTTCTCAAATCATTAAACTACAATTATTGCCATAATTTGCACTAAATAATGAATCATCCCAATTTATTTCACATTATAATCAGTGACTTTCCTTAAGCAATGTCACTTCACTCATTTAGTGGTCAAGTCAGTCAAGTCTTGTCAGCTTTTACCAGTCCAGTCAGTTCCCCATTTTTATTTTCACTCATTATTCAGTCATTCATTCAGTCATTCTTTGCTGATAGTGGAACCTATCGTCGCATTTCATTTCCACCCTCAGCAAAATGACGTCATTTCAAAAAGAAAAAGAAGAATTTAGACTGGATTACCTCACTGAATCCTTTTGGACAGGGACTCTCAATGTCCCAAATAAGTGGCTTTCTCCCGAGCCCATTGTAATTTTGGAGAAACTCACTTGCAATGGCTTTCCCGGTATGTATCGTATAGCGCTTTTAATTCCCATTATGCAGATCTGCTTAAAGAAAAGAAACTCCCAAACAAAACTCACAGTGCACTGTTCAAAAACCAAAAAATAAATAAATAAATAAATAAATAAATAAAAATAACAAATCAAATATGAAAAATAAAAATACAGAAGCCCGGTCTTAGGACTTGTCCCAGAATATTCTTCCTCTAAAAAGTGAAAACACACCCAATCTAAAAATTGGTGAAAAAAAGAAAAATGCCTCAGCCAATTAAATCCCCAAAACTTTCACCAACCAACCCACACACTTCACACAAACGCAATATTCTTTGAAATGATCAGTTTCTTCCTTTGTCCCCAGGTGTGTGCCATGGTAAAACCTTCCCCATACATCATAAACAAAACAAAACAAAATACTAAAAATCAGCTAGTCTCATTTAAACCCTCGCTGCAGGATTCTGTTCGCCCCTGCTGTCATTCAATCATGTTCCCCAAAATAATACTAATTCAGTCGTCTATGTATCACTTCTCAACCCACTCAATGAACCAGACCAGATGATGGTAACCGTATTGCCTTCTTAAAATCACATTTGTTCCTAATGAGCTTCATTACGTGTGTGTGTGTGTGTGTGTGTGTGTGTGTGTGTGTGTGTGTTAGTAGGGTTAATACATTTTATATTTCTGTGTATCCTTTTATTTACCTTCCCCCTTTTTTCTGAAACAAAACTCCATTCACTCCAAATTTTTGTTTCAGAAACATCTAAATGAAAATCTCTGTCTTAGTCAGGCATAGCTAAACCCCAAATGCTTGCAGGTTACCATAGGCAACCATGCTGCTTGTTGTTAACCCCTTCTACAAATACCCTCTTTTGATGTGTGCCACTCTATGTATGATTTTGTGCTATCTGTAGTGCATATAATGTGCATGTGTGGTGTTGTCTTTCCATTTTCTCAGGCAGTACACTTGCATACCTCAGTGCTTGTCTTCCTCCCCCTTTTGTGGTGGTCTGGACACTGTCAATTCTCCACTTTAAGGCAGTCGCTTGTCTCCCCGGATTTCTTAACCCAATTTAATTCCCCACACTAAAACAGCAGCGTTCCTCTTTGTCCTCACCTGCTCCTCTCACTCCGTTCTCCTCTCCCACTTTGCAGTCCAATGACAGTTCTTCTTTTCTCCCACTGTCTCTTTCATTGCCATCTTGCTCCAAACATGGCAAATGTCAAAGTCCAACAATCTTCTCAAAAGTCCTTCACACACAGTGAAGTTGCAGCTTGCTGGAAACACATCTCCATTCATCCAATCAAGATGATGGATCTTCTCTTTCTGATGCCATTTGCTCATAGCGCTGCTGGACCTCTCTGCTCAGGACTATGGTATTGTCTCTTGGACTGCTGTCCACTGTTGATGTTCATGGCTGTGCTTCTGGAACTGCACTACTTGTCTTCAAGGAGAGGTTATCTTCCTTGGAGCTTGCTTTTTCAGGATTAGGAAGGGAAGCTGCAAAACAATTCAGCCAAAATTCAGACTGGGTGTTTCTAATGATCTTAACCTATAATTTTCTTCTGACTGCTGCCCATGGAAATTTGATCCAGGTCCGTTCCCCACCTGTAATCGACAGACTGAGAGACTTTCACTATTCACTGTGACTGCATATTTTTTCATCACTCCTAAAGCAACACATCTCCGCTTATTTTGTTTTAAACTCTCCTGACTTTAAACCCTCAAAAATGAAAATTTTATTTGTTCTTAACTGCAAACACAAAAAATCTTCTTGATGTTGTTATTAATTATTTTCATCCACAACACTCCAAATCATGTTTTGTTTTGTGTCCAGCAGCAGGGGAAGAAGGTGACCTGTAGTATCACTGCTTCCCCCAGTTGGAGACAATTTCTCACTCACACTTCCACACTTTTTATTTTCTTTGTTTTCATTATTTTTCTTTCTTTTTTTTAATCCATTGTTTTACACCCACACATCAGCCTGTTAACTCACTCCTCCAACCTCATTTTCCTTTCTCCCCAACAGCTCTCATCCAGTCCACAATCAAATTCTCCATTCATATTAGTATTGTACAGCACTTTGGTCTACCAGGTGTGTTTTTAAAGTGCTATATAAATAAATGATGATGATGATTCATCCTTAAGTACTTGATCACCTTTAAATGTCACTGTTAATTTTATCAATTTATTTATCATTACCTTAACACTAATCCACTATTTAGTTTTCTTTATTTATTTTAGTTCATTTTCTCCTATTTGATCACTTTGATTTCTTGACTATTATTATTTCACAGAAAATCAACTTTGTCTCCCTTTTTTGTCATCAAGGAATTCACACACACACACAGCCTGGTCACTCACCCCCACCTTTATTTCTCTCTCATACACACACACACACACATCTTACTCCTCATTGGTTCCACCTGTGAACTCGCCCCTCGAGGCTGGCTCTCACACACCTCATGCTTCTCGCAGTTCCATTCACAACTTTCTGCGAGACACTTCCTCTTGCTGTGATTCAAGACAACGCCCTGATCAGCACACAGAGCGGGTGCCGTCCGCTCTTTTACACCTCAACCAAACTACAGTGGGGCAAAAAAGTATTTAGTCAGCCACCGATTGTGCAAGTTCCCCCACTTAAAATGATGACAGAGGTCAGTAATTTGCACCAGAGGTACACTTCAACTGTGAGAGACAGAATGTGGAAAAAAAAATCCATGAATCCACATGGTAGGATTTGTAAAGAATTTATTCGTAAATTAGGGTGGAAAATAAGTATTTGGTCACCTCAAACAAGGAAAATCTCTGGCTCTCACAGACCTGTAACGTCTTCTGTAAAAAGCTTTTCTGTCCCCCACTCGTTACCTGTATGAATGGCACCTGTTTGAACTCATCATCTGTATAAAAGACACCTGTCCACAGCCTCAAACAGTCAGACTCCAAACTCTGCCATGGCCAAGACCAAAGAGCTTTCGAAGGACACCAGGAAAAGTATTGTAGACCTGCACCAGACTGGGAAGAGTGAATCTACAATAGGCAAGCAGCTTGGTGTGAAAAAATCAACTGTGGGAGCAATCATCAGAAAATGGAAGACATACAAGACCACTGATAATCTCCCTCGATCTGGGGCTCCACGCAAGATCTCATCCCGTGGGGTCAAAATGATCATGAGAACGGTGAGCAAAGATCCCAGAACCACACGGGGGGACCTGGTGAATGACCTGCAGAGAGCTGGGACCAAAGTAACAAAGGTCACCATCAGTAACACACTACAACGGCAGGGAATCAAATCCCGCAGTGCCAGACGTGTTCCGCTGCTGAAGCCAGTGCATGTCCAGGCCCGTCTGAAGTTTGCCAGAGAGCACATGGATGATACAGCAGAGGATTGGGAGAATGTCATGTGGTCAGATGAAACCAAAGTAGAACTTTTTGGTATAAACTCAACTCGTCGTGTTTGGAGGAAGAAGAATACTGAGTTGCATCCCAAGAACACCATACCTACTGTGAAGCATGGGGGTGGAAACATCATGCTATGGGGCTGTTTTTCTGCCAAGGGGACAGGACGACTGATCCGTGTTAACGACAGAATGAATGGGGCCATGTATCGTGAGATTTTGAGCCAAAACCTCCTTCCATCAGTGAGAACTTTGAAGATGAAACGAGGCTGGGTCTTCCAACATGACAATGATCCAAAACACACCGCCCGGGCAACAAAGGAGTGGCTCCGTAAGAAGCATTTGAAAGTCCTGGAGTGGCCTAGCCAGTCTCCAGACCTCAACCCCATAGAAAATCTGTGGCGGGAGTTGAAAGTCCGTGTTGCTCGGCGACAGCCCCAAAACATCACTGCTCTCGAGAAGATCTGCATGGAGGAATGGGCCAAAATACCAGCTACTGTGTGTGCAAACCTGGTAAAGACCTATAGTAAACGTTTGACCTCTGTTATTGCCAACAAAGGTTATGTTACAAAGTATTGAGTTGTATTTTTGTTATTGACCAAATACTTATTTTCCACCCTGATTTACGAATAAATTCTTTACAAATCCTACCATGTGGATTCATGGATTTTTTTTTCACATTCTGTCTCTCACAGTTGAAGTGTACCTCTGGTGCAAATTACTGACCTCTGTCATCATTTTAAGTGGGGGAACTTGCACAATCGATGGCTGACTAAATACTTTTTTGCTCCACTGTAGGACAATTAGGCTCACGATCTTCAGATCGCGCCACGTTTGCCTCACGAATTATTCAAACTGCGCCACGGACTCGATGCCGCGGTTTCTCTCTTCCCCAAAATAAAACCAAATTAAACCCCCCAATTGACTTCACAGTTTGCAACATTTCGTGACATGGCCTCTTGCCGCAATTTCTACACACCACAAACAGACACTTTTAGACACAAATTCTTTTTTGTTACTTTAATTGACTCCCATACTTCGGACGAGACACAGACTCTAACGGCGCTTTCACACACACTACACAGTCCTCTTTCTGCATCAGGCACTGGTTCAACTCAGCTCGGAATCTAACCGGCGAAAGCAACCGATCCTGCTTTTATGCAGACTTTAGACTGTGACAGGGACTTCTAGCCCGAGTTAGTTACTTAGGAGTTCCGAATCCCCAGGTTACCACCCTGGACCTCCTGTCCCACAGGTCTCACCCTCGCGTCCGAGAGGGAGTGGGGCTGTCAAGCCCGGAACACACACGGCCCTCAGCCGGTGACGAGGCCTTAAACCCCACTTTCTAACTAAATAGAAACACACGTCTCCTGCTTTAACGCATGGGGGCGGATCACAACACCGCCACTTTTTCCTAATAACTAAGACAGATCACACACGGCCGCGGATGAAACACCGCTTCTATTAACTAATAACTAAGATGGATCAAACACCGCTTCTTTTACCTACTGAGTGAATTTACACTGGGATACGCTCAACTTAGCGAACAGATAATTTAGGCTTTATTCAATATGCACGCTTCGAAAATAAACAGGTCGTGCTTACCTTTTAATCATGTGAGCTAGCTCTCTGTTCGCCTTGTTTCACGATCTCAGCTCTGCCAATTCATCCTCTCTGGGCCTCGAGCAAATCCCAGGTTTTCGGCACCAAAACTGTTACGAAACCAGTTTCACCCGGTGCTTTTTTTATTCCTCGAGGCATCCAGAGACGGCACAGGACTCAGTAGTCATTTCACAAAACCTTTATTCATCTTCAGTTAAGCATGCATCTTCTAGAAGGGGAGATGTGCAAGGCCGGTGTCTCTCTGCAGATCTTCCACTCCTTTGTTTGTTACAGTCAGCTTTATAGAAGCGACCCCATCATAAAACCCCCACGGTGTGCTGCAAACTCTTTGTCTGTGTGTGTATGCACGAGCACGTGAGTGCCTGTGTGTGCGCATACCCATGTCTCTATGTAAGTGCACGTGAGTGAGTGTGCATGTAGGTGTGGGTGCGTAACAGTTAAAGCACTGTGTGTGTGTGTGTCTCTGTATCTGTGGCTTCCTGCCGGTCACAACAGTAATCTCCTCACCCAGTCTACACCAAATTCCTTTAGACAACATACAAAACACAGTTAGCATATTACAAACACTGAGACCCCCACTGTGCATCTACTGGGCCATTGGCCTCTTGTTGTCTTACATTTACAGATAAGGTGGAGAGTCTCCTGCAAACCTACTTCCAAGTTATGGCAATTATGAACTTTTATTAAAGGTACAAGCATCAGCATCAGCAACCCCCAACTGTAGCTTCCTGTCTCCTTTTATGACAGGCAAACCCCCAGTGTCCATAAATTCCTTTCTCTCTAAACAATTACACACACTCTCAGGCCTATAGCTAAACCAACTGAAACACACAGACAAATCCTTCCCTATTCCTCTGATCTACTGCTGGACCCTCTCATCTGAGCAAATTTAACACATTGTATTCTAATAATTATTTTCTTGTACTCACACTGTCAGACCTGATTGTTGTACTTTAAAGAAAAAATACACGAAATAGTATTTCATAAACTGGTTATCAGAAAGAAGAATCTACTCAAACCCTTCTGACTGTTTAACAAGCACTAGTGTGACTCCTATTTTGAAAATGTCATTTTTTAGCGCACAACTGCAAAAACAAATGACCTGTCAGTAAAAGGGATTATTTGCATTGTATGATGGCTTGAGATGTTTTCACTGACTGAAACTGTATTTACATAACAAGGTGTCTCGTGCGTGTCAGCTACTGTCAGCTTTTTCTTTTTTTTTTGCATTGCAGATGTTACCAAAGATTTCTTGCCAGTCATTCGTCAAAATTTATGCTTTCAGTACAGTTTTGCTTAGATGCATTGATATCTGTTTAGTTATCATTTTAACATCTTGTGATGCAAGGGCCATGTTGGTTTATTGCGTATACAGTTAATCATTTTGGTGAAATGATTTGTTACTAAGGTTCAGAATTCTGACGAAGCTTTAATAAATTTTATACATTTATTTAAAAGTAATGGCCCAGCTCTTTAATTATTACTATGTCATGTCAAAGGTTTGCCTTCAGCTTAAGAAAGAATGAATTTGGATTATATATCTGAAATCTGAACAAAAGCTGCCTGTGTTCAGTATGCAGGATTTGAAATTGGTAAATGAAAAACGGAAAGTCAAAAATCAAAGCATAAGAGTTGAGATACAGACAGTGAACAACAAAGTGCTAATGTGGAATATCACAAGGAACGAGCAGTTTAACCCAGCTAAAAATGCCCCTCTCATCTCTGTGACAAACGTGTATAAGATGCAATTTCTAAATTAGCTGAAAGTGGGCGTCAGGCTTCGTCGAGCAGCTCGGATTTCAAGATGCTGAGTAATATAAATTCCAATTTATCACCTTTTTTCAACTGCACATTACATCCTCAAAGTTAAACTTTGCCATTATCCATTTCCAATAAAATAAAGTTATATAACTTTAGCTATTTTTGCTAAAAAATTTGATTGTCAGACATATCAACAATATCATTAAAACTTACCATAAATGCTGTCATATGACAGAGTCAGGGTACTATTAGTCTATATGGGGCGATCGTGGCTCAAGAGTTGGCAGTTCGTCTTGTAATCGGAAAGTTGCCGGTTTGAGCCCCGGCTCCGACAGTCTCGGTCGTTGTGTCCTTGGGCAAGACACTTCCCCCGTTGCCTACTGGTGGTGGTCAGTTGGCCCGGTGGTACCAATTTCCAGCAGCCTCGCCTCTGTCAGTGTGCCCCAGGGCAGCTGTGGCTACAATGTAGCTTGCCTTCACCAGTGTGTGAATGTGTGTGTGAATGGGTGGATGACTGAATGTGTAAAGCGCTTTGGGGTCCTTAGGGACTAAATAAAGCGTTATACAAATACAGGCCATTTATATCAATCTGTGACTGAACGGAGTCAAGTTGGCAGCAATTAACCGTGATAAATTATAGAAAATCACATACACCAACCAGGCATAAGATTATGACCACTGGCAGGTGAACACTGATTATTTCTACATCGTGCCCATATTAGTGGTTGGACTATATTAGGGACTAAGTGGACATTTTGTCCTCAAAGTTTTATGTGTTTGAAGCAGGAAAAATGGGCAAGGATAAGGATTTGACCTAGTTTGACAAGGGTCAAATTGTACAGCAGTGAACCAGAGACAGGGTAATGGACAGCCAAGAGTCACTGATGTGTGTACAGATCAAAGGCCGGCCTCTGTTTTCTGATCCAACAGAAGAGCTACTATTGCTCAAATTGCCAGAAGTAGTTAATGCTGGTTCTGATAGCAATTTGTCAAATACACACTTTGTTGTGTATGGGGCTGCATAGCCACAGTCCAGTCGAGTGCCCATTGTTGACCCTTGTCCACTGCCGAAAAGGCAAACAATGGCACGTGAGCATCAGAACTGAACCATGGAGAAGTGGAAGGTGGTGGCCTGGTCTGATGAATCATGTTTTCTTTTACATCGTATGGATGGCCGTGTGTGTGTGTTACTTATCTGGGGAATACCTGGGACCAAGATGTAGTGTAGCAGAAGCGTCATGGTTTGAGCAGTGTTGAGTTTGGAAGCATGGGGTTAGCCATCCATCGGGATGTTACTTTGACATGCACCATCTATCTAAGAACTGTTGAACACCCTTTCATGGAAACACTATTCCCCGATAGCTGTGGCTAAAGACAATGTACTCTGCCATAAAGCAAAAATGGTTCAGAAATGTTTGGAGGAGTGCAACGCTGACTTTGACAACTCAGTCCAATTGAGCATGTGTGGGATATGGTGGAGAAAAAATTCAAATCCATCTAACATCTTGGTATCAGATACCATAGCACGTCTTCAGGGGTGTATTGGAGCACATGTCCCAGCAGGTCAAGGCTCTTTGGCAGTAAAAGGCAGGCCAACACAATATTAGGCAGGTGGTCATAATGCTATGCCCAATCAGTATAGCTGTTGCTGGCATGTCCACGCTGGTTTGTGCCTTTGTTGTAAAAATGCTTCTTGCCACTGAATCTCATATTTTTGGAAGGCCTGTTTGTTTTCCCTTAAATGGTGCCACATTTCTAACGAAAATGCATTTGTGGTTTGAGCAGCAGCATTCAGTATGTGGAAGGATCCATTGAAAACTTGCCAAATCTTCCCTGCCAAACAGCTTGCTCTGCTATTGACTCCTGTTAGGTGTTGTTTATTGAAATGGATGAAGAAACAAGACATACTGGCAATTAAACAATTTATTCATTTAACAAAATTTCAGTAGCATATGGAAGGCTGAGTGAGGAAACGATTGTGGTGTCGTCTTCTTTGGGCGCCCACTTCAAAGCCTCTTCTTGACAGGTGCCGACTCCAGGTGTTGACAAACGAGTCAATAGCAGAATAAGAGAAGAAATGGCAAGTTTTTCATGGGCATAACACATACTCAACTCTGCTGCTCAACCCATAAATACAATTTCCTTACAAGGGAAATAAACAGGCTTTCCAGTAGTATAAGATTTATTGCCAAGAAGCATTGTTAAACCAAAGAATAGACCAAACACACCTGTCCTTACCTTTTGTGCTAGGTTTATTACACTTTAAGTTTGCAACTTCCTGTTCCATAGGAATATAACCAGAATACAACCATTTGGCAGTGAGCCGAGTCCCCTGGAGTTGTATTCAATGGCAAAGATTGACAACATGTTGTTATCTGTTGCTGTCTGATTCAATTTGCATTTATAAACTAGACAGCAATTATTTGCAAACCTTGAACAATCAGAGTCATTTCAGTCAATCCATGTCAGACAGTAAAAGGTTGCCTCCTGTCAAGTGACCTGTACAATTGTCTTGCAATAAGGAGTGGTTGTGAGTGTGCAACACCCTCAAGCAGTAGGAAAGCATTTGCAACTTTTTGGTAACTAATCAGTAGAGGAATGTTAAAAATAAAATGCAACTTTGTCAAGCTAAGTAGGTGGAGCCTACAGTGGAGCCAATTTAATGTCATTTTGCTCAGCTAACATGTCAGCATTGTGGCGCATGAGATGATTTGTCTTGTCCTCCTCTTCCCCAGCTTCTGAAAATTTTTAAGGACACATTGCACACAGACTTCAGCCAATATCTCTAGAAATATCTCACATGCAAAAAACACTATTTCATGCCTGTCAAGCTGTTATTTTTGACATCTTTCATAGATTTAACAAAAGAAATTGGATTTAATTACTTCCATATTGTGCCAGGCTGCTGGCAACAAAGCGCATAGATATATAATTTGTTACATTTTTCTTTAGCAAGACGGCCAGCGTCACTAGACACAAGACTCCCTTGAGTTAGATGCTTTTTTTTTTTTTAATAGTCGAATGACTCACCGGTCAGTGCAAAGTAGCTTAATGAACCAAAAAAAACAACAACACTTCCCTAAAAACTGTTAGGTACAAGGACTGGACTAATTTAAATGAAAACCTAGCAAGTCTCCAAAGAAAAACGTCTGAAGGTAAATAAAGAAAATAAAGAAATTCTTAAAAAAAAAACAAAAAAAAAAACCCACAACAACAACAACAACAACAACAACAACAACAACAACCCACAAACAAAACTCAACACTGTAGTGAATTGGAGTTGATTAGGCTGGACAACAAACAAGACAGTTGAATGGTTTTAATCTTTATTTACAATCATTTTACTATACATAATGCACTGTGCAGCTTTTTTTTGTTTTAGTACCTTTTACTACCTTTAGTACTACCTTTAGTATCTTTAAAACAGAAACAATACAATCTCAGTTGTTTGATAAAAGACAATGAAAATTAAAATCTTTATAGCAGTCAAAAAAAAAAACCCCAAAACAAAACAAAAAACAGCAACACAAAGATTGCGAGATGAATATAATTACACCGATGAACTGTGTGAATCAAATAAGTGGAGTAAAGGAGGACCACACTGGCCATAACTCAATGGTAAAGCTGCAAGACAAGTATAGAGAAATGTTTGAATAGTGAATATTTTTAAAAAAAAAAATATTAGTTGCATACAGAAATACAATATTTAACATGATGAGAAAGAATCTGAGAACATATGACAAGTGAAAAAAAAAAGCAAATATCCAAACTTGTTCACATTGTTTTAGGCTACATCTACACAGGTATTTTGGCAAGTGTGGCTTTTTCTATGCATTTTTGTGTTTTGAATCCATGAAAACAGACTCTCTGAAAAACTCTCTTTTTGGATCTCTTTCACCTACCGGATTGTGACACAGAATCTAAGATCTTCTGAAACTAAGGGTGGTTCAGGGAAGATTTGACTCATTAGATCATCACTCACTCTCAATAATACTCTAATTCCTACAAATTATTTGGGGTCCCCCCCCCACACACACACACACACCTCTGTAATACATGTAGACACAAATAGTAATTATCTTCTGTTGGTTTCCGAGCATTACTGTGTAGTAACATTCACCTGTCCAAGGCTATAGTTTACGATTTCTGCAGGGTAGTGTTTTTATATCCGTGTTCCTGAAAATGTGACACCATTTCCTCAGATTTCATTTCAAATCCCCTTTACTGGTCAGCGTCTTCTGACTCATTGAAATTTACCAAAAGGGAAAATTTTTGTAAGCCACTTCAGATGAAAGCTGTTGGCATGTACTAGAACTCTCTATTGGTAACACATGTATGTCACTTTGTGATCTTTAATGATTTTGCAGCCCAATAAATATATTCTCACCTGGCTATACTCCAAAGACAGTTTATATTGTAATTGAGGTTATTTAAAAAGATATGAAAAGTTTATCACCATATCACCAGTGTACCATTCCCACTGAACAATAGGTTTAAGAAAAAGAAAACAACAACATTCACTGGTGGAATATTCCATTCACCATAAGGTGGTAGCTTGCGACTGGTGTAACACCATATCTGGACCGCCCTACTGGGGGCATACCACTAGAAACGATTCTGTGTTCATGGACTTTTATTCTCTGATGAAGGCGTGTGTATTTACATACAAATAAAGGCTGGAATTTGTTTGGGGTTTTTTTTAGAAAGGGAGTGATTTATTTTTAATTTTTTTTTTAGTTGGGGGAGTTTCACTGAGATATAGTTCAAAATGTACTTGGGGAAAAAGTGTCCATGTGGATGTAGGCACGCAAGCTTAATTCATGTCATTAGTAACATCTGTGTTCACCCTGCTCATATCAAAACAGCTGCTCTCAAATATGTCCATTACAAACAAAAAGAATAAGCTTAAGAGACAACTGGTTCAACAACAATGCTTCTGTACATGTACAGGGTCAGCAAGGGGACAATGAATCATGCTTTTGTTTTCTTTAAGCTACAGGGAAAAAAAGTACCTGACATTTAATTTATCATGCCAAGAACATGGGAGGAGATTTTATTTTGTGGGTTTCAACTATTACACTGTCCTATACGCCACAGTGAGATGTCATTCAAGTAAAACCTAGTAGAGGTCTAATCAACTAAATTAAGCCAAACATCTGTTTGAGTATAAAATGAGTTTATATCAACTAATTTCCAAGTTCATTAAAGGAAAGGAGAAAAAAATGACAACTTGACTATTTCAAAAATAAGTAACAATTGATTGATTATAATGCCGGCAATTCACACATCTTTAGGAAAGAGCTCATTTCTGACACTTTTTCACATAATCATTCTTTGGTTTACAACCCAGGACTTGTGACCTTAGCTGAGGACAGGAATGGAGATCAACTGATGATACTGATCCATCTGCCAGTTTCCCATTCCACTCCATCTTCACTCATGTACAAGACCCTGAGATACTTGAACATCTCTATTTGGAGCAGCAACTTGTTCCAAAGCTAGAGCAGGCACGCAACCTGCTTGTGGCTAAGAATCAGAACTTGAGGTGCCAATTCTCCTCCCAGTTGCGTCATAGCCACAATCCACAAATTCTATGTGGCATTAGCATGCATCATCCAAGACAGCTACATAACTTACAGACATTTAGGGTAAATCGTATCCACCTCAAGAGCCCTGCCACCAAGTATTAAATTTAATTACCTCCAAAACCTTGCTCCCTTGTGTTTTACCAGTCAAAATAATAATAAAATATCCAGTCTATTCCATCCCATCCACATTAAACTGGTTGCACTGCCCAAATATGCATCAAAGTTACTCCAGTCCCATCAAACTATGGATCAACTTCACTCACTAGCTCAGGCTCCTTACCTGCTAGACATTTCATGTACCTCTAGCTTGTTTTGGGACTTAGCTAATGCTGCTATTTTATGTAATGCATTTCAAGACTCAAAGATTCCTCAGACAAGTGAAAAGAAAGACTGTAACCACAAAAAAGCAAAAATGATATTGGACGCATCGAGAGCAGTTCTATTAAAAAAAACAACAACAAAAAAACCTATCACTCAGTGTATGGTGCTTTGTCTTGACAATGGTGTCAAAGCATGTATGTAGAGTAAATCAAACATGGGAAAGATTTTGAATTGAAAAGGTTGCGGGATAGCGTGGTAGGTCTGAATGAAATTCAGTACACTATTGCTTTTCATGTGGTAAAAATGGTTCAAGCTAAAAAAAAAAAAGAGGGCTGGTAAGTGTATACACGATTATGCCATCACTGCACACTCAGTGTACTTACCTGAAAGAAACTTACGAAACAATTTCTGCTGTACATGTAATTTATTTTTTCCTAGAAGGTTCTACATTTAGAACTTGCATAATTTCATCTTGGACAGCCACTACATAAAAATCCATTATTTGCTATATCAGTGTTTCCCAACCTTTTGGAGCCACGGCACATATTTCATTTTAGAAAAATCACACATGCTAGGGCCTTCATCTGGGTTGGAATTTTCTCCAGGACCCAGGTCAGATCGACTACTTTTCTTTTCAGATATTTATCGATTGCTATTCTCACAGCATGACTATTATGTAATTTCTTCTTGGTTTTCTTCTGTTTTACTGGCAGTTAGCAACCCATTTAATTACAGCAGGTAGTTGTACTGCCCTCTAGTGGAAGAAAATATAATTGTTCTGCCCGCTGATTGCTTAGAGCAGCGGTCCCCAACCTTTTTTGCGCCATGGACCGGTTTATGCCAGACAATATTTTCAAGGACCGGCCTTTAAGGTGTCGCGGATAAATACAACAAAATAAAACTAGCTTTGAAAGGTACCGAAAAAAAGAAGATTTATTCATAACACACGTGAAAAGACTCAGGAAAACAGAGTTAACAATAAAAACGATAACAAAATAACGCTGAAAACCGATAAAAACCCTGAAAACCATACATTTCACACCTGAGCCTCAAGTTTCGCGGCCCGGTACCAAACGACTCTCGGACCGGTACCGGTCCAAGGCCCGGGGGTTGGGGACCGCTGGCTTAGAGTACTAATCAGATGGAATCAGATCATCTTCCACGGCACACCTATGTGCCGCAGCACAGTAGTTGGAAAACACTGTGCTATATAAAGCATTAAGTTTCAATGAAAGATGTATTTTTTGGTGACATATCCAACAACAAAATAGTTAAGATAATTTAACCTTTACTGCCAACAATTTCAATTAACAGAGTGCGCTGGACAGTGCAGTCTCTCTTTACTTTAGTGCTTAAAACTCTTTGCCACTTTGAAGATGTGTCCAAAAGACAATACAATGTCAACAGATTGATTAAAAAAAAGACACTCTGTGAAAATTAAAATGTCCACAGTATAGTTATTTAAAAAACAAACAAACAAAAACAAAAAAAAACTAAGAACACTGTCCCACCTTTCCTATTCATCCAAGCAAAGAGATGAACATGACCACACCCATGAACTGTGTGAAGAGGATGAGTGGAGTGAAGAAGGACCACACTGGCCATAATGCAATGTTAAAGCTGCAAGACAAATAATTGAGAAATGTTTGAGTATTGATCATTTGTAAAATATTAGTTGAATACAGATGCTCCCTGTTACAAAAAGATGTGAGAGGACAGGCAACAGAGCTGTTTCTCTATCAGATTCAGCTCCTCTGCCCCTTCATCATATACAGGCATTTTATTTTATTTTAGGTTTTAAACACCACATGCTATCAGTTGCTATAATGCAATATATCTGTCTTTAATAATAATAATAATAATAATAATAATAATCATCATCATCACCATTATCATCTTTTGAGAATAAAGAAGTATGGGATAAATAAAGTATTATGATCTTTAATTTTTTTTGCACTCACAAACAAACAAAAAACTACTAAATAAATACTGTGCTGTATGCATTGTGGCAAAGTATTGAATCACCTCTTTTTTTCCTATTGAATCACATTTCTTTCTGTTTTTTCCTAAGGAAGCAACACGGTTTAAAAATGCTCCAGAGCAACATCTTTATGCATGCTCAATCATAGAGGTAAGGAAATCCCAAAAAGTTGATTCTGTTCATCTGGACGTGGTGTTTTCAGTGGGAGAAATGATTTGTCACTCATCCAAATGACTTCTTCAGTCTCAGCTGACTGCAGCTTTCCCCAACCTTTTAAACGGTACATTTGCATAATGAGTGAAAATACAACTGGACAAGTGGGTGAAAAATCTGTCTGACAGACAACTCACCCAAGCAGAGAAAAACATCCTTGCGAAAGGGTAGAGCTTTGCTGTGATACCGACACAAATATGGCTAGTGGAACCGATCACAGCCATAGAAACAGCAATTTGAAACAACAACATTGAAGATGTGGAAGCAGAGCAACTGCGGACAAAGGTTTCAGCCTGTCTAAACAATGCAAAGCTTTGAGGAGCATGGAGGAGAGCAAAGCACTCACATCCCTTAGTAATGACGAAAACAATATCATTCTTCCGGCAGACAAAGGTAGGTGCACAGTTTTGCTAAGCCAGAAAGACTATCATGAGAACATTTTGCCACAGTGACAAAAATACTTATGAGCCCCTGAAACGAGACCCAGGACGTGGTTACAGGAAGATGGTGTCTGAAGTAGTTAGAACAAGACAATGCCATTGACCAGACCTCATACCACAGGATATACCCAGGGGAAGCTACACCAAGTCCATGTGGTTTGCTAAAGATGCATAAACAGGGTGTACCTTTAAGACCAATTGTCTTTATGATCAACTCAGTCACCTATAACATCTCGGTTCTGGATTCGATCCTCAACCCGTTAGTAGGCACCTCTAAACACCACATCAAGAACACCTTGGATTTTGTTGAGAGATGTCATTATGTAGGCAGATGAAACCATGGTCTCGTACGATGTTACATCTCTCTTCACTTGCATCCCAGTCACTGAAGCAGTGGAGGTAGTTTGTAAGCGATTACAAGATGACCCCAACCTCAGCACCAGAACCAATCTCAGCACCGACCAGCTAGAGTAGGGCGATATGGCCAAAAATATTTATCACGATATATATTTGAAAATTTGCGATAATGATATAACTGACTTTACTAGTGCCAAAAAAAACCAAAAAAACATTCATGTATTGTCACTTAAACAAGCAGCTGTTTTTATGTGCATTAAAGCTATATAAATCCAGTGTGTAACCACTGAGAGCTAAAACTCAGGTGAGATTTCAAAGCTGTGCCGGTGATTGGACATCAGCCGCTGATCAAGTGGGTTCGCCTATAAAGTGCTCTGTAGGGAAAAAGCTCCAGCAGCTCTGTGCTCTGGAAAAAAACTGTATTTACTTATCTTTTGCAGAAAAATGCGCCAACATTGCGTTATATCGAACAACGACTGCCCAGCTAAACTGACTATCACCAGGTAATGTGTTTCTTGAATTAGCAGCAGGTGTTAAACAGCTGACATGTGAGGAGGGGGATGCATGCAGGTAAACTGAGGGCTTGTTGAACTGACTGATCGCTGGTGTCGTGAGAAAAATGTCAGCTCGTTCTGTATGTTACAGAAGCACAGAGACACAAGACCAGGCGGAAAGAGACGATCGTTCGGTGAAAATGAGAATCTGCAGATGCAACATGTGGAACACGGAGAGTGGAATATGTAAACAAACCGGTTAATGTAAAAAACAAACAAACAAACAAACAAAATACAGTTACGATGGAACACCGGGGCTGTGAGCTCGGTGCACTCTGTCAGCTGACCGTTAGCAGAGCTAGTGACATCTCTGAAAACATGTCCTATGTTGACAACCTGACCAGACATGTAAAGATTAGGCCATGACATTCGCGGCTAAAACACTATTAAAAAAGTGTAGTTGGTGACAGAAAAATGGGGTATTTTAAAACTTTACACCACCACCATTGCTGCCTGAGATTTGAAATGCATTCTGGGATACCTGGCTGCCCCAAGTCCACACAAGCAATCGATTATCTAGGATCAACCTGTCTTGACTTACTTTGCACGGCAACCAAGAAAATGTTAGAGAAGCTGCAGTGGCAGCGTTAAACATTTGTTTAATTATATATTTCCAATTTTAATTAATTATTGCCACATTTAATTAATTATTTAATGGTGTATTTAATTATAAAACAGTGGGAACACCATCCCCACAGATACAGCGGCCAGGGAAGCTGAAGAACATATCGAGAATGCCCTGGACATTTATCAAAGCTGGGAAGACACCTAAAGGAAGCTCCAGGCGATCCAGGAGAGAAGAAGGACAAGAGCTTCCTCAGGAAAACCCCGTAGTGATCCCTTATGTGTCAGGAATATCAGAACAGCTGAGACGCATTTTCTCCTAACACCAGAAACACACTGCGTCACAAATTGGTCCACCCCAAGGATCGGATGTCCCGACACAGAGCAGTATAGTGTACGCTGTTAAGTGCCAGGAGGATAACCATGATTTATACATTGGGAAAACCAAACAACCTCTGGCTAAGCAGATGGCACAACACAGAAAAGTCAGGCCAGGAGTCTACTCACACCTACAGGCCAGTGACCACTCTTTCAATGATCCTCGACAGGGAGGAACACTGGTTTGAGCAGGGGGTCAAGGAGACCATTTACTTGAAAAGGGAAAGACCATCTCTTAATTGAGGAGGTGGACTATGGGTGCATCTTTCACCATCTTACAATGCTGTGACTGCAGCCGTTTCCCAACTCTCTGTGAATGGTACTCATAGCAACCACTGATCAATGGGCTTTGATCAATGGTTGTTGATTAGTGGTGATGAAAATTTGGATATTAATGATCAAGAAAGTGACCTCACGCCCATTGTTCGTCAGTGGTGCTAGTTTCAGTTATTGTGCAAATGTACTGTTTAAAAGGATGGCGAAACCTGCAGTCACCTGAGACTAAAGAAGTCACTTGGATGAATCAACTTTTTGGGGCTCTTGATCAATAGTTCTCAAGGTTCTCTGAAGGCCTTTCAAAGCTTTTCTTTGGACATTAGCTGCTTTTTCACTCAACTATTAGTCCAGTCCTTGTACCTGTCCATTTTCAAAGGATTTTGTTTTTGTTGTTTCTTGTCCACTTAACACTGACCTATGAATCATTGAAGCATAAAAAAGCACCCAAGTCAAGGGATGACCCAGTGTTGTGTCTACATATAACAGACAACTTAAAGAAAAAAACAAAACAAAAGCAGCCTGTCACAAAAAACACACAATTTATTTCTACTTCCTTCACTGGCCCTAGCTGTCAGGAAGGCATTCTCAAGGAAGAAAAATAGAGAGAGAGAAAAAAAAAAAAGCTGATTTATCCCAAATTAGACATGAACTGAAATGAAATATGTGGTAAGAGGTCTTATGGAACGATTAATCCAAATTTCAAATTTCTTGTTCAAATCATCACTTTCATGGTCAGAAGAGGTACAAAAATGAGTACCTACAGCCATTTGTAAAACTCGGTGAGGCTCTGGCATGGTTTGAGGCTACATTTCAGCCAATGGTGCTGGAAATTGTGTCGAAAATGATGGAATTATGAATGCAGAAAAACACTGGCAGATTTTGATCCACCATGCAATATGAACTGAAAGATGACTGACAGCTTTATTTTTCAGCATAACAATGATCCCAAACACACTGCCAATGAAGTAAAAACTTAACTGGATAGAGAAACCAAAAGTGCAACATTATCAGTTAGTGTTGTGCGATATGACCAAAAATCTCCTGATATAACCCATCTGTTATCCCGATAATGACACATATCACAATATAGTACATTTTCTGTAGATTTTGTGATTATATGTGTTGATTATATAAACAGAAGTAATATTTCTTGTTACATTTAAATTAAATCAAAAGTGAAACAAATATGACCCTCACATGGCGTTAACCACATGGCGTATTGACACAAACTAGATGACCCGTTGCACTCATGAAAGCGCTTCCCTGAGCCCTCCAGCTATCATTACTGTCCCTGTATGGTTGTCAAGAAACTAACCTCTGCAGACACTGACTGCAGAGTGTTCGGTTTCGGATGCAGTGCACCATTAAACTCTTACAAGGATGTGTTGTTCGGCTCACCCACATATCTGTTGTTCCAGCGTAGTATGCTACGTTGCTGATTTCCTCCAATACTTACCCGACACTCGTAATATAAAACAGGCAAATCGACTCGTGGTGAAGTGTTTTCGGCTGGGAGTTATGTACCTGGAATCGAATGTTTTGACCAGTGCACAAAATCATATAACGAGCTCCTAAATTTTTTTTGGCTGGTTCTTGTGTGGTGCCAATGAAAGAATATTTCAGTTAATACTGTGTTTTGTGATAGAGTATAAATATGAAACAATAAGCGTTTCGATATCATCCTCTAATATAATTCATCATATCGCACAGCCCAACTTTCAGTCATAGATTGGCCTCCCCAGTGCCCAGATCTCAACATTATTGAAGCAGTGTGGGATCATTTTGCCAGAGAATGGAACAAAAGTCAGCCAACATCCAAAGAAGAGCTTTAAATGTCCTTCAAGAAGCCTGGAGAACTATTCCTGAAGACTACTTAAATAAATGGTAAGAAGATTTGCCTAAGGGAGTTCAGACAGTGTTAAAAAATAAAAATGGTTATACAAATTCATTATACCATATTGATATTACCATATATACACACGATATAGATTTTCCAGCTTTTGAGAACTGTACAAACTCTATTTTTGCCTTATATACTGCATTGCATATTGCAAATATGCAAGACAATATATAAAGAAAATAATTTGCTGCCCCTACTTTCAATTTCCCTAGAAAATTATAAAGAAATGAGGGTTGGTTCAACATCTTTTTTGCACAGTAGTATACACACAAACACCTGCAAGAAAATGTCTAAACCTGCTCCATTCCACTTTCACAAATAGCCTTGATTAAATACCAATATTTGTTTTTAACCTGCTATCAAAATGGCTGCCATTAAACAAGTCAATTATTACATATTTTAAATTGTGCTGAAATGCTAGGCACTTTTTACTGTTCATAACATTACACACATACTTTTAGATCAGTTTGAGTCAATAGAGGCTAGCTTTAGCAGCTTTCATTCCCTACAGATTAAGATCCACTTTGATTACAGTACATGCCACAGTAACATTTAAATCTTACTGGACAGTCAGTTGCCTACCATTATCTCTTACTATATACCCAAAAGAATATAAAATTGTTTATGCAAAAACATTTAAAGAAGAAAAGTACTATAGCCTTTGCTATACATGTTGTTGGCATATAAACCTATGGCTGCATTTTTTGTGTGAAAACAATGCTTTGGAGTTAACTTGTAATTACGCAGGATATGTCCCGTTTTACCTGCATGATGCAGCGATAAATGCTGCAGTGGTGATTGGAGGAATGGCAGGGTACTCTTGGTCATAGTGCTGGATGCCTTTGTACCACTCCAAGTACACAATGCAAAATGTGGCCAGAGACAAGCAGATCCCCAGGAGTAACAGACCAACGCTGAACCACCAACTGGCAAAACAGGTTAAAATGAGGATCAGTGTCAACATCTAAAGCTAGTCTATTCAAACAGAGAACATGCTGCATCATGAAAACATTCGCACGAGTATCATATAATCACAATGTCATTGAAAGAGAAGAAAAAAAAAACAAAAACAAAAAAAACACCTCTTGGGTTTTGATTTTCAAGCACCTTTCATAACGACAAAGTAGTGCTTGGTGATACAGTTAAAAAATAAAGAAAGAAAATGTAATGTTAAAAAAAGGTATTCCTTTATAACACCAACACTACAATTATGTAAGTAATATAAAAAAAATTTTTTAAACTGAAATACTGATTTGACAAAAATTATGTGAAATATATTAAAAAAAACAATGTGCACAGAGGAGGTGACGCCTTTAAGAAGATAATCCGTCACTTCTTATTGTGGGATGTTTTCTGTTATTGCAGTTATCAGCATCTAGCTATGATTAAGTTACAAAAGTATCTGAGTATGGCATTTGGTGGAATTGGTGCACCCCAGAAAAGAAAAGAAAAGAAAGACTCTTTTTATACAAGGGTATTGTGCTAATCTGCATCTCCTTATCACTGCATCATTAGAGTGCAGAGTAGAGAACAGTCACTCTATATGAGATAAGCTACAGTAAAGACATTAACAGCAGAAAATATACAAGCTAATGTCTGTGTGCACATGCACCAGCTAGTGAACCAAACAGCAGTACTGTTCTATAGTCCAGGCAAAATGCAACAACTAAGCGGACAGTAACCTGCTTAGCTAATAGAACTCATGTTGAGTATCATCACAAATTATGCATTTTCCACAAAATGCAATGAAATATACTGATGTTGATGATATTCAGAAAGAACTACAGCAAACACTTTAAAAGAACAATGTTTACTGTGATTATCTGAGAAATTTTAATAATAGTATAACGCGGAATGAGTGAGCAACAAAGCACATTCACCTTTTTATATCATCATTTTCCATGATGTGTCGGAGGAAGTCCACGTAGTATGTCACAACTACCGAAGCCACAATCCAGAAAACAGAGTGTTTATTGATGCGAGGGAGTGGTTTGACCTCTTTTTCCTCTTGACCTGAAAGATAAAAAAAAAACAAAAACAAACAAACACAAAAGCACAAAAATTATTTGCATTAACTCAAGCCCTTTTTAAGAGCATACTTAATTACAGGACACCTCAGAAGAACAGACCGTACACTGTTACGATGTTTTACTATAAATTAGATGCTAAGTAAAGTTATTATATTAAACACCCTGCATTACTCAAAGAAAACTGAAGTTATAGCACCAGATGACATAAATCAAATCTAAGATTTGTCTCATCAGAAGGCATACGACAAATCTCTGTTGTACAAATTCCAGCCTTTAACGTTTAAGCAGCTTCTGAGGCAAAACTGATAGGTTTCCTTCAGACAATCTTCCCTCTCAGAGGGCTATTAATCTCTATAATTTAATGGTTGATTAAACGTATCAGAGATTGTTGTTGGCTGCTGAAGTGGCTTAGCGTGCTACTCCACTATACAAAGAGTTCACTATGAACTTGACGCCCTAGATAAGTAGCTGCTGTACATCTTAATCAAAGTTAAGCCTAATGGTTCATCCTTCATGTAACATTGGCATAGTACTATAATACATTATCTTGCCATAGAGACCCAGTGATGATAAGCAGGTATGGGTGTCATATACACAAAGCCATTCATAAGAAATCTCAATCTCGGTTATCTTACAGTTTACACTGGCAAAGGCACGACTGATAACTGTGTAGGGGTAGAGTGTCCCCTGTATTATGTTGCTGAGCTGACACAGAGTTTCTTCACAGTCTCACAGTCAAAACAATCAAGAATTGGTGGATTTCTGCCAGCTAAGGCCTCAGAGTTGGACAAGTGTCGGTTGTACAAGCTGCCTACAAGACACCATTACAATAAAAAGGCTGCAGTCACAATGACCAGCCGCTGTGTTACAGCTGAGGGAGTCTGCGTTTAATTACCTGTAGCTTAATACCACAACACCGGGACGAAGTAATGAAAAGAAAGAAAAACGTTAAATGGTTTAAAGAAAGACCAAAAAAAAGAAAGAAAGGTTACTTTTCTATCAACCTCTGCTCGGGTCAGCAGCTGTACCTGTGGCAGACAACCACCATTTGTACTCAAGTGACAGTTTGACACCTTTAAAGTCACAGACCGGGGTTAACTCTGTGGATAACAGTGACGGTGCTTCCAGCGTAAATGGTTCGTTCAGAAGAAGAAGACGAAGAAGAAATATTAGTTCAAACTGGCTAATAACGTTAGCCAGCATACATTTTCTAAACCTTACTCTTTTCATCTTCGGTACCCGAATCTGCTGGTCGCATAAGCAATTCTGCATCTCTTCTAAATCGATTCCGTAAGTTTGCAAGTTCACTGTCGTTCAGCATTTTACTGACGCTACCATTAACTTAACATGAACATTAAATGTTAGCTAGCTGTGTATCAGAAGGCACTTCCTGTGACACACTGAGTCGCTTTTTTATGACGCACTTGAACGAGACGGTTGTAGTTTTAAAACCCATTCTATAATAAAATGATAAGAATAACTAAATGTTTAATCATTTGACTTTAAAGCGATTATAAAATAGCTGAAGTAAAACGTAAAAACATAGAATACTTTCTGAAAGGTTAACGTCAGGTATATATTCAATTGGATCTTTCTAAGATAGAATGCTTAATTTAAAGTATTCTCAGTCTCTTCAATCTTTTAACTCAAGTGACAGATACGACTGTTTTTTCTTATATCTTTACACGTATAAAAATAGAATTTGGCAAAGAGGAATGGGCCGTTCAGAAATTTTCTGTCGTTTTAAAAAGAATATCTATAAAAAACATTTTGTGCCCGTCTTTTATTAAGGAGCAGCTGGAAAGGTAGAGCAACAACCAAACTGGACCACTGGTCTGGAAAGAAATGCACGTCTAGTGTAACTGAGGATTAAGGGGAGGGTGGTCTGATGGGGTACTTCTGATGCCAACCCTCATAACATTTGCAGAATACATAGTCGCTGGCTTTACTCCAAGCCTAATCTTGAATGTGGATGTATACATTTACATAGCTCTGGCAGCAATCTGACACTTCTCTTATTGTTGCTTGTAATTGTGAGCCCTAAATTTTTTCTGTTGAGACTTGAGACAGATTTTTTTTTATATACTTAATGATTTGTCTATCACCCAGTTTAGCAGCTATAAATCCCAGAGTCCAGCTTTTTGTTGGAAGGTTTTTATTATTTTTGTAATATATGACGATTGGACTGACATGTTGCTAAAATTCTAATTATTTAAATCACATAACTGCACAACTCCTGCATTTCGTCATCTTTAGGGAAAATGAAATGACTCCTCTTATTAAAATACCTCACTGAAATAAAACTGTGTAACAGTGCTTAACTTCGTATAGATGTGACACTTACAGTGGGGCAAAAAAGTATTTAGTCAGCCACCGATTGTGCAAGTTCCCCCACCTAAAATGATGACAGAGGTCAGTAATTTGCACCAGAGGTACACTTCAACTGTGAGAGACAGAATGTGGGAAAAAAAAAAAAAAAAGAAAAGAAAAAAAAATCCATGAATCCACATGGTAGGATTTGTAAAGAATTTATTCGTGAATCAGGGTGGAAAATAAGTATTTGGTCAATAACAAAAATACAACTCAATACTTTGTAACATAACCTTTGTTGGCAATCCGGTTGTTCAGTCTGACGTCACTAGCCGTGTCTGGGTCTAAACTCCGCTGCAGGTCCATATATCAAACGATCACTGTGGCATTACTGAGAGTTGAAAAACTGTCTAAAGTCTTTCATCTTTAATAAAATGATCAGCGTTCTGCTCTACCAGGTGTAACAATTGAGTTTAACATCCAGGCATCCATGAAAACGGAATTTATGACATTTAACGGAGTTAGAAGTTAGCAGGGAGTTAGCTCGCTAGCTTCTATCTAAATACAATATAGCATGTCCTGACTGTGGGGTTTTGGAAACAAATTAAAATGTACAGCTCTGCTATCACTTCCAGCATAAATGAAGACAGAAAACTAAACAGCAGTGACGTTTGTAGGGTTACTGAAGTTGGGCTAGCTGGTATATAATGATGTGCTACGTGACCGCTAGCGACACAGCTATGTTAGCATAATATAAACAAGCTAACTTTTTTTCCACTCGATAAAAGTTAATGTGAGTGTTCTCGGTGGTCAGGAACAAATGTAATCGCATGGCAGGATGCTGTAAAAGGACCAAACTTCAGCCAGGAGAACAACTGAGATAATCCATCCACAATACGAGGTTAGTCATTCATATACTGCTGCATGGGCTGGGCTGTAGTTACATCGTAAGGTTTTAAAAACTGAGCTTAAATAAATGATTAGCGGTAATAAAAGCCGAGGGAGGTCAACAGTGATCACTGACTGTTTTAGGAGCTTTTTGAGATCAAATAGAAGAAAATACATAACATTAAACATGTTAACAACACAAAAGCCATATTAAACGCAGACTACTTTAGACCCGGAAGTAGGATTCGTCGCGTCATCACTGAACAACCGGATAACAGAGGTCAAACGTTTACTATAGGTCTTTACCAGGTTTGCACACACAGTAGCTGGTATTTTGGCCCATTCCTCCATGCAGATCTTCTCGAGAGCAGTGATGTTTTGGGGCTGTCGCCGAGCAACACGGACTTTCAACTCCCGCCACAGATTTTCTATGGGGTTGAGGTCTGGAGACTGGCTAGGCCACTCCAGGACTTTCAAATGCTTCTTACGGAGCCACTCCTTTGTTGCCCGGGCGGTGTGTTTTGGATCATTGTCATGTTGGAAGACCCAGCCTCGTTTCATCTTCAAAGTTCTCACTGATGGAAGGAGGTTTTGGCTCAAAATCTCACGATACATGGCCCCATTCATTCTGTCCTTACCACGGATCAGTCGTCCTGTTCCCTTGGCAGAAAAACAGCCCCATAGCATGATGTTTCCACCCCCATGCTTCACAGTAGGTATGGTGTTCTTGGGATGCAACTCAGTATTCTTCTTCCTCCAAACACGACGAGTTGATACCAAAACGTTCTACTTTGGTTTCATCTGACCACATGACATTCTCCCAATCCTCTGCTGTATCATCCATGTGCTCTCTGGCAAACAGACGGGCCTGGACATGCACTGGCTTCAGCAGCGGAACACGTCTGGCACTGCGGGATTTGATTCCCTGCCGTTGTAGTGTGTTACTGATGGTGACCTTTGTTACTTTGGTCCCAGCTCTCTGCAGGTCATTCACCAGGTCCCCCCGTGTGGTTCTGGGATCTTTGCTCACCGTTCTCATGATCATTTTGACCCCACGGGATGAGATCTTGCGTGGAGCCCCAGATCGAGGGAGATTATCAGTGGTCTTGTATGTCTTCCATTTTCTGATGATTGCTCCCACAGTTGATTTTTTCACACCAAGCTGCTTGCCTATTGTAGATTCACTCTTCCCAGTCTGGTGCAGGTCTACAATACTTTTCCTGGTGTCCTTCGAAAGCTCTTTGGTCTTGGCCATGGCGGCGTTTGGAGTCTGACTGTTTGAGGCTGTGGACAGGTGTCTTTTATACAGATGATGAGTTCAAACAGGTGCCATTCATACAGGTAACGAGTGGGGGACAGAAAAGCTTCTTACAGAAGACGTTACAGGTCTGTGAGAGCCAGAGATTTTCCTTGTTTGAGGTGACCAAATACTTATTTTCCACCCTAATTTACGAATAAATTCTTTACAAATCCTACCATGTGAATTCATAGATTTTTTTTTCACATTCTGTCTCTCACAGTTGAAGTGTACCTCTGGTGCAAATTACTGACCTCTGTCATCATTTTAAGTGGGGGAACTTGCACAATCGGTGGCTGACTAAATACTTTTTTGCCCCACTGTATATCACAATTTTATGAACCAAAAATAAATAAGTTTAAAAAAAAAAAAACTCTTGAGCCACCCAATCTATCTGAAGAGGCCAATCCATGACTGATAGTGTTTCACTGATTTTTGTTTTTTTCTTTCCCGGTCTGCTTTTACTGCATTGGCAGTGTGTCTGGGATCATTTTCATGCTGCAAAATTAAACCTTTTCTAATCAGATACTTTCCAAATTGTACTGCCTGGTGGATCAAAATCTGATGGTACTATTCTATGCTCTTAAATCCAATAATTTTAAACGATCTCCAAACAAGGCTGGCTGAAATGGAGCTCCAAATCATGACAGAGCCGTTTAGTGACCATTTGTGATGAGGCTTCAACAAAAACTACAAGGCCAGATGCATCTTTTCGCTCCTGTGTCAAGTCTTTGCTGGTTTTCACATCTGCAACAGATGCCATTTTCTTTTCTATTCCAGTATATTAAAATCCTTCAGCTACATCGCACACCATGTCAATCTATGCCAACTTTTCTTTTTGGCAAACACTTTATTCATGCAAAAATGTTATTTTGTCTTTGAAACCTTGTTATTTTCTGCATTTTGTAGATCACATAACCAGGAATGGATTATATTGGGTTTTTCTGGTCAGCCTGCTGATTACAAAGTCCCCAAAGACACAATATAAAAATCGGTTGTTTTTTAAGCTGCCTGTGCAGGCACAACATCTGGAAATTCCTTGAGTTAGGTAGCTTTTCTACGCTTGAATAATTCATAGATCAGTGAAAGAAAATGGAGAGCTATACAGACTAGACTGAAAATAAGTGAAATGCAGTGAATGTCCAAAGAAAAACTAAAATTGTAAGAACTATTGCTCAAGACCACTTAAAAAAAATATTTTTTTGAGGAAGTCTGGCTCTTTGTAAGTAAAATATAAATAACAACATTTTACACAGAGCTGTACGTTTCATAATTTCACTTTGATACCAACGGCATGTTATTAATCATATACAGCAGATTAAGGCTTGAATGAATGCATTTGTTTTGCAGTGAAGATGTAGTTTCAGCATTCTGGGGGGTCTGGATTAAATCAACAGAATTAAGTTCAGCTGAGCCCAGGTAGACTAGAAAACATCATTTTAATACTACCAAACTTCAGTTACAGCTTGACTAAAGCCCAAAGTATGTAATATACAATTACAAGGTAAGCAGTGTGATGAATGAGCATCAGTGTTAAACCTGCTGGGATTAGCTGAGCTTCATAAAGCTGGGCAGATTTCCTCCTGTTTGTGTGTGCGTCTGTGTGTCTGCGTGTGCGTACAGGGTAAAGAGACTGCTCATTCTAGTCGTGCAAAATCAGACAGCATTAAAACTTCACCTGAGGCTGACACCAAGCGTCTTGCCTCTATGGGGCTTCTGTATCCCTGGCCAAGTGAGCCCCGTTCGGGGTGCCGAGGAATGTGCATTAACTTCGTCCCGTGTGAGAGTCTAATTCACCTCAGGTGCACCTCTCCCGTTACCCTTCCCCCACTCGAACATCCAATCCCACAGATAAGGTGCCATTTCCCAGCCTTACCGCGAGCTTGGAATGCGTAACAGAGCAGCCATCTATCACAATTGTCATACATTAAACAGTACTAAAATTTTTAAGTCAAACAGGAACCGGACACTTAAATCGGTGGTAAAAGCATTTTATCTTCAACATCATGTCAACTGTATTAAAAGACAACAATAAGACAATGATGGCTTTGAAATTAAAAAAAAATCTATGCAATATGTCAAAAGGAGTCTACTTTACAAGTCTAACTCTATCTTTCAAAACTCTAAGCTTTGGATTTTTGTTGATCTTGTTGTTGAAAAGTGCTAGCACTTCTTCCTCCTTCTTAAAATTCCTATCACCAGTGTAGGAATAGTAGGCAGCCAAAATCTGAAAAACATGAGCAAGCTTTTACTTTAGTGTTAATAAAAGATTATAGATCTTTGAAACTTTAAGAGTTTGATATACAAATAATGTGTGAATGTGTGTGTGAATGGGTGGATGACTGAATGTGTAACGCGCTTTGGGGTCCTGAGGGACTAGTAAAGCGCTATACAAATACAGGCCATTTACCATAAACAACTACATCCTCATTTCATATAGCAATGAAAACACTTCATGGCTCACCTTCTTTCTGAGTTTTTTCACTGACATTTCCTGGTCAGGTGACTCTCTCAGTACTGCCTTGATGTTCCCCTTCCAGTTAAATTTACCTGATGAGAAACAGAAATCAGCTTTCAGTACAGACACTAATCACCAAGGGTCACTTTCTCACTCTGAACAAAAGAGGCAACACTGACCTCTGCTGCCTAATCACTGACTAATCATTTAATAAAGGAGGGCAATCTTAGTCATTGCTAGCTCCACCGTACCTTTAGTAGCAGCTCGATCCTCAGTCTCCTCTTGATCATCAGCATCCTCAGTTTCTTCATCAACTGGAAAAGGATGATAACAGAGTTATCTAATAAATGTTGAAATACACACACACTTAAAAAAAAAAAAAAAAACATAAATCTGACCAGACTTCACAAAGCTGCTGATGTAAACATCCCCAATGCTTGAGTGTTAGAGAATACCTAAACTCAGTTTAACCATGACAGTAACAGATAATGTCTAGCACTTCAGAAATCTTGACTCACCCTTTGTTTTCTTGCTTGATGTCTCATTTTCAGTGCCATAGCTGTTATCATCATCACTGGGTTCTTCAGAGAGCTGTTTTCTCTTTCTGTCCTTTTTCTTTTTGTCCACCATTTCTTTCTCCAGCTCTTGTGCGACTGTATTTTCAGCACCTTTTGTAGCTTTCCCATTCTTCTGCTGTCGGGCCTCTTTGCGTTCCCGTTTGTTCAGTTTTTTCTTCTTCTCTCCCTCATCACTTGGGTGGCCATTCGGCTCTTCTTTTCCATTAGTGTGTACTTTGACTTCAGCCTCTGTCTGCTGAGCTGGCTGTGGGGGCTCTGAAGCCTGTCAGACAGTGGCAGTTAAAGACAATCACTACAGCTATTGTAAACATGCCAGACTCTTTATTTTTATGGCAGACTTGATGTTAAAAGGAGCAGTTTGCTTCCACTCATTTCCTGGTAACATTCAAATTTAATAAGCACACATTCACAGAAAAAACTAAAAACATGAGAGCTAACAAGCCTAACTTACGTTATCAGCTGCAGCAAGTATATTCCACACTTCCTCCTGCAGACTGGGGTTTGGTATTTTGAGACTATTTTTCATCCAGTTCTGATGGGAAAAGAAAAATGTGACAGTGAATCAACATTAACGTGAAAACTGATTACTTTGTACAGTTTTAAGTAATACTAACCTGAAACTTAGCCTTCTTTCTCGGTACGTTATCGTAAGTACTGACTTGCTGGAGGACATCTCTTAGCTTTGCACTGACTCCAGGTTTGTTCATGGCTTCATGGACTTTCTTCAGTAAAAGGACATAAAGGCAGAACAGTTGGCTTTCCTAAGTGATCCAAAAGCTTTACAGAGTTTTTCTTTTTCTTCCCTGAATCTTACCTGGATCCACTGCTGCTGTTTCACATCTCCTTTGTTTGTTTTCGCCTCGTAGCCTTTGCCTCCATACTTCTGATCTTCACTGATGCATTTAATGTGGGTTTTGTAGTCATCGCCCCTAGTAGACAAACACACACAAATCGTTAGCACCGAGGCTGATCTAGCGCCTGTTAGCCTGGGCTAGCAGTAAACAGTCATTAATTACCAGAAGTCTTTTCCACAGTCAATACAGGACAGGACCTGGCAGCCCCGGCAGATATTTACATGTTTATCAACCTGAGCTTTTTTCAGGGACTCCCCACAAGCGTTGCAGGTGAAAAACACCATATTCAAAGACTCTCTTGTTTGGCTAGAGTGCAGCGATAACGGTCAAAACTGAACCGGCCTAGACTCTGCGGCACCGACCTATAAACCGGAGTCGGTTAAACTCTCATGCGAAAGCTGAACGCATGTGACAGCGCTGATACGAGCTAACGTTAGCCAAAGAACGGCGGCAGACCCGGGTCCCCTAAAACTGTAAAACACTACAAAATCAAACCCTCTCCTGGGAAAAGTGGAGATCAAAACGGTGTGAGCCGACGGATTAAATCAGTTGCCTCAAAATCGTATTTGAGCGCAAACATTAAGCGGATTCGTTATATTCCAAACTTTTCCAAACACACATTAGGGTACCACTACCCGTACCGGAAACCTGATCGGTACCACGCATGTGCGAAAGGCTACTACTTCCGCTCGAAGCATTTTACGATAGCTACGGAATATATGTTAAGATGTTAACAATAATAAGTATCTTTTAAAATGTTTTCAGTGATGAAACATTTCGATATAATGTAGACAAAAACTAAAAAAAAAAAGATAGTTACGGATCAGGACTCCCCGATCCGTACCGCGCATGTGCAGATGTTCTCTTCTTCTCCTGTTTCGTTTAATGGCAGTTTACTCCCCAGTGTACGAGGATACCGCCACTTGCTGACCGAGCGAATGAGCACTATTGTAAACTGAACCAGCGTCATTACAAATCGTGTTTGTGTACGGGTTAAATTTGATTTAGTGGTAGTCGAGTGTGTTTATGATTGTCTGTGTGGAGAGGATTGATTGGAATAGTGATGATGATGTCCGCCATCACTGTCAATTGTCAGTAAACAGTTAATCTGTCTGATTAATCTTCACGTGACATATTATTAAATCTGTATTATTAAGTATGTAATTAATTAGGCGCCATTCTTCTTATTTTACCGTGCTGTTATTCAAGAAAGGGAGAAAAGCAAGAATTTGTTTATATACGGAGGTATCCATTGTTTAAATGTCCCGGGCAGTCCCGGGCTGTCTTTTTTCTTTTTTTTTTAAATGAACTTTATTTATAAACAGCAATATAACATGTGAAGCATCCAAATATCCTCGGTTGAGCGGTACAACGAGATAAGAGAAAACAATGAAGATAAAAGGAAATTTTTATTTTTTAAATTTTTTTTTAAAAAACTGTCATTGTAGGATTTGAAACCAAAGGCACAAATAATATGAATAAAAAAGGGGCAATCATGATCATTAAATAGGGAGGTATCCTTCTAACATACATTAAACTTTTTAAATAATACAACAATTTTACAGGCTTACTTGTTATTCACAAGTTTCAGCAACTTAGCCCAAAGTTTAATGTCACTCAGCCATCCGTTTATACATGGTTTAGCTTTAAAGTATCTGCATTTGTGAATAAAAAAAATTCCCAGTAACAAAACCGTTCTAATCATCAAGTCAAAATCTGCATTCTCAGCAAGCATTTCAAATTTTATTACGGTCACCGTCAAATGGGGTAACTGAATTCCCCTGGACTGTAGCCAGCTCCACATGTCATTCCAGAAGCAGTGCACTGATTCACAGTAGAAAAACAAGTGATCCAGACTTTCAGTGTCATTTCCACAAAATGTACACACATCTAAGTTAAATTTCCGTCTTAAAAATTCATTGGGTTGGGTAAATCTCATTTATGATTTTAAAGTTAACCTCTTTTACTTTAGCTTCCATGGTCTCAAATTCTATAAGAATATAATTTCTTTTAACTGGATTAGGACAATTTTCATTTATCAAAATATTCCTGATTACCTTATTTACAAACCTGCTGTCACCAGATTAAACTCCAGCTATTCAGAGCTGTCTCAGTCCAGGAGAGAACGAGGGATCAGAATCTCGAGTCGTGCACACTATTGTTTCATTTAGTGTGTATCATAATAATGGATACTTTATTGATCCCCATGGGGAAATTACTTGTTTTTCTCTGCATTTGACCCATTCACTCAGTGAAGCAGTGGGCAGCCCACTAAGCAGGCGCCCGGGGAGCAGTGTGTAGGGACGGTACCTTGCTCAGGGGTACCTCAGGGTAGCCGTTAAGTGGATTCGAACCGCCGACCTTCCGATCATGGGGCGACCACTTTACCTACTGAGCTATCCCTGCCCCTTATCCATGAGATTCGTACAGTAGGTCCAAGTTGTACCTTGAAAACAGGAACGTCGTCTTTAATAACTTTAATAGCAGACTTGTACAAAGTGAGGCTTTGTGCTCACATTTGCTGCAAACACTCGTTTTAATTCTGTCACCCTGTTTTGATAAAGAATTCAGTTAAAATCAGGCAACAACAGGACTTTCTTTTATAATGTGTTCTTGTGAATTGATTGTGTATCGCATACATTTGATTTGGGTTGCAGTTCTTATTTCTGCAAGACAACAGTCATCTGCTGGCCAAAAAAGTTTTCCAAATACCTCCACGTGATCAAGCCTGGATTTAGAAAAGAACAGCAAAAAAAATCTGCACCTCCTGCTTCAGATGGAATTTTTGTTTGTGTGTTCAGAGGCTGCGGCAGGAGGCGAGACCTTGGCTCAGCTGGAGAGCCTGACCAGGAGGAGTCGAACATTACCCTGGCTCTTTCAGGGCACCCTGCAGGCTCGGCTGCTGGCATTGTCGAGGGAGTGCAGCCGCTGCTGGGATGATGTGAACGCCAAACTGGAGTCCATCACAGGTCGACTGCAGGTATGTGAGTCAGACCTTCTGAGGAGTGTTTCACTTTTCTCTCTTCTTTTCATTGACTCTTTTCTCTCTCTCTCAACTCCTTGTCTCAAAGTGGGAGGGATTTGAAGCACAAAGAGAGGAGCTTGTCCTTTGGTTGGCTGATATGCATGACCACCTGAGTGAGGTTGACCAGCTGACAGGAAACACCTGTGAAAAACTGAGACAACTGCAGGTGTGGGGTTGTTTTGGTATGACATATGTTTGATATGATACATACGTCAGAGATATCCTAAACTGGACTAACAAAGGACCATGAGTCCAACATGAAACTTACCTTACATAAGGTGAGGCTGAAGTTCATTGATAATTTTAATCAAAAACTTGTTGTTGAAATATTTTTACTGAACATGCAAACATCTGCTGATGGAAATGTGTTGATTTATTGGTCTGTTATGAAGCTATTGCTATTTCTAAAGTGTTTTTATCACTTTCTGATGTTTTATTAATTAAAAATTACATGTATTAATTGTTGTGTTATCTTAGTATAGTTTTTATATGTATTTATTTATAGTCTAGTAAACATATATTTAATTATTACTGTTTAAATGACTAATATGTGACATGTATTAGTAGTGATGTTGTGCTGAGGTTTAAAATGCCTTTTTTGGTATACTATGAAATGGCAATAAACCACTAATATATGTCTATGTGCTCATATTTATTTTACCCTACTCAAATTTAATTTATCATACATTCTATTTTGAAAGATTTAAAATGGTTCATTAAAGAATTACTCAAAAACGGTTCCTTAAAATGTTTTTAAAAGAACCGTTTTTAAAAAAAAAGGTTCTTTGAAAAACCTTTAAATTGATGGAGTTACAAACTAAATCAGGTGATCTTTACCTTGAGAAAGCCCAGGGTGCCATTATAAGATCGAGAGCAAAATGGTTTGAGGCAGGTGAAAAAAAACTCATCATATTTTAGTAAGCTGGAAAAATGTAGACAGCAGAGAAATTTAATCACAAGCTTGTTGATAAATTGGACTGAATGTTAAGATTTCAGAGGGAATGAAAGGGAAGTCTTCACTTTCTATTCCGAGCTGTACTCCTCAGAATATTCAGCAGCTGATGCTGATAGTTTCTTTAATAAGATTCATAAGCTTATCCCATGTATTGACAAACCTTTTAAAGATCTGTGTGATTCAGAGCTTAAAATTGAGGAACTGGATTTAGTGGTCATGAAAATAGCATTAAAAAAAGTCCCCAGGGACAGATGGACTCACTGCCAATTTTTATCAATTCTTCTGGAAGGACCTAAGAACCTTATTATTTGATGCATTAAAAGAATCTATAGAGAAGAAAGAACTGATGCCAAGCATGAAACAAGGGTTGATTACCCTGGTCCCTAAATCGGGTAAGGACAAAAGAATTTTAGACAATTTAAGACCCATCACCTTACTAAACACTGACTATAAGATCCTGTCTGGAGCTGTATCTGAGAGGCTAAAGAAAGGCATCTCAAACATTATCAGTGAAACACAATTAGGTCTTTTGAAAGGAAGACTAATTCATAATAATATTAGCCTGGTTTTGGACCTCCTTGAGTAAAGTGAAAAAATCCAAGAGAGGGGATACATCCTGTTCTTGGATTTTTATAAAGTATTTGACTCAGTTGAACCTATGTTCATATTAAAAAAGCAGTCTTTTTGGTTTTGGAGAGGAATTTATGAATGTTATAGAGATGTTATATAATGACAACAACAACTCTGTTTTGCTAGAACATGGTACGTGTTCAATGTTTGAGGTCAATAGAGGAATAAGGCAGGGATGTAGCAGCTCACCACTTCTGTTCATCATGGTTGCTGAACTGTTGTCTATTCTGATTAAAACAGTCACATTGACGGGTTAACTGTGATGGGTGAACAGATAATAATCAGTCAGGTGGCAGATGATACCACCCTGTTTTAAAAAAATGAGGACTAGATTCCTTTAGCCTTACAGCTTCTCCAAAGCTTCTGGCCTACAGATGAATATTTATAAATGTGAGATACTGGCTCTGCATGAGTGTCCCCTGCAGTCAACAAGTAATATACAGATTAAAAAAGAGGTGAAGTATCTGGGCATCGTAATTTCCAAGGATACGTTATTAACAGAAAATAAGAATATCTGTACCAATATAGAAAAACGTAAGTCAATTTTAAACAGGTGGTTGCAGAGGGACATAACTTTGTTCGGGAGGATTCTGCTAACCAAAATGGACAGTCTACCCATCCTAATCTATTCAGCCTTTTCTCTGTCCACATCTCCAAAAAGAATTAAATCTATAAATCTTAATTTTAGGTTCATATGGAGGAACAAATGTCATTATATAAAGAAAAATGATATGATTAAAAACTATGAAAAGGGTGGGGCTAATGCCATTGACTTTGATGTTATGAATGGTGTACTAAAATTGAAATGGTTAAGATCTTTCATTGGGAACAAAAATTCCTTTTGGAACATTATACCCAATATGATTTTTGGCGAAATGGGTGGAACAGACTTTTTGTTACATTATGACTTTGTTTGCAGTTCGTTACCTGTTAAACTCTCAGCTTTCCTTCAGCAGGTCCTTCTTTATTGGAAATTAATTTATAAACATAACTTTACTCACAATACCCTTATATGGAACAACAGGTCTGTCTGTGTAGGAAATCTGTGTACATGGATGAATGGAGCTCCAAAGGGATTTGGGCTGTAGCTCATTTTATGGTTGAGAAACATGAGACGTTCTGTGAGAAGTTTGACGTAAGATGCACTGCTAAGAGATATAAATCACTAATAAAAGCCATCCCAGCCCCTATGAGATCAATGATCAAAGAAAATATTGTGCACTCTAAAATTTTTACTGGACTGAGTTGAATTTGGTGACAGCAGGTTTACAAACAAGGTGATCAGGAATGTTTTGATAAATGAAATTTGTCCTAATCTGGTTAACCCTTGTATGGTGTTCGGGTCTGTGAGACCCGTTTTCAGTTTTTCTCAAAAGAAAAATGAAACAATTAATTATTTTTTCAACCTGAAATTCATTGGCTTTGGCTTATTTTCTGTGAAGAACATAAATCCGGACTAATTTTCAATGACCTCATACTGTACCTCCCCCCACGCATTTACATTACATACAAGGTGTTCGGGTCCACTGGACCCAGGTCTAATAAAAGTGTTGAAAGTGCAGGTCCTGTGTTCCCACACTCTGTCTTCCTCCTTTCTGGTGCTGCTGATAGTGTTTTCTTCCCCTCCTGCTCTCGCACAAAGTTGCAACATTGTTGAAAATTCAACTATCAACACCGTCTGCTCTTACATTCCCGCACATTTTACCCTCTTTCTTGAGGGATCCAAATTTTATTTTCTCATACCCTGTCCCTCCTGCAAATTAGGGGCATAATACTATAAAAAGGAATTTGCCAGTGTGGTTCTTTATCACAACTGATCAAGATGGCAAAAGATTATCTGCTGCGAGGGCCATCCAATTGATTTTGGAAGAGAGAGGGGCTTTGGATGATGATGTTGACAAAGAGGTTTCAGAATATTTCACATTTCTGAAAATTCAGAGTCTGACAGTGACTTTGAAGAAGAGGATGAGGTTGAGCACCGTTTAGTAACAAAACGAAGACGAGCACCCCATCAGCAGCCAGCTCCAGGACCAGAACAAGCCCACCAGACAGCAAGTGAAGAAATATGGATGTCAATAACTGGTGAAATTGAATGGTCTTCTTGCCCAAGAAATGAGCCACCCTGCAGAGCTGTTACTGTGATAAGCCAGGGCCAACACGACTGACAGTTACTCATGTGCAGGACATCAAGTCTTCATTGAGCTTTTCATCACAGATTCCATCCAGAAAATGATTCTGGTCTGGTTTACAGACCGATACCGATTGCAGCACGATCAAGCATGATACCGATTTGCAGACCGATACCGATACGTAATATCGGATCGGTCCATCTCTAGTTTGCAGTAATCTAGAATGAAGGTGTGTTTTTGGAGAGAGGTGGAAGGAGATGGACCAAATTGATCTACAGGCCTACTTTGGGGTTCTTATCCTTGCAGGAGTTTTCAGGTCCAAAGGGGAATCCACAGAATCTTGTGGGATGCAGAAACCGGCACGAACCTTTCCATGCATCAATGTCTCTGGAAAACTTCAACAAAATTTCCAGGATTATCCGTTTTGATAACCGAGATGACAGACCAGCTCGACGGCAGAGAGGCAAGCTAGCTGCCATCAGGACAGTGTGGGATAAGTGTGTGCACCGCCTCCCCCTGTTTTACAACCCTGGGCCTAATATCACCATTGATGTGCAGCTGATGTCATTTAGTTGTGAAACATGTTGCTTCACGTGTAAATGTGTTGTGTCTTTCCACTCACTTCACTTGATTATAACTGATTTATTTTTTTATAACATTTTATAAAAAAAAACGAGAAGCACATTAATTCATAAATGTGATCTAACAAAGGTAAAGGGAAAAAATTAACCATGTTTGCTGTTCATATGGCTTGTAATTGGGATGAAGTAAACATCTGTTGAGTAATTTAACATAAAATTGTTTGATAGAGTTAATTTGGAAAGCCAAAACTCTAGCGGGTCCACCAGACCCATGAACACTGGCTGAGTAACAAAAATATGAACACCACACAAGGGTTAAAAGAAATTATATTCTTAAAGAATTTGAGACCATGGAGGTTAAGGCGATAAGAAGAAAGTATGTCTCACTTCCTCTTTCCCCTAAGTAAAAGAGGTTAACTTTAAAATCATAAATGAGATTTACCCAACCAATGAATTTTTAAGACGGAAATTTAACTTAGATGTGTGTACATTTTGTGGAAATAACATTGAAAAGCTGGATCACTTGTTTTTCTACTGTGAATCAGTGCACTGCTTCTGGATTGACATGTGGAGCTGGCTACAGTCCTGTCGGTGTGCGGGGCAAGCCATGTGGCGTTGTGAGAAAAGGACCCAAGATGCAGGTACTGGCTGAGATGCGAGTGAGCTTTATTTACAGAAGGTGAAAGCAAACAAAAGCAAGGATGGCGAGGACAGAACTAAGACATTACCTAAACTGGGGCAATTAATAAACAAACCTGAAATGATAACATGCAGGGAGAAGCATGGGATGTGAAGCAGGGAGATGCAGAGAACGCCAACTAATGGAGACAGACCGACAACCAGCAAAGGCAACCCCACACTAGGCTGTGTCCCAATTCAGGGTCTGCACGTTTGAAGTACGCGCACCAGAAGACTAAAAAGATGGCTAAGGTCCACCAGGAGAGACTGGACAGTATAGATGCAAAACCAATATGCCAGCAGTTTATCTCAGTTAACGAGAGGAGAAGGCATGTGTTTGGCTCCTTTAGTGGACATTGAGTTATTGTGTGGGACACCAGTAGTCCATGTCTGTTGCTGTAACAGTAGTTCATGTTTAGAATAAAAAATCCCAGCTCACTGATTTGATCGGGGCAATAGTGCGGCTAAAATGTTGCATAATTTTGCTGAGAGATCTTTTACTTTGTGGTAATCTTAGATGAGTAGTTTTATGGACAAAAACCACCAGGTCATTCAGTGTTCCCATAGTGCCAAAGTATAACAGATGTCGGTGTACTATAACTGAACTAATGTTGTTAAGTCCTTGAAGTCTTATTCTTTTATTGTCATGACTGTATTTGAAGCTATTTTTATTTTTGTATGATACCTGATTTATATGGAATATGGCTGAAGTAAACTAAAGCTTAGTCAGTCATTTGTTTAATAGTAATTTAACATTATATAATTCACATATAAAACTATGAATTGTAATTTTAAATGGTTTAAAAGCATGTAGAATAGCATATGTAGGCAAGTATATTTCTCCTTTTTTGTTATCAAGAAGCAAAGACAAAAAGGAAAAAAAAAAAAAAACAGGGCAGGGTTCGGTCCCCACCAATGCCAAAACCAAATCTACGCCCTTGTCCTGACTGATGACCTGGCCTGATTCCTTTACAACTCACATAACAAGTGCTTCCACACAGATTTCCACCGAAAATCTGTATGTTTCTTTCTGTTGATGCGATTCTAGTTGATCGATATCTTTTTTTTTTTTTGTGTCCCGTTTGGATCTTTAGCCATCAGAATTGTTGTCTTAAGGCCAAGAAAGATGCCAAGCGGATTTATTTTACCAAGTGGATCATCATGGCCTTGCCATATTGGTCCATTTGATTGACCTTTATTATAATTATGAATTTATTTTATTTTCAGTTGCTACAAACGGGACAGACATGACTGGGGGATAGGACAGGGAGAAAGAATGAAAGAAAGAGAGGGAGAGAAAGAAAACCAAAGGGGAGAAGAGACGGTGAGAAGGGGGGAAGAAAGAAAAAAAAAAAACAAACAACAAAAAAAAAAAAAAACACCTGGGTCACCTGTATGGAGAAAAAAAACAGAAGAGAAAACAAACAACAAAGAGCAACATAATTTAAAAAAAAACGGCACCATCACAATAAACTAGCTAGCAGTAGATATCAGTAGATACTAAATAATATACGATATTGTGCAGCACGCAAGATAGACAGCGCACAATGTGCTTTGAGGCAGCAGCCAAGAAAGCTGTAGTCCGCGTCTGTGAATACCCGTGTGTGCATACCTGTGTGGATCAGCATGCTTGCATTCCAAAGGTTTCTCCATGTAACGATCTGCTAGGGAGTGTGGGGAGCCACAGCCCCGTCCTCCAGGGCATGAAGCAGGTATGGAGGAGATCAAAACTCCAGACATCCAGAGGCCCCCAGAACACAAGAGACCAAGGAAAACCAACAGAGGGGCAGCCGCGCCACTGTCCCAGTAAGAGCTGAGGAGAGTCCCAGATGAGGGCTCACTCAGCAGCCGCGGAGCAGAAGCCAGGGGGAGTTGCAGTGACGTGCCCGTGAGCTCCGCCGGCAGCCAGCTGTGCCTGAGTGACCGAGCCCCAGGCCGAGAGGCCAGGGGCACCCCACCTCCAAAGGGGCCCGAGCGAGCCCCAGGCTCCAGGCCCCGATAAGCGGCCGCCAAGGAGTGAGCCGGTGTGTACCTGGATGCCCACCCCCAGACACAAAGAACCACCAACGCACCAACACCTGAGGGAGTCCGCCACTGGCAGGGAAAGTGGTGGTGGGTGGAGATAGGCCTCCAAACCCTGGAGGGCCTGAGGTGTCCCCAGAGAGGTGGCGTCTGATACCCAACCTGACATATAGACACAGACATACAGGCACACACAGACACAAACATCCATTCCCACCCTCATGCTCTCATATGCACTTACTCCACACTCAACCAACGTGGAGACAGACATAAAGAGACGCTGTACACACGATCACACTCCCCAAGCGTACTCTACGAACCGGGTCTAGGTACCCTTGCCCCTGGAGGGGGAACTGCACCCAGACCCAGGTGGTGTTACCCTTTTCCCTGCGGTGGGGAGAGGCAGACCGCCCCGGCTCCGCAGCAGCAGGGAGGCCCTACACTCCAGACCGCAGTCGGACGGCCAACTCCTCCTGGCCCCCCGCTCCAGCAGGCCGCAGAGAACGGGGGTGAGAGAAGACTCCAAACCTCCCTCCACCCGCTCATTGTAGTGTTGATGCATGTGTGTTCTAAGGTGCAATTGATCAATATTAAATTGATTAACCATTTCTTTATTCACAATGATCGATCCCCCATATTTCATGTTTTCTGCTGTGATTTCTGTAAAGGTTGCTGTGTCATCACTGCTGACAGTATCTGGATTTCTCGTGTTATTGTCTTTTTTGGTTTCTTGGTGGATTTCTATGGAAATCAGGCTCCAATTGTTAAGGCAAGACAATTTCTTAATCACCTTATATTTTTGGAGCATTTTTTTTCCTTGCAGCAACAAGTTTTAGCAGGGAGGGCGTCGCTGTCTGAGCAATCTGCCTGAAATTGCTCCCCCTCCTCTTTTTGGTTTTGTTTTTTGCCTAGTTTTGTTTTTTGGTGTTTTCGTATGGAAATCAGGCTCCAGTTGTTAAAGCAGGACAATTTCCTAATGGCCTTATATTTTTGGGGCATTTGTTCCTTGCAGCTGCAAGTTTTAGCAGGGAAGGCCACTGATTTTTTTTTCCTGGGCAGGCCTCAGTGCTACACCTGCCAAATCCGAACACAGGTCCAACATGTTGCATATAGACTCTATAGTGGTGCGATCTGGGTGACCTGCCTGAAATTTCTCCCACTGTTCTTTTGTAATGTTTTTTTTTTTGTACTGTTCAAGGAGTTGCCACACAGTGTTTGCTGTGGCATTTTTCGGATTACTCGTGGCTGTGTAATCTTCCATTATGTTTGAATTTGTGCTTCTGTGTTGAGAATTTAGAGTCGCTTTGTTAAAGATAAAGGTTTTTGAACTTCTGTTCAGAGCCATATATGCTATCCCAAAGGCGTTTTGCCTTGTCTATATGAGAATATAGGCTCTGCCTTGTCTTTTGATCGTAACAGATCTTTATGTGCAGGTGAATGAATTTACCCTGACTAAAAGGACCATCTATTTGTTTTTGTTTTTTTCAATTTTATACAAATCTTTTGGTTGGATTTTCATGCCTGGCTTCAATCGAGTGGGATTCAAATTACCCCATTTACCTTAAATATGATATTGTTTGGAATGTTTCTGAAGGAAAAGAAAGTCAATTGTGGTGTTAATGTTCTATTAATCTTGTGTAAGCAATATATACATAAATGTCATTTTTTAAGACCAAACCAACCTTACTTCACTGGAAAAACGACCTGAACCTGTTATCTAAATCTTTGACTTTCGTTAAAAAGAAAAAGGCTGCATTTTTTGTTTCCTTTTCGAAAGATTTTGATTTAGTGAGTTAATATTCTGTTAACTTTTATGACCCCGTCTTTATGTCTTCTTTTTCTTCTTAAAAAGGTTGAAAATTGTATTTTCTGAATGTATAATATATGGTGCATTTTGTTTGTATGTTGATTTTGCTAATAAAAAAAAAAAAAAAAAGGACCGTTTGGTCGCTACATTATTAGTCTTCCCTGTGCAAATGCAACCAAAGAAAAGTTCCGAGCAGGCTGGAAACGAGCCTCATGTAACCTTTTTTTTACAAGTATGAACCACGTGGTTACTTTTAGCATGTCCTCTCCTTACAGTGACTTTACCCGTTCCATTATTTAACACGGTATATCTGTATAATGGTTAGCGGTATTTATTAGCGTTTAGCAACTCGAAATGCAAGCTACACCAGGAAGTGACGTATTATCATGCCTGTCGAAAAGTGACCTATCATCCAAATAAAAGTTGGGATCCTTTAATGTAAGTTTGACCCCCATCTTTATGGGCTAAGATAATATATAAGTCACAGTACCGAGGAGCAGTTCTCGGTTGCAAATGTAATGCATTCGGGATTTTGTGCTCAATCGATTTACGCCGCTTAATAACATGGGTGGCTAGCGTAGCTTTGTAAAGCTTAGCAGTTTGTGTCCAATTTTTGCATGGGTGGTCTTGCTGCAGAGACACACTGGATTCTGCGCGGCTGTTGAATCCCATATGTTCGAAACTGCTCTTAGCGCTTCCTGGCTCGCTGGCAGGAGAAATGACATCTCTGGTTAATCACTCGTTGTTGTTTTTAAACTTGTGTCACCTTAGCTCGCTTTTTGATGAAGACTTGAGTGAGTGGTGGAGCCGCTGAGTAACCATGGACAGTTTGTCCAGCCACAGCTCCTACCTCCTCCAGCAGCTTCAGGAGCAGAGGATTCAGGGTCTGCTCTGTGACTGCATGCTGGTGGTCAAAGGGGTTTGCTTCAAAGCCCACAAAAACGTCCTGGCCGCCTTCAGCTCCTATTTCAGGTGCCATTATCTCGTTTGTAATAAACGTTAATCATACCGAGTTGCTTCAAGGTTTCCAGATGCATTAAGTATTACTCTGATCTTTTCAGGTCCTTGTTCCAAAATTCCCCCAGTCAGAAGAATGACGTGTTCAACCTAGTTATCCAGGATGTCAGTGGCATTGGCCAGATATTGGACTACATGTATACCTCCCATCTTGATATTAACCAAGATAATGTGCAAGCACTCCTAGATATCGCACAGTGTTTGCAGGTTCCGAATGTGCAGAGCATGTGCAATGCTTTCCTCAAGCCCTGTCCTCCACCAGTGGAAATGCCTTCGTTTTCGCTCTCAGGCATGTTGGGTTCAGAGCATGACTGCCTGCTTGGAAGCAATCTTCCTAACGATGTTGACCTGCCCTGTCCCTCTGAATCCCAGAGGCCTGGCTTCAGCAGTGACATGGACCACACCAGAAGGATGCCAATTTCTGTGCCTAACAGCAGCTCACACTGTGAAATGGGTAGCAGCTCTCAGGCACCAGTAGAAAAGCAGCTAGTTCATGGGTACAAGCTCCGCAACTTCTACAGTAAGCAGTACTTTAAACAAAGTGCAATACAGAGCAATAGTGCAAATTCAAGCCAGGGCCCTTCAGTGGTGGAAGAGCAGCAGTGTCAACTTGTGATAAACCAGGCAGGCAACAGCACCCCCGTGAACTCAGGAAACACAGTTCAGCCTAATCAGTCTTCCATATCAGTGAGTGTGGACAGGAACCCTGACTCTTCTCTCACACCCTCAGATAATCTAAACACTCCTAACCCAGACTCCTCAATGAACAAGCCAATGCGCCCAAAGAAGGCCGTCTACCTGAAGAAATATAACTATCTTCGGTCTCAGAAGGCTTTGGAGGAGATGTGCACTGAATCAGTTATTGAACCTGTCCTTAGCTGTTCAAAGGAGAGCCTTCAAGGAGAGACAGTGGTCCAGGTTCAAGCACCAGAAGCTCCTGTAGAAGATAGCACTGCAGCCAGAGATGAGGTTGCAGACACAGCTGCAGATGCACAGCTTCCCAGTCCTCCACCTGTGAATGAAGAGGAGCAAAATCTAAAGCCTGTGCCGGAGACAGCTCAGCAATCGGGACACAAGCAGTACTGCTGTGAGGTGTGTGGGAAGATCTTCAAACACCCGAGCAACCTGGAGCTGCACAAGCGCTCGCATACCGGTATTTCCTGATTTTAACGGCTCTAGAATCACACATTTAAGGTTGAATTATAGGAATGAATTATAATGCTCTTAGGCATAAACTGATCTGTTCTGTTATAGGCGAGAAGCCCTTTCAGTGCAACGTTTGTGGAAGAAACTTCTCACAGGTATTTTCTTTTGTGCTCTTCTAATGTAATAGTTATTCTTAGATGTTCATATTAAACTCAGATGTCAGACGGATTCTGTCTTACAGGCTGGAAATTTACAGACACATTTGCGGCGTCATTCTGGGGAAAAACCATACATCTGTGAGCTGTGCGGGAAAAGGTAAAGTGACTTGGATTGATTTTCATTTGTCTTCTTTTGCCATCTCCCTGTCTCTACTTTAAGCATTTTCTTGGTTTAACTGAGTTTGCCTTTACTAAGACAAAAAGTGCTTCCAAAGTTTTCCCAGGCTTGTTAATATTATTCTATCACTTGTTCAACTTCACACATAAATAATTGTTGTTGCATAATAACACACTAATGAGGAACTGCTGTGAGTAATTAACAAAGTGAAAGAAAATATAATTTTCTTGCCTAGCACATAATATACTATAATATCCAATAAATATATGATATGATATTTTCCACTTACCATATAGAGATATAGAGATATCAAAACTGATGATTTCTTTACTGTCCTTTATTATTCATCTGTGTTTTCCAGCTTTACTGCATCAGGGGATGTCCAACGTCACAAAGTGGTGCACACAGGAGAGAAGCCACATCTGTGTGACATATGTGGCCGAGGTTTGTGGCATCTCTCAGCACGAGCAATAATCTCAGTCAGTCATTTGATAATACAACAATCTGAGAATTTGTAATGTCTTGCTGCTAAAGTGAGCTCCTGCTGATGTTTAATAGTAGCTTGAACTGCTTTTATTGAGAAATGCATTTCTTGTTCCTTGTTAATTGTTCAGGATTTAACAACTTGAGCAATCTAAAGGAGCACAAAAGGACTCACGCGACGGACAAGACGTTCACCTGTGACCAGTGTGGAAAGTCCTTCAACACGCACAGAAAGCTTCTGAAGCACAAGGCCCGGCATGCTGGGGAAAAACCTCATAGCTGCGCCACCTGTGGTAAGTTATAATGTCACAATCTATTTAAAAAAATATTTTTAAGAGTCTACAACAGGCCCAGTTATTTAACATAACTTTCAGCAGTATTTTAGTAATGGAAAATCAAATCTATTCTCAGGTTGGAATAATAAAAAATCTGGATTAGAAACTTCCTAGCAGCCAAACTGTTAGGTGGAGCTCGACACTGGTTGGTTAAATAGTTCCCATTTTTGAAAACAAAAAACAGCAAAATGCACAAAAAAGAAAAAGAATATTCAACTGCTAGTATTGTATTTTGAATACTTTGTAAAGTCACTTTAAGTACTTTTAGTGCAGTTAAATCAACACATTTTAGGGTCAACGTGACAGAAATGCAGATGTGATATGTGAATGTGAGATCAGAGGTCTAATTTGACACCATATTTGGTTGCAAACTGTAATGTGATATTTAGAATCCCCATTTACCCGTATGATTTCCTAAATATCATCAATACAAACAATGGCTGTAAGAAACATCGTTTTAAGTAGCTCTACATACAGTAGCCTTATTATTATCACTTTGACCTTTGACGTAGATTAATCTTTTGACCTTAAAGGAGAGGTCAGAGGTCAGCTATGATATGATATTTTTAATACTGTTATTGTTCATCTATATGCTGACTATACCCACCAAACTAGTTATAAGTCTTTTTATACATTTTCAACCAACAAATCATTCAGTTGACCTTAAAGACCTTTGTGGAAGTAAGCATAATTTTAATGCATAACATAACGTAGGTTCCTTGATGGATGTAATTACCATTAACAATGTACAGTTTTGCCACAAAGGTAGACCCAACACCAAAACAGCAGCTGTCTGTTTCCTTCACAGACATTGTTTCAGTCTTATAGAGCCACGTTTTACAACAATTTGTACTGACACACTCGGAATCGACACTACAACCAAGGTTGTTGCAATATTATTACATTAGCTAACAAGTCCAGCTGGTCTTGGAATGCAATGGAAAGCCAAAAGTGTAAATGGCATTTACCTGCATATTCTTTAAGGCTCTTAAAGCTTGTTTTTCTATGACAGCATTTTTTTCCCCATGTTGTCATTGTTTAAACATGATGTGCACACGGTGTTATTCATTTGAGATTTCTTATGAATTAATACAGGGAAGTGTTTCATTGGCTCAGGAGACCTACAGCGTCACATACGGTCACACACTGGTGAGAAACCTTACATCTGCAATACCTGTGGAAAGAGCTTCACCCGGTCTGCCATGTTGAGAAGACATAGCAACATGCACTGCAAGGGGCCTCCAGTTGAGAGTCAGGTCACTGTCAACTCTGAGCAGACACATAGCGCAGATGGCGGCACGTCATTACCCAAAGCTGTCAGCCACAGTAAACCTGCTGCTGCCAGTGAGCAGCATTTCTCTGCTATGATGCCCCACACAGAGTTAGAGAAATCCTCAGCGCCGGCTCCTTCGCCATCACAAGCAACACCACATATAGAGACTTCACCTCCCAGCATTCAACTGAGCCCAGGATCTACCCCGCTTCCAGAGCTGCGCTCCCTGGTTCCCCATCACCTCCTTTCATCCGGCCACCAGGAAAGAACTGCAACCCTATCTGCCACAGATCGTACGAAGCTGGCCAAACCCCACGTATTGCAGGAAGCGCCATATGGTCCGTATGTCGAGAACGGGAACATGCCAATGGATAGAGGCCCAGCGGGGAGGCCCTACCTGCCTCCTACAGACAATTACTGCAGTTCCCTCACAGGGACAAGCAGGCCCTATAGGTCCAGTGAAGGCCAGTTTATCTCTAGTGTAACTCTGTGGGGCCTAGCAATGAAAACGCTCCAGAATGATAATGACATGGAGCAGTAAGCATGTCATGTCACACAGCATTGCCGGATCAGCTACCCAGTGAACTTAAGTGACTTTTACTCAACTGAATCATATTTCTACCACCTGGATCATGAGGGACATCAAATCAGAAAGGACGGGGCCTTCTCTCTCGCTAGTCTGCTAAGTAGAGTAGACCGGAGAGCAGCTAGAACAGCAGCTTGCTTGAGACAAATGATAAGCTGAGGGGCTGTACAAGACCCAGTATAAGATATTATCCTGAACTCTAAATCATGCAAAACTGAGGTCTGCAAGGCACCGACGTCACAGTGCAGCGGGTATTTTCAGGGCTCTGTGATTCAGTGGGGTTTATCGTTTGAAACTTTATTGTTCCAAATCTAAACATCCCAGGATGCATCATGCATCAGCTACATTCTTTCATTTGGTTTGTACTGCGCTGCAGTTTAAGATGTAAAGAAATGAGCTTGTTACTGATTAAATATTTGTGCAAGATCTCTCTGTGATATATTTATGTAAGAATTAAAGACCTACCCTTTCTGTATTGTAATGTCTCAGTGTTATTTAAAAGGAAGACATTAACTTACACAGCATTTTAGTTTTTCCAGTGTTCACTGTGTAGCAGGCGAGTAGCTATATGGGGAAGATATATTAAATTTAAAGTTTAGGGTCAGCTAAGCAAATACTCTTTTGTTTTTTCTTCTTGTTTGTATAAAATGAAATATTAAATTGATCAAAAACACCACATGGAATAGCCTCCATCCCACGATTCTAAGAACAATAAGATCCATTCACATGAATAAGCAAATTTTAAGCTGTGCTAATATTACTGGAAAACTGAATTTCTAGTGCTGTCAGCATTAGGTTACTCAGTGTGCCACTGGAACACACAATTCAGTTATCATTCACTCATGAATGTTTGCTTTATGATGTAAACTAAACACCAATTAGCAGATCCTCACTGTGATAGAATAATACTTCAGCTGGTCAAGCTTCGACTTCAAATGATAAATGTTTGTAACGGCAATGACAAAAGTCATCCTGGTCATCCGTCTGTTTCATAGTCATCTGTCCCTATAAATAACCCATTATATATGTGTATATAATTCTTTTTAGATTATAATGTCAACTGTAAAATTTGTGTATAACTAAGCTCTGCCCAAGTAGAAATGTATAAAGGTGCTTCATCCACAGCAGCAGCTTTACTATGAAGCAAAAGCCTGCAGTTGCAAGGTGCAATGCTTAAAGAGGACAACAGAGGGAGCTGTAAGATATATAACACCGGTGTTCTGAGAAACCATCCTACTCTGACAAATCGTCCTACCCGTTTTATAATTTTACGGTGACTTGTGACTAAACCTAACCCTACCCCTAACCATAACCATAACTATGGGCTCAAATTGTGGTCATAAATATTTTGTACTTGTAAATCAGGATTTGTATGTGTAAAAGTAATTTGTGTGTGTGTAAAAAAGATTTGTGTGTGGACTTAGCCAAAATATACGTGTGAAACTCTGCACTCAAGTTTCAAGTTACAAGTACGAATTTTGACCCCGTTTTTCTTCCATCTGATTGGCAAATGTCATGTCAATCACAAATTTAATTATCCAATCAGAGAACAGATGAGTTTGGCTGTCGGAGGGGCAGTTGAAAACATTGGGTAGGATGTTTTTTGAGGTAGGATGGATTCCCAGAACACCGGCCCACTCTGCTCTCACGCACTGAGGTATGGGGTATGCTTAAAGGGATTGATTTGGTGTTATGGATCCTGTCGGTGAATGTTGAAGAGGAGGCATTCAAAAAGTGATATTTCCACTCACCACACACCCAGTGAACACCAAGCATCAGTAAACATTGTGCAAATGCACTGCAGCATGTCGGGTAAAAAGTGCACTGAGCTTTCTTTACAAGATAGGCAGCTGATAATTGGCTGTCATTGCCACAGTATACAGCCCCCGTTACTCCATGCCTGCTAGATAGGTTGCCTAGCAACACATAGGATCAATCTGTTATCATGTTGTTCATTTGTTGCCTTTACTCCAACTACGATGGGAAAGGGGGCAGGCACTCTGGGTAGAGAGGTGTGCCTAACCGTGATGCACCTCTTACATCCTGAGTGTGGTGTCATACCACAAAAATTAACACCTCACAGTATCCTTGTATCTCTCATGTAGCTGTGATATTAATAATTAAGCTTAGGATAGTGGTGTTTTTTAAATAACTCACTTTGCTTTGCTGAAAGCGGTTACATTTCACTACACAGAGAAGTTATTTAAACCCTGGTCAGCTTGAGTGCATTCTCACTTTACAGCAGATACCAAAGTGTGAGAGCGTGAAGAAATCCCGTCTGTCCTTGGCAACAGCAGACTGACCCTTTTTCCTAGTCTATCAAAGTCTCCCAAACCTCCCAGTTGTTATTAGCGGGGAAATGGAAATTATATTTATACAGAAATGTTTTATGTTTATAAGCAGAACGGTAAACAATCAGAAAATCTTTACAATGATGATGACTGAGCTCATATAATGATCATATCCAACAAGTGCAATTTATTGTCGCTCATGTGTCCTCTGCCTTCAGCAGAAAATTCAACAAAAATGGCACAAAAATATAAAACACGGATTACGTTTTGGATGTTTCTTTTTGCCTGGATGTTTACACAAGGGAAACACTTATGTGCACCTAAACCACCGTTCCCATAGAAACCTTGCTTTTCATATATTCATTATATGGCAATAACTACACCAGTTTGACTCTCTGCCAGCTAAACGAGTGACTTTGAGGGTGAATCCTCTCTGCTCATGACCCCCATTTCTCACTCTGTGTCGCTGCTTCCCTCTCCCCTCGTGCTAAAGTTAATCCTGATTATGTACGCCATCTAACTGGTGCAAAATGAGACCCAGCCTAATGCCATTTTACACAGAAACGCTTCCAAAGCCTGTCTTTTGTTCCAGCATCTAATCACGTTTCACTGCTTTGTGTTGTCACAGGTATATGAGGATAGGTTTAATTAACAAGTGAGTGTGAAATATATAAATCCAACCAAATTTGGCTGACTGGGACATTTCACTGCAGAAACTGAGCAGTCAGCTTTAACCTCAGGCGAACAACTCAGTTTTTTTCTTTTCTTTATTTTGCTGTTTTTTTGTCTGTATTTGTAGTGACTGTTATCCCCAAATTTTTAGCATTTTTATTGGATTTTTGTTTGTCTAAATAAAAAAAAAAAAACCCATATATCTCTTCATACTCTTCAGATGAAAATCAACAAATTTCCTCTATTACCTTTCAAAAGTCATGAATGTTTTCACCTGCTGTGCACCACAGCTTTATTATCGCGCTTATGTCTGCATCAGCACCAGAGATGTGAATGTGTTCTGGCAGCAGTTTCAGCCAAGTAGTAATTGCTGTGGAGCTGCGGCTTGTTGCTGTGTTGGATGAGATGGATAAGTGGCTGACCTAGTCTCTGCGCTATAATTCCTCTGTGTGTCACAATATGAAAGAGGCTTAAGCAGAGGAGAAGAATGGTGATTGTTCCTACTGTTGCTTTGCTGCTTCTCTCTACTGTTTCGCACTGCTTTTCTCTTCTCCTCAGACAGCAGCTACCTGCTTAGCTCCATCCGTTTCACTCCAATCCGGCCAATACATAACTACACAGGCGTTATCATAGCACAGACCGATGCACACAGTGCTACCAGATTAATGTGAAGTTGTCAGGGTCACCTGTTAAGTGGTGCTGTAACCATCAAATGTGTACAGAAATGTGCAGTCTGTGGTTTTAACTCACTCACTTGTTCAAGGAGGTTTGTAGTTAAATGCACACTGTGGATATGCCATTTCACATTTATGCTGTCATACCCCCAATTCTTTCTCTACAATCATTATCTTCCTCCATGTCCTGCTTTCTCTGGCACACACACCCACACACACTAAATACACACACGCTGGCCTTTAGCTACTGTACCCAGGTGTGTTTTCTCTCTGGGTCTGCACAATATACTTCCAGTTTCCTAAGATGCGTTTAGACACCTGTCAGTGTGTGTGACAGGTTATTCTTTGTTTTCCCCCCTCAGGCAATGAAATGAGGTTGTTTCAGCACACATACAGTAAAGCTCACGATGGGAAGGAATGAAGAGCTGATTTTATAGCCAACCATGTGGCTGGTTGTCCACGCTAATGCTACCAGTTCTAATTTGTAACTCTATTCCAAATATTACAGTGACATGCTGTGAGAAAATTGAGAGATGATTGGCTACATCTGGGATCCCCTCGGGTACTGTGTGTCTATTTGTAGGTTGTTGTGTCCCTGCATGTTTAAAGACAGCAGCAGTTCTTCAACATGGGTGTGCTGTCAGTAACTAGAGCTTCAAGAAGACTGAACCGTTCCAGGCAGGTCAAAATGTCTGCTCCAGTTGATGAGAATAGAGAAGTTGTTTCACATTAAAAAAAAAAACCCCAAACACATTTACCAGAAGATTCTGTATAGTAATCAGGGTGAGAAAGCTTGAGATATAAGCTGAGCACAAACACTTACAATAAATACATATACTTGAGATATATGTTGTTTAGTGGTGAATTTCAGGGGCGTCCGTTTATGAATTTATTTACCTTAGACAGTTTGTCTTTGTGCTTTGCGGAGCTAATCTCAGCAGCTGTGGCCTAATATGGCAATATCTTTCATATTACTGTAGCAAGACAGCAAAACAGTTTTGTGAAAAAAGAGAATACACTATAAGGACTGAATTAAATATCATCTAGTCCTTACCAGGCCTTCCAATTAAGTAAATCCAACAGTGTCACATGGTACTACACAGTTTCATTATTCACTCTATTTATATAGCACCAAATCACAACAGCACACACCTTAAGGTACTTAATATTTTAAAGTAACTGCAATTATACAGAGAAAACAACAACAAACCAACGACCCCCATATGTTCAAGCACTTGGCAACAGTGGGAAGGAAAAACTCTGTGGAGGGAGAACCCTCCACAAAAAAAATTTTTGTATCTGTTTATGTATTTAACATATGCATAAGAGCTGGGGGGCAATTGCAGTTGCTGCCCCATGCCCCCCTGTAGCTCCTCCCCTGCCCCTCTACCACTGCTTGGGTTTCCCTAAATATGCTTCTTTTTGCAGTCAAACATCACCACTTTGGTCTTTTCTGTCCAAATGACATTCTTTCAAAAGTCTTGTGGTTTGTGCACATGCAACTTTGCAAGACGTGCTGCCATGTTTTTTTGTTTGTTGGTTTGAGAAGAGACTTTCTCTTGGCAGTTGTTCCAAACAAGCCATGTATGTTATCCCATAATACATTTGATGGTGAAATTTCCAAATACTTCTAACTTAAAATATATATTTATTGATATTGCTGCTATTGTGTCACTCCTTTTCTGTATGTGAAGGCTGTAATGTAATGGTTTTACAAAGGTCTGTTTCAACCTTAACTAGGGGTGGGAATCAAGAACCGGTTCTTGTAAAGAATTGGTTCCCAGTAGTCCAATTCCTTGGAATTGTTAGTCTGCCTGCCTATCGATCCTACCTATCGGTTCTTGCACTCGCGCTACAATCAGCTGATTTCAGGTTGCATGTCCAAGGAGGAAAATAGCAACGCAGTCTAATGGATATGGACATTTATTTTTACTGCACAAAAGGACGAGATAAACAGTAAAGTGGAAAACTGCATCCAGGGCAGAGACAACCGCATTGTGCTGCTAACACAACTTTGGTTCTTTGCAAGCATCCACAGAGAGCATGCTAATGCTAAACTAGTCAAGAACCCAGGATGAAAGTGTTGGCAATTTCTCAGATTTATATTGTTAAATGATGATTATGAATGTGTTTCAGCTATTTTTTGAGTAATGATCACAACAAAGAGGAGAAATACCTCAGCAAACAAGCACAAACATTTGACCCAAAGCATACAATTAATTTGCATGAATGTAATTTTTTTTATTTCTGCTTAGCACTAGTGGTTAATCTCAAAGAGCCGATGAGAATCTAAAAAAGACTTGATAAATAATCAATTCGATAAGTGATATCAATAATGGAAATGGAATTGTTAAATCTTATCAATATCCATCCCTAACCCTAGCCATGGTCTTTTCCTAAATCTTTCCAAATTATCCTATGTTGTACCAGACTGGAATCCTACACTGAAAAAATTTACTTTATTTACTTAATTCAATAATGGACATTGGTTGCACACAACTGTTTTGCTTTGGCAGAAACTTAAACAACTGAGTTAAATCAACACAACTTTTTCATATTGAAACATGTTTAGATGAAGTAAAGTGAGCTCTTGGAATATTTTAATCCTTCGCAATTTTGTCATTTTATTTCAACACTATTCAATAACTTTTAGCCCAGTACTTCTTGGTCACTTAATTACTACATGTTGTCTTTATATTACATAATGTTCAACAAAGTTTATAGTCCGGTTAACATGAGAATTGAATGGATCTATTGAACAACTACCATCCTCCTATCTTTGCAGGGGGGCTGGGGTATAACCCAGAAGTGATAGGTTACAAGGCAGAGTAAACCCTGTACAGCTCACCAGTCTATCACATAGAGACAAAAACCACTTGCACTTAGATTCATGGGTAGTTTAGAATCACCAATTAACCTAACTTAACTCTAACAACTGCAGGACTTTTAACTGTGGGAGGAAATCAGAATACCCAGAGAGAAACCAGTGCAAACTAGCCAAATTGTGGATTTGAACCCAAGACATTCTTGCTGTGAGGCAACAGCGCTAACCACCATGCCACCAATCCAGGCTTAACCAAAGTAGGAAAGCTACGATTTCAAGGCTTGATGCAGAATTTTCTATACGTTTTTGTCCTTGACAGATTAAACCACAATAGAAAGCAATAGCATCCTTTTTTCCTGCAGATCTGTTATATTATATTTCATTAAATACTAACATTAAGAACAATAAAGATTATTTAGCTGCTCATGTAATCAGATACTTTGTTGAAACATGGTAGCAAAATAAAAATGTATGTAAAAAAGTGTAGTTAGCTAGGTACATTGTGGGTTAAATCACACTGCCGAAACTGCCTCAAATTGTTGATGTGAGACTCTCTTGCTGTCTTTGTTTAACTAGAGTCCATGGTTCCAAGTAATAATTCTGTGATCACACACTCTGCAGTGAAATAGCAAGCCTTCATGAAAGCCCATAGCATTAGCTTGCTATATCAAACAGATCTTAACTACAAGGATAAAGTACACATGGGAGACTTCATTCCTCTTGTTCAGATTTTTTTGATTTCCTATGGTGAGAATATTAGCCAATCAGATCCAGCGATTCCCCAATCGCAAGGACAGAACCCTTGAGGCAGAGTGTGCGTGTGCGCGAGTGTGTGTTTAGCTATGTGGATGTTGGCGAGAGAAGAAGAGGGAGAAAGAGACAGTGGAGGGAGAAAATGAAAGGGGAAGGGACGATAGAAGAGATGTTGTAAAATTAGCCACGCTGTCAGAGCAGTTTGCACTTGGTTTTAAAGGAAATGTCATCAGTGTAGCAGACTCAGGGAAGTCCCCCTTGCTCTCGATCATCTTGCCTGCAGGGGGACTCTGGCTTTCTCCCTCACTTTTCCCTCTCTCTGCTGTGGCAAACTCATTAATGACAAACTGCTCCAGCTTCTCATGGAGTTGAACAAAATGGCATTCAGACAGCCGAAGGAAATCGCACAAAGTCACCTGCATGCGCGCGTATGAAAGAAAACTCGCATGAATGATGCCCTGGTTTGTGCCTGGTTATCTCGGATTACATAATGTCCACAATCTCTAAACAGTGAGTCACGTTTCCAGTGGATAAGTGATGTGACTTTATTTTATGGGACTACAGCTTCTGAACAATTATTCCAAAGTCTGGGAGATATCAAGTGGACCTGCAAACAGTTGTATTTGTTTGCTTTTATTTTGTTTTGTTTCAGGACATTATAGTTTTTCATTTCTCTTCAAAGGTTAGACCATGAAATTTTACTGTGCCGGCACACTTAATATTGGTCTCCCCCTATAGACAGCTGGGACAGACTCCAGTCCCCCAATGACCCTGAACTGTATCAGCACTTAAGAAAATGGATGGCATGGAGTTAAAATCAAGCTAGACCTAGAAAAAAATTAGCCTATTGCATAAGACATCCAGGTGTTAACTACCAGCATTTCAAAGCCAAGCAGCAACCTCCATGTGTGACAAATAAAGCCAATGCAGAAGTGCCAAAAACCGCAGTTCCTCTACTGGCCACTTGACGCTGGCATTAAAAAAGTATTAAAAAGTATGTTTACAGTCTAGTTCAAGAAAATAGCTCTCCGGGTCTCCATGGATTTCCCTTCATAACAATGCTACATTGTATAACTTATTATTTTTTTTAATTTCAGAGTGATGCGGGTGAGACTTAAAGTTAGGGGAGTGAGTGCTTTGCTTGACAAATGTACTGACGCACGGAGCTATGGACAATTGCTGTCTGCTCACTGCCACTATTTCAGCTAAGTAAAGTGGAACATTTTAACAATGTTTGTGCCATTGGTGTCTTTAAAAGCAGTAACAGGAAAATAAGTGCAGCACAAAAAAATGCACTGCTGTGTTGTTTAGCTCATCAAAGGCATGGCTGGTATTTTGTCTGTTACTTAGCACTAATTAGCAGATATTTGTATCTGTGCTGGGCTTCAGTTTATAAATGCAGCGCGGTAATCATGCTCATGGTAGATGGTAGCTTGAGTAACTGAAAACTTCACATCACTTTAAGAACTGTGGCACCTGGTGTAGAAATTAATATTATTATTATTATTATTATTATTATTATTATTACTACTACTACTACTACTACTACTACTACTACTAATAATAATAATAATAATAATAATAATAATAATAATAATAATAATAATAATGTGTACCTTTTAATTATGTCAGGTTTGTCAGTTGACAATACTACTGCATACATTAACAATGCACTTTTTGGCGTTTTGTTGTTTGTCTGTATTCTTAAGTCAATTAATTTCATGAACTGTGGATGATTTGTCCCATAAAAGTTTAAAATGACTTTACCTAGAGAGCTTTTTTTTTTTTTTTTTTTTTTTTTTGCTACTAGCTCATTTATTTAGGAAAAATCGTCTTTCAGCTTGTTCACTGCCCTTGCTGTAATTTATTCCCATTAATGCGCGATTAATGGAAATTCATACATCGAGAGGAATTTGCAAAAATATCGATAAACTTCCAGCCAATGACAAAAACAAAGGAAACGCTCTTCTTTCCGGGGGCCAATCCCTGCTTGTCTCCATGGCAAAAGGAAAAGAAAAATCCTCGACTGTGGGTCGGTTTTTTCCGGTCGGACTCGGAATCAGAGCTCAGAGCGCCTCACTGTTATTGCCACAGACGCATCAATCGGGTCCTGGTTCTCGGTTCTCGGTTGCTCATATACTCACGCTAGTAGAAAAACAAAAACAAAAAGAGCCCAAAGTACCCTGATTTTGAAATGGACACCGCCAACCAGGTGAGTAAATTAAAGCCACAGGAATGTGTTTGACTGCTGCTCAGCTGCTCAGTGTGTGTTTAATTGATGATGGAAATTGGAATCTTTTTATTCTCCCGCCTTGTCTTCGCGCAGCTCGTTTCTGCGGGGACGTTTCAAGTACTTAAATTACCTCTGGGATTTATCCGTGTTTTGGAATGGGTGAGTTGGATCCATTTTTTTTTTTTGCACTACTTACATTAACCCCCTTTTGGCCATTTCAATTAGAAAAAAAACATGATTAGTTACATAATGTAGGGTTTGTGAGCTTTATCGCTAAAGCCCACATTTTTCTACACTCAGTAAACATCTGGTTGTGAAGAAATTCCTGCATCTGTAGGACGGAACTTAAACTTCACCGCATTTGTTAAGTGTTCCTGTGTGAATGCTGCTGTTTTTCATGTCTCCCACACCTTACTCGCAATCTACTCTGCTATGATGCTTTCCACTGTGACTAAAAGGCTTAAGTTTATGTGAGGATTTATAGCTCCGTGAGAACTACATGCCAGGGGAAACCACTATCTTTTCAATTATGCCTACTTGGTGCCAGCCCTGTGCATTTTGCGCTAGTCCCTGCAAAAAACCAAACAAACAAAAAATGCCCCATTTTACCCAAAGTGAGATGATATAACAGAAATCCACAATACCAATGGGGTGTCCTAGCTCTGACTGAATTAAAGCTTTACCCTTTTCTGTCTAGGCGCCGGTTGTAGCTTCTTTTATTTGTTGTACAGTGCAGTGAAGCCCAGAGCCACAAAGAAAGAAAGGAGAAAAAAAGGATTAAGTGAATTTCTTTGATGTGAGTTTGGAGAAATTACTGTAGCCATAAGGGTATTCAGCTTTTGCTCAGATAGGATATGTGCGTGCGGAAGCTTGTCTTTCTTAATTTTGCAAATGCCATCAAAAGTGCAGAGAGTCCTCGAGCAGCAGTCTTCACTCTAGAAAAAAATAAAATACAAGCTGTTTTTCTTTTGCATGCAAATAAAGTAAACTCACTTTCAAGAGACACTTAAGCTGAGATAACACAGATGTCTGTCAGTGAGGTGAGTTTTCAAGTGCATCCCTTTCGGCTGTTTGTAGTGACCTAACTGTGATATTTGGGGGCCAGAGCCAAAGCACCATCTGTATGATGAAGATAGCGCACTGTCATAGTTCCCCGTGTGGGTCTTTGTGTAACTGTTTGCGTGTGTGGGTGTCTGTGTGTGGAAGGAATCACGTGTTGTTTTGTGAGCATGACTGCACACATTTTTGTTGCATCCATACATGCTGACATATTGATCCACTGGCTACCTGGTTATGTTTGCTTAGATGTATTAACCATCTTACGCAAGCCACAGTAAATCTTTGCATTTCACACACATACACACACACATACACCCCATGACAACATTATAAAAGTGACCTTTTCTCTCCTGCACCTTTTTTTTTCTCTTTCTCTTTAGCTGAGCACGTGAGAGCTGTTTTGAGGGCAGTTTTTCCAGTGTTTCTGTTGGCCAGTGGGCTCATAAACATGCAAACAATTCAAATTATGACCTGAGTATTCTGATTTATTCTGCAGCACCTACAGTTCACCACCAGGTCTTATTCCCATAGTAAGTTTTTCATCGTACTGCAGGGAGTCCTTATAAATGTGTAAAGATCTTGCCACCCTTTTCCAACTACTCAGAGAAAGTCTTAATATAAAAAAAGCCACCACATCATGGTAACCAAAAAATATAAGTATTGTTTAATTAAGTGTATTTATTCTCATATTTTTAAAGAAAATAGTGACTGTATTTGCAAAATATGTAAACTAGTATATGCAACTAGTAGCGATTTATCCGAGGTCCCAGTTGGATGTAAGAAGTGAGAAGCCTGCAGGGACTGTTTCCCACTGTCGCCCACCAAGTGACTTCCAGCTGAGACATGATGCTGCTCAGCATCACTGGATTATACAGGTATAAACAATGGGATGAGTATTATCACATGGAAATAAATAAATAGTGCATTGTGGATGCCTTTCAACCTCTTAGTGTGCTGATATCACACTATATTATTTTAGCTGACCAGCACATTGTTGTTATGGTGTTGCTACTTGGTCATGCTTGGCATTTGTAACAGCAACTGCTAAGGCAGCTGTGCAGTGGAAATGAAGCCATTTATATGTTTGCGCAGACAAATGCACATCCTTAACGTGTTTGTTCAATATTTCCATGTCTTTGCAAATCACTGTAATGCTCACCAGGCATAGAATTTGAGCAGTTAACCAAGATTTTTTTGTGTGTGTACAACTGTAACCAAAGTACTTAAAGTCTTACTTTCAACAACTGCAATGTTAAGGTCATGTAAAGGCAGTGTCTATGGCCACAGTACTGTGGGTGTGTTTGGGGTTGAGTGACTGAAAGCATTTGCTAAGGTTAGGGACGTAGTAACACTGAAGCTCGCTTTAAGTGCAGGCCTGAGATGGGAAGTAAATTCTGGTTTTCCACATATGATAATGCACCCCGTTAGATGCAGTATTGTCCAGTAAGCATGAAATTCCTGGATGCTGAGCTGTTTTTGCCCTCAGGTTGAAGCATGGAAGCATCTGCAAAACCACAAGAATATTGGCAACCGCAGTACTTTTCTGTGTTTGATAATCATGCGTCATCATCTAAAAGCTTCTTTTAAATTTCTTCCCACACTATTTATGATACCAGCAGAAACATGTGCGTCACTTTGATTTGTTTACACACCCCAAGGCACTGAAGCCATTCTGCTGGGCAGAAATTGACATTTACTTAGTGAATGATAAACCTTTGACAAATAGAGGGTTGTATAAAGGATAAGTTAACCTTAGTTGCAGGATACTCGTAGGTTTACCATATTATTAGTCTGTGCTGGATCTGCACAAGATTAAGCATTTATAATCAGTCATGGCTTCAGGATGGTTTTACCACTCTGTGTGCGTCTGTGCATGCAGGCTCTTGGCCCGTTTGGCACACTGTCAGGGGCTGGCATATTCTGCTCCAAACAGCTGTAAGGTCCCCTCCTCTCCACCGTGGACCAACTCATGCAGAAGCTGTCCTTTGAGATGTGCCCAAACTCTTCACTGTGTGCGTCTTCATGCTTATGTGTATGCATTTGGTGGAGAGACGAGAGGATGCCAAGAGAGAGCAAAATTGTACAGTTGCTTGAGCACATGATGTAAATGGTAAATGTGTGTTTTGCAACGCACTGAAGCGTCGATGGGTTGTTGTGCCACTGAACACAGAGCAGTTTTACCAGTATTCTGTTAACTCATTGGTTTCCTTTACTGTAGAAAAAACTAAACTCATGCTGATGAGTAGCCTGCAGCATGATTCTAATTTATTAAGAAGGATTGTCCTCTCATCCAAAAACATTGACTGACCCACTGTTCTATGATGCCATCATTAGTACCTTACAGTAGGCAGTTTAGTTTGCCTTGAGTGGTCAGTGCACATGTGTGTGTGTGTGTGTGTGTGTGTGTGTGTGTGTGTGTGTGTGTGTGTGTGTGTGTGTGTGTGTGTGTGTGTGTGTGCGCACGCAGGAAGAGAACAATTCAATTCAATTCACTTTTATTTATATAGCGCCAAATCACAACAACAGTCGCCTCAAGGCACTTTGGATCTCATTTTTATGTTACAGTTGGCTCAACACTCCACCACTTTCAAGTACTTTATTCACAATAAGGTCATTTTCTTCTTTAAAAAAATCATTTTTAATATACAACACAATTTTTGACGAGAAAATTTCATTTACAGCTAAATTTGAGCTTTTGAATTCCAGCTTCTCTCATGACCAGAACAAGCACGATGTCAAAGAGAGGAAGTGAAAAGTATACAACAGAGTACCTTCAAAATAAAACAGTAAAAGCTAAAACCTACACTGAAAAAACTGGATGACACAAAAAGAGGATGTTACGGTTGGAAGGAGGACTCAAGCGCAGGACTCCGGTACTGATGCTTACAAGAAGAGTTTATTTACAAGTCACCAGGTGTATATACAAGAATGTGCAGGGGGGTGTTATATACAGCTGAGTGGGGGAAGAAGGGGTCTCCAGGGAAGTCCAAGGGAAAGCATACGTTCTTCAGAATATCCACTCACACGATCACAGGTTCACACTCCAACACTGCCACACGGGAAACACACGGGGAAAAATCCAAGAGGTTCTGTAGACAGGGAGACAGGGTTAAGGACGATGCACAGAGGAAAACACTCTTCACTAAACTTGCTGTAGCTTTGACTTTACTAACGCGTGGTAGACAACGATCCAGCGACGAACAGCAGTCACCTCCTGGCTTAAATGCTGCTCCCCTTAATGAGACACCTGGGTCTCATCTCCCGAGGGCGTGGGCCAAGGGCATGAACCCACAGTGAGTTCCGCCCCGGCGAGAGAGAAGAGGAAGAGAAACAGAGAGGGCTGATCAGCGTGCAGCTGATCCGCCTGGCCGTGACAGAGGAACTTAAAAAAAGGAAACAAGAAGAGAAAAATAAGAAATAGGTGCATGTGGAATCAGTGTTTGTTAAAAAATAAAATACAGCACATAAAATTCTTGAAAAAAGTGGGCATGATTTTCAAGCTTAATTAACTAAAAGTCATTATCTTACTTATGTAATTTAATAGTAATAACCACTGATAATTAAGGCACATATACATCACATTGGGTCAAAACTGTTGATTCCTTTGTCAGAGCTGGAGATGAATTTAATTACTTGCATATTTCCGAGTATCTTTATGTAAAATAATAATAATAATAATACAGCATAAAGGAAGACTGACAAATAACAGGTTGCTTAAGGTAAACATACTGTAAGTGATAATTAGTACATACAGTGGGGCAAAAAAGTATTTAGTCAGCCACCGATTGTGCAAGTTCCCCCACTTAAAATGATGACAGAGGTCAGTAATTTGCACCAGAGGTACACTTCAACTGTGAGAGACAGAATGTGAAAAAAAAATCCATGAATCCACATGGTAGGATTTGTAAAGAATTTATTCGTAAATCAGGGTGGAAAATAAGTATTTGGTCACCTCAAACAAGGAAAATCTCTGGCTCTCACAGACCTGTAACGTCTTCTGTAAGAAGCTTTTCTGTCCCCCACTCGTTACCTGTATGAATGGCACCTGTTTGAACTCATCATCTGTATAAAAGACACCTGTCCACAGCCTCAAACAGTCAGACTCCAAACTCCGCCATGGCCAAGACCAAAGAGCTTTCGAAGGACACCAGGAAAAGTATTGTAGACCTGCACCAGACTGGGAAGAGTGAATCTACAATAGGCAAGCAGCTTGGTGTGAAAAAATCAACTGTGGGAGCAATCATCAGAAAATGGAAGACATACAAGACCACTGATAATCTCCCTCGATCTGGGGCTCCACGCAAGATCTCATCCCGTGGGGTCAAAATGATCATGAGAACGGTGAGCAAAGATCCCAGAACCACACGGGGGGACCTGGTGAATGACCTGCAGAGAGCTGGGACCAAAGTAACAAAGGTCACCATCAGTAACACACTACAACGGCAGGGAATCAAATCCCGCAGTGCCAGACGTGTTCCGCTGCTGAAGCCAGTGCATGTCCAGGCCCGTCTGAAGTTTGCCAGAGAGCACATGGATGATACAGCAGAGGATTGGGAGAATGTCATGTGGTCAGATGAAACCAAAGTAGAACTTTTTGGTATAAACTCAACTCGTCGTGTTTGGAGGAAGAAGAATACTGAGTTGCATCCCAAGAACACCATACCTACTGTGGAGCACGGGGGTGGAAACATCATGCTATGGGGCTGTTTTTCTGCCAAGGGGACAGGACGACTGATCCGTGTTAAGGACAGAATGAATGGGGCCATGTATCGTGAGATTTTGAGCCAAAACCTCCTTCCATCAGTGAGAACTTTGAAGATGAAACGAGGCTGGGTCTTCCAACATGACAATGATCCAAAACACACCGCCCGGGCAACAAAGGAGTGGCTCCGTAAGAAGCATTTGAAAGTCCTGGAGTGGCCTAGCCAGTCTCCAGACCTCAACCCCATAGAAAATCTGTGGCGGGAGTTGAAAGTCCGTGTTGCTCGGCGACAGCCCCAAAACATCACTGCTCTCGAGAAGATCTGCATGGAGGAATGGGCCAAAATACCAGCTACTGTGTGTGCAAACCTGGTAAAGACCTATAGTAAACGTTTGACCTCTGTTATTGCCAACAAAGGTTATGTTACAAAGTATTGAGTTGTATTTTTGTTATTGACCAAATACTTATTTTCCACCCTGATTTACGAATAAATTCTTTACAAATCCTACCATGTGGATTCATGGATTTTTTTTTTCACATTCTGTCTCTCACAGTTGAAGTGTACCTGTGGTGCAAATTACTGACCTCTGTCATCATTTTAAGTGGGGGAACTTGCACAATCGGTGGCTGACTAAATACTTTTTTGCCCCACTGTATTTGTACAGCAAGTATATAGAAGTTTAGAGCAGTAACAGAAATACATCCATTACATTGCACTTCACTGAAGTGTTTGGGTAAATACAACACGTTGCATCCACCTGGTCCACTGTAGCCCTGTAGCATTAGTGTTGGGATCACCAGGCAGTGCAATCATATTTTGGGGGTCAACAGTACCACCCTAATTTATCCTTTGGACCAACTCAGTATCACAGTAAAGTGTGTAATAGACAGGTCCACTTTGTCCATTTAACACTTCATTCACTCCATTTTAGCCACCCAGCTTAATCATTTTTGCAGATTAAGGACCCTGGAATATACTACTTACCTTTCTGCTCACTACCGAGTTCTCACCTTTAAATATATTATCTCCCCCTGCTGGGAAAGCAACTTCAGCATGTATGTCCATTTCACACTTTGCCTCATTAAAACGTGAAATGGACACTGTTAAATCAAATTGTTGAATGTTGTCATTGTGTTTCTTAAATTTGTAAAGTCTTAGTTCAAACAGTAGGATCAAAGCCATTCCTTTGATCCTGACCACCTCTCCAGCCAATTTGGTGCTGGGGGAGGCTGACATGGGTTTTATTGTAGATACACTCTATCTGAAAGATCTGTTTCTTGTGTTGTAAGCGTCCTGCTTTTATGATCCTTGTACTGAGCAGGAGGTCACACAAACGCACCCCCATAACACACGCACATAACATAACGCACGCACGCACGCACACACACACACACACATAGTGCCTTGCCTTTTGTAACCACTGGGGTTTTTTACAGTGTTCTGTTGTATTGTGTAAACTGTAACTGTCATGGGAATAAATTGCTGCGAGGAGAGCTGCTCGTTGAAGGATTTGGGCTAGAGACAGGTCATGAGCATTATTCTCCACCACCTGGTTCTGACCAAAGCTTCCCTCGTTAGCGAGTAAAATACCGGTTGAAGATGTTCTGTCTTGGTTTCGTTCTTCATGACGAAAAAGTCTCTAAACTAGCGGGGCCTGTGGAAACACAGACCCAACAGACACACATGCAGAAATGGTGGCACGGCATGTTTGTTACATGTTTTGCAATGAAATTGTGTTGTTTGGACACACCCTGTACAACAGAAACCATGACAACATGTAAATAAAGTAGTAGTACTAAAAGGAGGGAGGTATTCTACAGCAGATGGATTATAGATAAACGGTACAATATTTATCTGAAACCAGCCAACATAAATTTAATTGTTGAACTGTCAAAAAGCTGAATTTGGCTATAAGAGACAATGCTGACTTGAGTGCAGTGTAGCAAAGGATAACATACCACAGTCTGGGGGTTTGATTGTTCATATTAACATTTAATACCAAAAACCAAGAAAAAGCAAGTTTTGGTGTTTGTTTAATTGTTAATGCCAGTGCTTGGTTTGTTTCAGCACTGCAGCTGAAAAGCCAAAACCAGCAAGGTGGAAATAGAGGTTATTACATATAATTACTTTTTAAATGGAAATCTGCTAATTTACAGGCCAAATTTACCAGCGATATAATTGGTTCCCAGAGTCTGAGCTGTCATGTATATACAATGTGCTGGCCATTGTAAGAATTCTCATCTTCAGATGATGCCAACTGAACACTTGAGATTAGCTAGGATTTATGTTGTAATGCAAATCCCCATATGAGTAAAACGCATGTGACTAAACAGAGTTGGGACAAAATTAGATGCATCACACATTTCAGTATCTCTCTTTTTCTCTAATCGTTCATTCTTTGTTGACCTGTCACATCAGTAATATGTCACAAGGAAGGCCTTGACAGACAGTTGTACAATCCTTAGGACAAACATTTTTGCAGGGTCATAAGTTCTCTCACACACTGTGTCTGTAATTTCAGAGAGCATTACAGCAACTCAAAGAATGTCCTGGAGACTCAACGTTTTCACATTACAATCAAATAATTTACATTGTAAGGATTTGAGAGTATGTCTCCACAAAGTAACATTGTAAAAGCACCCCCCCCCCCCCCCCCCCCCCACACACACACACACACACACACACATACATACCTCAAAGGAAAATATATGAATGTGAGATGGAGTGAGATTGGTGACAGCTGCTGACAGTTATCACTAGAGATTTGCCAGGTTAAAGATCTGTTTTTCAGCACTAAAAAACTCAGTTGCTTTTGACAAGGGGACACAAGGCTACGAGAAAAAATGTGTCCACTTGGATTATGATGTATAATATAGTAGTAAGAAATGTATGCATGGAAAACTCAGTGGTTCCACACAGATAATTGTATAAGCTGATGACCAACATTAGCCCATAACAGCCACAGTGCGGTTAAATGTGAAAGTTTGTAGGCCAGATTTTGCCTGAGGACTTAAAGGTGAGACGGGACTGACATTTTCATTGGAGTAGAGAGTGACTGATAACAAGCTGGACTGCTCTTTTGTTGGGTCTGTGTACTCTCTGGAGAAGTGAAATGAGTGAAAATTTCTTAACTTTTATGTGTGTTGATATGTTGACATAAGATTGGCACCATTAGCATTAAGTAGTTATGCAAAATTAGGGTTTTTTTAAAGTTTTTTTTTTCTCTTTTATTTATGTTGGTCAGTGAAGCTATACCCGAGCACCTGATTTCAATTAGGAGAGATCATTTGAAAGAACTGAACATGCTTTAGTTATGTACAGGCCCCCAGTGGTGATGGGGATTAAAGCAGGACCCCATCAGGGTATCTATAGAAAATGTTTTGTTTTGCTTTTACTTTGGGAAATAAAACTATAAATCTCATCTTTAGTTTTGAAACATCTTCTGTCAAATTCAATATTAAACAGATTTCATAGGGAAAAGGTTTAACCTGAATATTTCATGTGCCGATACATCCACATAGAACAAAACAAGAATAAGAAAAAAAACGTTACAACGTATGATTATATCTGAAAGACACTGTAATTATGAAGTGATCTTAATTAAAGCTCATTGGGTTGTAAGATTTGGGGAGCTTTTAGATATGATGTGGCCTTTTCTAACCCATCAGGTCGGAGCTGGACCGCTGTACTCTTTAACCCTGTGAAGGTGGTCTGCCATCTGTGACTCAGACAGGAAAAGGTTAACCTGTCGTCTCCTGTAGCCAGACATGCCTGTTCAAATATGACTTCACACACACACACACACACACACACACACACACACACACACATACACATACACATACACATACACACACACACACACACACACACAGTGCATGTAAGATCACAGGTACTGAGACAGTATGTATACGAATACAAATGTCACAAAGCCACTTTGTATTATAAAGACTAACTTCTGCCTCTCTGGGATGCTCTGTTTTTCCTTCCCTTGTAATTAGTGACCTCATGACAATAAACAAAGTAGTTGTGTACAACCAAGTTTTTTTTTCAGCATTGCTTGTCTTTTTAATGCTGTTGCCAGAAGCCAAAATTAGCATATAATTGAAAAAAGATAGTATGACATTTCACAGTTTTTGATTTGTTGTCTAATTTTTAACGTGACATATTAATTTAAGACTTCCGATCCACTGCTTTAATTAACATTTTACGTAGAGTACCAGTGTTCTTTTAAACAGTGCAGTATGCCAAACCATAAACTACTGAACTATGCCTAATTCTTCCTCTGTTCTCCTGATACCTGACCCACCATCGTTTTTAGCACTGATCTTCACCTGTAACCTACATTTGTAGGTTGTTATAATGTCCAGCTGAATCTTATGGCCACCTTCATAATCTATCCTTTGACCATGTTCGACCTGAAGACCACTGCCACAGGCACTTATGAGGTGCTGTTTGTTTCATAAATCTAGGCTGAAATTGAGCTTGCGTTTTTAGAGACTCACCAAGTTTATCAGCAGGCTTATATTAGCTGTTTTCCAATATGTTATTATTTGCATTTATAAAAACTGATAACTGAAAATCCAAAAGGACAAGAGAAACACCCTGTTATAAGTGATGACTGCCTGATATCTGAGAATATTGGATTTTTTAAAATCACCAATCATCAATATCTTTAAAAAAAATCTTATATGGGTCTAACTCTGCATGTTACTCTGTTTGTTGTTGGGTATAGTGTTGTCCTAACCCCTCAGAGGGGAATAACGTTAACAAAGAAGCTGCCATTACAGTTGTTAGGAGCTAACTACATGTGTTAAGGCTGGACAATATGACTTCAAATCCAAATCCTGATTAATTAAACTACATTTTTATACGCCCACATACACATATAAATATATGTTCTTCTTGCCCTAATAGGTCACAAGGTTTGCACTGATTGATTGTCTGACCCTTATTTCCCCCAACAGGCTTTTCTCTGTGCCATGAAGTATGGCCATTGAAAACATCTCTGCCTTGTAGTGTAATTGGATACTTTGAAGAAGTCAGTTTCATAAGGTTGTAATCCCTGGTCCTACTCACTTTAATCATATAGGGCTACCATAATATTTGAAGACAGAATCAAACTGTGGGTTTATGATACATTTTCATTGGGCAACCCCGTTTTCAAAGGGACAGTAAGTGTCGCCCTAGGATACGGCACCAGGTACCAGTTGATCACCTGACTGAGTAGCCATGGAGAGACACGAAGAACACCACGAAGAGACATTGTTAAAAAAAAAAAAAGAAATTTTCTTGTGGTCAGTCAAGCTTACAGAGCCGGAGAGGAGAGAGATAAAAAGAAAGATGAATCTGGGTGGATCTGTGGTTGGCACAAAGCACTCCCTGTGCAGGAGGGGGATCGGCCACTGCTAAATGAGCTACTGATTTTGTTCTGTGGTGCTGCTATTGAAGATCAGACAGTGATTCACTGAGGGCTTGCAGTCTTTGCTTCTTAGTGTGACCTGATCCTTAGTAAGTGAAGAAGGTGGGTCTTTTTTGTAATGCAGTTGTGAAAATCACAATAAATGAAGTATAATCACGTGTGTTTCTGTTGGTAGAAAAAAGCATGTATGTATGTAATGTGATAGAAAACATTCAGCTCTGCTCTGCAGCATTTATAGTGCTCAAGTCACACATCAGTGCCATCAACCGAAAAGTCTTATTAGAGAGAGAGAGTCTTTGTTGCAAATTAAAAACAAATAAATCAGAAAAATTAGATTTATGTTACCTTTTTGCACTGAAATGTCATTTTGAGTGATAGCCATCATCAAGTGTTGCGTAAAAGTTCACACATGTGTCTGTCTGCTTCCTCAAATGTGCTTCTATTTTTGTTACATCTTTGTAATTTTGTTTTGTACTTAACTAGCTGCCATAAAATTGCTCATGTTTGCACACTGGCAAACTGCAGTACTGAGAGCAAGTGAAAGTATGTGTGTTTGTGTTGGTGTGTGCGTAGATGCTAACCAATGCTTCTGCCTGACTGGAGAGAGTGAGATATTTTTACTCTGTGTTAACATAGATACACATTGCATGCTCACATCTAGACCCATCTAGGCAAACACTCTGACACACATGCGCATGGAGCGATTATGCTAATTTGGAGTCACATGTGGAACCATGCACATGCAGACATGGAGTTCTAAATAACTGGAAATACTGTATAAATACACAGAAAATAGAAAACAGATGAGAAAGTCAGACCTGTGGATAGATTTGGAGACTTCCTGATTGTCTGGGACATTCTGGAACAGGTTACACGATGTAATTGGTGTTTCAGCTCTCAGATCCAAAACATTTTTGCTGCCATCTCTTCAAATGGTCTTTGATCCAGTACATTTTTCCAACTATATTTAAAGGAAAAACCATTAGTTACATTAGCTGAACTAGCTTTTGTACTAGCTAGCTGAACGATAGCTGAACTAGCTAACGCCACTGGGAATAACTTTCAAGGAAACTTGTCACATAAGCAATTGGCTATTCATTTGCACATGCTGTTTTGTTTACATGGATGAGGCTAACTTTGGTTTGACTCAAAGATAAGCAAATGATATTATTAGTGAGAAGTATAACTTTCATTTGAAAGTGTTATATTTGTCCCAGATACATTTCTATGATTGAAATATAAAATATAATACTGAAATCTCTTAGGCAAACTTTCTTCTTATTTCTTAAAGTAGTCTTCAGGGATAGTTCTGCAGGCTTCTCGAAGGACATTCAAAGCTCTTCTTTGGATGTTGACTGCCTTTGTTTGGTGCTCTGTCAACATGATCTAACACTTCAATAATGTTGAGGTCTGGGCTCTGGGGACGCTTATCCATGATGGAAACTGTTCCATTTCATTTCAAATCACATGCTTTCCATAAGGTGTATCGTGTTGGATTAAAATTGGACTTCCGTGTTCATAATTCCATCAATTTTGATAAGATTTCCAACACCACTGGCTGAAATGCAGCCTCCACTGTGTTTCACAGATGGCTGTAGACACTCACTGTTGTATCTTTTTCCTGGCATTCTCTGCACATAGTTACAATGATTTGAACCAAAAAAAAATTCCGTTTCCTTTTCTTTTCGACAGCCACCCTACAACTAAGACTACTTCTGTAAATGGAGGGCCAGATGCATTTTTCAGGTTCTGTCAGGTCTTTGGTGGACTATTTCTTTTTTCTTAAGGACATGGCTTCCAGCACTGGACTAAAAATAAGTGGAAAAAGCCCCCAAAGAAAGATTTTGAAAGTTCTTATTGTCACGGCTGGCGGAGGGAGCCGTGTGGTGTGGAGGAAAAGGAGGACCCAAGATGCAGCGAACTGATGACAGAGTGATGTTTATTTACAAGGTGGTGGTGGTGGCAAAAACAGGCAACTCAACATGAGCAATTACAAACCTAAACTGGGAGAAACTAAAGACAAACCTGAGACCATACAAAAGGGGTGCGGGGCAGAGAGACGCAGAGACAGGAACGAAACACCATAGAATGCAGAGCTACACGGAGGAACGCAGTGATACATGGATGAACGCAGACGAGCCGACAACAAACACAGACCGACACCCACTAAATATACACACACACACACACACACACACACGGTAATCAGGTAATCGTACACAAGAGGGAAGAACAGCTGATCTGAATACACATGATGACTGGAGGACACAAGCTGAACACAATGACAACAGACACAGACTTTCAGAACAAAACAGGAAATCTAGAACCCGAACCGGACACAAGGGGGGAGGACACAGAATAACTAGACAGAGGGAAATAATCACAAAACAAAACGCTGGGTCAACGACCCAGGACCATGACAGTACCCCCCCTCCAAGGGCTGGCTCCAGACAGCCCAAAACAAAAACAGACGACCAACCCAGGGCGGGCGGCGGGGGCCCAGGACGGAGGGACCAACACCGAACAAAACAAGCTCCAGCGAACCGAGGGAATTGTCCAAAACAAAAACACATGCTGGAGTACGAGAACAAAACACAGTTCAGGAGGCCGGCCCGGAGGCTGACAACTCAGAAGTCCCGGACAGTTCATCTTCTGAGGCCGGCCACGTCGGCGACGCAGATCCATAAGCCGACCGAGCGGAAGGCAGCGGTGGCGGAGTGGAGGCAGTTCAGGGGGCCGACCGTGCACACGGAAGCGGCGGCAACAGGGAAACCGCTCAGGGGGCCGACCGTGCGGACGGCAGCGGCGGCAACAGGGAAACCGCTCAGGGGGCCGACCGCGCGGACGGCAGCGGCGGCAACAGGGAAACCGCTCAGGGGGCCGACCGTGCGGACGGCAGCGGCGGCAACAGGGAAACCGCTCAGGGGGCCGACCGTGCGGACGGCAGCGGCGGCGATGACACAAGTCAGGCGGCCGACCGCGCGGAAGGCAGCGGCGGTGTCTAGGAGGTCGTCCATGTTGACGATGACGCTCCACCAGCGGCCTGGCAGATGACCGCCGATGTCGAGGCGGCAGTTTGGGACCCGAAGCAGCGGCCGGACCAGACGGGACCCGAAGCAGCGGCCGGACCAGACGGGACCCGAAGCAGCGGCCGGACCAGACGGGACCCGAAGCAGCGGGCGAGGCTGACGAGGATGCTGGAGCCGGACCAGGCGAGGCTGACGAGGATGCTGGAGCCGGACCAGGCGACGGCGTGGGTGAAGCAGTGGCTGGACCAGGCGACGGCGTGGGTGAAGACACAGAGGCCGCAGCTGGCGAGGATGGAGACACAGAGGCTGCAGCTGGTGGCGATGATGGGTCTTGGGGCTGGACGGGCTCCTCGGGCCCCCCAGCTGACGAGACAGGAGGCTGGCTAGGTTCTCCTGAACCTCCAGCTGACGAGTCTTGAGGCTGGACGGGCTCCTCGGGCCCTCCAGCGAAAACTGTCTCTGGACCAGTGGGCACCGGGGCCCCTGGAACACAGGTCAGAACCAGCAGGCGCACGGGCCTCTGGCAGGCACAGAACAGAACCAGCAGGCACACGGGCCTCTGGCAAACACAAGGCAGACTGCAGCTGCACAGAGCATTGACCCAGCTCAGGCAGCGACAGCCGGATGCAGTCCTCAGCTGGCTTCTTAATCTCCAGGGGTCCAGAGTCGGCCGGGGGCTGGGACCCAGCCTCTGGGGAGGCCCTGGAGTGCGTCACAGTCTCTGGGCTGGCCAGCTGTTGCGGACTGACAACTGCGTTATGTGGTGTGTCTCTCTGCTTGACATGAACAGGTGTAAAACAGCGCTTTTCCGGTTGGACGGACTGGACTTGTAGTACAGGCGGAGCTGGTGTAGATGGTGGCTGAATAGGTGGCTGAGCTGATAATAAAGCTGATGAGTCTCTTGCCAACTGAGCTATTGACTGAGCTATGGATTGTAACCAAGTGTCTAATAGGTCTGGCTGTGACTGTAATGGAGGTGGCGATTGAGTGGCTAACAGAGCTAGTGGCTGCTGGGCGGCTAACTGAGCTACCTGCTGGGCAGCTGGCTCAACAAACACAGCCCCGGAATAAACAGTCATTCGAGCTGGCGAAACAGACGGAGTGTCTTTTCCACTCACCACAGCCGGCAGTTCCGAAGTCCTAATCTCCGGCTGTGGGGCGACGCGCCGACGGCGCGATCGTCGCTTCCTCCCGGGCAAAACCTCCGGCGGGCCGGGCAAAACCTCCGGCGGGCCGGGCAAAATCTTCACCGCCGGGCTGGGTTGGGAAGCGGTAGCGGCTGGAGGGCGAAGGTGCAGCTCATGAAGGAGGAAGTCCCGTGCCAGCGGGTGAAGCGAGTCTAGCAGCCAGGAGTGTGCAGAGAGTAGCTGCTGTAGCCTGGCTTCTACAGCGCGGTGGGACTCTTCTTCCTCCTGCTCGAGCCACAGGTTTACCAACCTTGCGACCGTGTCGGTTACCTCCTCCCGAAACTCCTGGGTAGGTGCGAATGCTGCTGGGTCCATGTTGGTCGGCTCGTACTGTCACGGCTGGCGGAGGGAGCCGTGTGGTGTGGAGGAAAAGGAGGACCCAAGATGCAGCGAACTGATGACAGAGTGATGTTTATTTACAAGGTGGTGGTGGTGGCAAAAACAGGCAACTCAACATGAGCAATTACAAACCTAAACTGGGAGAAACTAAAGACAAACCTGAGACCATACAAAAGGGGTGCGGGGCAGAGAGACGCAGAGACAGGAACGAAACACCATAGAATGCAGAGCTACACGGAGGAACGCAGTGATACATGGATGAACGCAGACGAGCCGACAACAAACACAGACCGACACCCACTAAATATACACACACAAGGTAATCAGGTAATCGTACACAAGAGGGAAGAACAGCTGATCTGAATACACATGATGACTGGAGGACACAAGCTGAACACAATGACAACAGACACAGACTTTCAGAACAAAACAGGAAATCTAGAACCCGAACCGGACACAAGGGGGGAGGACACAGAATAACTAGACAGAGGGAAATAATCACAAAACAAAACGCTGGGTCAACGACCCAGGACCATGACACTTATGATATCTTAGAGGAGCAGCGCTCCCCAACCTCCCAACCCACCAACCCACTGGTCCGTAAATCATTTGGTACCGGGCCACAAGAGTTGAGGCTCATGTGTGAAATTTATGGTTTTCAGGGTTTTTATCATTTTTATCGTTAACTCAGTTTCCCTGGGCCTTTTCCCGTTATGAATAAATCTTCTTTTTTTGGTACTGGTTTTATTTTGTTGTATTTATCTGCGACATCTTAAAGGCCTGAAAATATTGTCGGACATAAACCGGTCCCTGTCGCAAGAAAGGTTGGGGACCGCTGTCTTAGAGAATTACTGTTCAAGACTACTTTAAAAATAAAGTCTGGCTGCTTGAAAGCAAAATTTCAAGAAATGAGTGGTGGCTTAAGACGTTTTTACTGTACTCTTAGGACGTATCAAACTGTCCCGACTTTGAACCCAAACTCCACTGTATTTTATTTCATCATTTCGTTTTTCCTCCTCCTGAGGCAGCCACTTTACACTGCACCGACTCCTATTGACTTGAATGGAGCAGGTGGATTGTGTATGACTGTATGTGTTGCATCTGTGCCGAGGTTTGTGAAAATGTCAAGTGCAGCTCATCAGCGAACTCATGTTTCAGCTCATTTTTCCGATCCTCACCTCCCCCACTCAGTGTCACTTCCTCTGCCGCTCTTATCAGGTCCTTGTGTTGAAGCAGCTCCTCCATTTTCTCACGTGATTCTCCTCATTTTTTTCATTTGCATCCACAGATACCATTCTTTAAAATATTATCCACCCCTGATTTCGTTGCATGTTTGGTTCATCTTTTTGCTGCTCCCTAGTTATTTTCCTGTTTTTCACAACGGAGAGTGTGTCTACTGGACAGTGGGTCGAATTGCTGGTGGTCAAGCCTGAAGCCAGTGTATCAGTTTCATAATCCTCAGCCAGCCTACGCTCCTTCACAGTGCTTGCTCACATCTCCATTTAAGCCCCCAACACTGCTCGAGCTACACTCTCAGACAAAACCATTGCACTCTTATCCACTACCGCTCGTTTAAAACTGTAGATAATATCACAGTTGCTTTTTCTTAATTCTTATTTGAAGTGCAAATATGTCTTAACACTGGTTTGAATGCAAATTAAAATATTCACATTAGTGCTTTTCAGTACCTTTTTGGGTAGAGGAGATGGCGGCAAACACGGAGATGTTTAAAGGCTTTGTTTGCATTGCAGGCGGGTTTCATTCCGGCGCCCTGGCTTTTCTCTCTTCTTCTCTTTGTATCCGTCTCTCCCTTTTTGCTTTCCCTCTCTCCCCTCCTCTCTCATTCCCCTTCTCTCTATCTCTTGTTCCCTGAGGAGCCCAGCTGGGAGAGGCAGATAAACACATGGGAGCGCGAGGCTTAGCATCCACCCTACTTCCACAATGCCACGCTCTCCTGTTCAAAGGCCCCAGCCAGAAATGAGAGGGGCTAAACCCGAGCTGAAAATCACAAGCAGGGGAGGCAGCTGTAGGAGTACGTATATACACAAGCAGAGAGACAGGCAGAGAGTGATGTTTATCTGGGGCTGTCTTTGATAATTACGATGGAGCATTTACTCTCTCTCTCCCCTGGTCACTTGTTTTTTCTACTGTTTGTTTACCCAGAAATGCACATACGCTACTCAGCAAGTACAATATCTGTCAACACTTTGAGGTGCATATGATTAAGCAGCACATGTACATTAGTTAAACGTGTGTTTGTTTGGTTGGTTGTTTTTTGTTGTTTTTTTTTGGGGGGGGGGGGGGGGGGGGGGGGGGCATGTTTGTTTATAGGCCGGCAAATTTCAGAACAGAACAAAGCTAAAGACAGTGATGCACTAACAAATACTTCAGTGGAGGGATTTCCAAGAGAGGTTGCAGCTGTGCACCATGACAGCTAGGTAAGCAGCAGTCAGCCATCACCTGAGGCCTGAGGCTGCAAGTGGAAATTGGAGTCCCCTGTTTATCATCTGGCTGTAATCTCGGTTCACCTGAACCTGCCAAACCAAGCTGGGTCCTTTGTGACCCTGATTAGCTTGGCAAAGCAGCATCTAGTATTGTGCATTTATGCCCCTGTGAGCTCACTGTTGCCACTTAGCCTTAAAGATCAGATTATACAACTAGGGAAACTTGGAGAATAACTTCACTTTTCTGCAATTTCATTGAATCTATTGATGGTTTTCATCAGGGATGTCAGCATACTAGAAATGTAGTAAATACCAATACCATTAAAATAACGGAATTCTCGACATCAAATTTGCTACCAGAAAAAGATGATCCAGTATACTTGTTATTCGTAAACATGTTAACGTCTGTTGACAGGTATAAAGGTATAACATTAGATACATTATGTTGGTGTACATTTATATCAATACATTTATATAAATGATAGTAGAAAGCTTTCTACAGTCAGTGGTTTATTTAATGTTAGCTATTGCAAATGGAATATCATTCACACCACCATGGCAATGGCCGCTTTTTTAAACAAATGATAATGTGTTTTTCAGGATAACATAACAGGGATAACACTTTGGATATTGAACTGAAAACTCAGTCAGTCAGTCACTCAGTCATTGAACAGACCTGGATGCCGCTCTTTTGTATTTCCTCGCTTGCTCTGAAAAGCACAATTTGCATATTGCCTTCTGCAAGTCAGCTATCACTTGACTCTTTTGCCTTAAACAAGCATGTCCGACACAGGGATAACAACAAAACAGACAATCCACCAAAGGCTGCAGTGAAGAGAAGACTTTTATACACATCAGAGGGTTGGACACAGGAGCATAACCAGACACAGATGTAAACAAGGACAATCAGCCGGGGGCAGAAGTAAAGGTAAATACAAGACGCTAAAGATACCTGATTACAAAAATGAGAACTAGCTCGACAGAGGGAAACACTTTTTTAGAATTATGAACAGTAATGGGAAGGAAAAGGGACAAGAATTAAATTCAAGTACCAAACGATAAAACTAACGAGAACTCAATTACAACATATACATAAAGAATAAAACACAGGTTGTGAATAACAATAGAAACAGAAAAACACCAGAAATGACAAACCACTTGGCAGCAGTTGTGGAGGAACTGCAGCCTTGGTAAGATACACTCCCTACAGTACATACGGTGCTACCAACACTGTAACTGTTGCATTTCAGAGTTATGATATCAAAAGGTATCATAACGACTGGTTCTGGTTCTAGTTTACGTTGCTGCCACTGTCAGCTGTAATGTTTCTGGACTGGAGTGTGTTAGGGACCTTTTGTAAGAAACTGCCCATTAATGAGTTCCCTCCTATACTACGTGCATTAAAGGGCTTATTCCTATTTATTTTCAAACAACCAAAATATAATAATAAAATGATACAGTAACCCAGTGTTTGATATAACAACTGCTAAATAGACAACAATGCGACCAGTGGTTTGTAGGGCTATTCACCCAATATCACGCTAGCTGTGTGCCACGTGTGGACAGCGGAGCATTGTCGGTGTAGCTCTTCTCTCACACTGTGTGATCTTTAACTTCCCCATATCCATATTTCATTTTCCTTTTGATTACTCATGCCGCAACAGTATAAGCTTGTGTCTAAATGACTCACAGTGCACTTACAGTGGGGCAAAAAAGTATTTAGTCAGCCACCGATTGTGCAAGTTCCCCTACTTAAAATGATGACAGAGGTCAGTAATTTGCACCAGAGGTACACTTCAACTGTGAGAGACAGAATGTGAAAAAAAAATCCATGAATCCACATGGTAGGATTTGTAAGGAATTTATTCGTAAATCAGGGTGGAAAATAAGTATTTGGTCAATAACAAAAATACAACTCAATACTTTGTAACATAACCTTTGTTGGCAATAACAGAGGTCAAACGTTTACTATAGGTCTTTACCAGGTTTGCACACACAGTAGCTGGTATTTTGGCCCATTCCTCCATGCAGATCTTCTCGAGAGCAGTGATGTTTTGGGGCTGTCGCCGAGCAACACGGACTTTCAACTCCCGCCACAGATTTTCTATGGGGTTGAGGTCTGGAGACTGGCTAGGCCACTCCAGGACTTTCAAATGCTTCTTACGGAGCCACTCCTTTGTTGCCCGGGCGGTGTGTTTTGGATCATTGTCATGTTGGAAGACCCAGCCTCGTTTCATCTTCAAAGTTCTCACTGATGGAAGGAGGTTTTGGCTCAAAATCTCACGATACATGGCCCCATTCATTCTGTCCTTAACACGGATCAGTCGTCCTGTCCCCTTGGCAGAAAAACAGCCCCATAGCATGATGTTTCCACCCCCATGCTTCACAGTAGGTATGGTGTTCTTGGGATGCAACTCAGTATTCTTCTTCCTCCAAACACGACGAGTTGAGTTTATACCAAAAAGTTCTACTTTGGTTTCATCTGACCACATGACATTCTCCCAATCCTCTGCTGTATCATCCATGTGCTCTCTGGCAAACTTCAGACGGGCCTGGACATGCACTGGCTTCAGCAGCGGAACACGTCTGGCACTGCGGGATTTGTTTTATCAGGCTTATATTATATTATAGTATTTTTTTTAATGAGTGTACGTGATGTGTTGGTTGTATGTTTGTTGTTTGTTTTGACATACTGCGAATCAATTTCCCATCAGGGACAATAAAGTTACCATTGACCATTGACCATTGATTGATTCCCTGCCGTTGTAGTGTGTTCCTGATGGTGACCTTTGTTACTTTGGTCCCAGCTCTCTGCAGGTCATTCACCAGGTCCCCCCGTGTGGTTCTGGGATCTTTGCTCACCGTTCTCATGATCATTTTGACCCCACGGGATGAGATCTTGCGTGGAGCCCCAGATCGAGGGAGATTATCATTGGTCTTGTATGTCTTCCATTTTCTGATGATTGCTCCCACAGTTGATTTTTTCACACCAAGCTGCTTGCCTATTGTAGATTCACTCTTCCCAGTCTGGTGCAGGTCTACAATACTTTTCCTGGTGTCCTTCGAAAGCTCTTTGGTCTTGGCCATGGCGGAGTTTGGAGTCTGACTGTTTGAGGCTGTGGACAGGTGTCTTTTATACAGATGATGAGTTCAAACAGGTGCCATTCATACAGGTAACGAGTGGGGGACAGAAAAGCTTCTTACAGAAGACGTTACAGGTCTGTGAGAGCCAGAGATTTTCCTTGTTTGAGGTGACCAAATACTTATTTTCCACCCTAATTTACGAATAAATTCTTTACAAATCCTACCATGTGGATTCATGGATTTTTTTTTCACATTCTGTCTCTCACAGTTGAAGTGTACCTCTGGTGCAAATTACTGACCTCTGTCATCATTTTAAGTGGGGGAACTTGCACAATCGGTGGCTGACTAAATACTTTTTTGCCCCACTGTATGTCACTCAAAGGTTCTTGTGTTGAAGAATACCTAAACTTAAGTAGATGCTGAAATAGACCCCAAAACGGGTTTCCAGGAACTGTAGCCGTCCCCAGTTTTGCTGTGCAGAACCACAGGAAGGACTTCCTCCAAGGACTATGAAAAAAGTTCTTCTTAAGAAAAAGAAGGTCAAGTCTCGCTGTATCAGTTTATGATCAGTAAATGTGTTTATTCATGACTTATAAGTAAATATAACTCCACCTGTAACTGCATTCTGGTGTATAAACAGAAAATTAATGTTGAAAAATGCAAAAAGAAGAAAATGATACTAAAAATCTTGTTGTTTTTTTTAAAGCATTATGACACAAAATTTTAGCCTATCAAACGGTCTCAGTGCTACTCAGTTTTGTTACCTCAGTTTCTACTGGTAGAAAATGATAAATAGCTGCTTATAAACTACAAACCAAATGAAAGAAATGAAGCTTATGGCTACATTATAAATTTGAACAATAACACAGCAGAAGCAGTGAATGAAGGGTGGGGGTGTAAATGAAATGTAAAATAAAATTCATACAACTTTTCTAGTACTTATAAAGTTAGGGGGACTCAGAAATACTAAAAAAATGACATCAATTAAAACATTTTGACACCTTCATTTAATGTCTACAGTTTCATTTGCAAATATCTGCTGAATTTTAGCGGCTCATCTGGGACGCACTCACTGATTTCTCATTGCATGACCCATAAATCTTTTCTTTGCAAGATGACATATGTGTGCTTAGCCCCTGTTCCCTTCACGAACATGAAAGCATCCATTCAGTGTGGCATAGTCCAGCTCAGTGATCTGATAGTGCCCTCCAGAGGCTGACATTCTTTCAGACAAGCAGAGATGCTGCAAAACCTCCACAGCTGCTGGCAAGCTGCATGTCCAGCTGCCTGTAATATGGGAGAGGGGAGGCTAATGCTAACCAGGCGTCAGGTCTGATTATGGTGATTATGGTTGTGAGAACTCTTGAGGCTATGAGAGCTTTATATGGACAACTGGGCTAGGGGAGGAAAGATGTTAAGGGCAGGGGAAGTGTGTGACTATGATTATGTGCTCGCTGCACGTTCATGTTTGGTGACTGTAATGAGCAGCTTGTTTTCACTTCATGTGTGTTCTATGCATTTGGACTTATTCACAATGGAAGCGGTGTCGTGTCAGCAACCTTTTTTAATCCCCAGCCATGAAAGCCCCAGGCACATAGAGCAGAACCACTGAGGTACTGTAGTAAGTGGAATTTGACACAATTCAATTCAATTCAATTTTTTTTATAAAGCGCCAAATCACAACTACAGTCGCCTCAAGGCGCTTTATATTGTAAGGTAGACCCTACAATAATACATAAAGAGAAAAACCCAACAATCATATGACCCCCTATGAGCAAGCACTTTGGTGACAGTGGGAAGGAAAAACTCCCTTTTAACAGGAAGAAACTTCCAGCAGAACCAGGCTCAGGGAGGGGCGGGGCCATCTGCTGCGACCAGTTGGGGTGAGAGAAGGAAAACAGGATAGAGGACATGCTGTGGAAGAGAGACAGAGATTAATAAACAAGTATGATTCGATGCAGAGAGGTCTATTGACACATAGTGAGTGAAAAAGGTGACTGGAAAGGAGACGCCGGACATAGAAGAGGGGCCTGAAAACTGAATGTTCTCCCTCCAATTCTACTTTTAAATACTCTAGGAACAACAAGTAAGCCTGCAGTGTGAGAGCAAAGTGCTCTAATGATATGATACCTTATATGGTACTATAAGGTCATTAAGATAAGATGGGGCCTGATTATTCAAGACCTTGTATGTAAGGAGCAGGATTTTGAATTCAATTCTGGATTTAACAGGAAGCCAATGAAGGGAAGCCAATACAGGAGAAATATGCTCTCTCTTGCTAGTCCCTGTCAGTACTCTTGCTGCAGCATTTTGGATTAACTGAAGGCTTTTCAGGGAGTTTTTAGGACTTCCTGATAATAATGAATTGCAGTTGTCCGGCCTGGAAGTAATAAATGCATGAACTAATTTTTCAGCGTCACTCTGAGACAGGATATTTCTAATTTTAGAGATGTTGCGCAAATGGAAGAAAGCAGTCTTACATATTTGTTTAATATGTGCGTTGAAGGACATGTCCTGGTCAAAAATGACTCCAAGGTTCCTCACAGCGTTACTGGAGGCCAAGGTAATGCCATCCAGAGTAAGAATCTGGTTAGATACCATATTTCTAAGATTTTCAGGGCCGAGTACAATAACCTCAGTTTTATCTGTGCTAAGGAGCAGAAAGTTAGAATGTCTTTAAGACATTCCTGCAGTTTAACTAATTGGTGTGTGTTATCTGGCTTCATAGATACAGTGGGGCAAAAAAGTATTTAGTCAGCCACCGATTGTGCCCCTGTTTGAACTCATCATCTGTATAAAAGACACCTGTCCACAGCCTCAAACAGTCAGACTCCAAACTCCGCCATGGCCAAGACCAAAGAGCTTTCGAAGGACACCAGGAAAAGTATTGTAGACCTGCACCAGACTGGGAAGAGTGAATCTACAATAGGCAAGCAGCTTGGTGTGAAAAAATCAACTGTGGGAGCAATCATCAGAAAATGGAAGACATACAAGACCAATGATAATCTCCCTCGATCTGGGGCTCCACGCAAGATCTCATCCCGTGGGGTCAAAATGATCATGAGAACGGTGAGCAAAGATCCCAGAACCACACGGGGGGACCTGGTGAATGACCTGCAGAGAGCTGGGACCAAAGTAACAAAGGTCACCATCAGTAACACACTACAACGGCAGGGAATCAAATCCCGCAGTGCCAGACGTGTTCCGCTGCTGAAGCCAGTGCATGTCCAGGCCCGTCTGAAGTTTGCCAGAGAGCACATGGATGATACAGCAGAGGATTGGGAGAACGTCATGTGGTCAGATGAAACCAAAGTAGAACTTTTTGGTATAAACTCAACTCGTCGTGTTTGGAGGACGAAGAATACTGAGTTGCATCCCAAGAACACCATACCTACTGTGAAGCATGGGGGTGGAAACATCATGCTATGGGGCTGTTTTTCTGCCAAGGGGACAGGACGACTGATCCGTGTTAAGGACAGAATGAATGGGGCCATGTATCGTGAGATTTTGAGCCAAAACCTCCTTCCATCAGTGAGAACTTTGAAGATGAAACGAGGCTGGGTCTTCCAACATGACAATGATCCAAAACACACCACCCGGGCAACAAAGGAGTGGATCCGTAAGAAGCATTTGAAAGTCCTGGAGTGGCCTAGCCAGTCTCCAGACCTCAACCCCATAGAAAATCTGTGGCGGGAGTTGAAAGTCCGTGTTGCTCGGCGACAGCCCCAAAACATCACTGCTCTCGAGAAGATCTGCATGGAGGAATGGGCCAAAATACCAGCTACTGTGTGTGCAAACCTGGTAAAGACCTATAGTAAACGTTTGACCTCTGTTATTGCCAACAAAGGTTATGTTACAAAGTATTGAGTTGTATTTTTGTTATTGACTAAATACTTATTTTCCACCCTGATTTACGAATAAATTCTTTACAAATCCTACCATGTGGATTCATGGATTTTTTTTTCACATTCTGTCTCTCACAGTTGAAGTGTACCTCTGGTGCAAATTACTGACCTCTGACATCATTTTAGGTGGGGAAACTTGCACAATCGGTGGCTGACTAAATACTTTTTTGCCCCACTGTAGATAGAGCTGGGTGTCATCTGCATAGCAGTGAAAATGTGTACAATGTCTTCTGATGATTCTGCCTAAGGGAAGCATGTATAATGTAAACAGAATTGGTCCTAGCACTGAACCCTGTGTAACTCCATAATTAACCTCAGTGTATGAAGAGGACTCTCCATTTACATGAACAAATTGGAGTCTATTAGATAGATATGATGCAAACCACTGCAGTGCAGTACCTGTAATACCTACAGCATGTTCTAATCGCTCTAATAGGATATTATGGTCAACAGTATCGAATGCTGCACTGAGGTCTAGCAGGACAAGCACAGAGAAGAGTCCACTGTCAGAGGCCATAAAAAGATCATTTGTAACCTTCACTAAAGCTGTTTCTGTGCTGTGATGAGCTCTGAAACCTGACTGAAACTCTTCAGGAGTATTTAGTGAAAGAAACTTGTAAGAAAGACTAGCCCCTCAAATATTCAAGATGATAAACTGTAGTATTATCCATCCATTTATTAATTTCTTTAGCCTTTTATTGATCTCATTGTACGCAAGGGACTTGAGCTGGTCCCAGCTGACATAGTGCGAGAGTTTGCCAGTTCTATGGCTTCCTAAAAATATCAGTATGACTTGTGGTTTAACATTTTCGTAGTAAATTTTTTTGTCAAGTACCACATTTGCTTCTTGTTAATTCTGTATCCTTTCGAGAGGGCCATTCCTTATAAAATTGTCCCTTCCTTGTACAAAAGTTCGACATTTTGGAATATTGTTTTCCACCATCATCTAGAGAAAAGTGGAGGAAACTTACATACTTTATTTTTGCTATAATGACTTATAACTCACAAATACTTTTTCTGCACAGAAATATAACTTTAGGTTTAGATTAGGTTTAGCGAAACATCTGAGTTTAGATTTAAAGAGAAAACTTGTTATAAGTCTGATTTTTTTTTCCTCTCTATGCATGTTTTGTGACTATATATGTATAACTATATATGTATCACTCTGTCACAATTTTCTTGTGTTTCTCAGGGCCTAATGCCATTCAACACCTGTTCCTGTCATGCTGTTAACACAAGTGTCCAGCCAACTACAGATTTTTTCTTGCGTCTTATGGCACAGGCATGTGCTGAGGAAGGCAACTTCTGTCCTGTTGTGTTCAGATCATCCTCTCTTTAACGATTTTCAACTGCTTCCATCAGGTCGTCGTTATAAAATGACTGCAGTGAAGACAAAGCGACACAAATTGTCGTTTGTACCTAGTGCTCTTATCTTAATTAACAACACTAAATTGTAAGTGTTGTTGCCATTGCACATTGCACTTTTTTCGATGGAATATCTAGGTTGTTTTATCAGGCTTATATTATATTATAGTATTTTTTTAATGAGTGTACGTGATGTGTTGGTTGTATGTTTGTTGTTTGTTTTGACATACTGCGAATCAATTTCCCATCAGGGACAATAAAGTTACCATTGACCATTGACCATTGACCATTGACTACCACTAAAAGATCAAAGGGCTGCCAGCACAATTATGCAATTAATTTGTTTGCTAGACAGGACACCTGAAGAACAAAAGAAAATGTTATATATGACTCATATATACATATCCATAAGACAAAGTCATTTGCACTGATCAACTACTTTTCTGTTTTTGAGGGACACATTTCACACACAATAGCATTTCACTATAAAGGATATTCAAATGCTTCCCAAACCATCTTTGAGTGGATTTTCCTTTGTCCACTTGTTTGAATGCATGTAGTTTTTTTTTTGTTGTTTTTTTTTCCCCAGTGGAATTAAAGTTAATTTAGATAATGCTTCTTCTAACCCTGATTCCCCAGATAGGTATCTGCAGGCATTATGAGATAGTGGTGAGATTATAAAATATGTCTAAACAGACAGCAGACCATAAAGTGATGATACAGTCTCTGGTACTTAAATGGTGTTCTGCTGCCCCCAAATGGCAAACAAATTAAAAATAAAATCCTAACAAATCTGCAATGTGGCTTTTCCCCAGCCATGATTTCAATTACTGCTAATCAGTGTTAACCTGTGTAAAGTTTAGCTGGACTTGAGTCACACAATAGCCTGCAAAGTAAAAACAACAGTAGTGTGGAGTGAGGGAATGCAGCAGATGAGTCAAACTGAGTCTCCTTCACATTGGAACTTTCTTCTATGTAAAACTGTAACTTTAAGTTTTTGGTAAATGATTGTTATCGAGCTGAGAAGGAAAAAGTAAACGTTACCCAACCGTCCATCCATTTTCTACTGCTTGGGGGGTTGGGCCGTGGTGGCAGCACCCTGAGTGGAGCCCAGAACTCCCTCTCCTCAGCCACTTCCTCCAGCTCATCCGGGTGAGCCTGCTCATCTGCCCAACCCTGTACTGAGGCCTTTGTTAATGTGTTTGAAGAAAACTGATTGTTCTCTTCTCAGAGTGTCCACTTTATATTACTTGTAGTATCTTTTTTGGATGAGCATGTGATGCTTTTTTCTTTGTGTTTCTGCAGCTCTTTTCCATCTTCGCATTTGCAACATGTGGCGGTTATACTGGGCAGCTGCAGGTTAGCGTGGACTGCATGGAGAAGGCCAGCAGCAACCTCAGCATTGGCATTGACTTTGGTTATCCTTTCAGGTGATTGGCCTTCATGTGTCTGACAGCCTGCTGACATTTTGGGATCTAAGAGCTTTATATGAAATGTATGAACTGCTGACAGTGAAAGTTAATTGTTCATTGCTTTTGTACTTGACCCGTGCATGCGTGCGTGTGTGCACCAGGTTGCACCAGGTGTCCTTTGAAGCACCCATGTGTGAAGCCATGAGGAGGGAGCGTGTTTTCCTGACCGGAGACTATTCATCCTCTGCTGAGTTCTTTGTCACCATTGCAGTCTTCGCCTTCCTTTATTCCCTCACGGCTGCCATTATCTACATCTTCTTTTTAAACAAGTACCACGAAAACAGCCGAGCACCACTCATTGTGAGTACAGTCGATGAAACACTTTCTCAGTCCTTATTAGGTAGTTTATCAAGAGTACGTTATGCACATAGTCTGACCCTCTATTCTTCCAGGTTGACGTCTTCCATTGACTCACAAACTAACTATTCACTCATTTAAAGTAAGCATTTAAAGTAATGCTATAGTTTTATTGCTGAATTCTCATGGACATGATCGCTCTCGTTTCTTCCAGGATTTTGTAGTGACAGTAGTGTTCTCCTTCTTGTGGCTGGTCAGTTCCTCCGCTTGGGCCAAGGCCCTGTCCGATGTCAAAGTGGCCACCGATCCAGATGAGGTGCAGCTCCTCATCTCTGCCTGCAAAGACCAGACCAACAAATGTGGATCTTTGCATGGACCTCGCTGGTCTGGACTCAACACCTCAGTGGTAGGTACAAAAGATGTGGAAATGCATGAAAAGATCAACTAGAAAAGCTCAGTTTTCTGAACATGTTTAAACTGATGTGTGGAACCTGAAATAGCTGAACAGTGTGAACGACTGATGTTATGGTAGTGTATGGGAGATGTAACCAGTGAAAAAGGCAGAAATTGTGGTTCAAGCTGAATGAATATGTGGGGGCAGTTATGCCAAGATTATTTGAATGTTTTGATGTTTATTGTAAATTTGTTTCTTTCACTGTCTCTTCAGGTTTTTGGGTTTCTCAACTTTGTTCTATGGGCTGGAAACATCTGGTTTGTCTTCAAGGAGACCGGCTGGCACAAGGGTGCTTCAAGATTTGCAGCCGGGGCGTCTGAGAAGCAGGGCGGCACATTTAGCCAGCAGTCATACAACCAGGGAAGTTTTGACCAGTCAGGGAGCTACAACACCCAGGGCAATATGGGTCAGCCATCTGAGTATAGCCAGGTGGGAGGGCCCACTTCCTACCCAAGTCAAATGTAATTGTCTCTTTTCATTTTGCAAGTAGCACCTCAGCGTCTTTAAGCAGGGCAATCAGGCGTGATAGAAGAAGACGGAAGTGAAGTTTGTCTGTGCAGAATGCAAAACGGTGGTCATAAAACCAATGTCGGTGTGTCCAAGTACACTCATTGTAGATACAAGTGTTGTTGGGTAAAGTTATTAGATATAGTCTTTTACTCCTTCTCTTTCAGAGGTGTTGTTTGCTGAATGCTGTATTTCTTGTAGTCTGAAACACATTAGTAACAGTTTCTCTCTCTCTCTGTGCTCAGTAATTGACATACAATGTTTTGATTGGATGTCTTTTCCAAAGTGGTTTGCATTCTGTCGTGGAAGGAAAAAGTACTCCGTGTTTGTATACTCCAAAGTTTCCAAGTGCATGATGTTTTATGTGTTCTAATACGCTTTCTGTGAAACAAAGGGGGGTGGGGGAGACATGCATTTTATCTCTGAAAGTTTACACCCTGACTGATTACTAGACGTTCATCAGTTAAGTATTACTACAAGTGTAATTTCTTTTTAATCTAATAAGAAATATATTTTGATAATGGGAATTCACATATCAATTCAGAATAAATTCAGTGATTTGTCTGTGACACAAACGCATTCCAGCTTCATTCTAACACTGGCTACTGACGATGTCAAAAAGTCTTCAAAAACTAAGGCAATAACTTCATAACTTCATTCTGCAAAACATACAGGGAATGTGCAAGAAAACCAAATTGTATATGCAACCATTGCAGCATGTAGTTTCTGTTCCTTTCATTTTCATTTCTTCTGCACAGGCAGCATCACATTGGCATTTTATTTGTAAAGAGGGAGTTTGTCTCCCCTTATTGTTTGCAAGTGGCTGCTCCTGCTACAAATGCCTGGGACTGCTTCCTATGCCATCGTCAGACTGATGAGTAATTCCATATCCAAGTTCCACCTCTCTAAAGCATGACCAGAGCATCCACACACACTAATAAAGCCCAGCAAAAAAGCTATAGTGACAACAGAAGACTAGTGAATATTAGATTCATCTGTATATAACGGCTACTGAGCTTTAGTTTACTTTAAAAATCACAGTTCCTTTCTGCACCACAGAGGTGTGACTGTGTGTATGGTAAAGTCAAAATCAAAGGATAATGCGTGGTTGCTGTTTGTTTACATTAATGAGACTTGTGCAACCCTGTTCTTTGAACTTCTAAGCATGTGGCTTGCATCAGTGTAATAAAGTAGACTGAACATCCATGCACTGTATAATAATCTGGCATCCTTGATGACTGTGTACAGGTCAGGAATTCAGGAATTCATCCTAATAAAAATGTATAAATTTGTCCATAAACGACTTCTTCATCTGTTCTGATATCTTGATTTGATCTGTAACCTCTGACCCTTTTCCTTGATTTCCCAAGAACAAAGCAAGGACACACGGCTGTCTTTCTGTTTGATATAAGAAACGCAAACTGAGACACAAATGTATGTGGTGTCTCTGCGTGTAGGTTTTGGAGTGTAACAGTTCATCTTTTACCGTACCTTATTCACTTTCTGAACTACACTATAGAAAATAAAGCAAAGAGCAATAAACACATACATGGATTTCATCATACCACTCTGAAATTCCTAGAAATTGATTTCTGAATGTTTTGGTGTCTTCATAATGTTTACTTAAAAAAATGTGTATTTAAATAGTTTTATGTACATCCATCCATCTTCATCCGCTTTATCCGGGGCCGGGTCGCGGGGGCAGCAGCCTAAGCAAAGAGGCCCAGACCTCCCTCTCCCCAGCCACCTCCTCCAGCTTATCCGGGGGAATACCAAGGCGTTCCCAGGCCAGCCGAGAGATATAATCTCTCCAGCGTGTCCTGGGTCTGCCCCGGGGCCTCCTCCCGGTGGGACATGCCTGGAACACCTCACCCAGGAGGCGCCCAGGGGGCATCCTTGTCAGATGGACTGTACAGTTTTATGTACTGTAATAGTAATAACAGTAATGTGTCCTCATGATTTAGTGTGTTTTCCTTTGTAGCACTCAGTGGCCTAAAGTCCAAATCTTAAAATCCAAATGAATACAGAATTATAACATCATAGTCTATGTCTCAGGAATTTGCGCATCAATAATAAAAATGAATTGTCTCAACAGTATTTTGAAATGTAAGCCTGTGCATTTTTAAAGGTCTCTCTCTCTAAAAGGTCACTCACTCCCCTCCAAATGATCAGAATCAGAATCAGAATACTTTATTGATCCCTGGGGGAAATTATTTTTTGTTACAGTGCTCCATTTTAAACCAACATTAAGACAAGACAGACAATACGCTAACTAAGAATAGTACAATATATACATATATATACATACATACATACATAAGTCACTTATAAATAAATATTTGGAAAAGAAACATGTGTAGTTGTAGCAGCAAACAGTGTGTTAAGTGGATGCGTTGTACAGGGAGATGGCCACAGGCAGGAATGATTTCCTGTGTCGTTCAGTGGTGCTTTTCGGTAATCTCAGTCTCTCACTGAACGAGCTCCTGTGACTGACCAACATGTCATGGAGTGGGTGGGAGGTGTTATCCAACATTGTCTTTATCTTGGACAGCATCCGCCTCTCCGACACCACCTTGAGGGAGTCCAGCTCCATCCCCACAACATTGCTGGCCTTACGGATCAGTTTATTAAGTCTGTTGGCATCTGCGACCCTCAGCCTGCTCCCCCAGCATGCAACAGCATAGAGGATCGCACTGGCCACAACAGACTCATAGAAAATCCTCAGCATTTTCTGGCAGATGTTGAAGGACCTCAGTCGCCTCAAAAAATAGAGACGACTCTGGCCCTTCCTGTAAAGTGCTGTGGTGTTTTTAGCCCAGTCCAGTTTATTGTCAATGTGTACTCCAAGGTATTTATAGTCCTCCACAATGTCAACACTGACCCCCTGGATTGAAACAGGGGTCAAGTGTTTCCTGGTCTTCCTGAAGTCCACGATCAGTTCCTTGGTCTTTGCCACGTTGAGCTGCAGATGATTCTGCTCACACCACGTGACAAAGGAGTCGACCACAGCCCGGTACTCTGTCTCATCATCCCTGCTGATGCATCCAACCACCGCAGAGTCATCAGAAAACTTCTGAAGATGGCAGGTCTCTGTGCAGTGGCTGAAGTCTGTGGTGTAGAGGGTGAAGAGGAAGGGGGAGAGGACAGTCCCCTGTGGTGCCCCTGTGTTGCTAATCACCTTGTCAGACACACACTGTGGGAGACGTACATATTGTGGTCTTCCTGTCAGGTAATCAACAATCCAGGACACCAGAGAAGCATCCACCTGCATCGCTGCTAACTTATCACCCAGGAGGGTCGGCCTGATGGTGTTGAAAGCACTGGAAAAGTCAAAAAACATGACCCTCACAGTGCTCGCCGGCTGGTCCAGATGGGTGTAGACACGATTGAGCAGGTAGATGATGGCGTCCTCTGTTCCGAGACGAGGCTGATAAGCGAACTGAAGGGGATCCAGATGTGGTCTTACTATGGGTCGCAGCTGGTCCAGGATGAGCCTTTCCAGGGTCTTCATGATGTGGGAGGTCAGTGCCACGGGCCTGTAATCCTGGGGGCCACTGGGACGAGGCGTCTTTGGTACAGGGACGAGGCATGATGTCTTCCACATCACCGGGACCCTCTGCAGACTCAGACTCAGCATAAACAGTTTATGAAAGACTCCACACAGCTGGGGGGCACAGGCCTTGAGGACAAGGGGACTCACTCCGTCTGGTCCAGCAGACTTGCCTGAGTGAAGTCTCCTCATTTGCATCTCAACCTGGTATTGAGTGAAGGTGATGGGTGGGGGAGGGGTGTCAGGAATCTCACAGGAGGCAACATGTGAAGAGAGAGGCTGGCACAGTGGTGTGGCTCTGGATTCCAGGCTGACTGCAGGTGAGGTTGTGGGGGTGGGAGCAGACACTGTGGTGTCGAATCTATTGAAAAACAGATTCAACTCGTCGGCTCTATTCTCACCTCCCTCAGCTCCCCTGCTGTTGGTTGGCCTGAATCCAGTGATGGTCTTCATGCCCCTCCACACCTCTCTCATGCTGTTCTGCTGGAGTTTCCACTCCAGCTTCCTCCTGTAATTGTCCTTAGCCTCTCTGATCTTGTCCTTTAGTAACACCTGGACCTTCCTCACCTCCTCTTTGTTGCCCCCTCTGAAAGCCCTCTTCTTGTTGTTGAGGAGGGCTTTGATGTCCTTAGTCACCCACGGCTTGTTATTTGGGTAACAATGAACAGTCTGAGCTGGAACAATGGAGTCGGTGCAGAAAGTTATGTAGTCTGTGATACACTCAGTAAGCCCATTGATGTCCTCGGCGTGAGGCTCACAGAGTGTTTCCCAGTCGGTCACCTCGAAACAGCCCTGTAGTTCCGCTATTGCCTCCTCTGACCACCTCCTAACAGTCCTGGTGGTCACAGGTTCCCTCCTCACAATTGGCACATAGCGGGGGGTGAGGTGAATCAGGTTATGATCTGACCTACCAAGTGGGGGGAGGGAGGAGGAGCTGTATGCATCCTTGACGTTAGCATACAGTAAGTCTAAAGTTTTCTCTCCCCTGGTGGGACAGTCCACATATTGTTTGAATGTTGGTAGTGTATTGTCCAGTGATACATGGTTGAAGTCACCCGAGATCACAATAAAGGCACTCGGGTGCTGAGTCTGTAGCCGAGCTATGGCAGAGTGGATAGTGTCACATGCAGCTGTGGGGTTAGCAGAGGGGGGAACATAAACAGCCACCAAGATGACCTGAGAGAATTCCCTGGGTAAATAATACGGCCTGAGTCCAACAGCACACAGTTCAGTGTCCGGGCAACAAATCCTTTCTTTGATTGTTATGTTGGCAGGGTTACACCACCGGTTGTTAACTAAAACAGCAAGCCCACCTCCTTTACGCTTACCGCTAGCGATGCTGTCCCTGTCCGCCCGAACAGTGTGGAAGCCTTCCACGGAAGCATTCTCATCGGGAATGACCTGGTGCAGCCATGATTCGGTGAAACACATCAGGCTACACTCTCGGTATTCCCTCTGACTCCGTACCAGTGCTGAGAGCTCGTCGATTTTACTTGCCAACGATCGCACATTTCCCATCACGATAGACGGCAGACACGGTTTAAACCTCCTCCTCGCTTCGAGCCTCCGCTGTCTCACCGTCACCTTTTTTCTTCTCTTCTGTCCTTGACCTCTGCATCCCCGATGTGTTTTCCTCCAAATTTCAGCTGGTACTTCTGCGGGCACTTCTGCGGGCCTGGCCAGCGAGCCGGCCGGCATCAGGGCGATCAGCTGATCTCTGGAGTAAACAGTCCGTGCGTGTAGGAGATGTGCCGCGGTCCCGTTCCATGATAAAAGTAACAGTTCCACGGCCACCAGAAGAACAAAAACTCTCTCAATCCACATGATTGAGTAAGAGATAGAAAACGGAGGAAAATACAAGTCAGAAAAAAAAAGAATACGTAAGAAAAAAGAGCTAAACTAAGAGAAAAGCAGGAGCGACTGTAACAGGCTGCACGCTGGTTGGCGCATGCGCACTGATGCAGGAGTTTCCACTAAGACCAGGAATATATTAAAATGAAAATTAAAACCACAGTAGTTTGTTTGAACTCTTGCTTTTCTTCATAAGTTATACTCCTAATTCAAGATTTGCAGTGTTTGTTTTCTTATTTGTGTGTCTAATATAGTCTGTGTCATCTAAAAACACACTTTACTTTGCTTTTTCTTCCCAATAAGTAATTTTAATTACATGTAAAAAAAAACAAAAACGGGGCTTTTGCAGTTATCTGCGCTAACATGGCTACAAGTCAGGTGTGACTTGCTTTTCCACTGCGAGCATGTGGTGCAGAAAACATCGCGTGTGACCAGCAGAGGGAGATATCCCAACAGCTTAACGCTTGTCGCTGACACCGACGAGGAAGCCAATATCTGGAGCTGATCAGTGAAACCTCCACCGGATCAGACCAGACATGGGCACACTGCACCACCTAAACGCGCTCATCACCGAGCGGCTCACCGCGGCGGCGGTGGAGATTTTCGGGGCTGTGGAGAAAACCTTAATAGACTACCAGGGAGAGATCAGCCGATCCAAGCAGGAGATAAATCAGCTGCGATCACTGCTCTCCTGGCCTGAAGTCAGGCTACACAGATCAGGTGTGTAAATGTAATACTCATTACTTTATGTTAAAGGCTGCAGCTGTTTCACCTCTAGACTTTTGTCGTACCATTCAGCAGATCATCTTTTGAGTGCCCACAGTAATGAAGAGGCTCCTCCTGAGGGCTCACATGTGAGCCCAAAGCCCCAGAGCATCCTGCACATTAAAGAGGAGCATGATCAAAGGGATGCTCAGCAAGGAGCCTCCTGTAGGCAGCAGAGTGATGCCACAGTGTCACCTGAGGTTGTGACAAGAGGAGATCACGAGGATCCACCCTTGCACCTATACACTGTATTAACTGTTGAGCAGGCAGCAGCTATCAAAGCTGAGCCACACGGAGATGAGTGTTTAACATCTACCTGCGGAATAAACGCGGAGTCAGAAGTTCAACAACTTAACCCAGAAGGTGAGGAGAGGACTGAGTAAAAGCACATCCAGCAAAAGCTGGCATCAGTTATTTTGTTCTTATATCAGTCCGAGCGCTGGAATGAGAAAAATAGTGTGTTTTTCATTGCATGAGCTGGAGATGCTTCCCATAATGAGCAGGTTTGTTTACATTCATGAGCTAATACCTGTCTGAGTGACCAAATCTCAAGTGTATCACTGCAGTAAACGACAGATTTCCTTTACATTCATGTTGTGTTTCAATGTTAAACAGAAAGGTGAAAGGAAATGTCAAACGCAGCCGTCTCTCGTGTTCAAATATACTGATAACCGTGGTACTAATTAGATATAAATAATTAAAAATGATGGCAATTTATTATTAATATTTTAATATAATATTTTATAATAATAATATAATATTTTTTTAGATCCACTGGAGATCACTTATTCTAAGAATCATGGGACTCAACAAGACCAGAGCCAGTATCAGCACCGCTACAACCGTCATACATCTAAGATCATAAAAGTGCAGGCGTTTACATCATCTAAACCTCAGGAAGAGGCGGACTGTGACTGTACACTACCTCATCAGCCACTAGATGATTATAATGAGGCTCCTTCTCTAACCCTGAGCCCCAAATGCAGTCTGAGCAACAATGCATTTACTACAGAAAACAGGACAGATGTTGAAGGCTGTACACTGTCTGGAGAGTCTCAGTCTGTCCACTCTGTAGAGCCAGAGCAGCTTGTTGGTCAGAGTGAGCATACTAAAAACATAGAGGGTGTGGGGATTAAGCTGCTCAAACCATCGGGAACAAGACAACAGAAAAGACAAATCTCCGAGTTGAACTCCAAGGACGGAGACAGTATGGAAGAAGATGGAAATCATTTCATAAGGGAGAGAAGGCACACATGCCCCATTTGTGCTAAGCGTTTTAAAGAGTCGAGTCATTTGAAAGATCACGTGAGGATCCACACAGGAGAGAAGCCTTACCGCTGTCAGGAATGCGGCGTGAACTTCAGGCAGAGCGGAGCCCTGACGTTACACATGAGAATCCACACAGGAGAGCGACCGTACCAGTGCACAGAGTGCGGCAGGCGCTTCAATCGTAAAGGTGACATGGAGACTCACAGGGTGACGCACACAGGGGAGAGGCCTCATTCGTGCTTGTTTTGTGGGAAAACCTTTCAAAGGAAGAGCCAATTAAACACACATCTGAAGATCCATGAAGAGGACAGAACCGATTACACTCACCCACTGTGACTGTTCACAGGAGACAGAAGTAACATGTCTAAAACCCTTTATTTTTAATTGCAACTGATGTTACAACTGTAGGACTCAAGGAAGCATGCTAGGATAAAATCATTCCATTTGCAGTCCACAGTTCTCATCATCAGTGACTTCAACACTTTCACCAATGCAAATCCCTCTCCTAACAACACGTTATTTCTCTGTGTAAAACCAGGTTCTTGCCGAGCCTAGAACCATATATCTTCATTTCATTAGAGACTAACAATATTATTAAACTGTGTCTTATCATTATCATTGTAACATTAGATGTGAGTCATATAACAATCTCTATAAGTAATATGTGCAACTTTTACGCCACAAACTGAAAGAGCTCGTGTGAGCAGATGTCTCTGAGTATCAGTGCTAATGCAAACCAGAAATTCTTTAGTGAAGACAAATTTAATAAAGAAAGCTGCTGTAACGCAAACTGTAGAGTTAAAGGAGATGAACACAATGTCTCAGTTTTAATAGACAATTTTTGTGTCTCCAAAGTAAATAAATTGTCGTTTTTTTGAATATTTTCATTGTGTCTGTTTTTTAAATGAAAACATAAGCATTACATGACAACAGGGGTCTCGAACTCCAGTCTCTGAAACCATGTGTGCCTGTTGAAACACACCTGAATATAATTAGTAGGTCATTACCAAGAGTATAGAACTTGACTGCATGCTGAGGTGGTAATTCAGCCATTTGATTCATATTGCAGCAGCTCATGAGTGAATGAACATGGTGCAATAAAGTACTGTTTCCAAAAACTTACATTTACTTAAATTTGCTTGAGTACTGTTAGCGGTTGCCACTTTAGCATGTGTAGCATTGTGTAGGTGTCAAAGAAGAGGAGTCTGTTGAGAAATTCATGTCAACTATCACAGATGTTTTTTATTACATTTTTAATAAGACGCTATTACACTCCTTGAAAGTTGTTAAATGTGAACAGACTTTTCCTGTATTTTTTGTGGAATACTACAGCAGATATAGATGAAACTTGGCTCAGAGGGACAGTAGTCAAGTATGATTTTTAATGAATTTTTGAATATGATGCAACCAGGCTGTCCCAATGCATTGTGCGCGCGCGTGTAAGTGTGCTCGGGTCTGCGATCGGTAAAGAAGGAGAAAAGGCGCTGCCGTACAGGCTAGTGTAGAAGCGCAAGAAATGTTATGCGGCGGCTAAGAGGCGGCTGAACTTTGGAAGTCGTTGGTGTAGAGTTTTCAAAGTACTTGTAGAAAAAGCTCCTGGAAGCGCTCACATGTGAAAGTCACATTCGATTGTTGGCTTCTGCTTTTATACCTGCCGCTCAACACGTCATCCTCATCACCTTGACTCCCAGTGTCACCCAAGCAAAGTGGAGTGATAAACATGTCGGCTTTATTTATTCAGAATAAGTTTCCCGTAAAAATTATTTCTCATTTAGTTTCACAGTTTCGATTCAAACGTTTTTTTAAAAACAAAAACAAAAACGTATTGTTGTAATATTTTATATATATATTTGTATTTTTAATCATTAATTCATCACTTTATAAACAAGAAGTATCAATAACTGAAAATCGTAACGAAAACATCACGTTAATTAAGTCTGATTATTTCTTTCGTTAAAACGAATTGCGTTAGTCGATCACTTTTTAAAAAATATTTAAAGAAAATATCATCTTCATGCAGAAAACGAATAAAAAATGAATATATACAATAAAGTTGCCGTACTGTAAAATATTGTCGCAGCATTTAACTGCACCTTTGATAAAGACGTTTCGCCCTTTTTCCGTTGTAGTTCAGAGTGAAATTTAGCTGCATGTGTTACAAACGCTTGTGTATAGTGATTTATGCGCAACTTTTGAGGATTCTGACCACACCTTAAACTATTTTACAAACGCGAATTTCAAACTTCGCGGTCCTAGCCTGTTTGGTGCCACTCCCTCTGGAGGGTGGTTAGGGTGGTGTCTGAGAGGCAGATGTTGTCCAAGATAAGGACAATCATGGATAATACCCCCCACCCACTCCATGACCTACTGGCTAGCCACAGGAGCACGTTCAGTGAGAGACTGAGATGACCAAAAACCACCACTGAACAACACAGGAAATCTGTGGCTTGTGGCCATCTCCCTGGACAACTCCTCCATCTAATGCACTGTAAACATTGCAATAGTTACACCCTACTCTGTAATATTCTTGTCAATTTTCTTGATATTTATTTATAATCGCCTCTGTTAATCCTTGATATTTATAACTGAGTGATCTGTATATATTAGTGCTATTTCTTAAATGTGTAAAATCTGTAACATAATGTATTGTTTGGAGTTTAGTCTGTTACTGTTGCTATTTTTACAATTTCGTCTTGGAGCAACTGTAACCCACATAATTTCCTTAGGGATTAATAAAGTATTCTGATTCTGATTGTTTCAGGATGACCTGCCATTATCCAATGACACGTCCGCTTACCTGTATCTTTTTCTTGTTTCTCATCCTCTTGTTTTCTCCTTTTTCTAAACTGAGCACCTGATGGCTTTGAACTTTTCTTGTCCATCTTCCATTGGTTTTAATTTTGTGCTCCAGTATGAACACCCATCCCCCAACCCGAGGATCACCACAAGATAACCTAATAGACCTACACCTTAGTTCACAGATATGCTTTGTCTAAGGTTTATTTCTGGGATTTCAAACAAACCAGGATTCAAATCATGAATACATAATGGGCTTGGATTTACAGCGTTATGAATGAAATGCTCTATTTGGCAGCAGCCGGCCCCCTGCCCTGTCGACAGGTTGTGTGTGAGACTTTAAATCATCAAACTGTAAATTATAAATTTTAAATTGTTATTGATCCCTTTACCCGGAGTCCTAAAGTGTATATTTATTTTCTTACTCTTCTTATATTTATTGTTTGTTTTCTTGCACTGCTGTAACTGGAGCCTCGTCGTCTCGTCTCTCTATATACTGGACTGTATGTAGCGGAGATGACAATAAAGTTTACTTTGACTTCAGCAAGCAGTCGCAACGAGGGCTCTCGCGCTCACTTTTCGCGTAGAATTTCGAAAAAACATCGGTGCAAATTATGAGTCTGTATCATAATGTTTGGTGTTTTCGTGTTTGTTGTTTTGTTTTTATTTTGTTTTATTTTGCGAGCTGGTCCAGCCAGCCAGTGAATCCCCCGCCGCCCCACCCTCTCCTCCCTGTGCCGCAAGCAGCAGGCACACTTCGCAAACGGAGGGCGCCCTTACTAAATGGGCGATAGAAAACCAATTGGTTTCTATTGGTTTGCCATCCCTAAAATGCGCTGGCAGGATGTCGGGGCAGCCGATGCCCATGATGCCGCCCTGGGCAACCGTGTAAAAACCGCTACTGGTTACGATTTTACAATAACCTATAAAGGTTAGTATTTAAACTAAATAAGATGCTGCGTTTATTGAAAATTTCTCTCAGCAAACGTTGTAAAGTCAAATGAAAGCCAAATAAAACGGGAAAATTAAAGTAACTGTACAGCGTCTTTTATCCAGTATAGCATCATAAAATCAGACAGATGTGACATTAACCAAAAACACCTAAATGTACCAGAATAACGGGAATAATTGATTCGATTAAATTGCCTGTATTTTTATAGCGCCGTACTTAATCCTTATGGTATGGAGGACCACAAGAGCCACGCATCGAAATAAAGAATTCTGTGCTAAAATAATGAATTGTAGAATAAATTCTGCATTTGTAAATTCATTTTTGAATTCCAATTTAATAAACTGCATTTCAAAATCATTTTTCCAATTGCATTTCAAAATATATTTTTTAATTCCAACTTAATAATCTGCATTTCAAAATCCTTTTTCCATTTGCACTTTAATAAACTGCATTTCAAAATCCATTTCTTTTTCCTGTTCGCTCTGGGATTAGCTGCTGGATTACCTTTTCAATTAACAACTTCTTTGCGGCTATTCAAATTAGCCACACCATGGGATGTAAGGAGCTCTCTGATTGGTTGGACAGATACAGGCTGTCTGCCTGGATTTTTCTAGCTCATAGCTTCGCCCTGCTAAGAAGCGTGTGTGCTTGTACAAAGGCCGTTCAGCCTCAGGATGACCACTCGGCTCGACACGGATATGTGAAGAATGAAGGGACCCTGCAGCGCAACGGAGAGCCCAACCTCTGACTGATTGTGGTGTATTCATAATTGTCTCTGGTACATTTGTTGTATGGGCAGTATGTGTTCATTGTTTGATTGTGTAATTACGTGTTACGCACTGGCAATGCATGCCGGTAGAGGGTAATACAGGAAGTAAAAGAGATGGTCTTACCGCACACAGTGGTCCCACGTACTTATTCAGATTCAGAGTAAGAATCACACATGGTGTCAGAAGTGCTGTGTGACTTGTAAGGCTCCATACATCTGCCGAGTGTGAGGAGAAGGGGAAGGTGGAAACAAAATGCCGAATGACGACGTAGACGATCGTCCGAGGGCAGGAGTTAGCACCGCAGCTAGCAATCCCAACGCTACATTTAGCATCCAACCACCGGAGCCCTTTGATTTTTCCAAACCACACGAATGGACAAGATGGGTCCGTCGCTTCGAGAGATTCCGTCAGGCAAGTAATCTGTCTTCGAGTTCGGAGGAAAATCAAGTGAACACTCTCATATATTGTATGGGAGACGAAGCGGATGACGTCCTGAGAGGACTAAAGTTAAGTGATGTAGACCAACGGGACTATGCTAAAGTGAGAGATAGCTTCCACAACTTTTTCATTGTCAGGAAAAATGTTGTTTATGAGCGCGCACGTTTTAATATGCGCAAACAAGAGCCGAATGAGACTGTTGATGCATTCGTGACTGCCTTGCATGCATTAGCAGAGCACTGTAACTACGGACCGCTCCACGATGAGCTGATAAGAGACAGAATAGTAGTGGGCTTGGCCGACACAAGGCTGTCTGAGCGCATGCAGATGGAAAAAGACTTGGACTTGGATAAAGCTATAAATATGGCCAGGCAGTCAGAAGAAATCAAAAAGCAACAGTCAGCTTTGAGAAGTGAAACAAATGTAATGCATGTAAATGCGAAAACAGTTGAGTGATACAAAAGCACGACAAAACAAAGTTCAACATGTTCAAAAATAAAACTGTCAAAACACAACAGCAATATAGCAAGAGACAAAGTAATAAATGCTACAAGTGCGGAGGCTCTCCACATCCGAAACCTGAGTGCCCAGCAAATGATGCAAAATGTCATTTATGTGGAAAAAAAGGTCACTACCAGCGAGTCTGCAGACAAAGCAAGACAGTGCAAAGTATTGAGGAGGAAGAGGAGCAAGGTTTCTTCCTAGGCTCAGTTTCCAGTGACGGCCAGGCGTGGACAGCCATCATACAAGTGAAAGATGCAAAAATCACTTTCAAACTGGATACTGGAGCAGATGTGACTGTAATAGCTGACTCGGACTTATCAAAGATTTTTGCTAATGAGCACCGACCAGTTCTCCAGCAGCCAAAAAAACCTTTGTTAGGCCCTGGAAAAACACCACTGGAAGTTGCAGGTTTTACAAAGCTACAGCTCAAGTACGGAGCGAAACAGACAACAGAGAAGGTCTATGTTGTAAGAAACCTGAGCACTCCACTGCTAGGCCTGCCCGCCATTACAGCTCTTGGCCTGCTGGTGCGAGTTGACGCGGTTTCAATGGACACTCTGAAGACTACTTACCCTAAACTTTGCAATGGTCTAGGGAAAGTGCAGCGGGCCTTTCACATTAAACTCAATGCTGTGCCGTACTCACTCAAAACTCCGCGAAGGCTTCCTCTGCCTCTAATGGGAAGGGTAAAGGAGGAACTCCAACGAATGGAAGAGCTTGGTGTCATTACCCGAGTTGAGGAACCAACGGATTGGTGTGCCGGCATGGTTGTTGTTCCAAAGAAAAACAGCCCTAGGCTAAGACTTTGCGTAGACTTTACCGGACTAAATGAGTATGTGTGCAGGGAAAAATATGTGCTGCCATCGGTTGAACAAAGTCTCGGAATGCTCGCAGGAGCCAAAGTGTTTAGCAAACTGGATGCCAACATGGGCTTCTGGCAGATTCCCCTGTCCAATGAGTCTGCCAAACTCACCACCTTCATCACACCCTTTGGGCGGTTCCACTTTAACCGCCTATCGTTTGGGATCAACTCAGCACCCGAACACTTTCAGCGCATGATGGCGGAGGTCGTCGAGGGTCTCGAAGGAGTGGTGTGTCACATTGACGATGTGTTGGTGTGGGGACGTAACCATCAGGAGCATGATTCCCGTCTCCATGCTACACTGCAAATACTGGAAAAAGCAGGCATAATGCTGAATGTTGAAAAATGCGAGCTCTCCCAGAGCAAGGTTGCTTTCTTGGGTCACATCATAGCGGATACAGGAATCAGTCCTGACCCGAAGAAAACGGAGGCAATTACAGAAATGACAGAGCCAACTAATGTGTCAGAGTTGCGCAGTTTTCTGGGCATGGTGAATCAAGTGGGCAAGTTCATCCCCCATTTAGCTGAAAAAGACAAAGCCCTGCGAGATCTTCTTTCCAAAAAGAACGCATGGTATTGGGGAACTGACCAAGTGAGAGCTTTCAAAACATTACGAGATGCCCTGACCTCACCCCCAGTGCTCACAATGTATGACCCAAACAGAGACATTAAAGTATCAGCAGATGCTTCATCCTATGGTCTCGGAGGTGTTCTTTTGCAGCTGTGGGAAGAAGGATGGCGACCAGTGGCGTATGCATCGAGGTCCCTTTCTCCTACAGAACAACGATACGCACAAGTGGAAAAAGAGGCACTGGCATCTACATGGGCGTGTGAGCGTTTTCGTGATTTCCTGATTGGTAAACATTTTTGTCTTGAAACGAACCACAAACCTCTTGTTTCCTTACTGGGAGGACAAGCTCTGGATCTCTTGCCACCCAGGATCCAGCGATTCAGAATGAGACTCATGCATTACTCGTACACTGTGCAGTACGCCCCAGGGGAATCGCTCTGGACAGCAGATACTTTGTCCCGCTCACCTCTGAAAAAAACCAATGAACCTGTCAGACAAAGAGCTAATGGAAAGCACAGACATATATGTGGACAGTATTGTAGCAAACATGCCTGTCAGTTCATCATATATGCAAACACTGAAGGAGCAACTGAAAAGCGACAGTGTGTGTGCTCGCGTCATGGACATGTGCACCGAAGGCTGGCCAGAACATGCAAAACAAGAGCCTTTACTGCGAAATTACTGGCCTAACCGAGTCACACTCACTGTTGAAGACGGCCTTTTGTTAAAAGACACACGGCTTGTCATTCCTTCAGCAATGAGAAACGAGGTGCTGGAAAAACTACACGAAGGACACCAAGGTGTTGTAAAATGTAAAGCACGTGCACGCCAAACAGTGTGGTGGCCCGGGTTGAGTCAACAAATCTCTGAGATGGTGCTCAAGTGCAAAACGTGTATTCAAGAAAGACACAATAACAGTGAGCCACTCGTGCCAACAGAATACCCTGCCCGCCCATGGCAGAGAGTGGGCACAGATCTTTTCGAGCTGGGAGGGAAAACTTACCTTCTCGCTCTTGACTATCACTCTAGATTTGTCGAGATTGCTTTGTTAAACAGGACAAAATCAAACGACGTCATTACTCACCTGAAATCTTTCTTTGCCCGTCATGGCATCCCAGAGGTCCTCATGTCTGATAATGGGCCACAGTATTCAGGTCAAATCTTTACAGACTTTGCAGCAGCATACGGCTTTAAACACATCACAAGCAGTCCCAAATTTCCGCAAAGTAATGGAGAAGCAGAACGTGCTGTGCAGACTGTAAAAAATCTTCTGAAAAAAGCAGCTGATCCTTATCTAGCTCTTCTTGCCTATAGAGCTACACCACTGCAGTCCGGATACAGCCCTGCAGAGCTTTTAATGGGCAGACGTCTGCAAACCACACTGCCGATGCTTCCATTGCAGCTGGAGCCTACACTGCCGGACAACGCACTGCTCGCTCAAAAGGAAAGGGAGAAGAGGATGATGGACATGGCAAACTTCAACAGGCGCCACCGCGCAAAACCTTTATGCAGCCTGTCCCCAGGAGAGCAAGTTTGGGTGACTGATGTCAAAACTCCAGGCACTGTTATCCAAAAGCACTCTACACCCCGATCATACACAGTGGAGTTAGCACAAGGGACTGTGAGGCGTAATCGTGTGCATTTGATTCCTTTAAGTTCACCTGTGCATGAACCTGCTAATGTGCCTGTGTTGCAGAAGCCTCAAACACCCAGTGTGATCCCTGCTACACCTGTTAACACTAATGTGGTCAGAACCAAGTCAGGGAGGCCAGAAACGGCCCTAACCAATCTGGCGCCCTAGGCAAGATTTTAGGTGGCGCCCCCCTACATCAGCAGTGTAGTGTAATGTTGTAACAAATAATATTTCTATTAAATAAGCTTTACTTTGCATTTTAATTAACGTGGGATTATTTTTTGTATTTAGAAATAATAGTACGAACTTTTTTTTTTCTTTTTTTTTTTTTCAACATTTGTGGCACTGGCGTGGCGCCCCCTGATGGACGGCGCCCTTAGCATTTGCCTATACGGCCTATGCCACGGGCCGGCCCTGAGGGAGGCCAATAGTTAAACCTAAAAAGTTAGATCTGTAAGAGAAAAAAAAGTTGTTATATAACTGTGTTATAATGGTTTTGTAGAGCACAGTAAAATAAATCTAAAGAGAGTTGTCAAAAAAAGAAAAGAAAAAGAAAACAAAAACAAAAGGTTAAAAATGTAATGCAGATTGTTTGCCAGATGTTCTTGTATGGCTTTGAAAAAGAGAAAAAAAAAATCAAGAGGTAGTCTGGTTGAAAGTTCTGTCCTGAGAAAAGTAATATTCTGTTTTTGTTTACAAGGGGAGATGTGGTGTATTCATAATTGTCTCTGGTACATTTGTTGTATGGGCAGTATGTGTTCATTGTTTGATTGTGTAATTACGTGTTACGCACTGGCAATGCGTGCCGGTAGAGGGTAATACAGGAAGTAAAAGAGATGGTCTTACCGCACACAGTGGTCCCGCGTACTTATTCAGATTCAGAGTAAGAATCACACAACTGAGTCTGACCACCTGTTGAAGGTAACGTGCTAACATGGCTAACGCTAGCATCACCTTATGTAGCCCCGTTATTTTAAGGTCGCAGCTGTACGAGCTAGCTACGTGTTTTGTAAACTGCTGTGCTCTTCACAAATAAAGCTGGAAGCAGCTCAGACTACTAGAACCAGCACTGAGCCCTGTTACATTTATACAGTGTTAGAGCAATGGCTGCAGCCTACAGCCTTTAAACTAGAGATTAAAATGCTGACAGTAAACTCGTCAGTCCAGATGTTACCACATTACTCTATGGTACTTAGAGTTAAAACAACTGAGTTCTCTCATTCCTTATATCAAGACTGGAGACCACACTACTGATTTCAGTTCATTTAATATTTGAGTGCACAGATTCATTCTCAACTGGACATAAAGAATGATCAAAGGTTGTATATATGATCATCAAATATCATATCATCAAATCCCAGCCTCTAACACAGTGCGCTGAATCTTAGCTTTGAATGTCCAGTATAATCTATATATATATATATATATATATATATATATATATATATATATATATATATATATATATATATATATATATAGAGGACAGTTACAAGTACCTGGGGATCCCGCAGGCAAATGGGAACCATGAAGAGGCCGCTAGAAAGGCTGCAACCACCAAGTACCTGCAGAGGGTCAGGCAAGTCCTGAGGAGTCAGCTGAATGGTAAGAACAAGATCCGGGCCATCAACACATACGCCCTGCCCGTGATCAGGTACCCTGCTGGGGTAATAAGCTGGCCAAAGGAGGAGATAGAAGCCACTGACATAAAGACAAGAAAGCTCCTGACCATGCATGGAGGGTTTCACCCCAAGTCCAGCACCCTGAGGCTGTACGCTAAGCGGAAGGAAGGGGGCCGGGGACTGGTGAGTGTCAGCACCACAGTCCAGGATGAGACAAGGAACATCCAAGAATACATTGGGAAGATGGCCCCAACTGACCGAGTGCTCAGTGAATACCTCAGGCAGCAGAAACCCAAGAAAGAGGAGGGAGACGAGGAACCATCATGGAAGGACAGGCCCCTGCACGGTATGTACCACCGGCAGATAGAGGAGGTGGCTGATATCCAGAAATCCTACCAGTGGCTGGACAAAGCTGGACTGAAAGACAGCACAGAGGCACTAATCATGGCAGCACAAGAACAAGCTCTGAGTACAAGATCCATAGAGGCTGGGGTCTATCACACCAGGCAAGACCCCAGGTGCAGGCTGTGTAAAGATGCCCCAGAAACAATCCAGCACATAACAGCAGGGTGCAAGATGCTAGCAGGCAAGGCATACATGGAACGCCATAACCAAGTGGCCGGCATAGTGTACAGGAACATCTGTGCCGAGTATAACCTAGAAGTCCCGAGGTCAAAATGGGAGATGCCCCCAAGGGTGGTGGAGAATGACCGAGCTAAGATCCTGTGGGACTTCCAGATACAGACGGACAAAATGGTGGTGGCTAACCAACCGGACATAGTGGTGGTAGACAAACAGAAGAAGACGGCCGTAGTGATCGATGTAGCGGTTCCGAATGACAGCAATATCAGGAAGAAGGAACACGAGAAGCTGGAGAAATACCAAGGGCTCAGAGAAGAGCTCGAGAGGATGTGGAGGGTGAAGGTAACGGTGGTCCCCGTGGTAATCGGAGCACTAGGTGCGGTGACTCCCAAGCTAGGCGAGTGGCTCCAGCAGATCCCGGGAACAACATCGGAGATCTCTGTCCAGAAGAGCGCAGTCCTGGGAACAGCTAAGATACTGCGCAGGACCCTCAAGCTCCCAGGCCTCTGGTAGAGGACCCGAGCTTGAAGGATAAACCGCCCGCAGGGGCGTGCTGGGTGTTTATATATATATATATTTGCCTGGGGATCCCGCAGGCAAATGGGAACCATGAAGAGGCCGCTAGAAAGGCTGCAACCACCAAGTACCTGCAGAGGGTCAGGCAAGTCCTGAGGAGTCAGCTGAATGGTAAGAACAAGATCCGGGCCATCAACACGTACGCCCTGCCCGTGATCAGGTACCCTGCTGGGGTAATAGGCTGGCCAAAGGAGGAGATAGAAGCCACTGACATAAAGACAAGAAAGCTCCTTACCATGCATGGAGGGTTTCACCCCAAGTCCAGCACCCTGAGGCTGTACGCTAAGCGGAAGGAAGGGGGCCGGGGACTGGTGAGTGTCAGCACCACAGTCCAGGATGAGACAAGGAACATCCAAGAATACATTGGGAAGATGGCCCCAACTGACCGAGTGCTCAGTGAATACCTCAGGCAGCAGAAACCCAAGAAAGAGGAGGGAGACGAGGAACCATCATGGAAGGACAGGCCCCTGCACGGTATGTACCACCGGCAGATAGAGGAGGTGGCTGATATCCAGAAATCCTACCAGTGGCTGGACAAAGCTGGACTGAAAGACAGCACAGAGGCACTAATCATGGCAGCACAAGAACAAGCTCTGAGTACAAGATCCATAGAGGCTGGGGTCTATCACACCAGGCAAGACCCCAGGTGCAGGCTGTGTAAAGATGCCCCAGAGACAATCCAGCACATAACAGCAGGGTGCAAGATGCTAGCAGGCAAGGCATACATGGAACGCCATAACCAAGTGGCCGGCATAGTGTACAGGAACATCTGTGCCGAGTATAACCTGGAAGTCCCGAGGTCAAAATGGGAGATGCCCCCAAGGGTGGTGGAGAATGACCGAGCTAAGATCCTGTGGGACTTCCAGATACAGACGGACAAAATGGTGGTGGCTAACCAACCGGACATAGTGGTGGTAGACAAACAGAAGAAGACGGCCGTAGTGATCGATGTAGCGGTTCCGAATGACAGCAATATCAGGAAGAAGGAACACGAGAAGCTGGAGAAATACCAAGGGCTCAGAGAAGAGCTCGAGAGGATGTGGAGGGTGAAGGTAACGGTGGTCCCCGTGGTAATCGGAGCACTAGGTGCGGTGACTCCCAAGCTAGGCGAGTGGCTCCAGCAGATCCCGGGAATAACATCGGAGATCTCTGTCCAGAAGAGCGCAGTCCTGGGAACAGCTAAGATACTGCGCAGGACCCTCAAGCTCCCAGGCCTCTGGTAGAGGACCCGAGCTTGAAGGATAAACCGCCCGCAGGGGCGTGCTGGGTGTTTATATATATATATATTTTTTTTTTTTTTTTTTGGTCCAGTATATTCTAATCAATGCAATTTAAGCATTCACTGAACCTACAGTATCTACACCTGTGTGGCAAAGACACAGATAATGAAATTTAATTATTAATATAATTAGGGCTGGGCGATCTGGCCTAAAATCCATATCTTGATATAATTTGAAGCATGTGCGTAACGATATATATCGCGATGTATTCTTTTTTCTGTATAACGTAGTTTCCACACTATAAGGCACACTTAAAATCCTTTCATTTTCTCAAAAATTGAGTGTGCCTTATGTATGAATTCTGGTTGTGCTTACTGACCTCGAACTGATTTTGGCGAGCAGAAATCTGCTAAAAATGTTTTGGTTGATTGTCAGAGCATTACGGCTGCCGTAGTGAGAAGCTTCGCGGAGTAATCTGGGTCCAAAACTCCATCCCTTTCAGGTCCCAAAGTCAAACGAACACTGAGAGTTAAAAACGGTCTAAATTCTTTAATCTTTAATAAAATCATCAGTGTTGCTGCTTTAGCAGGTGTAACAATTAAGTTTAACATCCATGCATCCATGAAAACAGAAGTTATTAAATTTAACGGAGTTAGAAGTTAACAGGAAGTTAGCTCGCTAGTTTCCACCTAAACAAGACATACCATGTTCTGACTGAGAGATTTTTGAAACTAAGTAAAACGTACATCTCTGCTGTCACTTCCAACATAAATGAAGACAGGAAACTAAACAGCAGTGGCATTTGCAGGGTTAATGAAGTTGGACTACCTGGTATATAATGTTGTGCTACGTGATTGCTAGCGACACAGCTATGTTAGCATAACATTAGCACAGTGAAGCTGGAGGATGAACACCAACTTTTTTTCCACTCGATAAAAGTTAACGTGGGGGATTCTGGTGGTTAGGGACAAATGCAATCGCATAGCAGGATGCTATACACGGGCCAAACTTCAGTCAGGAGAACAACTGAGATTATTCATCCACAATACAAGGTTAGTTATTAATATACTGCAACAACATGGGAATAGAACAGCTGCGAGAGAATTCAACATTAATGAATCAATGTTACGGAAGTAACATTGATTCTCCTCCTTGAATCGCTACCTTAAGCACTGTGAGAATCATGTTCTTTGATTTCTCCAGTGCCTTCAACACTATTCTTCCCTCGGTTCTAAAGGACAAGCTGGTGAACTCTGGAGTGGACCATCACCTCACTACCTGGATCCTGGACTACCTCACCGACCGACCACAGTATGTGAGGACTCAGGGCTGTGTGTCGGACAGGGTCGTCTGCAGTACGGGGGCCCCACAGGGAACGGTTCTGGCTCCGTTCCTCTTCACCATCTACACTGCAGACTTCTCCCACAATTCCACCCAGTGCTTCCTGCAGAAGTTCTCTGATGACTCTGCAATAGTCGGCCTCATCACTGATGGGGACGACAAGGAGTACAGAGGTCTGACCCAAGCCTTTGTGGACTGGTGCCAGCTGAACTACCTCCAGATCAACGCCAGTAAAACCAAGGAACTGGTGGTAGACTTCCGCAGGCACAAGCATTCTCCACTGCAACCACTGAACATCCAAGGTATGGACATTGAGGCTGTGGACAGCTACAGGTACCTTGGTGTTCATCTGAACAATAGACTGGACTGGACTCATAACTCAGACGCCCTCTACAGGAAAGGGCAGAGCAGGCTGTACCTGCTGCGGAGACTCAGGTCGTTTGGAGTGGAGGGCCCACTCCTGAAGACCTTCTATGACTCTGTTGTGGCTTCTGCTATCTTTTATGGCGTGGTCTGCTGGGGCGGCAGCATCTCTGCTGGGGACAGGAAGAGACTGAACAGGGTGATCCGAAGGGCCAGCTCTGTTCTAGGATGCCCTCTGGACCCAGTGGAGGTGGTGAGTGACAGGAGAACGGCGGCTAAGCTGTCATCCCTGATGGACAACATCTCCCACCCCATGCAGCAGACTGTGACAGCACTGAGCAGCTCCTTCAGTGGGAGACTGCGGCATCCACGGTGTGGGACGGAGAGATTTCGCAGGTCTTTCCTCCCCACTGCTGTCAGACTCCATAATAAAGACTTTAACTGATCAAGCACACACATCCATACATATGCAATAATACTAAGTGCAATAATCCTTTCTGTCATCGTTGTATTTTTACTCAGTTGTATATAGTATTTGTATTTGTATTCTATTTTTATCTCATTGCATATTTATTTTATTTTATTCTACTGTATATAGTATTTTATTTTATTCTATTCTGTACAGTTGTGTACTGTATTTATTCTTATTGTATTCTAATTTTTGCCTCATAACTTTTGCACTGTCCACTCCTGCTGTGACAAAACAAATTTCCCACGTGTGGGACTAATAAAGGTTATCTTATCTTATCTTATCTTATCTTATCTTATCTTATCTTATCTTATCTTATCTTATCTTATCGTGGTAGAGGGGTTTGTGTGTCCCAGGGATCCCAGGGGCTATGTTGTCTGGGGGCTTTTGCCCCCTGGTAGGGTCTCCCATGGCAAATTGGTCCTGGGTGAGGGACCAGACAAAGAGCGATTCAGAAGACCCTTATGAAAAGAACATCGAGGGAACAGTTTACCCTGCCCGGGATAGGGTTACCGGGGCCCCGCCCTGGAGCCAGGCCCAGGGAGGGTGCCCGAGGGCGAGCGTCTGGTGGCCGGGCCTTAGTCCATGGGGCCTGGGTGCATTGTGTGCCGGGTGGCGGCCAGGAGCGGAGGCCCTGGCGGATTGACCCCCGGCTGCCAAGACTGGCAATAGGGACATGGAATGTCACCTCTCTGGTGGGCAAGGAGCCTGAGTTAGTGCGTGAGGTTGAGAGGTACCGGCTAGATATAGTCAGGCTCACCTCTATGCATGGCTTGGGCTCTGGAACCAGTCTCCTGGAGAGGGGCTGGACTCTGTCTCAGTCTGGAGTTGCCCCTGGGGAGAGGCGGCGGGCTGGGGTGGGTATTCTAATATACCCTCAGTCTTGCTGCGGGTACGTTGGGGTTTTTCCCGGTGGATGAGAGGGTTTGTTCCCTGCGCCTTAGGGTCGGGGAACGGGTCCTGACTGTCATCTGCGCTTATGCACCGAGTGGCAGTTCGGAGTACCCAGCCTTCTTAGAGTCCCTGGGGGGGGGGGGGGGGGGGGGGGGGTGTGCTGGAAGGTGCTCCACCTGGAGGCTCTGTTGTCCTGCTGGGAGACTTCAATGCCCACGTGGGTAACGACAGCGAGACCTGGAGGGGCGTGATTGGGAGGAGCGGCCTCCCTGATCTGAACCCGAGCGGTGCTTTGTTATTGGACTTCTGTGCTAATCACAGTTTGGCCATAACGAACACCTTGTTCGAACATAAGAGTGTCCATAAGTGCACGTGGCACCAGGACGCTCTAGGCCATAGGTCGATGATCGATTTTGTAATCGTATCACCAGACCTGCGACCATATGTTCTGGACACTTGGGTAAAGAGAGGGGCTGAGCTGTCAACTGATCACCACCTGGTGGTGAGTTGGATCAGGTGGCGGGGGAGGATGCTGGTGCACCTAAATGCGTAGTGAGGGTGTGCTGGGAACGTCTAGCAGAGGCCCCAGTCCGCGAGATCTTCAACGCACACCTCCGGCAGAGCTTCAACAGCATTCCGAGGGAGACTGGGGATATTGAGTCCGAATGGACCATGTTCAGCGTCTCCATTGCCGAAGCTGCTGCATTGATCTGCGGACGCAAGGTGGTTGGTGCCTGCCGTGGTGGTAATCCCCGAACCAAATGGTGGACACCAGAGGTGAAGGGAGCCACCAGGCTGAAGAAGGAGTCCTATCGGGCTTGGTTAGCCTGTGGGACTCCGGAGGCAGCCGACAGGTATCGACAGGCCAAGCGGAATGCGGCTCGGGCAGTGGCTGAAGCAAAAACTCGGGTGTGGGAGGAGTTCGGAGAGGCCATAGAAAAAGACTTTCGGACTGCCTCGAAGAGATTCTGGCAAACCGTCAGGCGTCTCAGGAGGGGAAAGCGGTGCTCTACCGGCACTGTGTATAGTGCTGGTGGAGCGCTGCTGACGTCGACTGAGAAAATTGTCAGGCGGTAACACTGGACCAGCGTTCTTTATCCTCTCGAGGATACTTCAGGGTGCATGGGAGTTTGCCCAACCAGTCTACATGTGTTTTGTGGACTTGGAGAAGGCATTCGACCATGTCCCTCGGGGTGTCCTGTGGGAGGTGTTGCAGGAGTATGGGGTGTCTGGCCCATTGCTACGGGCCATTCGATCCCTATACAACCGTTGCAAGAGCTTGGTTCGCATTGCCGGCAATAAGTCGGACTCGTTCCCGGTGGGTGATGGGCTCCGCCAGGGCTGCCGTTTGTCTCTGGTTCTGTTCATAATTTTTATGGACAGGATTTCTAGGCGCAGCCAAGTGGCGGAGGGCTTTCGGCTTGGTGGCCTCAGAATCTCATCTCTGATTTTTGTGGATGATGTGGTTCTGTTGGCTTCATCGGGTGAGGGCCTCCAGCTCGCACTGGAACGGTTCGCAGCCGAGTGTGAAGCAGCGGGAATGAGGATCAGCACCTCCAAATCTGAGGCCATGGTTCTCAGCCGGAAAAGGGTGGAGTGCCCACTCCGGGTCGGGGATGAGTTCCTGTCCCAAGTGGAGGAGTTCAAGTATCTCGGGGTCTTGTTCGTGAGTGATGGGAGAAGGGAGCCGGAGATCGACAGACGGATTGGGGCTGCAGCTGCAGTAATGCAGACGCTGCACCGGTCCGTCGTGGTGAAGAGGGAGCTGAGTGTAAAAGCGAAGCTCTCAATTTACCGGTCAATCTACGTCCCTACCCTCACCTATGGCCACAAACTGTGGGTAGTGACCGAAAGAACAAGATCGCGGATACAAGCGGCAGAAATGAGCTTCCTCCGAAGGGTGGCTGGCCTCTCCCTTAGAGATAGGGTGAGAAGTTCGGCCATCCGGGAGGGGCTCAGAGTAGAGCCGCTGCTGCTCCACATCGAAAGGAGCCAGCTGAGGTGGTTCGGGCATCTGACAAGGATGCCCCCTGGGCGCCTCCTGGGTGAGGTGTTCCAGGCATGTCCCACCAGGAGGAGGCCCCGGGGCAGACCCAGGACACGCTGGAGAGATTATATCTCTCGGCTGGCCTGGGAACGCCTTGGTATTCCCCCGGATAAGCTGGAGGAGGTGGCTGGGGAGAGGGAGGTCTGGGCCTCTTTGCTTAGGCTGCTGCCCCCGCGACCCGGCCTCGGATAAAGCGGATGAAGATGGATGGATGTTACGGAAGTGGAGGAAGCGCAGTTTTTGGCTTTCCCAATATTTCAAAAGTGCTTCATCTCTTTGCTACGACTGTCATCCCGGCATAATTTGCAGATGATAATGGTTGTACCCGCTGCGATGCTTTCGACCAAAACAGGCGCAGCTTGATGACATCATCGACATGCGCTATCACGATAGAGCGGTATAGTCAAAATTAGGGCTGGGTATCGTCACTGATTTCTAGAATCAATTCAATTCCGATTCACAAGGTCCTGAATCGATTCGATCCACGATTCGATTTAATTCAATTCGATTTGAATCTGGGAAATTTTGACAGTCAGAAATATTATAATTCAGATCAGTACATTTACATATTTTTGTATCTATAAAAAGGAAGCTGACACACGCAAGACTTTATCAAAGGTGTGAGCATCACAGCAGAGGCCTGTGTGTCAAAGTAGCTGAAGATAAAACACAGAAAAACATGAAGGTGATTTTTCCTGGCCTGGATTTTATAAAAATATTCTGCAGTACATCAAAAATAAAAGAAAACCATTAATCAACACATGAACATTACCTCTGAAGTTACACGGCTAAGCGTTTTTCTAAAAGATCTTTTCTACAGTCAATGGTTTATATGCTCAGTTGAAAACTATTTTAATACTTGACATAATTTTCAGTATAATTACTATTTTTTTGTGAGAATTCAGTACTTGAGTGCAATTTATTGAATTATTTAGTAATAAATATGAAGTAAAAAGTTTTAATCACAAATGTGATTTTTCCTAAACTAATCCTTGCTTAACACTTCTAACCTGTTACTGTAAAGGTTATAATAAAGTCATAATAACCTGATATTTAGAATCCCTATTTCCTTTATGCTTATATGTTGTCAAACAATGGCAGTAAAAAATATAGTGTTAAAATAGCTCTATATAGCATTATTTCTTTAACCTTAAGATTAATCTTGAGAAGAGGTCAAAGGTCAGTTATCGTTATGGGGTCTTGCTATATGTTATGACACAAACATAGCAAAGTTGTAAGTATCATAGTTTCTAGGTTCTAAGGCTTTTTGTCAGTGAGCTTTACAAGATTGATTTTCATGCCAAAAGCTGGCTCACTAATGACCACTAGAGCTGGAAACAAGACCTCAAGCAATTGCTAAGGCTAATTAGCATGGCTAGCATTTTAAAAACATTTGTTAAATGTTGTCATTGCTAACATATAACTGTTTAAAAGCATGGTGAGTAGCGAGAACGCTAAGTTATTGTTAGCTTTGAAAAGAAAAATGTGAAGACGTAATATTAGCATGAGCTATATGCTAATGTTAGTCACCAGATGTTTGCTTGAGTGATTTGCTGCTTTCTAATATCTGTGTTTATTTCCTGGTATACCTATACCTATGTGGTTAGTATACATGTTACATAAAGGCTGACAAAGGCAGTAAGTATAAATGATCATGAATTAACTGTAAATTACATTGCGGTGAGCTCCATTTATATAGTTGTAACCATGGCCTGCAGAGGGTATATAAATGCTGCACAATGTTCCATTCATCCCTTGCTATTGGACTTGTTTTGACTTGCTCCATCCTCAGCCTGTGGAAAGCTAAGTTTTGGAAAATATTTTTCTGAAAGCGGAGTTTACTTGCAAGCCACAACAAGTACTTCATCTTTGGATTGTTTGTACTCGTTTTTCATCTCAACAGCAAAGCCTGAAAATGGCTTGTCGTGGACCCCGACTCCTCGACAGTCCCCTGGACTTCGCTGCAGGTACTTTTAACATTTCTTCAGTTATTTTAAGAGTCACTAAATGACTGTAATAATTTATAAGTTCCAGTGTGAATGTCACGTTTTAATGTTATCAAAATATGTGTATTCCAAGATTTTTCCCCATAAATTGTTTGTATGCTTTAAATTTTCTGGGAGAGGTGTATAAATTATTAACGACTGGTGTATGAATTTGAAAAAAAGTTGTTACTTTGATTTGAAGGCTTCAAATTTGACACTTTTTAAATGAAATGGTTAAAAATAGCTTAATGGACAAAAATTTGTAAAATGCCCCAAAATCAGTCTCTTTGCTAACAGCATCTTCAGGATGTCATAACGTCAGAACACACAGGTGTAAACACACCAGATCCCGGTCTTCTCCTAACATCCTGTTCTTCTCCGGATCAAAGGCTTTATTGAAATAAACTATAACTTTTTCCCTGCTACAAAACGTGATGATAAAAAATAATAAAAATAAAAGAATATAAAAAAGAATATGAAAACAGTAATCATAGTATAGTAGTAATAATGGTATTAAGACCTATCTTATGTTATGGTAATACTTTATAATATATCTTATTATATAGCAGACAGATATATTGTATTACACAGGGATAGCACGTGGTAAAAAGATTTCATGTATCTGTCCTTATGGCAGATACAGTCTGTTAGGTTTTGTATTGTTGATTGTCATTTATGCTTAGAAATATTTACTTATATATGCTTAGAGTTTTGTAATTAGTTGTAGATTGGTAGAGGTTTTGATCCTTGATAGTATGCAAACTTTGTGTGTATTAGACAGCACTTTGGGAGCATGAGAGGTCATACCATGTCTTATTGTTTTATGGTAGGATTAACGTAGTTGCGTCTGTTCTAGTCTAAGTGCTCTTTGTTTAGATGAACTGCAGGACTTCCTCACCGTGTTATCTAGGATGAACCATCTAGGGTGAGGGGGAGGCTACCCTCTTCCTGACCAAGGATGTTTGACCCTTTGATCAGCAGTCCACACACACACACACACACACACACACACACACACACACACACACACACACACACACACACACACACAGGCAAGGTACTCTTTGTGTGTATGTAGACGTCATATGTTAATGAACTTATGCATATTCATGTAACCTCAATAAAAGAACACTGGTACGGGAGAACGGACGAGAGCAACTGGGGTCAAGCGAAGGAACGGTGCCTGTCCGGTTCTCTCCCGTGCACGAGAAACATGAAGAAGCTTGCCTACTTGTGTCTTGCTTTGCAGTGTAATTATATTGTCTTCAACGTTCCAGCGGATAGATTCAAGCTACAAACCTATCATTAATTGGTCCTTCGAGCCAGATCCCTGGGATCGCATTCACCGAGGGGGGGGGGGGAGACACGCTGAAAGACTGACGTCAGCCAGGAAGTTCCTGTGGATTCGCTGTCTGTCGTTTCTCCTCGATGAATGGCGATCGGCGGGATTCGAAGCTGATATTACACGCTAAGCAACGCCAAGTAAGTTTAAAGAGGCCGACTCTATAACCGTGTCGTTGTGCAGTCTCCGCCATTTGGTGAGGCGTTGAGAAGTTCGCTACTTTGTGGAGCGATAACTGGGTTTGTGTCCCGAAAAAGAGGTTTTGGTTAAATCGCCCAAGGGTCCCAAGCGTCCGGTGAGTGTCCGGTTTTGAAATCGCCCTGGGTGTGTGTCCCGAGCGTCCCTTCATTGGGTTTTGTCGCGCGAGTGGGTGAGCGTCCCACAACTGGGTCAGGGTCCCGAGCGGTCCGGTGTGAGTCCGGAGTAGGCCTATTTTGTGTTGTTGTCATTGTTGTCATCGTCGTTTTTGTTGTTGTTGTTGTTGTGTGAGTGTGTGTGGAGCAGAACACGTGGTCTGTGACACCGACTGTTGTTGTTATCATGGGTTTCTAAGCAACCAAGAGTGAGTCGGAGGGAGACAGACGTTTGTGCTGGACTTTGCTCCTGGCAGCACAAAGTATTTAAATGAATAAAAGAAGAGCGTGTGGAGAGGGCCTGCCACATCAGCAGCACATAAGATGTGCTCTGGTGAATGGCTTTCCCCCACCCCCTTGCTGACACAAAATGTTTATTCTTTAGCTTGCCCTGATCGACAGCAGCCTGTGTGCCAGACCATAGACGTAATTGAGGTGGATAGTTGTTAAAAGTAATCTACATTAAGCTTGTGGTTGCTTAAATTCAGTACAATGACATGTGAGGTGAAGTGATATAGGTAAATATTTAAACTAATGAAGTGCATAGAGGCACTTGACCTGTGTGAAAGACTGTCGTCTTGTTATGCGCCATTGTTGAGATATGGAGCACACCTGTAAAAACAACTAATATGCTGAACCCTGTATGAAACATCTAAAAGTACATGATGGAGAAGCTGTGTTGAATATGAAAGTGTAAGACTTTGCCGCTGTGGGCAGAGCATGCAACTACTGTGTGATGTTGCGTTGCAGTTTTTTTCTGAGCTGATGAGCAAGCTACACATTATCAGATCAAGAGCTGTCTGGGAACTACTCAAAGAGGGGGAAACAGAGAGTGTGCAGCGTTTCCGTGAGCAGTTTTCCCGCATCTTGACTTGTGTGTAGAGTGTTCATAACATCAGCATCATGTTTTTGTTTATTTGTTTTGTTGGGTTAAAAATAATTAAATAAACTGGTGATTATATTTATGGATCACCATGGTATCATCAGCCATGTGATTTATTTATGCAGATGAAAAAGAGGAAGAATTTATATTGTAGATGAAAAATAAATCATAGGAAAAAGGTTTTGTGTTGATCAGCCAAAAGACAACTACAATTTCATTTTCTGCTTTTAAGAAAGGATTGTTCACAAAAACACAGAGAGAGAGAGAGAGATGTGTGTTGATTAAGCAGTGATGATAATAATGAACATGTTTTAGTTTGTCACTTTCAGGTGAAAAGCAGACCTGAATCAATTTTCCACATGCAGCAGTCGGAAGAAAGTTATACTTTAACATCATTGGAAACATGCAGGCCAAGTTTCTGGCTGACTTATTTACAGTGCCATGTGTTTCTCAACCTCACAAGCGAGCTCACTCCTCCCTGAAGATAAGGAATGCAGCTCCAAAGCAATAACATGATAAAGAGACAGCAGCAAGTCCTGAGCACAAAAAGTCCCAGCAAAGCAGCAGCAATGTGGATAAACAGCAGCAGCAGAAGAAAGCAAACCCATCTTCCTGTCTGATTGGATGAATTCCACGGAGGGGCGAGCAAGATGGCGGTGGCAGCATGTTGAAATGCTCAGAAAGGACTGAGTGACTCGGGCAAGCCACATGCGGCTAGCATGCTGGCTAGCGACATGAAAGAAATGGACCCTTCATGATGCGTTCAACGTGCCAGCGCTGTGGTGGGAAAGGCTCCATCATAAACACGCCCTGCGCCCTGTGCAGAGGTTCAGGCCAAGAAGAAGAAGACGATGACTTCCAAGCCCAAGAAGGTCGGCCTCAGCGTGGGCGAGCTGATTGTGAAAGCCGTGGCCGCTTCCAAGGAGCGCAACGGCCTGTCCGTGGCCGCTCTCAAGAAGGCTCTGGCTGCCGGAGGCTACGATGTGGACAAGAACAAGGCCCGTGTCAAGACCGCCATCAAGAGCCTGGTGGCGAAGGGCACTCTGGTGCAGACCAAGGGCACCGGGGCCTCCGGATCCTTCAAGATGAACAAGGCTACTGAGAGCAAAGCCAAGAAGCCCGCCGCGGCCAAAGCCAAGAGACCGGCAGCAGCTGCTAAGAAGTCGCCCAAGAAGGCAGCGGCACCACTTCAGCCACTAGCACAAAGTCAACCGCATAGGGCAGGGATAGCTCAGTAGGTAAAGTGGTCGCCCCATGATCGGAAGGTCGGCGGTTCGAATCCACTTAACAGCTACCCTGAGGTACCCCTGAGCAAGGTACCATCCCTACACACTGCTCCCCGGGCGCCTGCTTAGTGGGCTGCCCACTGCTTCACTGAGTGAATGGGTCAAATGCAGAGAAAAACAAGTAATTTCCCCATGGGGATCAATAAAGTATCCATTATTATTATTATTATTATTATTATCAGAGGAGGGACAGGACAAAGCTGAAGGAGAAACTGCCTGCTATTGGACTATTGAAGTGGCAGAGGACAATAGTGAGAGTGGTGAGAACACAAATTTTGTTATTAAATGTGGGAAATCAAAATTTGGGTTAGCAAACCTGGGGAAAACAAAACTGACTGCTTAAGTTGGAAAATTGTGAAGGAGTCTGAAACACTGCGAAAATAGAAATATATACAGAATCACAACACACAAGCAGAACATGCATTAACCCTACTAACACAAACACAAGAGAGCTTATGAAGATTAGACAACATCTTCAGCATGTGAGTCTGTTTATCATCTTGTCCAAGTCACTTAGTGTGATGCAAAGACCAGTGGACTCACAGCACATTAGTTAAGAAATAATTAAATAATAGTAGAGAAATGTGTAGGAAAGGCAGCTTTATGAACATGCTCTGCTGGATATGCAGCTCCACAGACATGCATTAGACCTGCCTAATAACACAAACACACATGCAATGAAAATTAGCTTGTTATCTTTCATCAGTGTTAAAATAGTGTCAATTTAGCAGACACTTGTTATCAAATGCTGAATTTATCCAATGCAAAAAATTGACTCTCTAGGTTGCAGGACAACAATTTAACTTTTGTGGGGAAAAAAGATCCTGGTTTGACCAACCAGAGATCAGACAATAAATTTAGTTGTTGATATAGTAAATTGGGAGAAGCTTCCTGCTTGATTGAGCAGCACAAGTAATTTACTGTATGAGGGAAATTGTCTTTTGTGATACTATTTTGAACATGCATTTCTGTTGTCCTGTCAACTTAGTGGGTTAATAGCCGATATGCAAATTATTTGATTGGTTTTTAGATTAATGAAAGGTGACTGAATTCTAGCACGAGTGAATGGGATGTGTTGGGGTTTGTTAGAGTGGAGACTCTAAAACACTGAGTTTCCTGTTTTGATGTGCGAGTGAATCCTGTATTTAGATACACAACTCTGAATACGTCAGAACAAACGTCTTTTGTGAAGTGCATGACAGCATGTCACATGTTTTATGATGACGGGGAAAAAAAGGAAAATTGAATAAAATAGATCTGTGGCCTAAATGAGTGAAGAGCACAGACCTGGTGATTAAACTCATAGCTAATAAGACATTAGGGTTATGTTGTGTGTTGTGCAGTTGATGGTTGGTTTGGAGTGAATCTAGCTGATGATTCTTCTCCTGTTGTGACATTGATGAGGAGTTTGTGTCATGACTTAACAAGGCCTTTTTATTTTGATACTTTCACAGTGCACTGAAAGTTTGGTTTGATAATCTCTGTTATTTTTTATTTTTCATTTTTGAACAAGAACTGATTTTTGCTTGTGAATTTCTTTTCTTTGAGCAGATCTGCAAGTCGGGAATTAAAAGCGTTACACGTCGTCAAGAAAATTGTTGCAAGTGAGTTTCTCCACATTTAAAATGGGCTCAGGAGAAAGCCACTTATTTGGGACAATTAGGAAATGAGAGTCCCCCCCAAAAAGGATTCAACGAGGAAATCCAGTCTAAATTATTTTTCTTTTTGAAATAACGTCGTTTTGCTGAGCGTGGAAACGAATGCGATGATAATTTCCACAATTAGCAAAAGAAGGAACCACTGAGTGGATGAGTGAGAATTTTAAAATAACTGACTGACTGAATATGATTGTGTGAAGTTAACCCCCACCTGACAAAGGTGCAGATGAACCCATGTGTTTCCTTTTACAGGAGCAGAAAGATGACAGCAACACTCGAGGTTGCATGATGATTTAACCTTTTAAATGCCATTTTCTGTGTCTGTGCATTTATCAGGTGTGTTATTCATAGGCTTGTGTTGCTCACAGAGATAACTGTGACAAAGTATGCATACGCCTGCGCGAGCGCTAATATTTGCATTTTCTTTTCTTACAGCATGCCAGTTCTTCATGTGAATTGATGATGCGATTTATACCAGGACAACTGGTTGATGTTTTTTCCTACTACAGGATTTCTGGGTTTATGTGTGAGGAAAACTGTGTTTACAGGTTATGAGTGGTGATGCTGTTGCATTGTGTTGATGGGAAAATGTGAAGGTTACTTTGATAATGTGAATAACATGTGTGAAATTTCCTGTGTTGAGAACTGGTGTTACTTCTTTCCACAGCTATAGATGGCTAACTTTATGGTCTTTTTATGGCACCTCTGGAACCTGTCGACCTGCGTCTGACCACCAATGGTCACTGTGTTGCTAATGTTTGTTTTTCTATGACTGCGTGTAGAGGATTCGGCAGACACGGACAAGTGACATGAGAAAAACAAATAAGAGATACAGTGTTTCTGGGATAGTTTGATATGGGCTCATTAGCTGGCCACTTTTGAGCCCATAGTAATATATAAGTGGAGTGACTTTGCTTAAGAGCAGTCACCGATTACATTAATGTTGCCTGAGTACATGGGATGATCCATGTCTGAGGCGACTTATGAAAATAATTGTAGTTTACTGATTTGAGAAAACCTGCACATGACACTTGTCTTGCTGATGTTGAATGCTTCTTGTTCTTATGATACAATTGTTTACAGGTATGAAGTTTGATTTTACTTCCAGATTTTGCTTTCCAGGCCATGATGGTGTGTATGCAGGCTCCTGGGAGAGCCAGGTGTTAAGCAACCTTAATATGCAAAACACACTAACATTTTTATTGCAGGATTATAGGTCCAGGGTGGTGCTGCTCCAGGGGAGGAGATGCCCTGATGTTGCCTGGGATATGATCTAGCTAATCTTTTTCTTTAAGACAGGAATCCAGGTTTGGTGAGTTGACGCATGGGTGTGTCCATGCGTCAAGAGGAGGGGTCCAAGGATTAACATTAAACAATGTTTTTTTATTATTGTTGCAGTGATTTGTGTGATTAGCCGTTTATTTACAAATATTAAACCTATGCAAGTGGTGCACCCATGTTCAGATGAGGCTTTGATGGCCTATAAGTGAAGTTCACTGAACTAAAGAATGTGGTTTGATGATTGTTGACATACTCTCCAAATAGTTTGTCTTCCTAGCAAGGAAATACAAGTGCAGCAGTAATCTCCTGAGAAATCTTCAGCGGCCCAGTGAGAAGCGCATAGCTGACAGGACCAGGCAGTGGTTGAGGTCAAAGGTCAAGCTGGTTGGGGCCCATCATGAGATCAGACCTTGGAGCCACAGCAAGGACCATTTTAACTGCCTGCAAAATAGCGAGAGACCCTCCTGGATTTATCAGAGCCACTGCAAGAGGTCGAGGTCCCAGGAAACCCCGGCACCCTCAAGACAGCACAATAGAGAAATCTCACACTTGGTTGTTTCAGTGGTGAGGGGGGAGTGCTGATTGAGCCCCCGTAGGGTAAGCTCGCACTTCAACCTCCAGCCTCTGATCAACTCTAGGGCAACCAAGTGCGAGGCGTGACGGACCTGTGTGCGACCAGGACCCTCTTGGTTACCTTGACTACGACGCTCATCCTTATAGGACCCCAGCTGGTGCCGGAAACAGCTGAACCAGGAGGAAGGCAGAGGAGATGGACACATGACAACTCTCACCTAAGAGAGACAGATCCAGCAGGCCCAAAATCAGGACTATGCATGACGAGAAGGAGTGCCTGAGAGGATCGTCCACAGGATGGGAGCTGAGGCCAGGAGAGAGGCTTCAGGAGGATCAGAGATCATCTTCAGCACAGCAGACATCACACAGAGAGCTGTGCTACTGAGCTTCCAGGACAGCAAGAGGAGACTTCCCACAGCAAGATTTTAAATAAAATGAAAGATTCAATATTGACGCTGAGAAAGACAATTAAGGTGTACGACGTGCTCTGCCTTAAATCTTCAGCAGCGTTGGGATATGAAAACTCGAGGGATGAGGGGAGCGTGCCAAGCTCCATCGACAGCGCAGAAGGAGTTCGAGGATGACGTCATGATTCTGTGAAAAGCACAGGAACCAGAAGCTATGGTGGTGATGACAGCAGTTTCCTATGAACATCACCTAATGCTGTGCCACTATACTGTGCATACGATGACACTCTGAAGGCTGCTGGGATCATAACAGCAGTAAGATGACGGAACCCAGCACCCTTTCCACAGAGAGCTTTTTCTGCAGAGCGTGGACAATGGCAGAGTCATAAATATCCCCCTCACAAGACGAAGGTCTGAAGTCAGGTGATGGGGGCTGGTAAGAGGCCATAAAACTAGAGTGCTGAGAGGTCTGCAGCTTGGAAATAGCTGAGACCCATGTTGACGAACAACAAAACCAACTGGTATGTTTGAATGTCTATCCTACATACATTTGGACTCTGGTCCTATGGACAGTGATGGAAACAACTGGAAGAGACATTCATGACGCCCTGCAGAGCTTAAACCACTCTGCAGAGAGACATGTGATGTGCACACCCGGAGGAAGCACCACCAAGCTGAGATGTTTTTGAAAATGTTATCTTCTTATTTTCACTATTAAATTAACAATTTCTTTGTTTGTTTGTGGGATGCAGTTTGCCATGAGATGAGATCAATGAGGAATGGGATAACTGCTAATACATTTGTTAAACTGTGTACCTTTTCAGTAATTTAGGGTGATTTGACATATGCTGAGTATAAAAATGTTTGCATTGAAACTGTCAGACATGAGGTGTTCATACCTGGGAACTTTTCAAGCATAAAGGTCAAAAAGGGGAGAATGTTAGGTTTGTATTGTTGATTGTCATTTATGCTTAGAAATATTTACTTATATATGCTTAGAGTTTTGTAATTAGTTGTAGATTGGTAGAGGTTTTGATCCTTGATAGTCTGCAAACTTTGTGTGTATTAGACAGCACTTTGGGAGCATGAGAGGTCATACCGTGTCTTATTGTTTTATGGTAGGATTAACGTAGTTGCGTCTGTTCTAGTCTAAGTGCTCTTTGTTTAGATGAACTGCAGGACTTCCTCACCGTGTTATCTAGGATGAACCATCTAGGGTGAGGGGGAGGCTACCCTCTTCCTGACCAAGGATGTTTGACCCTTTGATCAGCAGTCCACACACACACACACACACACACACACACACACACACACACACACACACACACACAGGCAAGGTACTCTTTGTGTGTATGTAGACGTCATATGTTAATGAACTTATGCATATTCATGTAACCTCAATAAAAGAACAGTGGTACGGGAGAACGGACGAGAGCAACTGGGGTCAAGCGAAGGAACGGTGCCTGTCCGGTTCTCTCCCGTGCACGAGAAACATGAAGAAGCTTGCCTACTTGTGTCTTGCTTTGCAGTGTAATTATATTGTCTTCAACGTTCCAGCGGATAGATTCAAGCTACAAACCTATCACAGTCCTTGTGCACATTCCTAATAATGCAGATTTTGTGTTAAGAGTTTTTATTTGTTTGTTTTTTGCTTGACCATGGTTTTGAGACATACCTGCACAGCTTTGTGTGTTTGCAATTTTTACTTATGCCAAGGAGGTTATGTTTTTAGTAACTTTTGCTTGCCTGTTATTTTTTTGTAAACATCATAGCTGAAAAAAATTGAATTAATCCTGATCAAACTTTGTAGGGGTGTAGAGTGGGGTTATGTAAATTTAGCTTACACCCACTTCAAGGTTAACTTTATTATTGGTCAAAAATGAAGAAAAATCTTTACAATTTAGAAGCTATGATTCTTAAAAGTGTGGAGTCTGTGGTCATATACAAAAGTACTGTGTAAAGATTTAAAATATCACATTACATCTGACCTCTGACCTCTCCTTCAAGGTCAAATAAAGTCAAACTTGTGTCATTCAGTCTGACATAAATGTAGCCTAAAATGCTTTTCTCTCATCATCTGCTGAAACTAACAGATGTAGCTCTGTTCCTTTAGCACTTGGTGTTTATTACATTCCTAATGTTATTTTAAACTTGTTTCCTCACATGTCGTCTTGACTACGTGGTTGAACGTCCCGCAGAAGAAGGCCTTCCTGAAGTCATCAGGATTCTGGATGACAGACTCCCGAGCACCATCTCTTCTGATGAAGAACAGGACACTGATGCCCAGCGTGTCAGTAAAGGTGAGTATGGTGAGTATATCCTTCTCTCATCCTCCCCCTCTTCTCACGAAGCTTCTCCTTCAACCTCAGTTCTCACCTCCTCAGCAAAGAGAAGCAGAGAAGACATCTGCACTGAAGAGGTAAGTGCAAAAAGGTGCAAGGTAAGTGATGGCACGTTCTGTGGCCCTTCAACATCATCAGGTTCTTTTGGTGTCAGACGCTTCTGGGAAAGGCCTTTTAACCTTTCACTTGATGACAGGGACTCTGACTAGGTAATGTTAGAACTTGTTTTTAAACTTTAAACGTTTAAGTTGGCCTTTGCATCTTGCAGTGTTTATAAGACACTTTCTTGCTTTGAGGACAGCTTCTTGTAAATATCCTTTACTTTTTAAATAACTTTGTAATGTTTAACTTAAGCCTTTGTGTCTTGTGATGTTTGTAACACAGCTAACTAAGAATATCTGACTTTTAAAGAATATTAACTAACACATGTGAAATGTATTGTTTTTTTCTTAATATGTGACATTGCCTGTGTGACTGTAAGGTAGTGTTTTAGGTGTTGTTACTTCTATTTTTGTTAATATCACAGGTAACTGTTTAAATGACTTACATATTTTTTCTCAAGCGCTAGCTCACCATGCAGGACAAAGGTAAGTCCGTAATTAATGTCAACACAAATGAGTAGAAAAGGTTCAAAAATGATGTCGTGAACTGACTGTAGTCTCTTGTTTATACATAAGGTATAGCCTGTGGCTAAGGGATCAGAGGTAAGGTAAAAACACATAACAGAAGAAAAGTAAATTGAACAAATCAGTGATCTGTGAATTCATCCTTTTGTCTTTGTCTTTTTGTCTTCAGGTGCTTTACACTTGTCCTCTCCCAGCATTCCAGACGGCACTAATACAGAGAGATGCTCTACCCAGAAGACAGCCTTACCCCAACCCGATGAGAAGGATGGATGACCAAATTACAAACTGGAGAGTGGTGCTGTGTTCCAGCTATGTAAGTTATCACCTCACATTGGCTACAAACTGTCTTGAAGACTAAATCCTTCCAAAAGCTGGTATAAATCATCGTCCTACAGTACTGTAGGTCTAAGTTTATTTATAGTTATTGTGTGTATATGTTGAGTTTAAAATAGCATTTTAACAACATGCTGCAGCTGCCAACAATGGAAATGCTGTTTTGTGTTAAAATTACATCTTTCTTGTGTTATTGCTTTGCAGGGCAGCTGAGAGTGGACAGAGCTGCACAGAGGACCAAAGATCCACTCTCAGCACTTCATACCTGACTGGCCACAGCACCACCCTTCTTCACCCAGGGTGAGGAGGGTCCTGACCCCGCCTGCACAGAGGGAGTTGTGAACATGCACTTCTGTACCGGTGGGTTTAGGAGCCTCCTCACACACGCACGGATGAAGACTGTCACTGGAAGATGTCTCTATTGCATCAGCAGGACAGGACGTAAGCATTTGTATAATATTACAGTTTGTGATGTTTTATACATGTTTTTATTGCTTCATTTCAAACTAGGACATTTAAAATAAACCAGTTTTCATAATAGTTTCTGTCTCTTTAGTTGTTTTTTTAATAAGTTATTTGGAACATCATTGCAACCTGTCAGCTTTTTATTGAGGATTTAGAAAGCTGCTGGTGGCCCGAGTGTGTACGGTGGGGTGTTGTTTTTGTCACATGGTGAAAGTGACCTCGGGGGGAGCAAAAAGAACAACTGAACAATTTTGGGATTCACAGACTTTGGTAATCGTTAAAAAAATGAAGAAAAATTGTTCTGTGTGAACAAGAAGCTCAAATATAAACCTTACTGACACAAATGATCTGCTATCTGTAAGCAGGAAAATGTTTTCATGAGCCTGGGTGAAGCTAATTTGTATGAGTTTAACCTCCTGGTCAAAAACTTTTAGAAGATTAATATGTTCACCTGCTGATTCTTACTTGGCCTGAATGTTTGAATGTTTGCAGTTTCAGGTCCTACTGATCAGTTTTAAGTACTGTAGAAAGTGAGCAGCAATTTAATTGAGTCCTGGGATGTAATGGGACAAAAGGGTAATGTGACAGACACATTAGTTCCCTCGTTTAACAACGTGTAAGCAGACTGCTTTAACCTGCAATTTACTGCATGTTGTTAGGCTGCATGGTACAACCACAGTCTGCTAACCACCCGTGGTGAGCGAAGGTTTTGAGGTCTTGCTCGAGCTACTGATGAAGTTTTATTAATGCTTCCCAACCACATTTCATCTCGATGGTCCAAGGCTTACATCTTTAAGCTCACAAATATACTTCTGTAATTAATCAGTAACCAATTTATTACTTCAAGTTACAGTGTGAGGGACATTGATTAACATAAATTAGATTTAACTGGATTATGTGTTTAGGTCAAGAGACACAGAACTTCATCTTCAAGAGGCTCTTCTTAAATGTCTGATCACGATGTTTGTGTTTGTCTGCAGCATCACTGGAGCAGAGAGGGTATAACACAAGGCCACAGTCATGTGGTATTCTGTCCTGCTATTAAGTGAATAAAATACTGAAAAAACATCTAGACACTAAATACAGTCACTGGCCACTTCATTAGTTACACCTTGCCAGTACTGTTTTGGACCTTCTTTCACCTTCAGAACTGCCTTAATTCATTGTGGCGCAGATTCAACAAAGACCTGGAAACATTCCTCACAGATTTAGTTTCATATTGACATGATAGCATCACACAGTTGCTTCAGATTTGTCGGCTGTGCATCCATGTTGCAAATCTACTGATCCACCACATGCCAAAGATAATCTGCTGGATTGACATCTGTTATAAGATGAGTATACTGTGGTCATAAAATGATGGGCATGGTCAGCAGCACAGCTCAGGGAGGTTGTACCTCTGGAGAGGCCCTATCCTACACCTGAGGTTTTTACCAGTGAAAAGAACTGAGGTTTCCTCACAGTGTTTCCTAGTGTTTAATCAACAAAGGAGAATTTATTCCTTAGACTGTGTAAAATTTCTTTCATGGTTATTCTGCTGCAAAGGTGAGCTCTGAGATGGGCCCAAGCCATGCTTGCTCCTCAGCAGTCTTTATTTAACCTGATATGTCAAACCCAATTATTGTTGAAGACTGCTCTGACTCTGGAGAAGAGTTATGCTTTCTGTTTTTTTAAATGAGCAGTAATGATACTTGTAATAAATGTAGCCTTTATGCAGCTCTGGAGGCCTGGATTGCTGAATTGGACACTTGAAATCCCACCCTTGAAAACCCCGTAGCTGGTCAGGCCCCTGTAGCCGGAGCAGCGGAAGGTGGCGTAGGCCCTGCTAACTGTCTCCCAGCAGGTTATCCTCAGCAGACAGGAAAACATGATGGCTGGGTGACGGTGAGGAGGGAGCATAGTCTTAAACAGAAGCCCTGGTACACCACCACCGTGTTCATGTGTCTAACTGTTTCCTCCACTCGGCGACACACCCGCCAGGGATCAAACTCTGGTAATTGCTGATTCTGTTCTGAGACACATGAAGACAGCAGCAACCATAGTCAATTGTCTTCCAGGGGCCAGAGCAGGCAACACTGAGGGAAATAAAACATGCTGGCTGAGGGTAAACCGGAATTCAGTAAAAGTATAATTCACATCAGCAATAATGACACCCGGTTACATCAATCAGATGTCACTAAAATCAATATTGAATCAGTGTGTAACTTTGCCAAAACAATGTCAGACTCTGTAGTCCCCTCTCCAATCAGACCAGGAGTGTCATGCGGCTAAGCATGTTCTCCTTAAATTGCTGGCTGTGTGACTGGTGTCCAAGAAACGATGTGGGTTTTATAGATAATTGGGAAACTTTCTGGAGGAAACTTGGTCTTGTTGGGAGACAATCCGACTTTGGATGAAGCAGCTCTTATTTCGCAGTGATGTTAAATTGGGGTGAAACGTCATCATAGCAGCTTTGACTGGCAGCTGCGGTCACGGAGAAACTTGCGTATCTCTGTTCGGGAATAGCAGATAGAGCGTAGGCTCTGAGAGGAGGGCCAGCGTTTACGTAGCCAGCGTTTAGTACATATAAAAGTGCAAATGGGAAAAAGGTTTTTGAAATGCAGTTTATTAAATTGGAATTCAAAAATGAATTTACAAATGCAGAATTTATTCTACAATTCATTATTTAAGCACAGAATTCTTTATTTCGATGCGCGTGGCTCTTATGGTCCTCCATACTATAGACCCCAAAGCGCTTTACACTACATTCAGTCATCCACCCATTAACACACATTCACACGCTGGTGATGCCGGGTCTTCTGACCACCACCAGTACGCAACCGGTGTCTTGCTCAAAGACACAACGACCAAGACTGTCGGAGCCGGGGTTCGAACCGGCAACCTTTTGATTACAAGACGAACTGCTAACGCTTAAGATTAGATTAACCTTTACTAGTCCCACACGTGGGAAATTTGTTGTGCCACAGCAGAAAGTGGACAGTGCAAATTTCAAGTATGGAGAAGGATACAAACAGCTCATAATCTAAAGCATATTCCACATTATCTGTCAAACATGATGGAAGCAATGTTATACCATACTGCCTGCTGTGGAATCAGGGCACTGGTTCCCCTCACATGATGTGACTGCTGATAGGAGCAGCGTGATGAATTCAGAAATGTGCAGCGAGTACTGTAATCTACTCAAACTCAGAGATTTGGCTGATGTTGGTTGATTGGAAAGCATTTAAACAGTGTTACTACATAAGGACCCAAAGTGTACTGCAAAAACAACCCAAAATATCCCAAGGCAAAGAAATGGGATATTCTTAAATGTTCAAACCAATCACATGATCTGAGGCCAACAGAGCTCGCTCTTCAGTTACTAAAAACAAAACTGAAGGCAGACACACACACACACACACACACACACACACACACACACACACACACACACACACAGACACACACACACACACACACACACACACACACAAGCCAAAAAGTCCAGCAGAGCATTTGGACTTCAGTCAGTCACTGACTGCCAAGGATTTTCATCAAAGTTTTAAACACAATGATTTCATTTAAAGTCGTATCAGGGTGTCAAAGGTACTTTTGAGCCTCTGAAATTGGGGGACAGTGCATGAAAATGGCTGTCGTTTCTGAACGGTTAATGCACTTTGTGAAAGTCCTGGAATTAAAGGAAGAAGTGTGACAGCTTAATAAGGGACATGCCATCTGTTGCTGCTTCCTGTATTTTTGAATGAAACAGACACCACGAGGTACAGAAAGTGAAACAAAACACATCACTTTTTCTTTCTCTTCGAACCCACGGTCTGCTTTTCACGAAGCATGTTATCACTTTGTCCATTTTTAATTTTTATTTTTGTCGTAAGACAAGCTGAGACCAGCATGAGCACTCTGAACCAGCAGTATGATGAGAAGGTCCGTCCCCTCATCGACCTCATTGACTCTCTCCGCTCTCTCGGTGTAGAGAAGGACCTGGCGCTGCCTGCTATCGCTGTGATTGGAGACCAAAGCTCGGGGAAGAGCTCTGTGTTGGAGGCGCTGTCCGGGGTGGCACTGCCGAGAGGCAGCGGTGAGCTCAGAAACTTTCCGTACATTAGAAGTGTCAAAGTGAAGCAGATAACGGAACTGTATCAAGACTGGCAGAGAGGTGGGGGTGGTGCAGGGCGTGTATCAGGCAGCAAAACACATTCTTTGGGAACTAGCCTGTTCCTTAAAATCTATATTTAATGACTTGATTAATTTAATGACACGCTATTTTACTTTATTTCATTAAAATAACTAGTTTGGGTTTGAACTTTGAGTTGACAATTTCATGACTTTGTTTTGTTATTTTGAATTTTTTTAATGTACATAATGGTACATTTGAACTAAAATTACAAATGTGACAGATTTTCAGCTGAAGTGTTGCTGGTGATCCATAAGAACAAATATCAATTGGATCAAATAAACCATCATTACTAAGATATGAAAACATATGTGTGTGTGCGTGTGTGTGTGTGTATGAGTTGTAGAGGAAGGAGGTTGGTCTGGGTTTGGGGCCTATTTCTTATAAATTGAAGTTTCAAACAAGTCAAAGGAGGGAAGGAAATGGAGACCACAGAAAAAACTAGTCTGAACCTGCAAACTCGTTAATGCTGAACAAAGTGCAGCTCTGTTTCAAGCTAACCTTGCTCAGTTTCACCTTTGGTAGAGAAACTCCTCTGCTTCAGACTAATGGAAAAGGTTTAGCCTAGGAGTTTTCTGCCAGAAACTTTAAGCTTTCTTTTCAGTTACATTTATGATTTTAGTTTTAGGAATCTAAACTACCTGGTTAGGTTAGGAGCTGCTTGCTGTTAAAGCAGCTCCTCCCTTCTGTCCATGACCTCCCCTCTGTTGTTAAAAACGGTTTATTTTAAAGGGTGAAGCATGGCTGGAAAACAGAATGCTCACAGGAAGCTGATTAGTCCAAATCACTCTGGCTGAAAGCATTTCGGCAAGATGGATTCTCCCCTGATCTTGTACAAATCAAACCGTCTATCAGAGCATTAGACTCCAACTAGAAAAAAAACAACCTTTTACATATTTGTATCACCAAAATCACGGGAGGCTAAATGTCATAATAGAAAACATCGGAAATCGTTCATTAATTTGTCCAAAAAAGAGAGAGAGAAATTGTCTGACACTCAGTGTTTTAAAACACAGGTATTGTGACAAGATGTCCACTGGAACTGAAGATGATGAGAAAGAAGAAAGGAGAGGCGTGGTATGGAAAGATAAGCTACCGCGACTTTGAAGAAAAGATAAAAGAGCCTGCAGTCGTCGAGAAAATGATTCGAGAAGGTGAGTCTACATAATTCTTTCATGTCACTACTAAAAACCACGTAAAAGGTGGAAGCGCAAAGTAGGCAAGTTAAATGTGTTGCTTGGGCATACGTGACATCATATTCTCTCTTTAGCTCAACTTAAATTGATCGGGAATGAGATGGGGATCAGCAGTGAGCTCATCAGTCTGGAGATTGCCTCCCCGGATGTTCCAGACCTTACTCTCATCGACCTGCCTGGCATTGCCCGGGTGGCTGTAGATGGGCAGTCGGCAGACATTGGTGATAAGGTATGATACCTTAGTCTCCCTCACAATTTTAAGGCCATTTCTTTGGTAGAAATTTCATCCAATAAAACACAAACCCAGAGTTTGATAGGCATTGGCATGTTAGTGTTAAAAAGGGACAACACTGACACACCAGTGTGACTGCTGGTTTTTGGTATTATATGTATTTATTGTTATGAGTTTGCTACTTTATCTGGACATTCCTGCTTACATCAGTTATTTGGTTGTATTGTTCATAACTGCATTTATGCAATTTATGAAATAATATTTTTAATCTTTATACTTTATTTTGAATGGATACTTTCAGATTAAAACTATAATCCAGACTGCCATCAGTAAACAAGAAACTATCAACCTGGTGGTTGTTCCATGCAACGTGGACATTGCAACTACAGAGGCTTTGAATATGGCTAAGCTGGTGGATCCTGATGGAGAGAGGACTTTGGGTAAGCAAGTGTCTCTCTTAAGTCATTTAGTTTCTTTACTTTGGATTCTGTTTCTGCTGCCAAGTGATTAACATCATATGGATGCAGTGAACCACAAACGCAGCACATCAGCCTGGAAGTTGGAGAAGAGCCACAGATAGCTCTTCCACACAGGCAATCACCCCATGCACATTTCCAAAGTTGTGGCCAAATCACTTTAGCACAAGTTGTAGTGGTCATGGCAAAGCCCTGTTGGTAATTCAATAGAAAATTTGGGCAGAAAAGAAAAAGCAGGTATAAAAACTGAGCCTACAAATTTGACTCAGGTACACTAATATTCAAGAGGAACAAGTTAAAAATAGGACAGCAACTTATTGAGAGAGACTTTCAGAAGGAAATACATGTTTTTTCTATTGGTCATTCCATCTTTAGTCAATACAGGCCTTCGGTTTGACCATCTCTGATTTGCATGAAGATTTTGTGGTCCAAATCTTGAACCTACATTACCGGTCAAAAGTTTTAGGACACCCCACTTTTTCCAATTGATAATTATGAAAAATATTTATTAAAATTATTCAGTTTAATGTCTCATTGCACCCTGAAATTAAAACTAAGTCCAAATATGCAATTGGAGAAGAAATCATGGCATAAATTTATAGACAATCATTTATTCTAAACCGTTAAATAAATGGTAAATGGCCTGCATTTGTATAGCGCTTTACTCAGTCCTTAAGGACCCCAAAGCGCTTCACACTCAGTCATTCACCCATTCACACATACATTCACACACTGTGACTCATCAAAGTACCTGGCCCCACCTTCCCATATCTGTTGCAGAAGCTCCCATAAATGTGTGGCACTTGTAGGTTTCGTTTCCTTGACTCTTCTGTCCAGTTCATCCCAAACCAGCTCGATGGGGATTAAGTCTGGAGACTGTGCTGGCTACTCCATGTTTTGAAGCTTACCATGTTTGGGTTTTTTTCCTGAGGTAGTTATGGCATAGTTTGGACTTATGTTTTGGGTCATGATCTTGCTGTAGGATGAACCCCTGACCAACTGGACACATACAAAAGGGTATTGCATGGTACTGAAGAATGCTAAGGTAGCTGTTTTAGTTCAGGGTGCCTCTCAGTCTGTACAAGTCACCGACCCTGGATCCATCAAAACAGCCCCAGACCGTCACACTTCCTCCTCCATGTTTGGCAGGTGATGCCACACACTGTGGAACCATCCTTTCACCTACTCGACGGTGTACAAGGATCCTGCGTGATGAGCAACAGATTTCAAATTTTGATTCATCAGTCTATAATACCATCTTCCTGTCTACAGTAGTCCAATGGTGGTGTTTCATGGCCCAGGCAAGCTTCTTTGTCTTATTCTGATGTCTTAGCAAAGTTACGCAAGCTATCAACTCTCAGAAACCTGTCCTCAAATTCAGTTGGCTGTGGGTCTGCCAGACCTCTTCCTGTCAGAGTTTGCCCCAGTTTCAGAGTGCCTTTTGATGGTGAAAAAAGGCACCTTGACATGCTCCAACACTGCTTTTATGCAGACAGAGGGGGTTGTAGGTAATCCTGAAAAGTTGGAACACCAGCTTTCAAGGCTTGAAATTTGTTAACCCATTTTGTGTTCCCTGAAAAAGACCTTTTTGTATAATTCTGAAATGTACTTTTTTCCTTTTTGGCTAACCTTACTTTTTAATTTTTTTTTACCTCTGGCCTTTCTAACCATTTATCGGACCTGAACTACTTGAATTGCAAAAAATAACTGGGAAAATGGGGGTGTTCTAAAACTTTTGACCAATTTGTTAAAAACCTGTTGGATCCACTTACTTTAATCCCTGCAAAATGATATCTGAGGCAGTGTTTTAACATGTACATCTGAATTACTATTAAAGATAAAACCATAAATGAATGGAGCGACAGCTATATATAAACAATTTAAAGGTAACGTGTCATGAGACAGTAAAATGAAAGAAAGAATGCACTGTTAAATAAACAGTGCATTCCTGATGGATTTTAACTGACTGAGTACAAGCAATCACTGCCAGACAAACATGTCCAGTAATGTGAAACGCTGCATTTATATGTCTCCAAAACATTTCTGACATCCACTGGATTTCTTTTGCAAACATCTGTGATCATGTTAAAGATCCCTTTCCTGCTGAGCAAACAACGTTGGCAACATTTGATGACTGGCACCAAACTGACTGGAGCTTGCAGTGATCAATACAAATTATCAGTCTTCTCATAAGGTGGGGAATCCAACACTATCTCTCTCTGTCAGGTGTCTTGACTAAACCTGACCTGGTGGACAAAGGCACAGAAGAGAACGTGGTTAAAATTGTCCATAATGAAGTCATCCCTCTGAAGAAGGGCTACATGGTGGTCAAATGCAGGGGTCAGAAGGAGATCACAGAGAAGGTTTCACTTTCTGAAGCACTAAAAAACGAGGAAGCCTTCTTCAAAGAGCATGCCCATTTCCAGTAAGTTTGCTCTTTTTGGAAATTATGCAAACAAGTGTTTGTGGTGTGTTAGGCTGTGTTGCTTATACTCTAACCTTTTGTTTGTACTGTAGGACTCTCTTTGATGAGGGCAAGGCCTCTGTTCCTAAACTGGCAGAAAAACTCACTCTTGAACTGGTGCATCATATTCAGGTGAATACCTATTACTGTTTTACCTTTGTAGGTTACTGGGGAGAGCTTTAACCCACTCCAACTTTGATGTGATTTGTCCATGTGATTTGTAGAAATCTCTGCCACGGCTTGATGAGCAGACACATAAGAAACTGGAACAGACTCAGGAAAACCTAAAAAAATTAAGGACTGGACCCCCATCTGATGCAACTCAGAGACAAAAGTTTCTCAGTGATGTGAGTAGAAGTGTAAGCAAAATGAATAAGAGCTTCTGGAAAACACACGTCCTGTTCATTTAATTGAATCTGTTCTATCTTAGCTTGTGTTAGCATTCGCACAGGATGCTATCAGTCTGACCAAAGGTGAAGAATTAAAATGTGGATACAACTCCAGCATCTTTTTCACACTCAGAAATAGGTTTGAAGCATGGGAGAAAATCATAAAAGACTCTGCATCATCATGTAAGTTAATTAACCACTTTTTCATTCATCAGTTTTTAAGATTCCCTCTGTTGCTTACAAGCTACTACATAAAGTAACTCTAACATTTAAAGTAAAAAAATTACTGTCATTAAAAAAACATATTTTAAATCTTCACTTAACTTTCATTGCACTGCAGTCAAAGAGCACATTCTGAGAGAAGAGTCTCAGTTTGAGCGCACGTACCGTGGAAGAGAACTGCCATTGTTTGTGAGCTACAGTACTTTTGAGTCCATAATCCAGAAGCAGATCAAACAGCTGGAGGAGCCTGCTATCCAGAAACTCAAGGAAGTGTCAGGCATGTTTTTTTTTCTCAAAATACTTGAATCTTACTTTGCAGGTAATCTTTCATTTGGTACATTTTTTTGACTAACTTATTATCGTTTTATTGCTTTTAGAGGTTGTGAGGAAAGAGCTGTTTGAACTGGCACAAAACAGCTTTGTGGGCTTTCCGAACCTCATCAATACAGCGAAGGTATCGTCTTCTTTATAATGTATTACTGTGCACATATTACTAAACGGTAATGAATATTTATTGACATTTTTTGTGTGATTTAGATGAACATTGAAACCATCAGGAATGAAAGGGAAGAGGAAGCAAAGTCCATTCTGGGGATGCAGTTTAAGATGGAGATGCTTGTTTACACTCAGGACAGCAAATACATCACAGATATACGAAATGGAATTTCCAAATACGGCCAGCTGTACTTTGGTGGGATGACCTCAAAGGAGATGATGAGACATTTTGAAGCATATTACAATGTAAATGTCACTCAATTGCTTTTTTAATGCTTTTGTTTGTTTGAAGCATGTAATTCATTGTATCCACATGTATCCCATTGAAATAGTTGACTTTAGTTTTTTTTTAACATATTAAGAAAAGCAAACACTGAAACCTCGTAGAGAAAAAAATAATACCTAAAACTTACATATTTTATAATAATAATGGATTGGATTTATATAGCGCTTTTCAAGGCACCCAAAGCGCTTTACAATGCCACTATTCATTCACTCTCGCATTCACACACTGGTGGAGGCAGCTAGAGTTGTAGCCACAGCTGCCCTGGGGCAGACTGACAGAAGCGAGGCTGCCATATCGCGCCATCAGCCCCTCTGGCCAACACCAGTAGGCAGTAGGGTAAAGTGTCTTGCCCAAGGACACAACAACCAGGACAGAGAGTACGGGGATCAAGCCAGTGACCTTCCGCTTCCCAACCCCCTGAGCCATGGTCACCCATGAATCACACTTTTAGATGCATAAAATAAGATCTATTATTTTATGGTGTGATTAAATATGTCTAGAGTGACCTGAAATATTTTTTGATAACTACATGTAATTTGCAATAAAACCTTAAGGAATTTTTTAATAAGCGAAGTAGAAAATGTCTCAAATTCAGTCCTAAACCAGTGAGCTCTTTAGTACTTCTTATTTTTGTCTTCTCTGCTTACAGATTGCTGGTCAGCGTCTTGCTGACCAGATCCCCCTGGTGATCCGGTATCAGATGCTGCAGGAGTTTGCCAGCGAGCTGCAGAGTAAGATGCTGGACGCATTTTTGGACAAGGAAAGAAAAGAGTACCTGCTTCAAGAGGATAGTGGCACAAAAAATAAAAGAGAAGATCTTAAGATGCGCCTTGAGCGTCTCTCACAAGCTCACATTCTGCTGTCTGACATTCAAAACTTTCAACCAGATTCCTAACCTGGCAGCACAAAGCACGAGGTTGGACCTCACTGCAATCTCTCCAAGTATTACTAGAATTGAAAGGGTTGGGTTTTGCACCTATAGTCATTTATAAGAAAGGAATATTTCTATACAGGTATCATAAAAAACAGATACTGTTGCACAAAGAAGTCTTAAGTGCTAGAAGAAGAAAAACAGAAAAACAACACACATCCAGAGTTTTCAGATTTCTGCTCAACTGAATCAGATTCTGTGTTTTGGACAGGAATACTTTTTCATTATTATGTGCTCTGTATCTTCACGTGTTTTATCATCTGTTATAGGTTTCCTATTCATCTTCAGTTGTATTAAATACATAAATTAATAAAATGCAGTGAAACAATAAAACTGATGTTTCTGACAGTATTCATTTTTGCTGAGGCTCCACATAACTGCACTGAACCACAGCTGTGTACATACAGATGTCACATTGCTTCTGGACAAAAATCAGGCCATGCAGTCAAAGGAACTCTGTAAACGTCAATAATGTGGTCATGTTCCTAGAATCGATAAACATGAACTAAAAAAAAGTTTGAATTAGCCATCATCTTTCAAGATAGAGTGTCACATTCCCTCTTGACAACTGATTTTCCTCTAACCTTGACCCATTCCCTTTGTGGCTGGTTGAACCCTTACATGGTGAAACTTAGCTGAAATGTATTACAAACGCTTGTGTGCAGTAATTTATGCGCAACTTTTGAGGACTCTGACCACACTCTAAACTATTTTACAAACGCAAATTTCAAATTTGAATACATAGTGATCCCTCACGCTTTTACAATAGCCCATAAAGGTTAGTATTTAAACTACATAAGCTGCTGCGTTTCTAACACTATTTATTGAAAATTTCTCTCCGTAAATGTAAAGTCAAATAAAACTGGCAAATTAAAGTAAATCTCTACACCACACCAGCCTCTTTTATCCAGTATAGCCTCATAAAATCAGACAGCTGTGACATTAACCAAAAACACCAAGATGTACCAGAATAACAGGAAGAGTATATGTAACCGTATGTCTGACAATGAAAGGTAAAAAGAAAGACTTCCAAGTAAATAACTTGCCCACACCAGCTCCTCTCCCACATGAGAAGTGTAGAAAAGGGGAGAGGCCAAAGGGGTACAGGGTTGAACCAAAGAAGAAGAAAGGGATGAGGAAGGGCTCTAACTTATAATCAACATAACTACAGGCTTAGTAGTCCTAAAAGTAAGGTATACCAGGTACAGCTTGGGTTTCGAACACATTTTGTGTAATTATAACAATATGTCATTTGTGACCTGATTACATTCACCCCTCAAGAATTACATAAAATCCTGAAGAGCACACACACACACACAAATACAAAAAATATATGTATAAATACACCCACATTAACAAATAACACATGTGATAATAATAATAATACATGTCATGTCAAACAAATTCACATCACATGTACAATGAATTAGATCAGCAACATAACTACCTCCAAAGATTATAAATGATCTGAGACCTGCTCAGCGTCTAGAAAGATCCCAGGACACACTATAGACAAAATGAGGTGCAGTTTACACCACACAAAACAGACCATAATATCTATGGGCATCACCATAAAGCAATCAGACCTCACAGAGGTGCAGACAACTCTGTGATGTGATTTTCCTTTTCCAAAAACAATACCGATTGGCAACATACAGTAATGAACAAATTCACACATCAATAACCGCTGCTCGAACAGGTTCAAGCCCAAGAAGTGTTTCAGGTGGAGCCATTGATTCAATCAAGCGACAAACTGGTTTAACGATTCTACCAAAACGTGTGGTAAGTCCCTGATCCATGTCCACTTTTCAGGTTCAAGAGAATGAAAACTGTGGGACAGGAAAGCAGCAAGGGAGTCTGGGGAGGCCCCATCACCAGCCAACCCACCAAGGTCAGAAGCACCCATCATAGGAGGGGTTTGCTGAATGCTATCTATGCCTGGGTCCGCAGCGGGCTGCTGATGGTCATCACACTCACCAATGCGGGAGATGGAATCCACAGTACAGGCGGCGGTAGCTCCTGCCATTACCAGTGGTGAGGCATACTTGCTGGTGGATGGTGCCTTTCATCTCCATGTCTGACAGCACCTCTCTCAACTTATGATAGTGAGCCATGGCACTCTGCAATACAGAAAGGATGGTCGTCAGTGAGGTGCATACGATGGAGATATTACCATATAACAAAAAAGCCTCACACACAGTTGTGCAAAACTTGACAAAACAATGAAATCTGGGTGGAAAGAGATTAAAGTAGCCTAATGAAAACATCATGGAAAAGAAAAGAAAACATAGATGTCTCCTCTTAATTAAAACAGGCTTTAAAAGACATCAGTTGCTCAACAAAACTCTGGCTCGAAACTACCATTAAGCCAATATCACTGGAAAGAAAATGTGTGCATCTCAGTACTATAATCTCTGCTGAAATTCAGAGATTTGGCTGATGTCAGTTGATTGGAAAGCATTTAACAGTACAACTCCATAAGGACCCAAAGTGTACTGCAGAAACAACCCAAAATATCCCAAGGCAAAGAAATGGGATATTCTTAAATGTTCAAACCAATCACATGATCTGAGGCCAACAGAGCTCGCTCTTCAGTTACTAAAAACAAAACTGAAGGCAGAGACACACACACACACACACACACACACACACACACACACACACACACACACACACACACACACACACACACACACACACAAGCCCAAAAATCCAGCAGAGCATTTAGACTTCAGTCAGTCACTGACTGTCAAGGATTTTCATCAAAGTTTTAAACACAATGATTTCATTTAAAGTCATATCAGGGTGTCAAAGGTACTTTTGAGCCTCTGAAATTGGGGGACAGTGCATGTCGTGCTGTCGTTTCTGAACGGTTAATGCACTTTGTGAAAGTCATGGAATTAAAGGAAGAAGTGTGACAGCTTAATAAGGGACATTCCATCTGTTGCTGCTTCCTGTATTTTTGAATGAAAAAGACACCACGAGGTGCAGAAAGTGAAACAAAACACATCACTTTTCTTTCTCTTCCAACCCACGGTCTGCTTTTCACGGAACACGTTATCACTTTGTCCATTTTTAATTGTCATTTTGTCGAAAGACAAGCCGAGACCATCATGAGCACTCTGAACCAGCAGTATGATGAGAAGGTCCGTCCCCTCATCGACCTCATTGACTCTCTCCGCTCTCTCGGTGTAGAGAAGGACCTGGCGCTGCCTACTATCGCTGTGATTGGAGACCAAAGCTCGGGGAAGAGCTCTGTGTTGGAGGCGCTGTCCGGGGTGGCACTGCCGAGAGGCAGCGGTGAGTTGTCTTATTTCCAGCTCAGAAACTTTCCGTACATTAGAAGTGTCAAAGTGAAGCATACAGCGGAACTGTATGAGGAATCAAGGCTGGCAGAGATGGGTGGGTGGTGCAGGGCACGGATAAGGCAGCAAAACACATTCTTTGGCAACTAGCATGTTCCTTAAAATCTATATTTAATGATTTATTAATTTAATGACAGCTTACTCATTTTATTTCAGTAAAATAAGTAAAACACGGTTTGACCTTTGACGTGACCATTCCATGACTTTGTTTTATTTTTTGAATTTTTTGAATGTACTCAATGGGAATTTTAAACTAAAATTACAAATTTGACAGATTTTCAGCTGAAGTGTTGCTGGTCATCCATAGAAACAAACATTGGATCAAAAGATCGATCATGTCTGCCTTATAAAATGTGGCACACAGAAGAAAAACTGACAGACTGTCACATCCTGGGTTGGAGCCAATTCTGTTTCTTCTTTCAGCTAATGGATTTATTGGGGGGTTCTTTTTCTTTGTGTGTGTGTGTGTGTGTGTGTGTGTGTGTGTGTGTGTGTGTGTGTGTGTGTGTGTGTGTGTGTGTGTGTGTGTGTTCAGTTCAGTTCAGTTCAATTGTAGAGGAGGGGGGTTGGTCTGGGTTTGGGGGCTATTTTCTTTAAAAAAAAAGTTTCGAACAAGTCAAAGGAGGGAAGGAACTGGAGAGCACAGAAAAAAACTGAAATAGATGGATTCTCCCCTGATCTCGTGAGAATCAAAATGTCTGTCAAAGCAGAGTTACTCAAACATACCATTAGACTCCAACTAGAAAACAAAACCTTGTTTCAATCTCTTACAATTCAGTTAAAATCTGAAATCGTTCATTAATTTGTCCAAAAAAGAGAGAGAGAAATTGTCTGACCCTCAGTGTTTTAAAACACAGGTATTGTGACAAGATGTCCACTGGAACTGAAGATGACAAAAACAAAGGAAGGAGAGGCGTGGTATGGAAAGATAAGCTACCGCGACTTTGAAGAAAAGATAAAAGAGCCTGCAGTTGTCGAGAAAATGATTCGAGAAGGTGAGTCTACATAATTCTTTCATGTCACTACTAAAAACCACGTAAAAGGTGGAAGCACAAAGTAGGCAAGTTAAATGTGTTGCTTGGGCATACGTGACATCATATTCTCTCTTTAGCTCAACTTAAATTGATCGGGAATGAGATGGGGATCAGCAGTGAGCTCATCAGTCTGGAGATTGCCTCCCCGGATGTTCCAGACCTTACTCTCATCGACCTGCCTGGCATTGCCCGGGTGGCTGTAGATGGGCAGTCGGCAGACATTGGTGATAAGGTATGATACCTTAGTCTCCCTCACAATTTTAAGGCCATTTCTTTGGTAGAAATTTCATCCAATGAAACACAAACCCAGAGTTTGATAGGCATTGGCATGTTAGTGTTAAAAAGGGACAACACTGACACACCAGTGTGACTGCTGGTTTTTGGTATTATATGTACTTATTGTTATGAGTTTGCTACTTTATCTGGACATTCCTGCTTACATCAGTTATTTGGTTGTATTGTTCATAACTGCATTTATGCAATTTATGAAATAATATTTTTAATCTTTATACTTTATTTTGAATGGATACTTTCAGATTAAAACTATAATCCAGACTGCCATCAGTAAACAAGAAACTATCAACCTGGTGGTTGTTCCATGCAACGTGGACATTGCAACTACAGAGGCTTTGAATATGGCTAAGCTGGTGGATCCTGATGGAGAGAGGACTTTGGGTAAGCAAGTGTCTCTCTTAAGTCATTTAGTTTCTTTACTTTGGATTCTGTTTCTGCTGCCAAGTGATTAACATCATATGGATGCAGTGAACTACAAATGCAACACATCAGCCTGGAAGTTGGAGAAGGGCCACAGATAGCTCTTACACACAGGCAATCACCCCATGCACATTTCCAAAGTTGTGGCCAAATCGCTTTAGTACAAGTTGTAGTGGTCATGGCAAAGCCCTGTTGGTAATTCAATAGAAAATTTGGGCAGAAAAGAAAAAACTGGTATAAAAAACTGAGCCTACAAATTTGACTCAGCAGTTTGCCCCAGTTTCTGAGTGCCTTTTCATGGTGAGGGAAACTGTAATCACTGACACCTTGACGTTCTGTGAAATTTCTCCGTACGAAAGACCTACATTTAAGTGTTATGATGGTCTGTCTCTCTTAAATATTAATTGCCTTTTTCAAGCCATTTTTGTAGAGGGGGTTGTAGGTAATCCAGAAAAGTGGGAACAACTGTTCTGGAATGTACATTATTTTTCAGTTTTGGATAACTTTACTTTCTTTTTTTTAACATGTCCTTTCTAAACTTTGTATAGTATTTCAAACTATTTATTGGACTTGAACAACTTGAATTTTCTTCTGCACACTGATATCTGTGGCAATGTTTGAATATGAACATCTCAAAAACTTTTAAAGATAAAAGCATAAATGAATGGAGTGACAGCTTTATTAAACAATTTGAAGGTAACTGACATTAAAATAAAAAAAACAAAACCTTAAATAAACACTGCATTCTTGGTGGATTTTAACTGACTGAGTAGAAGCAATCACTGGACAAACATATCCAGTAATGTGAAACGCTGCATTTAAATGTACTTTGTCAAAATGTCTGCACATTTCTGACATCCACTGGATTTCTTTTGCAAACATCTGTGATCATGTTAAAGATCCCTTTCCTGCTGAGCAAACAACGTTGGCAACATTTGATGACTGGCACCAAACTCTGACTGGAGCTTGCAGTGATCAATACAAATTATCAGTCTTCTCATAAGGTGGGGAATCCAACACTATCTCTCTCTGTCAGGTGTCTTGACTAAACCTGACCTGGTGGACAAAGGCACAGAAGAGAACGTGGTTAAAATTGTCCATAATGAAGTCATCCCGCTGAAGAAGGGCTACATGGTGGTCAAATGCAGGGGTCAGAAGGAGATCACAGGGAAGGTTTCACTTTCTGAAGCACTAAAAAATGAGGAAGCCTTCTTCGAAGAGCATGCCCATTTCCAGTAAGTTTGCTCTTTTTGGAAATTATGCAAAGAAGTGTTTGTGGTGTGTTAGGCTGTGTTGCTTATACTCTAACCTTTTGTTTGTACTGTAGGACTCTCTTTGATGAGGGCAAGGCCTCTGTTCCTAAACTGGCAGAAAAACTCACTCTTGAACTGGTGCATCATATTCAGGTGAATACCTATTACTGTTTTACCTTTGTAGGTCACTGGGGAGAGCTTTAACCCACTCCAACTTTGATGTGATTTGTCCATGTGATTTGTAGAAATCTCTGCCACGGCTTGATGAGCAGACACATAAGAAACTGGAACAGACTCAGGAAAACCTAAAAAAATTAAGGACTGGACCCCCATCTGATGCAACTCAGAGACAAAAGTTTCTCAGTGATGTGAGTAGAAGTGTAAGCAAAATGAATAAGAGCTTCTGGAAAACACACGTCCTGTTCATTTAATTGAATCTGTTCTATCTTAGCTTGTGTTAGCATTCGCACAGGATGCTATCAGTCTGACCAAAGGTGAAGAATTAAAATGTGGATACAACTCCAGCATCTTTTTCACACTCAGAAATAAGTTTGAAGCATGGGAGAAAATCATAAAAGACTCTGCATCATCATGTAAGTTAATTAACCACTTTTTCATTCATCAGTTTTTAAGATTCCCTCTGTTGCTTACAAGCTACTACATAAAGTAACTCTAACATTTAAAGTAAAAAAATTACTGTCATTAAAAAAACATATTTTAAATCTTCACTTAACTTTCATTGCACTGCAGTCAAAGAGCACATTCTGAGAGAAGAGTCTCAGTTTGAGTGCACGTACCGTGGAAGAGAACTGCCATTGTTTGTGAGCTACAGTACTTTTGAGTCCATAATCCAGAAGCAGATCAAACAGCTGGAGGAGCCTGCTATCCAGAAACTCAAGGAAGTGTCAGGCATGTTTTTTTTTCTCAAAATACTTGAATCTTACTTTGCAGGTAATCTTTCATTTGGTACATTTTTTTGACTAACTTATTATCGTTTTATTGCTTTTAGAGGTTGTGAGGAAAGAGCTGTTTGAACTGGCACAAAACAGCTTTGTGGGCTTTCCGAACCTCATCAGTACAGCGAAGGTATCGTCTTCTTTATAATGTATTACTGTGCACATATTACTAAACGGTAATGAATATTTATTGACATTTTTTGTGTGATTTAGATGAACATTGAAACCATCAGGAATGAAAGGGAAGAGGAAGCAAAGCCCATTCTGGGGATGCAGTTTAAGATGGAGATGCTTGTTTACACTCAGGACAGCAAATACATCACAGAGATACGAAATGAAATTTCCAACAAAGGCCGTCTGTACTTTGGTGGGAATACCACAGAGGAGATGATGAGACATTTTGAAGCATATTACAATGTAAATGTCACTCAATTGCTTTTTTAATGCTTTTGTTTGTTTGAAGCATGTAATTCATTGTATCCACATGTATCCCATTGAAATAGTTGACTTTAGTTTTTTTTAACATATTAAGAAAAGCAAACACTGAAACCTCGTAGAGAAAAAAATAATACCTAAAACTTACATCTTTTATATTTAATCACACTTTTAGATCCATAAAATAAGATCTATTATTTTATGGTGTGATTAAATATGTCTAGAGTGATCTGAAATATTTTTTGATAATTACATGTAATTTGCAATAAAACCTTAAGGAATTTTTTAATAAGCAAACTAGAAAATGTTTCAAATTCAGTCCTAAACCAGTGAGCTCTTTAGTACATCTTATTTTTGTCTTCTCTGCTTACAGATTGCTGGTCAGCGTCTTGCTGACCAGATCCCCCTGGTGATCCGGTATCAGATGCTGCAGGAGTTTGCCAGCGAGCTGCAGAGTAAGATGCTGGAAGCATTTACGGACAAGGAAAGAAAAGAGTACCTGCTTCAAGAGGATAGTGGCACAAAAAATAAAAGAGAAGATCTTAAGAAGCGCCTTGAGCGTCTCTCACAAGCTCACATTCTGCTGTCTGAATTCAGTAGGAACACAACTTTAACTGAAGTCAACAACTTCAACTCAATGGAAAATTTTCTACCAAATTTTTAACCTGGCAGCACAAAGCACAAGGTCAGACCTCACTGCAATCTTTCCAATTAAAAGTTAAGGGTTTAAAAGGGTTGGGGTTTGCACCTATAATCATTTATAAGAAACACTGAAGAATATTTCTATACGGGCATCAGAGAAAATAGAGACAGTTGCACCAGGAAGTCTTAAATACTAGAAAAGAAAAAAAGAAAAACAACACACATCCAGGTCTAAGGAGTTAAGAAAGAAAAGCATCTGGACCTCTCATCCAAGAAGCTTCTTCAGTTCTACAGTCTAATGGTGTGAAGTCCCAGATTTAAGCCCTGTGGAGACTCCACACCATTTGACCGTAGAACTGAAGAAGCTTCTCGGATGAGAGGTGAAACGTCTTCGAGCAACTTAAAGAAGTCCAGACACTTTTCTCTGGATGACTGAGAACCTTCACAGACAACACACATCCAGAGTTTTCAGATTTCTGCTCAACTAAATCAGAATCTCTGTTTTGGACGGGAATATTTTTACATTATTATGTACTCTGTGTGTTCATGTATTGTGTCATCTATTTTTTTCCTATTCATTTTCAGTTGGAGTGTATGAATAAATAAGTAAATACAGTGAAACAATAAGCTGACGTTTCTGACAGTATTTATCTTTGCTGAGGCTCCACATAACTGAACTGAACAACAGCTGTGTACATACAGATGTCACATTGCATATGGACAAAAGTCAGGCCATGGATTCAAATGAACTCTGTAAACCTCAATAATGTGGTCACGGTATTCTCTGAATGTTCCAAAGACAAATAAACATGAACTAGAAAACGTGTGAATTAGTCCTCATCTTCACATTCCCTCTTGACATCTGATTTCTTTACGACTTTGACCCATTGCGATCGTGGCTCAAGAGTTGGGAGTTCGCCTTGTAATTGGAAGGTTGCCGGTTCGAGCCCCTGCTTGGACAGTCTCGGTCGTTGTGTCCTTGGGCAAGACACTTCACCCGTTGCCTACTGGTGGTGGTCAGAGGGCCCGGTGGCGCCAGTGTCCGGCAGCCTCGCCTCTGTCAGTGCGCCCCAGGGTGGCTGTGGCTACAATGTAGCTTGCCATCACCAGTGTGTGAATGGGTGGATGACTGGATATGTAAAGCGCTTTGGGGTCCTTAGGGACTAGTAAAACGCTATATAAATACAGGCCATTTACCATTCCATCAATGGCTGGTTGAATCCTTAAAATTGTGTATTCATCACCACCCTTAGCAGCAACAAATGCAATCAAGTTTTGCAACAGCTAACAACAACTCTTTTACAGTGTTGTGGAGCACAGTCATACTCCAAACTCCACTATGGCCAAGATCAAAGAGCTGTCAAAGGACACCAGAAACAAAATTGTAGACCTGCACCAGGCTGGGAAGACTGAATCTGCAATAGGTAAGCAGCTTGGTGTGAAGAAATCAACTGTGGGAGCAAATATTAGAAAATGAAAGATATACAAGACCACTGATAATCTCCCTCGATCTGGCGCTCTACACACGATCACGTGGGGTCAAAATGATCACAAAAACATTGAGCAAAAATCCCAGGACCACACGGGGGGACCTAGTGAATGACCTGCAGCGAGCTGGGACCAAAGTAACAAAGGCTACCATCAGTAACACACTACGCCGCCAGGGACTCAAATCCTGCAGTGCCAGACGTGTCCAGGCCCGTCTGAAGTTTACTAGAGAGCATTTGGATGATCCAGAAGACAATTGGGAGAACATGGTCAACCAAAATAGAAGTTTTTGGTAAAAACTCAAGTTTTCCCATAGATAAATCTGCCCAGCAACAGCCCCAAAACATTGTTGCTCTAGAGGAGATCTGCATGGAGGAATGGGCCAAAATACCAGCAACAGTGTGTGAAAACCTTGTGAAGACTTAGAGAAAACGTTTGACCTCTGTCATTGCCAACAAAAGTATTGAGATGAACTTTTGTTACTTATTTACACCATAATTTGCAAATAAATTCTTTAAAAATCAGACAATGTGATTCTCTGGATTTGTTTCTTTGCTCATTTTGTCTCTCATAGTTGAGGTATACCTGTGATGAAAATTACAGGCCTCTTTCATCTTTTTAAGTGGGAGAACTTGCACAATTTGCGGCCGACTAAATAATTGTTTGCCCCACTGTAAGTGTGACCAATATACACGAAAATAGAAACTCAGGAAGGGGAAAAACACTTTTTCAAACCACTGTGATTCCTCATGTTTTAAATTGGATATTAGATCTGTACACGTTACTTTTTTTTTAATTGTGAAGCATGTTGAAAAACAAACTAAGGCAGACTAGCTGTGTTATTTAAAGACTGCTTGAAAATAATCAGCAGTTTGGTGCATGACAAACAAGTGTCCTGTACTGTGATAGATTTACAGTCTTTTGGCCTGGTGCAGAGTGGTTGTGGTTTCATGGTTTGGTTACATTAAGTGTAGCAGAGATGAATTTGAAGTTAAACTGATGATGCTTACATTCATTCACTGAATCCCACCATTTAACTACAGCATAAGCAGTCAGTGTGTAGAGGATGGAAATAGGCTAGGACGACTCATGAAACATCTGCTTACATCTTTTTTAATTCAGCTGTGTACATCTACACAGAGCAGCAGTAGCCCAGATCAGCCGATCACAGCCTATCAAAAATCTACTGGAGTTCTCAATAGAAAGTTTTTGTGAGTTGTGATTCTTTTCCCTACACTCAGCCATTACAGACAATTTTAGGGTTCCCACACATGCTCAATTCAATTTTAACCCTTTCTGGACTCATTTTCCTGTTTAGAGGAAAAGTCAACTTTCTACAATGTAGGCAACAGAAAACAGAGCTTTTTTTTTAATCCTTCTTTTTCTTTGCTCATGTTTTGCTTACCTAATTCAAGCTGAATACCTATATTAGAATGAAAATTTAGACTAAAATTTTGTTTCCCATCTACAAGGTAACTTTGCACAAAAATCACTAGTAGAAACAAAGAGCTGCTTTTTACTTACTTTGAGTACATTTTTGAACCTGTACTTTTTCACTTGAACCAGTACTTCAGCTTTTGCTCAAGTATTTTTAATACTTGTATATGTACTGAACACCTGGTCAGAGGTGTTCTTTTGCCACCTTTGACCAGTCTACTGTGGTGAAAAGAAAGCTGAACAAGGCTATCGATCAATATCTGTCATTGATTTACGTCTTATAGTAATAGGGTGAGGAGCCTCGTCATTTGGAAGGGACTCAGAGCAGAGTTGCAACTCCTACACATCAAAATAGCCTGTTGAATTGGTTCAAGCATATTTGGGTCCGTTTTGGACACCACATAGATGAGGTGCTTTGGGCATGAGGGGACACACAAGTACACACTGGAGAGATTATGTTTTTGGGCTGGCTTGGGAGTGTCTTGACGTCTCTGTTATGACTTTAAATTTAGTGAAAAAATAATATGAATAAAATCAGTGAGTGTACATTTACAAAGAGTGTATTTTTTTAAATGATTAACAACTGTTTTTTTCTGCTTCCTGCTTCAGATTGCTGGTGGCCAGGTTGATGGCTGATGGAACCCCACTGGTGATTTATGCTGCAAGAGTCATCCAGCAATCCTACTGCAGAGTGAGATACTGCAGATGCTTCAGGACAAGGAAAAGTTGGAGTTGTTGCTGATGGAGGATTCTGACACTTGCACCAAGAGGGCTGCTCTGCAGTCGCTTCAAGGTTTAGATGTGGAGGCTTTGCAGTTAGCGGTGATGGGAAGATGTATTATATGTACTATAACATGGAGTCTTTTCATTCACATTCATTAAGATAATAAATCTGAGGCCATCAATCCAAAATGTTACATATCTGTTCTTTGCTTAAACAGGAAATAGACCTAATAATAGACCTATAAGAGCTCATAGGTGCTATATATAGGTTATAATATATAGGTTTATGCTTAGATTATTTCCTTGCAGGTACTTAAACTGAATCACATTTTGTTGAAACTGTTTCAACAAAATGCTAGTGCTAACCACGGCGGCACGGTGGTTAGCACTGTTGCCGCACAGCAAGAAGGTCCTGAGTTCAATTCCACCATCAGGTCTTTCTGTGTGGAGTTTGCATGTTCTCCCCGTGTTTGTGTGGGTTCCCTCCGGGTACTCCGGCTTCCTCCCACCGTCCAAAGACATGCAGCTTGTGGGGATAGGTTAATTGGATAATCCAAATTGCCACTAGTGTGCGAATGGTTGTCTGTCCCTGTGTGTTGGCCCTGCTACAGACTGCCGACCTGTCCAGGGTGTACCCCGCCTCGCGCCCTATCTCGCCCAGCTGGGATAGGCTCCAGCGCCCCCCGCGATCCTGAAAAGGATAAGCGGAAGCAAATGGATGGATGGATGGATGTTTAAACTACACATTATCTAAAGTTTAAATAAAGAGTCTTTTTTTGTCTTAATTTACCAGTCCATCTTAATTGTATCTGTAATATTACTTAATTGAACAATCTGACTTCTTTATTTATTTTTTTTGAAGAATTAAAATGAATAAATAAACTGATCAGCTCATACTAAACTGCTCTATTTTCTTTTGGCTGAGATATAATGTTTATCTGTTCCAACTCCAAACAAAATTAAGTAAATCACTGAGATTCTATTTATATTATTGTATCTGCTTTCATCTCTCATGCACTTGTTAGATACTGGAAACTTTTTGACTATTCAAACACTTGCGCACTTTAGCTCCCCCTTGTGGTTTTACACAAATTTAAAATACAATATTATCAGGACCTTGGTCTTTCAAAAAAGGTTAACTTGGATTTTGGATTCTGTGAAACCATCACTTTGCATTGATTAGACTGTTTATGTGCCTACTATATGAGAAGCTCAAAAGAAAATATCAGTGCCGTATACCTGCAAATCTGTGGTTCGGGGAAATTTAGCAGCTATTATTATATGTTAGTTTGAGCTAAACTCCTGAGAGTGTGTATTCACGTAGTACCAGATACTGATCCTAAAAAATTGTGGTTTTTTAGGTTTGTTTATTTGCCATCCTTAAGTGATGACAGTAGGGGCAAGAAATTATCTGTATTTTTTCTCTACTAAGAAGCACATCTCTGCACTGAAATGTTTTGTCTTTGTCAAATCTGAAGTGGTGTTTGCCCTGCATCAGGCTGGTCAACGCCCCCCCCCCCCCCCCCTCCTCCGCGCGACCCTGATAACGATAAGCAGAAGAGGGTGGATGGAGATGAAATGTCCACTGTGTGTTTAAATCAAGTGTGAAAAAAACAAAAAAACAAAACACGTACATATCATGCGTGCACATTAGTCCTGCTTCGTGTGGACACTGTGATATGCAGTTTCCTGATGTTCCAAATCACATTTCCCACACAGCTGCTGCAAAAACCAAAGATGTTGTCCCTTTTCAGCTTTAGAAAGTACAACCAATGAGTGATGTATTGATTTGAGGCAGTTCAAGTATTTATTTGAAAATCACCACAGCCATTTAACTTTAAATAGTAGCCTTTGTCAGTCAATTATCAATTACCATTTCATTGATCTGTTATAAATAATACAAAAGCTGGATATGTTTTGTGATTTCCCATTTTGACCCCTCAAGCTGAGCATCATGTCTGCTGACATCAGTTATAGTTTCAACACCATGGGCATGGGCTTCCTTGTTTCCCTCTCCAGAGGACTATAATTCAGAAACGGAACATTGTGCCAAAGTAAATACCTCTGAAACTGATTAAGGTATCAAACTCATCAGCAAAGCATTTACTGAAGTTAGAAATCATGAGCTTCACGGTACTTCTCTCATAGATTTACACACACACATACATCGAGAGAAAAACATGCTCAGGATAAGACTTAAGAATAAGTATTTTTCCTCTTCCGTGGACAGGATGCTGGATGACCCAAATCACTGTGGTTTAGCAACAGGAACTTTGCGTTTTGCCCAGCTTAAGGCTATCTCCCGTGATCTTGCAAGAAGTAGGTTAAAGTAACAGGAGAAATGAAAGAAATGAAACCTAACCGAACTCACTTAATTGCTGATTTAGGAAAAAATAATTTAAGTGAAGAATTGTAATGCCGCTAGGATAGGCTCCAAACCCCCTTATGCAAAAACCTGAAAAGGATAAGCGGAAGAGGATGGATGGATGGACTCTATAGTGCACACTGCACAGTCAATTAACCGCGAGTTAAAGAAAGTATCACTTTAAGAAGAAGCTGCCTCCTCTCTGTATGTTTGAATAAACAATGCGACAACAGATGCCAAGAAACGAAACTTATAGCAAACCCTTTTCCGGGTTAAACCAACAATTTTGATAGAGCAGGTTACAGTTCACACTGTCATTTTTACCTTTTCTACAAAATCATTTTTCAGGAGACAAACATTAGCTACCATGAACTCTTTGAACCAGCAGTATGAGGAAAAGGTCCGTCCCTGCATTGACCTCATTGATAAACTCCGCTCTCTTGGTGTAGAGAAGGACCTGGCGCTGCCTGCTATCGCCGTGATAGGGGACCAAAGCTCGGGGAAGAGCTCTGTGTTGGAGGCGCTGTCCGGGGTGGCACTGCCGAGAGGAGTTGGTAAGAAGACACTTATTTCCAGCTCAGCAAACTCACTGTTCATTAGACTCGTGACAGTCCAGTATATAAGTAATCCTTTCATACCTTACTTAAATAATATACCAAGGGCGTAGATTTGGCATGGACGGAAGGGACACGTCCCCACCAATATCCAGCGGTTATTGAATTGTCCCCACCAATAATTTGATCTCTTTGAGTAAAGAAAAACAAAACCGATAGAAAAAAAAAACGATCTGTCAATGTCTCATTCACCCAGCGGTGCAGAAAGAGTTAAATTACGTTCTCTGCTGGAGTCCTGTGGAACATAGGACTGCCATAATGAATTAATTAAATACACCATTAAATAATTAATTAAATGTGTCAATAATGAATTAAAATTGGAATTAATTAATTAAATAAATAGGTATGACACATGTAATTAATTAATTATTGACACATTTAAATAATTATTTATGTATTTCACATTTTTATTAATTATTGACACATTTAATTAATTATTTAATGATATATTTAATTATTTATGTATTTCACATTTTAATTAATTATTGACACATTTCATTAATTATTTAATGATATATTTAATTATTTATGTATTTCACATTTTAATTAATTATTGACACATTTCATTAATTATTTAATGATATATTTATTTATTTCATTTTGGCGCCTGGCTCTCATCTTGAATTAATTTTATCTGTCAGCCTCACCCATCAAACCCAGGGGGCGGGGTTAACGCTGCCCATGCAGCTTCTCTAACATTTCATTGGTTGCCGTGCAAAGTAAGTCAAAACAGGTCGATCCTAGATAATCGATTGCTTGTGTAGACTTGGGGCAGCCAGGTATCCCAGAATGTATTTCAAATCACAGGCAGCAATGGTGGTGCTGTAGTTTTAAAATACCCCGTTTTTCTGTCACCAACTACACTTTTAACAGTGTTTTAGCCGCGAATGTCGCACCGTAATCTTCACATGTCTGGTCAGGTTGTCAACATAGAACATGTTTGCAAAAGTCCTCAGATGTTTTCAGAGATTTCACTAGCTCTGCTAACAGTCAGCATGCAGAGTGCACCCAGGGGGTTACGTTAACCGGTTTGTTTACATATTCCACTCTCCGTGTTCCACATGTTGCATTCACAGATTCTCATTTTCACCGAACGATCGTCTCTTTCCGCCTGGTCTTGTGTCTCTGTGCTTCTGTAACATAAAGAACGAGCTGACATTTTTCTCACGAAACCAGCGATCTGGGGCCTGTTCTTCGTACGTCGCTTACTACATCCAAGATCAAATGACACATCCAAGACCAAACCATCGCGCTAACCGTGAGCTCGCTAATCCGGTTCCCCGAACACACCTGCTGTTGACGATTAGTACAGCTGGACGCAGTAATGTGACATCACTGGGTGTCGTAAAAGGGGCTACGCATCGATAGTAGAAACATTTTTTTTTCTTTTATTAGTAATATAAACATACAAACAAAATGCACCATATATTACAGATTCAGAGAATAAACATTTCTTACATATTAGCAACTTTCATATATAGTGAAAATAAAATATAAAGATGGGGTCACATAAATTAACAGATTATTAACTCACTAAATCAAAATCTTCTACAAAGGAAACAAAAAAAGCAGCCTTTTTCTTTTTAACTAAAGTCAAAGATTTAACCAACAGGTTTAGGTCGTTTTTCCAGTGAGCCAGTGTTGATAGTAGAAACATTGATCGGCAACCCGCTGATTGGTCGGCGAAAATGTCGAAGGGGCGTGCACGGTATTTTCCGGCAGCAGAGCAAGAACTCATGAGTGAGGGATTTCAGGAGTTTCAGAGTTTAATGAAAACGCAAGAGAACACTGCAAAGGCTGCAAAAGCAAGGAGAGAGGGGCTGGCAGAAAGTTGCTGACAAATCAAACTCGTAGGTAATTTAATAATAATAATAATAATAATGGATTGGGTTTATATAGCGCTTTCCAAGGCACCCAAAGCGCTGTACGATACCACTATTCATTCACTCCCACATTCACACACTGGTGGAGGCAGCTACGGTTGTAGCCAGGCTGCCATATCGCGCCATCGGCCCCTCTGGCCAACACCAGTAGGCGGTAGGGTAGATCTATCATATGACACTATATTGTCCAATATCATATGGCATTATATTATATTATAATATGTTATATTATATCCCCTTTCACATTAGAGCCACAACAGGACCCACAAGAACATGGGAACAAGTAAAAGTGGAATACAGGAGTATTCTACAGAATGGTAATATTTATCTCTTAGATTGCTTTTCGTCTCTTGGCAAGGTAATACTGGCCTGTAATACTCTGTTAGTTTGTTCATAACAGCAACCAAGAAAAGGGCAGAGGAAAAAAAGACAGGTGGTGGTCCTGCACCCCCTCGTCAACAAGTTGGTTAAGTAAATAATACCCTCACGGGAATATCGATATCTCTCAATGAGCACACTGTCGCGCTGAGCTAAAGGATCCTGTCTATCCCGCAATATACGCTGAATTCTGAGGACTCTCCTTATCAATCTTGCACCTTCCGCAATGGGTTGGTCGCGTATACGGACAGGACATGGCTGCGACAGGCTTCCCAAATCCACCTTCGCTTTTATAGCCGTGGTCTCTCATCTTGATTACACGAAGTAATTTACAATTACTACTCTGAAATATGAATTACATCTGTAATAATCACATACATGTAATAGAATGTTAATAGTACATTTCCCTTTTTTAGGAAATGACCTGTATGTATCTGTGTGACATCAATAAAAGGATCAAGTGCTGCATTATCTTTAGTTACATTGATGTTATTTATTTATGGTGAAACAGTGGTGGAATATCGCTGTTGCTTTCGTATAAATGAAGCGGACATACCTGCGTGGCCGCGATCTAATCCTGTTTACATAAAATAAACCTGCTCCCGAGCAGGTTTACGCTTACGGCTCTGTTGCTATGACAGCAAGTCCCGGGCCCTGTGCTTCGTACGTCGCTTACTACATCCAAGATCAAATGAAACATCCAAGACCAAATCATCGCGCTAACTCTGAGCTCGCTATTCCGGTTCCCCGAACACACCTGTTGTTGACGATTAGTATAGCTGGATGAAGTAATGTGAGATCACTGGGTGGCCCAACAGGGGCTACGCATCGATAGTAGAAACATTGATCGGCAACCCTTTGATTGGTCGGCGAAAATGTCGAAGGAGCGCGCTCGGTATTTTTCGGCAGCAGAGCAAGAACTCTTGAGTGAGGGATTTCAGGAGTTTCAGAGTTTAATTAAAACACAAGGGAACACTGCAAAGGCTGCAAAAGCAAGGAGAGAGGGCTGGCAGAAAGTTGCTGACAAATCAAACTCGTAAGTAATTCAATAATAACAATAATAATGGAGTGGATTTATATAGCGCTTTTCAAGGCACCCAAAGCGCTTTACAATGCCACTATTCATTCACTCTCACATTCACACACTGGTGGAGGCAGCTACGGTTGTAGCCACAGCTGCCCTGGGGCAGACTGACAGAAGCCAGGCTGCCATATTGCGCCATCGGCCCCTCTGGCCAACACCAGTAGGCGGTAGGGTAGATTTATCATATCACACCATATTATCCAATATTATATTACATTATATTATATTATAATATGTTATATTATATCCCCTTTCACATTAGAGCCACAACAGGACCCACTAGAACATGGGAACAAGTAAAAGTGAAATATAAGAATATTCTACAGAATGGTAATATTTATCACTTATATTGCTTGTCGTCTCTTGGAAAGAGACCCTGGAATACTCTGTTTGTTTGTTCATAACAGCAACCAAGAAAAGGGCAGAGCAAAAAAAAAGACAGGTGGTGGTCCTGCACCCCCTCGTCAACAAGTTGGTTAAGTGAATAATACCCTCACGGGAAAATCGATATCTCTCTATGAGCACACTGTCGCGCTGAGCTAAAGGATCCTGTCTGTCCCGCAATATACGCTGAATTCTGAGGACTCTCCTTATCAATCTTGCACCTTCCGCAATGGGTTGCTCGCGTAAACGGACAGGATATGACTGCGACAGACTTCCCAAATCCACCTTCGCTTTTATAGCCGTGGTCTCTCATCTTGATTACACGAAGTAATTTACAATTACTACTCTGAAATATGAATTACATCTGTAATAATCACATACATGTAATAGAATGTTAATAGTACATTTCCCTTTTTTAGGGAATGACCTGTATGTATCTGTGTGACATCAATAAAAGGATCAAGTGCTGCATTATCTTTAGTTACATTGATGTTATTTATTTATGGTGAAACAGTGGTGGAATATCGCTGTTGCTTTCGTATGAATGACGCGGACATACCTGCGTGGCCGCGATCTAATCCTGTTTACATAAAGTAAACCTGCTCCCCAGCAGGTTTACGCTTACGGCTCTGTTGCTATGACAGCAAGTCCCGGATGGGCTTCGGGGAACCGAACGATCCAGGATCACGCAAAATCGTCAACAATCTAATCCAGCTAACTTACTTAGCGAGGTACGAAGAACAGGCCACAGCTCAACAGACCCTCAGTTTACCTGCATGCATCCTCCTCCTCACCTGTCAGCTGTTTAACACCTGCTGCTAATTCAAGAAACACGCCTACGTTACCTGGTGATAGTCACAGTTTAACTGGGCAGCCGGTACTCGATATAAAGCAATGTCAGCGCATTTTTCTGCACAAGATAAGGAAATATAGTATTTTTCCCGAGCGCAGAGCTGCTGGAGCTTGTTTCCTTACAGAGCACTTTATAGGCGAACAGCTTCATCAGCGGCTGATGTCCAATCACTGGCACACAGCTTTGAAACCTCACCTGAGTTTTAGCTCTCAGTGGTTAAACGCTGGACTTCATTCACTCAGGTTCTGTCTGTCGGGTCACGTTTACTTCGCTGTTTTATTTACAACTGAGCAAATCGGTTTGGCTGAGGTTAAAGTTACGTTTCATAACTGCATAGTTTTACAGACCTTTAATGGTTCACTGGCACATGTGTTAGACTGAACTATTCGCTTTTCTTTATCTGGTGTGTTTTGGATTTAACAGTGAATTCTGAGATTAAACTGACTTTTAAAATGTTTTATACAAAGAGGAAAGAGAAGGCGCATTTCCACCGAGAGAAGCAGAGTTTGCAACAGCATGTTCATCATGAAGTCTGCAACCTGGACAGAAATATTATATCATCTATTTTTTAATAGTTATTCAACTGTATTCTAAGCACCAGCTATCTGTTAGAATTTTTAGAGTTTACTTAACTAAAAATAAATGAGGTTAACATATAATTTGTGTGATTTTTTTTCTCTCTCTCTCTTTTCTTTTTTCTTTTCTTTTTTTTTTGTGCTTTTTCGGTCATGTTATGTTTAACTGTCAAAGTTTTGTTACAAACTATGAAACACATCGTGCAGACTTCTGGATGTTAGAAGAAAACTAATACTGCTCATGAATGAGACTAAAGGCAGCAAAGTGTCCTTTAAAACTAAACATGTTAGTAGGACCTCCCTATTTATATCATAGTTTATGATATAGCACGTGCATTTCAGTAATAGCCTACTGATTTCAGTGTAGTGGTGTCACACAACAGTCACACAGCTCACATGGTCATTATCTGTGATACTCCTTAACTATAATTTATCTAAGTTAACTTCAGTTAACCATTCAGACGGTTCTTTTGCAATGAAAAAGCTGTGTACCGGGGCCTGCGCTTTGTCGGTGGTAATAACAGCTTGCGAGGCGAGCGGGTCTATCCCAGGCTTTGCCGTGAGACTGGGCATCGAAGCACTTTTGCAAAGAGGCTGTATCTTGACAAACCGACCAGACATATGAAGATTAAACCACTACATTCTCGGCTAAAAAAATATTAAAACTGTATTTGGTGACACACAAACAGGGTTTTTCAAAGTTCAGTTCTGTTAGTTTCCACATGCCGGTTGTTGTGTGCTAAAAACAATGGCCACCAGGCCAAAGCAATGGTTTTGACTCGATCAGCGTTAACCCCGCCCCCTGGGTTTGATGGGTGAGGCTGACAGATAAAATTAATTCAAGATGAGAGCCAGGCGCCAGGACTGCCAAAGTGAAATAAATAAATATATCATTAAATAATTAATGAAATGTGTCAATAATTAATTAAAATGTGAAATACATAAATAATTAATTAAATGTGTCAATAATTAATTAATTACATGTGTCATTACTATTTATTTAATTAATTAATTCCAATTTTAATTAATTATTGCCACATTTAATTAATTATTTAATGGTGTATTTAATTAATTCATTATGCGAGGAGGAGAGGAGGATGGCAGCAAAAATAACCTGGATATAAGAAAGTATTTTTCAAAGAAACCTGTAAGTCACTTAAAGTCAAGTTCACTCATAAAATCTGTCCATCATAATAACGTTACAGGCTATGCAAGGCAATACATGCCAACCCTCCCGTTTTTTCTCGGACAATCCCGAATTTCAGTGCCCCTCTTATTACTCTTTCTGGGTTGCAAAATAAACTTTTAAAAAAATTTCAGGCGAGAATGTAGCTGTGAAAACTTCAAATATCTGAACCGGGGAGAACAGTAAACTCCCAGCACATCGTTTTAGGCTTTGGCCCACATCAGTCTAAAATTGTATGTAACCATGAATAACGTGTTGCCATGTCCACCAGGAGAGACTGGACCGTATAGATGTAAAACAAATATGCCGGCAGTTTATCTCAGTTAACGAGAGGAGCAGGCCTGTGTTTGGCTCCTTCACATACTGGACATTAAGTTATTGTGTGGGACACCAGTAGTCCATGTCTGTTGCTGTAACAGTAGTTCATGTTTAGAGTAAAACATCCCAGCTCACTGATTTGATCGGGGCAATAGTGCCTAAAATGTTGCATAATTTTGCTGAGAGATCTGTTACTTTGTGGTAATCTTAGATGAGTAGTTTTATGGACAAAACCCACCAGGTCATTCAGTGTTCCCTTAGTACTAATGTATAAGAGATGTTGGTGTACTATAACTGAAGTAATGTTGTTAAGTCCTTAAAGTCATATTATTTTATTGTCATGACTGTATTTTAAGCTATTTTTATTTTTGTATGATATCTGATTTATATGAAATATGGCTGAAGTAAACTAAAGCCTAAAATACTTAGTCAGTCATTTGTTTAATAGTAACTTAACATTATATAATTCACATATAAAACTATAAATTGTAATTTTAAATGGTTTAAAAGCATGTAGAATAGCATAGGCAAGTATATTTCTCCTTTTTTTTAATCAAGAAGCAAAGACGAAAAGGAAAAAAAAAGAAACAGGGCAGGGTTCGGTGGCTGAATCATCCGTCCCCACCAATGCCAAAACCAAATCTACGCCCTTGTAATATACACTACTGGTCAAATGTTTTAGAACACCCTAATTTTTCCAGTTATTTTTTGCAATACAAGTCGTTCAAGTCCGATGAATAGCTTGGCACAAAGGTTAGAAAGGCCAGAGGTTAAAAAAGTTAATGTTTCCCAAAAATGAAAAAGAAAAAAAGTACATTTCAGAATTATATGTTACTCTGCCGAAATGGTGGGCCAACTCATCTCCCGTGCAACATATTTATTGGCCTTACCAAAAGAAAGTGTCTTTGAGTATAAAATAAAATGGGGGGCGGCTATTTTCATGTCTTTAACATTGTGCCACATATACAAAAAGGCCTTTTTCAGGGAACACAAAATGGGTTAACAATTTAAAGATGTTCTGCAGCAATGGAAGTCGATCAAGCCTTGAAAGCTGGTGCTACTAATTCCTACAGGTGTTCCATCTTTTCTGGATTACTTACAATCCCCTCTGTCTGCATAAGGGCAGTGTTGGAACACACTGTGGTACCATACTGTTATAGCCCGTCTCGGGGTGGCCAGACCATAAGGGTGATCCATCCCCGTCTGACCCCAAGCAGCACATCACACAATTAGTACAGTTTGATGGTGATTTATTTACAATGAGTGGATTTAAAACAAAGGAAAGGAGCGGACTATAACTTTGGGGTGGACCTAACGAAAAAACAACAAACAAAAGGAGCCTATCTCAAGGATATATCAAACTTGCCTACTCAAAAGAATTAAACCAAACGACAGGAACTTACCTCCCCAACTAACAAAAACATGAGAAAACTGTAATCAAAGAAAAGGGCAGTCCACCCCTACATGCCCCTGTGTAAAACAAACATCACTAGACAGGTAACATAAAGTCTGCCAGTTAGGATGGGCCGAGGATGAAAGGCTCGCCGTCCATGGCGGTGTCATCAAATACGTTGTCTCCCGGTAGTTAGCCAATCCGCAGGAACTGTCCCCTGGATCCACCAATGACGAGAAGGCACCTACACACTTAAATTTGCATATGAGAAACAACATTACGACAGCAGTCGTTAACACATACCCTCGTGAGCATCAGTTGAACAGTATTGTACTGCAGAGAGTTTATTGTTACAAAAAAAGGTAATTAATAATGGAAGAGAGACAGGCCATCAGTTAAAAATGCACAGAGAAATTGCAAAGAAAGTCAAGGCGTCAGTGACTAGAGTTACCTTCACCATCAAAAGGCACTCAGAAACTGAAAGGATGAGGTCTGGCTCACCCAGCGCACAACTGAATCAGAGGATTTTGGTTTAGCTGTTATATCTGCCAAAGGTGGCGAGTCAAAAGTTTAGAATACGTTTTAGTCTATAAATTGATTCCATTATTTCTTTTTTTTTTAACTGAAGTTGCTTATTTGTAAGATGCTTTCATTTCAGGGTGCAATGAGACATTAAACTGCATCATTTTCAATAAAAACTGGAAAAATTGGGGTGTTCTAAAACTTTTGACCGGTAGTGTATATACATTTGAAATCCCTTACCTTTGTTTAATTGGCGTTATTTCTCTGTTCAAATTCAACTTGTAACAACTTGTTCAAATCAAATCCTTACAGTACTACCTGACCACTGGTCTTATCCTGGCATGGGCTCTGACGTGGTTCTATAGAAGTGCGTTTGAATATATTTGGATAAGCCGAGACAAATGTCGGGCTGGCTGGATAAATTTCAGTTTCTGTTTCTGTTTTCTTAGTTTCTGTTTTCATTCTTGTTGCTTTGAGTCTTGGTCTATTTGAGTTTCTGTTTCTGGGACCTTCACTGTTTCCCTCTCTGTCTTGTTTCATTTTGGTTCCTTTGCCCTCCCTTGTTTCCTTTTCTTTCTCATCTTGTTTATTGAATAATTTCCTCTGTTTATTTTCCAGTTACAGTGTATCTGCAAAGTATTCACAGCACTTCACTTGTTCCACATTTTTGTCATGTTCACTCTTATTCACCTTAGTCTGCACACAACACCCCATAATAACAAAGAAAGAAAAGTTTGCTTGAGATTCAATTTCTACAGACCTCCAAACATGGCCTTCAGATTAGCTCAAGAACAGAAAGTGAAAGTTTCATGGAATGGGTTTAGCTGGCTGAGCAGCTACATGCAAACCTCACATCATCAAGCATAATGTAAAGAGTCAGATGCATGGGTATAAACCACTGGACTCTGGAGTAGTGGAGACGTGTTCTCTTCAGGAAGAATGGTCAAAAATCCCCGTAAATCCAATCTTAAACCTTGTGGAAAGCCTTCCCAGAAGAGTTGAAGCAGCAAAGGGTGGGCCAACATCATGTTTAACCCTATGGATTAAGAATTAGATATTCCTGCAGACACATAAGAAAATGTGTTTGGCAATATAGTATAATGACTGCTTTTTTATGATCTTATCAAATACTCTGGGTATTCACTCAAATCTTTTCCTCTCTGTCTCACCATTCACTCATAAAAAACACAGGTATTGTGACAAGATGTCCACTAGAACTGAAGATGACAAGAAAGAAGAAAGGAGAGGCGTGGTATGGAAAGATAAGCTACCGTGACTATAATGAAGAGCTAAAAAAGCCTTCACTTGTGGAGAAAAAGATTCGGGAAGGTACAGCGTGAAGTATTCTTAAATGTCACTGTTATTGATGGAGGCAGAAGATAGGCCAGCTAAACTTATTGTTCAGGTGTGACTCAAACCAAATCCTCTTTTCAGCACAAGATAAACTGGTGGGGAATGGGACTGGGATCAGCAATGACCTCATCAGTCTGGAGATTGCTTCCCCTGATGTCCCAGATCTGACACTCATCGACCTGCCTGGCATCACCAGAGTGGCTGTCAGTGGACAATCAGAGGACATTGGTGAACAGGTAGCATTTGGTGGTAGAATGCATCAAGTCAGATTAAAATACAGCTCAATTCATCCCTGTCACATGTTTGCTGTTTTACTTTTGATTTTTAGAAAAGCAAGAAAGACCCCATCATAAATATATGCATGATTGCTATCAGTACAGCCCACAGAACACTATCCAAACCACAGCTCAATAATATAATCATATGATATATTTCTCTTGTGAAAAAATGAAAAGTATGGCTGTGATCTTTTATGGGTATTACATTCATTCACAACTTGATTTGAACAATCCTAATTTGGGCACGATTAGTTTGTATAACTTTTTGCAACTATATTTTTCCATTTCATAGCTTAATATTTGTTACGTTACAAGCTAATACTTTCAGATAAAACGACTGATCCAGAATAACATCAGAAAACAAGAAACCATCAGCTTGGTGGTTGTTCCATGCAACGTGGATATTGCAACCACAGAGGCTTTGAGGATGGCACAGCAGGTGGATCCTGAAGGAGAGAGGACTTTGGGTAACTAGAACTGATTTTAAAAAGTGCCACCTGGCTTATAAGCAAATGTCTCTCTTAGGTCATTTATTCTCTATCCACTGAATAAATATAGTTGCTATGTATGCTTACTGCATACATTTATCATGTTGGTTCTGTTTTCACTGGTGAGGAAACTGTTGAATCTCATTTAATCTTTTTATTAGTTTGTCACAATGTGAGCAATATTTAATGGCTGGCACCAAGCTCTGACTGGAGCTCATTAATGATTATTATCATCATCATTATCCAGCTGCTTTTCTCATAAGGTGGGGAATCCAACACTATATCTCTCTGTCAGGTATCTTGACCAAACCTGACCTGGTGGACAAAGGCACAGAAGAGAACGTGGTTAAAATTGTCCATAATGAAGTCATCCCGCTGAAGAAGGGCTACATGGTGGTCAAATGCAGGGGTCAGAAGGAGATCACAGAGAAGGTTTCACTTTCTGAAGCACTAAAAAATGAGGAAGCCTTCTTCGAAGAGCATGCCCATTTCCAGTAAGTTTGCTCTTTTTGGAAATTATGCAAAGAAGTGTTTGTGGTGTGTTAGGCTGTGTTGCTTATACTCTAACCTTTTGTTTGTGCTGTAGGACTCTCTTTGATGAGGGTCAGGCCACTGTTCCTAAACTGGCAGAAAAACTCACTCTTGAACTGGTGCATCATATTCAGGTAAGTACTTATTACTGTTTTACCTTTGTAGGTCACTGGGGAGAGCTTTAACCCACTCCAGCTTTGATGTGATTTGTCCATGTGATTTGTAGAAATCTCTGCCACGGCTTGATGAGCAGATACAAAAGAAACTTAAACAAACTCGGGCAAACCTGGACAAATTAAGCAATGGACCCCCATCTGATGCAATTGAAAGACTTGGTTTCCTCATTGATGTAAGTTCACCAGTTTTTTTAGGAGACAAAAAATTGCCAGCTGCAGGTTTTGCACCTCCTAAACAAAAGTGTAAGAAAAATGAATATGAGCTTCTGGAAACAACATTTCCTGTTCTTTGAAACCGTTCCTTCTTAGAGAGTGTCAGCATTCACACAGGATGCTATCAGTCTCACCAAAGGTGAAGAATTAAAATGTGGATACAAGTCCAGCATCTTTTCCTTACTGAGAGGTCAGTTTGCAGTATGGAGGGAAGCCATAGAGACCTCTGGAACAAATTGTAAGTGAATTTAAAACTTGTTAATTAGTTACCTCTAATATACCTACTGTTAAAAGATGAAATTATTAATTATTAATACTATTTTCCCACCACAACTACAACCATATTATAGTCAACTGGAATATTCAGAGAGAGGTTTCTCAATATGAACGAAAGTACCGTGGAAGAGAGCTCCCAGGGTTTATCAACTACAAGACGTTTGAGGCCATGATCCAGGAGCAGATCAAACAGCTGGAGGAGCCTGCTGTCCAGAAACTCAAAGATGTGTCAGGCATGTTTTTTATGATACCGCAATCATTGAAAGTGATCACAGAACATGTTACTTTGCAGGTATTCTTTCATTTTCTAATTTTTTATATAATTTTCTCTTTTTAGAGCTTGTGAAGAAGGAGCTCTTTGAGTTGGCACAGAGCAGCCTGGTTGGCTTTCCTAACCTCATCAGAACAGCAATGGTAACATCTCCTTTGCTGCTTGTTGTATATTTATTAATAAACACTGATAAATATGTACTGACATCTTCTGTGTGATTTAGCTGAAGATTGAAGACATCAGAACTAAACGGGAAGCTGAAGCAGAGGCCATACTGAGGATGCAGTTTCAGATGGAGCTGATCGTTTACACTCAGGACACAACATACAGCCAGATGTTAGCAAAGAGGAAGAGGGAAGACAAAGAGGAGGCTGTAAATTCCCTGGTGAACAATAATAGCAGTGGGGCCACCCTGAAAGAGATGCTGAAACACCTTAAATCCTATTACCAAGTAAATGTTACTGAAACTCTGTTTTTTATGTTTGCATTTAAAAACATGATATAGTACATAAACTCTTGCCATGTCAAAAGATACATCCCACTGAAGTTTTCAATATAAGAGAAAAAGTAGACTCTTTGAAACAGTGACTACAGATAAGCAACAACAAAAAGAAAAGAAGAAAACTAAAACTAAAGCTGAAATTTAGAATGTATACAGTTAAATGAAATGAACACCTGTTATATTTATGACACAGTCACATAAAGCAACAAACAGGAAATTTGGGTTAGAGCCTGAATTTGCTCACTGCCCCAACAAACTCAGCTTGATGGGACAAAAATGGGCCACAAAGTAGAAACAAATCCAGTTTATCTGCCCATAGACATCAGTACAGAAGCAAATCTTTTACTTAGAGATGTTTGGCCTCAGTAACAGTAACAATGTTAGTTTGTTTTTGCCTAATAATTTATTAATACAGAATAAATGTTTTAATGTCTTCTCAAAGCCAGGTCCAAATTCAGGTCTGACAGTATTAGAGACACCAACTATATTTTTGTGATGGCGGCACATGAAGGATTTAGCTTTTTAGCGCATCCCTATTATCTGCTGGGAGGGTGGTTTTAGTCTTTGTTTTATTTTGTTTTAAGAATATTACTCAACTTTATTAAGTCTTAGTCTGGTATGACTTTTTTTCTGTTTTTCTTTAGATGTGAACACAATGTAACCAACTAAGTTGGTTACAAAATATCGAGATGTTCTATGATTTTGTTCACAGCTAATAATTTAATACAAAATAACAACCATGTTCAAATTCTGACATATTACAGACAGTAACAAACAAAAGCTTTTTACGTCCTTATTTCTGTCTTCTCCGCTCACAGATTGCTGGTCAGCGTCTTGCTGACCAGATCCCCCTGGTGATCCGCTATCAGATGCTGCAGCAGTTTGCCAACCAGCTGCAGAGGGAGATGCTGCAGATGCTTCAGGATAAGGAGAGAAAAGAGTCCCTGCTTCAAGAGGACATTGGCACAAAAATTCAAAGGGAACAACTTCAGAACGGCCTTAAACGCCTCTCAAACGGCCGCCTTTTGTTGACTGAGTTTAGTATGAACACATTCAACTTCAGCTCAGCACAAGGGCAAAGCTTAAAACCAGATTTCTAACCTGACAAACAAAATGATGGACGTCACTTCATAGAATCATAGAAATATTTCCCCAGCATTCGCTTTGCAATACATTTTGAGTGCCTTTATTATAGATTGTAATTGTTTTAGTGTGTGTGTAGATATATATAATATATATATATATATATATATATATATATATATAATATATATAATATATATATATATATAATATAACATCTTAAAGGGTCATACGCATGTATGTTGCTGTTGCAGAAGTATATTTTTTGTTTATTAAAAATGTTTTGAGTGTTAGAAATAAAAATCACTGGTAATGGTATGCACTCCATGTGCTATTTTGTTATATTGTGTGTTACAGTTTGTGTATACATTAACGGGGGAAATGAATAACTAAAATAAAGTGAGACATATACTAAAAGGCTGAATTTTTTGAAAGTGACATTTTTTTCTGCAAAAATATGATCAGAATGTATTAAAAGAACATTTCTCAACAACGGATTCATCTTCAAACTGGTACAGCCCCAAAATAAATTAGATTAGTTATACCACTGTACAAAATATGGAAACAGATACCAATTCACAATGACAGGCTTGGTATTATTTGCCCTCCACCCTCTAATCTTTGTGCCATCCTTAAAGTTTTTTGGTCATATAAATGAAACTGTTGCCAGAAATTATGGGGAGGATAAAGTTGTTCTGAGCCCCCTTTTTAAAACTATTTTTCTACTCATTAAAACATCAACATGAACTACATAATGTTAATAAAATATGCAGCGAAAGCTAGATAGAAAACAATACCTTAAATCCTGACAAGTGGACTGACCCTCAAATGCCTCAGAGTGGTATATTCCACTGCCTACAGTTCTCTTAATCCTTTACTTTGCAAAGGTGAACTGAAAACCAAGCATGTGTTGGACATTATCCTTAACTTCTACTCAAAAAGAACAAATTGTGTTTACAGCTGTAATCAGTCTGCAGTCTTTGTTACTTTCAATACCTTGAAAACTGAATCTTGTCCTTCAATACAGTTGCCATACAAAAAACAAGAGACCAACATTTCCTAACGCATGTTTATGTTCATGGTTCCAGGATTTCACACCTGCAGGTCACCCGGCATGTGACCACTAGGTCTCCAGAAAGTCTTCTGCCTTTTTGTTTTCTGCAGCGTAAACTGTTGGCTAACGTTCATCATCACTCAGTTTGACACGCCTTATTAAATGCGTGCTCCGTCACTGAAACGACGGGACGGGCCAGTCTCTCTCTCATCATTTTTACACAGGCACCTGTAACGTACACGAAACTGAGGGAAAACGAAACTTACAGCCAGGCTGACGATTCGAAACTTCTCCGGTTCAGTCCGTCTTCTTCCGACACAACAGCTCACAAGCCACAGCGACTTTGTCACTTTAATTTTAGCTGCATTCATTTGTTCTTTCGAAGAGAAAAGCAATCACCATCATGAGCACTCTGAACCAGCAGTATGAGGAGAAAGTCCGACCCTGCATCGACCTCATTGACTCTCTCCGCTCTCTCGGTGTAGAGAAGGACCTGGCGCTGCCTGCTATCGCCGTGATTGGAGACCAAAGCTCTGGGAAGAGCTCTGTGTTGGAGGCGCTGTCCGGGGTGGCACTGCCGAGAGGCAGCGGTGAGTAAGAAAGAAGCAAATAAGGAATAATTATAAAGGTTCAAATGAAGAAATAAAGAATAATAAGGGATTCTGACGCAGCATTCACAGATTTTTTTAACCACGTCAAAAGACACACCGAGCTGATACATCATACTCCAGTGTAGACTGGGAATAATCAGGGAAATGAATAATCCTGGCTTTTAAAACGTTCACTCTGTTGTGCCTTCACTCAAGGTTCCAATATAGTTGAAACAAACTAGGTTTTGCAATACCATCATGCAATGTGTTAGAGGTGGAAATAAAGAGCCACACTACAGCAATGGCCTCATTTACATTTGGAAACATTTATAATTGCTTCTCTTCCCTATTCATACTGTTACCAAATATTAAGATGTGCTGTTGACAGAGTATCAAATAACTCTTGTGCTGTCTGACACAGACTACTGTTTTTCATAATTTCATCAGATTATCTTTAATTTTTTCCCTTTTTTCTTATTCACATTTCATTAATCTAGGCATTGTAACAAGATGCCCTCTTGAACTCAAGATGAAGAGAAAGAAAGAAGGAGAAGAATGGACTGGAAGGATAAGTTACCAGGGCCACGAGGAGGAAATAGAAGATCCTACAACTGTGGATAAAAAGATTGAAGAAGGTACAATATACAAACACATAATTACTAAATCTGGTTGACTGAGCTACCGGATCTTTAAGGTTTCACTGATCAGTCCTGCAATCATTAGTTGTATCATGTTATGTTTGTCTGTTTGTACCTTCAGCTCAAAATGAAATGGCTGGGGTCGGAGTGGGGATCAGCAATGAGCTCATCAGTCTGGAGATCGCTTCCCCTGAGGTCCCGGACCTGACCCTCATCGACCTGCCCGGCATTGCCAGGGTGGCTGTAAAAGGACAGCCAGAGAACATCGGCGATCAGGTATCATAGTTGAGGGTCCCTCTGAAAAACTTCATAGGGACTTCTTTGGTTTTCATAGCACCTTGGGCAAATAACAGGTAAATAAGGCAGATGTGGTTTGCTCCATAAGTCTCTGGACGGTGACATTTTTGTAGTTTTGTCTCTGCACACTAACTACAATGCATAGTAAGTCAAGCATTCAAGTGCAGACTTCATTCAGTTTTAATTCAAGGAGTAAATAAAAGTATTGTTTAATAATTACAATCCCTCATTTTCAACAGTTCAAAAATAACTGGACAAACTAACGTCATTTTAAATATAAGGATTATTTTAATGCAAAGGTGAAAATCTTTTGCAGTCAACGACTGCTTGAATTCTAAAAGTTTGTGTGATTTTAGGTTTAGATGGGTGTTTTCACTTTAAGAATAGGAAGTACCGTAGAAAGAACTACATGCATGGTGTGAATTTATACTTTCAGATAAAAAGACTGATCCAGAAGTTTATCACAAAACAAGAAACCATCAGCTTGGTGGTTGTTCCGTGTAATGTGGACATTGCAACCACAGAGGCTTTGAAAATGGCGCAGCAGGTGGATCCTGAAGGAGAGAGGACTTTGGGTAAAAGGACCCCTTATAGTGTTTCATAAAGCTATAAAACTTCATTCCACAATCATACTGGCTTCTTTTTTGAACATATTTGCAAATTCCAACTCAGTCTTTTAGATGTGACAGGTCTAAGTTCACTTTAAAGTTGTCTTCTCTCTCTCTTTATCTCCCTCTCTCACTCAGGTATCTTGACTAAGCCTGACCTGGTGGACAAAGGCACAGAAGAGAACGTGCTTGAAATTGTCCATAATGAAGTCATCCACCTGAATAAGGGCTACATGATTGTCAGGTGCAGGGGTCAGAAGGAGATCACAGAGAAAGTGTCTCTGACTGAAGCCCTAGAAAAAGAGGAGATGTTCTTCAAAGATCATCCCTATTTCCAGTAAGTTTTTTTGTTTTGTTTTGTTCTTTTTTTGTTGTAGGTTTGTTTGGGTGCGAATCATCTAGTAAAGTACTGAGAACCTGTTTTATTCTTGCTCCAGCACTCTTTACAGTGAAGGCCACGCCACTGTTCCTAAACTAGCTGAAAAACTCACCCTTGAGCTGGTGAATCACATTGAGGTGATTTTTTTTCTGATTTTGCGTTCTTATAACAAACGTCCTGTACAACCAAGTGATTAGCTGTAAGGTGTGTGACCCTGCCGTTTGATTTACAGAGATCTCTGCCAAGACTGGAAGAGCAGATAGAGGATAAACTTGCTCAGACTCAGGCAGAGCTGGACAGATATGGTAATGGACCTCCTTCTGATATGGCTGAGAGACTCATCTTCCTCATCGATGTGAGCTTCCTTACCACCCATAACATTTATGTGACTACGTTCATTTCCTTGCATTTCTGCTTAACAAACATCAAATACCTCTAACACGTGTGTGCTGCAGAAAGTGACCGCATTCACTCACGATGCCATCAACCTGACTTCAGGAGAGGAGCTCAACTGTGGAGAGAACTTGAATGTTTTTTCTACTCTCAGGCAAGAGTTTGGGAAGTGGAATGCCCACCTGGACCGCTCTGGACAAAACTGTGAGTCTTTTTATTTTTACTGAGCTGGTGTATAGCAGTCCATTTTCACATCTCTGATGTATACCATTCGTGTTGCAGTTAACAGGAAAATTGAAAAAGAGGTGGAGGTATATGAAGACAAGTACCGTGGAAGAGAACTACCAGGCTTTATCAACTACAAGACCTTTGAGGTCATGGTGAAGGAGCAGATCAAACAGCTGGAAGAACCAGCTGTCAAGAAACTCAAGGACATAGCAGGTGATGTTACAGTCTAGGCAGTACATATTGGATAATTACTCACTTTTTGTCCTAGTTTTGTGATTTTCTGAGTAGATGCTACATTGAATACCCATCCAGTGAGTTTTGATGCATTTGGCTAAATTTGAGCACACAGAATGCTTTTACATACCTCTGAATTTAGCCTGCTGCTTCAGACAGATATGAGATGGTCATTAAAGAGCAGCGTGTCAAATTCGCAGTATACAGGTTCAGGCAAAAGTAGAGGCACTGCTGTGTTTTAACGGATTAGGTGGTGAACTTGAGACATTTCTATATAGAATGACTTTTGTTTCATAGCTTAATAAAACTTTGTTCCATAGATCTAATGGCTTATTTCCACGTGTTTTTACAAAATGTAGATGTTTGCCAGATTTGGAATAAGCGGTCGTGTATGCCTTCAATCTGAAAAGTGATCTCCACGGTTATAAAAACATTTTTCTTCACTGTTCAATGTTTTTAGTGCTGTCTATGTTTAACACTTACACTTACTACATTTTCTTGGTTTTGGCAAAGCAACTGACTTTGATATCTTGCACTTTTGCTTGTTGGACCTCTTTTTCTTTTTAATAATCCTCTCTCTAAAACTGAGGTTTGGCTGAAACTGAAACTATTGAAGTAGCCTGGATTACACAATAGATTTACCCAGAAATATGCTGCACCCATGATGCGATCACTTCAAGTTCTGTGGTTTTATTGTTTATATCTGTTTTCTCTAGATGCTATTAAAAGGGTGTTCCTACAGCTGGCCCAGAGAAGCTTCACTGGATTTCCTAACCTAATAAAAACAGCCAAGGTAGCAATCGTCTGAGTTTGCCTCTGTTTTACTGTTTAATCGTTATCAGCATTATGTCAAAGTATCATTTTTGTCATTTTAAGAAATGTCAGACTGACTGAAAGTCTTTTTCCAGGCAAAGATCGAAGCCATTAAGCAGGATAAAGAGGCCACTGCTGAATCAATGCTAAGAACTCAGTTCAAGATGGAGCTGCTGGTGTACTCCCAGGACAGGACATACAGCAACAGCTTGAGTGAAAGCAAGCAAGAAGATGATGAGGAGGAGGAACACAATCACAGAGGCAAGCTGCGGATACATGTGTACACCAAGGATAACCATGCTACACTTCAGGAACTGATGCTACACCTTAAATCATATTACAAAGTAAGTTTACTTTATGTTTAGTGGAAAAATATATGGACAAAATCAGTGAGTGTTTACACAGAGGCTATTTTTGGAATTATTCATAACTGTCTTTTCTACTTCCTCTTTCAGATTGCTGGGCAGCGTCTGGCTGATCAAATCCCACTGGTGATCCGCTACCACATGCTGCAAGAGGCTGCCATCCAGCTGCAGAGGGAGATGCTGCAGATGCTTCAAGACAAGGAAAAGTTGGAGTTCTTGCTGAAGGAGGATTCTGACATTGGCACCAAGAGGGCTGCTCTGCAGAATCGCGTCACACGCCTCATGAAGGCCCGTGCATACCTGGTCGAGTTCTAGATGTGAATGCTCTGCAGTCAGTGGTGCCAGGTGATGGGAGACCGTTTATATGTACACATGTAGTGTAACATGTAGCACTCCATCCTAAATTATGTCTTTTAGGGCTTAAGGGCTCTGTAAACTCTCTGGTTTACTAGTGTGAGTAAATTCTACTAAAGTGCTTTTTGTTCTTGTTTAAATGATTTTGACATCACATCACATAACTTTGTTTAAATAAAGAGGGTTTTTTTCTAACTTGACCTTTCTGATTATATTTTAAGTGTCAGATACTTAATGACGCGTTCTAATTTCTGAGAATTCTATTCATTAAAAAACCATAACAAATCAAACTGAACTGCTTCGGTTTGGCTGAGATGTTGAATTCATCAGTTTTAACTCAAAACCTGAGTAAATAACTGGGGTGGCTGTGACTCAGGAGGCAGAGCAGGTAAGTTGCTTAAAAGTGCTTTGATTGTTCAGTAGAAAAACGAGATAAGAACCAGTCCATTACCTTTACACTTTGTAACTACTTAAATTACTTTAGCTCCCTCTTGTGGTTTCCCACAGTAAATTAAAAACAGCAAAACAAATAGTTATATTATAATTTTCGGATTATAATATTATTATTATTTAAGTTGAAGTAATCAGTTCTGTTTTACATAAATATACATCAACAATGTTAATATGAATCTAAAATTTGGTGAATAAATTAAACAAAGCAGCTGTGGACAAGTCAGCTTTATTCAAAATACATTTTAAAAAAGTATCAGAGACAACAAAATCAATTAAAATCAAGTTGTTTTAAATTCAGGATCTCCACATATTCACTCTCCGTTCTCTGCAGGGCTCTCCTGACTGTTGTCGTCATTGTCTGATTTCTCATCGTCTAGAAAACAGAAAGTTGATCAGCGAGGTGAGGTGACACCAAATGTGCTAAGATGCACACTTTAACAGCTACTTAAAACAAAAAGCACTCACTCTCAAGGGTCTGCTGAAGCTCCTGTATGGTACTGAGCAGCACATGGAACTGCTTCTTCCGCAACTCCAACTGAGTGGAACAAAAGCAAGATTTTAACAAGTAGGAATTTTTACTGCTAACTAAAAAAATATTCAAAGTTAAAACTAAAGCGTTTAAGAGATATTTTGGTTTTACCTTGGCATCCACATTCTCCTTAATGTGAGACAGCTGTTGGAGTTCTTTATCAAGCGCCTCAAGCTGCCTGCAAAGAACAAAGTAAAACTGAGCTCATAGCCAGATCATCACAAAAGCTGAAAGCACATACAGTTGTGGTCAAACGTTTGGAAAGAACATAATATCATGGCTCTCGAGTTTCCCGTTATTTCTACAACTCTGATTTTTCTCTGATAGAGTAATTGGATCAGATACTTCTTTGTCACAAAAAACATTCATGAAGTTTGGTTCTTTTATAACTATATTATGGGTTAACAGAAAAAAGTGATCACGTCTGCTGGGTCAAAAATATACATACAGCAGTGCTAATATTTGGTTACATGTCCCTTAGCTATTTTCACTGCAATTGGACGCTTTTGGTAGCCATCCACAAACTTCTGGTTGAATCTTTGACCGCTCCTCTTGACAGAATTGGTGCAGTTCAGTTACATTTAATGGCTTTCTGACATTGTTTCTTCAGCATTGTCCACATGTTTTCAATGGGGTTTAAGTCAGGACTTTGGGAAGGCCATTCTAAAACCCTTGTTCTAGCCTGATTTAGCCATTCCTTTTACCACTTGTGATGTGTGTTTGGGGTCATTGTCCTGGAACACTCAACTGCGCCCAAGACCCAAACTTTGGGCTGATGATTTTAGGTTATGTTGAAGAATTTCAAGGTAATCTTCCTTCTTCATTATCCCATTTACTCTCTGTAAAGCACCAGTTCCATTGGCAACAAAACAGCCCCACAGCATAATACTACCACCACCATGCTTGATGGTAGGCATGGTGTTCTTGGGGTTAAAGGCCTCACCTTTTCTCCTCCAAACATATTGCTGGGCATTTTTGTGGCCAAAAAGCTTGATTTTTGTTTCGTCTGACCACAGAACTTTCCTCCAGAAGGTCTTATCTTTGTCCATCAGCAGCAAACTTCAGTTGAGCCTTAAGGTGCCACTTTTGGAGCAAGGGCTTCCTTCTTGCACGGGAGCCTCTCAGTCCATGGAGATGCAAAACATGTTTGACTGTGGACAATGACACCTGTGTTCCAGAAGCTTCTAATTCTTGGCAGATATGCTTTTTGGTGATTCTCGGTTGACTCTTCCTCCTCCTGACCAATTTTCTCTCAGCAGCAGATGGTAGCTTGTGTTTTCTTCCTGATCGTGGCAGTGACAAAACAGTGCCATGCACTTTACACTTACAAACAACTGTTTGCACTGTTGCTCTTGAGACCTGCAGCTGCTTTGAAATGGCCCCAAGTGACTTTCCTGACTTGTTCAAGTCAATAATTCTCTTTTTCCAGATCCATGCTGAGCGCCCTTGACTTCCCCATTGTACCATTTGTGGGCGTTTGTATCCAATGAGCCCTCTTTAACTGGCCTCAGAGAAGTCCCCAGCTGTCGTCACTCATAATCACTCACAAGAAGTTAAGAGGTCATGCTATGAAGCTCCTTTCACTGACAACATTCTAAGTCACCAAAATTGCTAATTCATGTTGCTGTATGTATATTTTTGACCCAGCAGACGTGATCACTTTTTTCTGTTAACCCATAATATAGTCATAAGAGAACCAAACTTCATGAATGTTTTTTGTGACAAAGAAGTATCTGTTCCAATCACTCTGTAGGAGAAAAATCAGAGTTGTAGAATTAACGGGAAACTTAAGAGAGCCATGATATTATGTTCTTTCCAAGTGTATGTCAACTTTTGACCACAACTGTAAATTCGATGCATTTAATTTAATGCAAAGATCTGACTAACCAGAAGGCAAGGACTGACTTACTTTAGTGTTTCATGTCGGTCTGGGTGCTGCTGGATAACCTTAGCTAGAGCATCATACTCTGGAAAAAGTATGGAAAGAGAGAAGTTGGACAAGTTACATCTTATATACATAATGTACTGGTGAGCGAAACAGAGTTTTGTGAAGTAATAGAAGAATTTTAAGGTAATTTTATATTGTAATGGGAGTCAATGAAGTTCCTTCATCACTGGGGTAAAGTGGTCAAATTTCCACACACCAATTAAGACAGTAGCCGCTGCATTTTGAATCATCTAAAGACATCCTGATGATTGCAATAATCTGACAAACTTGACATGAACACATGGATCAAACACATAAGTCATTTTGAGATAAGAATTTTCTAACCTTTGATATATTTTTAAGTAATAGAAAGAAGTTCTAGTAACCTCACTCATGTGGTTATCAAAACTGAAACCACCAAGATGATGCCAAGGTCCCTGATTTGCTCACTCTGTTTCAGAGAAACTATTTTTATGTCCCAGACTTTTGGGACCAACAAAAAGTGTTTTGGTTTGGGCTCTGTTCCGTTCTAAAAAGCTTTGAGACATCCAGCAGTTAATATCATCAACATAGCTCATTAGTTTTTTGCGAACAGACGTTAGATCGTCAGAGGAAAGTGATAAGTACAAACGTGTATCATCCGCATAACAATTGTAGGCTTTATTATGGTTCTTTAAGACAGCACCAAGTGGGAGCATGTAAAAGTTAAATAGTAATGGACCAAGGATAGACTCTTGAGGAACCTCTGATCTAAAACTGCTAACTGAAACATTAAACTTCTACCCTTTAGATATGATGAGAGCCAATCAAGAGCTTGACCTGTTAAACCAACTTTGTCCTGAAGCCTATGAATTAGAATCTCATGGTCAACTGTGTTCAAAGCAGCAGTGAGATCAAGAAAAACTAAAACTTTCAGGGAATCATTATTGATCCTCGAGTCATTGATGACTTTAGTAAGAGCTGTTGCTGTGCCATGACTGGTTCTCAACCTTGATTAGTACTTATAAAAACTATGATTTGAAAGGTATTTATTCAGTTGTTTGTAAACCTTTTCTTCCAAATGCTTTGCTGAAGAATGAAAGATTACAATTAAGGCTAGAATTATTAATGATCAATGGAGCCAGGTTTTTTTTTCTCTCGAGTAGCAGTGTGATTACAGCACATTTAAGGGAAACGGTGAAACACACATTTAAATAGTTTGGTGGGGATAGGGTCAAGTAAATAGGTGTAAGGCTTTAACTGATGTCAAGATCTTTAGAATTTACAGGTGAGAATTGACAACAGCTGGAGGTATAGCTTGTAGAAGGGGTACATAACAAAACGTGAGTCTTTTGTCAATAGGACAGCTGACTGAATAGCTTTCTTACCTTGGCGATTCTTTCGTATCCTCTTTGCCCTCTGAATTTCTTTTTTGCATTCTGCTATCTTCTCATGTGCAGATGTAATGTTTTGTTCTGTAGTATGGGGACAAATTAACGAGTTGGAAAAGCAGGTAATACAAAATGTGACTTGTAAACAGTTGCGAAGATAAATGGACAGTCTCACAAAACCCAGTCCTACCAATGTTGGAGTAGATTTTCTCATAATTCTCCATTTCCCGAAGATTCATGTCGTAAACCATCAACGTCTTCCCCATGGAAAATTCACACTGAGCCAGAATGCCCAGCATCCTCTGATACTGTGTGAATCTGAACAGAATTACAGCACTTTTTATGACTCAGACCAAATTCTTCTAGGCGATTTTAGAGAAATGCGTGGCAACCGAGTTGGGTATGTAGAGCTCGCTTACCCTTCCTCCGGGGTCCCGGGAGAGTTGCACCATTTCGTGAAACTCTTCAGGAGCAAATTGATTCGGCGGTCATCTCCGGCTCCATCACCGTCAATGAGAAGGCGTTTCCGAATAACTTCATCTGGAATACGGGCGAAATAACAGCCATTCAGGTACAGCAGGTAAAGCGAATACACCGGCTAACAAGGCTACTTGATGTTAGCTGTATCCAAAATAACCCACGTCTCCATGCACAACTGGTTCGTTTTTGACGGGTATGGGTATGTGCCTGGGTATAGTAGTATTTCTAAAGGTTTAGATAATTGTTACTACTCATAGGTGGTATGACTAGCTAATATAAATGAAGAGAACGGTTACTTACCATCTGTAACAGCCCCCATGTTTGTGCTGCGGCTTTGCAAAACTTTATTGAGCAGCAGGAAGTGGACAGTCTCCTGCTCTTCTTCTGGGGTTTAGTCCTCGGTTGGCAAGCTAGTTTGAAAAATTACTTCCACCAACCGGACTGGAGTGGGCAAAAATAGGTGCCATTGGATATTTTATGAGACAAGTGAAACCTTTAGTTGGAAAAAAAATGCAGAGCGTTTTCTTTTTGATAAAACTTTATATGATGAGTTTTTTTTTTTAACTTTAGGAAGAGCAGAACAACACGGAAGTATATTGTTAAAACCATGTTTTGGTGATGACATGATGACTGATGACATTTATAGAGTGTCTTAATTTGTGTCATGAACCATCGCACTAAACTGATTTTTTTTTTTCTTCAAACAGACGTATAACTTTCTTATATGTTTTGGAATAAATTCTGCAAAGTGCTATAAGTGTGATCTATTTTTCTTTTCTTTTTTTTCAACATTATGTTTATTAAAGTTTTACATATATACATATATAAAGTACATACACAAACAAATTTACACAATAAACGAAACACAAGGTACATTCAATGAAAGCACTTGAGTCCATGAGACCTCTGACAGATTTTAAAGAATAACTTTCAGATTGCAGCATATGGTTGTAGTCCTGTACAGGAAATAGCTAGGCTGTCCCTGTCTCACACAGTAAACCAGATAGATCTTTATTCCCAATATACTGGATGTAGCGCCCCCAAATTTTCTGGAAAATTTCTTGTTTATCTTTTAGAGTATATGTAATTTTCTCTAATGGTAAACATAAAGACAATTCTTTGAACCAATGTGAAATACTTGGTTTGCCAAGACTCCTCCACGTTAGAGCTATCACTCTCTTTGCTTGTAGTATTCCCATGTTTATGAAGATTTTTTCAAAATGATTTATGTTACACCCTACAGGATATAATCCCAGTAGGAAAAGTTTGGGATCCATCACAAGTTTAATTGACAAAATCTCCTTTATCATTGCTCTAACCTCTTCCCAAAACTCCTTTATTTTTGGACATGACCATAAACAGTGGAGCAATGTGATCTATTTTTCTTAATTAGCTTGCATATAATACTGTGCGAAACTCCTAAACCACCCCTCATTTATTTATATTGTGCTGGAGAAATGAGAAGTAGCTACAGTTGTTTATTGAAATGTGTGCAAACATCCATGGAAATATATTATATAAGGCAAACACTGAGTTTTACAACGCCAATTCCAATTTTACAATTGCAGTTGGCTTGTCTGTCAGTGTATGATTGCCTTTATTCTTCAAGATAGCCTGAACTCTCTAAGGTAAGGTTTCCTCTGAATTTCTTTGAGCAGTCTTCAGGAATAGTTCTCCAGGTTTCTTCAGAGCTCTTCTTTGGATGTTGGCTTCCTTTCTTTCTGTTCTCTGTCCAAATGATATCACACTGTGTCAATAATGTTGAGGTATGGACTCTGGGGAGGCCAGTGTATGACATGGTGTTTCATTTTGTGTTTTTCTATCCAGGTATACTTTTACTGCACTGAAAGTGTGTTTGGGATCAATGTCATGCCGGAGAAAAAAAAGTTGTTTGTCAATCAGACCCTTTCCATATGGTGGTGCATGGTGAATCAAAATTTGACAGTACTTTTATGTATTCATATTTCCCTCGGTTTTAACAAGATTCTTGACACCACAGGCTGAAATGCAGCCCCAAACCATAACATTCTCCAATGTGTTTTACTGATGGCTGTAGGCACTCGCTGTTTTAACTCTCTCCTGGCCTCCTCCATACATAGTGATGATTTGAACCAAAATTTCAACTTTGGGTTCATGACTCCATAATATCTGTGCCACTACTTTTTCAATTCAGTTCTTGTGTAATTTGGCATATATCGTCTTGTGTCAGGTCTTTGCATTTTTTCCTATTTCTGCAGAATATGTCTCTTATCTAGTTCTCTCTACTTTTTTAAGGACACTGCACGTTTTGACACCCTGCAGCCATGTTCAAATTCCCAGGGACTCTTATTTGGGCAGGTAGTTTGAAGCATTCGCTGATATGAAAACTGCAAATAGAATCATCAATCAAACCTTGTAATAAAAAAGTCCTTTAAGAGTGTTCTGACTTTGCACCGAAACTAGGTTTTAACCCCCCCCCACCATTGCTTCTGTTATAGATTTTAGTTCAGGATTCTTTCATTCCCATATAATAGTTATCTCTGTTTTTGCCCGCAATTATTAGTTAATCGATTTAAATCGTTTAAATCGAATTAAACATATGTTTGGTGAACGTGTTGTAGTATTTTTTTATTTATTAATTTTTTTAAATTGCACATGTTAATTGTAATGATTTCCCCTATCACATATCTCCCAGGCTTCATGCAATTGTAAATACTGCATTTAACAGGGGAATAAAATAAAAATAATAAAGAAATAAATTTAAATAAATAAATAAATAAAATCTCCTGGTGAAGAAGTTCGGCGGTGCCATGCAGTCATTGGTCAGTTCGCGCTTGCGTCGTGGCGCGGTGACGTTTTTCTCTGTCCCAGAATGCAGTCTGGTAAACAGACATGGAAGCACCAGGTGAAGACCTCCACAGAGGCTGAGCACTAAACTCGCTCTTTTCCACCGTCTTCTGTCTCCTTCACCCTGTGCATCCAGTTGATATATATCAGCCAGGTGTCAGACTTACGTCTACAGGATCCAGAGCCTTGGTAAGAGTGAAGTTGTTGTCGATATGTGACCGCGGCTAATGACTTCTGCTGGGCTGTCAGGCTGCTGTCAGCTTCCTCGCTGGCGCTAGTCATGGCTGGCTAACGTTAGCCAGCTAGCAGGCTAACGTTAGCCATCAGTGTTGTTTAGTAACGTTTGTACCAGTCACAGACCCACACTAGATTGAGCTTAATGTCATGACACAACGGCTTATAGACATTTGGTCTGTTTTCAAATACCGTATTTCCGGTGAAGGTTAATGTTGTCTTTTTTTATTCAAAAAAATAACTACGATAGTGTAATTAGTGTCGAGTAGAAGTGGCAGCATTTCTAGCCAATACGAATTCTGGTTCCTGTGTTCTCTCTTATCTATGTGTCAGAGTTGCACCTGTCTGCCAATGACAACAACTGTTTTTCTAAAGAAGTGACATAATGCTATGTTCTTCCACTCATGGCCTTTAACATACTCATTTCATAAAGTCAAAACCACAACCGAACTAAGGCTAAGCTACGGGTACTGGTATGTTTATATTCCGTAAGAATGTTATTAACATTGTTCTTAACCGGTATAGGCCTTTTCAGTGAATCTATATAAAGGTGGAAATCCAGCATAACCAGTTCCCCAATCCAATCATTGTGATAATTGGATCATATCTTTTCTGTCTGAATCTCATTTTATTTCTCATGTTTTTATGTAGCTTTTGTTATTTAGCCACCCAGTTGAGAAAGATAAAACAACAAAAAAGAATAAATAAATTAAGCAGATAACACAACAGATGACATCGGCTGCTGCCACCGTAAACATAATCTTACATGCTGGTCAGAAGTCAGTGTTACTGATGTTCAGATGATATATTAGTGTATTCTAGGCAATTTTTCTGATATAATGACAAACATGCCCGTATTAATACTGTGACACCGTAGAGGCCAACGGCTATAATGGTGGCACTAGCTCTTTGCCACTTTATCAGTGTTGGCATTTATGACAAAGATGTGAGAATTGTCTGTTAGTATTGTTTGACAGCACATGCATACAGAATCAAATATAATACTAATATTTTAGTTCTGCTGAAACTTTTCCCTTCTGCATTGTCACAAGTCAGAATTTTTGTTGCTGTCGAAAGGTTAAATAGCATGTTCCACAGACACCCATATGCAAGCGTTTACATAATACTCTGTAATTGTTTCCCACTCTAACTTATTGAAAGTTAACAGGAAAGTATTGACTTCTAGATGTCTATACATATAGATAGATAGTCTATATGTATTACATGTTGTCGAATGTGAGAATAGCGCAGATAGTACTGTGGTGAATTTTCACTGAGTGACTGTGTCCTCAATCTTCCAGCCAGGCAGCTTGTTCACCTAAACCACACTAACTATTAACAATTAATAATCTTCTGCTGTGAGCTAGCTGTGAGAAGAGAAAACACTGGACAGTCTCCTGACCTGACTCTCTGAACATTTTCCAGACTTGATGTGTGAAAATAGTTTCGGACTGCCACTTTTGCAGCAGTAAGATTCTTATTTTTCTTTCTGCTTTTGCTAAAAGTTGTTGTGTATATTAGCAATACACTTTTTTAACGTGTAGCACCAGTAAATCCTGGAATTCAGGTCGCCGGCAGTGAATTTATTTTGATTTCATGCTCATTATAACAGATTTTTGACATTAGATAACTTAAACTTAAGATGTGTGGTTTAGTTTTGACGGTATTTAGGTTGTAAGTTTTAAAGGGTTGCAAAGCAACATTTGACTAACAAATGTAAAGTTGGTGGTACCATATGGTACAGTACACCACTGAATAAACAGCAATATGCCTTAAATGTATGAAGACAACAAAAATATAAAAATGTCTGCATGTCTTTAAAATGGATTCCTGTAGATGTATGTGTTTCTTTATGTTGACTAAGTTGATGGATGGTAAATGAACTGGTTCTTGTATAGCACTTTTCTACTCATCTGAGGACTCAAAGCGCTTTACACAACTTGTGCATTCACCCATTCGCTATAAAGCACATTTTTCTAAGTGCTTTATAGCTAACATTCACACATTCATACTCCGATGGATGCATCAGAGTGCAATTTGGGGTTAGTATCTTGCCCAGTGATATTTGGCATGCAGACTAGGGGAAGCCAGGAATCGAACCACCAACCTTCCAATCAGTAGATGACCTGCTCTACCACCTGAGCTACAGCCACCCCATTGATCAGTAAGGGGACAGGAATGAAAGTGTTTTTTTACACATAATTCAAAAATTCCACCTACTAACTATAGAAAGGAAAAGGTGTGGTATAGTTACATCTTCCCTCAATGCATGTCTGTGTATGTCTCCAGATTTCCTATCCAGTGTGTGTGTGCCAGCCAGGAATCACCCAAACTGATGTGGATCATCTGATTGAGTTTAAAGATAAATTCCTTGTTTCTTGTTTTGCCAAGGTAAGATCTTGCTGCTGTTCATTTCAAAACTGTATTGACATGTGGTGGGTTTTTTATGTTTCCTCATAGCTGCAGAATAATCATACCTAGTCATGTAGTACTTCCATTACAACGGCCCAACACCGAATACAGTTTCTATTGTAAAGTATTCAGTATCAAGGAAGTGTTCAATTACAGCATCAGTGAGTTGCATCTGAGGATATGCTTTATACTACTTGTTGTATTGGGCTTTAAGATTAGGTTTTTCTTTTTACTATGTGTGTATGAATTGTTTGAATTTAAAAAAAAGGCCAACAGTGCAGCTGCCCCTCAGTAAGTATCAAGGAAATTACAGAAATTGTGTAATTTCAAGACTTCTATGTTGGACTACCTAATGTTACACAGGTCTTCGTTACTACAGCATCTGTTCTCTGTATGTTGCTTAAAAGATCCAACATCAGCTGGCTGATCCAGCGTCCGCTAATCTGCTTTGTTCTGTTCTTTGAACTCACAATAGATTTTGATTAGACTCACTGGATTAAATCATCTGAGATGATTACACGCTTCTGCTGTGTTTGACCAAGTGGCAAATTTTGGGCTAGAAAATGAATCCAACATGGATGTGCTAGATAAATAAATGGCCATTTGAGACTGGCCCCAAAAGCAAGTCAATCTTTACAGGCTGTTATGTTAAAATGTCCAAGTAAATGACGGTAAGACATCTTTATAGCCTGGTACAAATAAACAGTTTATGCCTCATAGACAGGTAAGCCTCTTTCATAATGCATGGTCACTTTGATTGGCAGGTGTGTGGTGCAGCCTAATCTAGACGTTTGTGGTTCAGTTTTGGTGAGTGAAATTCTAGTGTTTTATTAGTCTTTTACTTAGTAGTAATAAGCAGATATCTCTGTCTGTGTGCTCCATCTGTACAGCAGGGCTGTTCCTCATAATACCAGTAAAAATCTTCATATGACAAAAAAAAAAAAAGGTGTCAAAACATCAGCAATATAGCAACACCATGCATTTGCATCCTCCAGCGTGCACTATAACAAAGAAAGGCCAGGCCTATCTGAGAGTGAGAACTGTATATCCGTCTCTGATGGTGATTTTAGTCCAGATAGTTACAATCTATATGTCAGGAAAAGCAAACAGTGGATGAGGATTACTGATGTAGCTATGTTGTAGCTGGTACAAGGTCTCTTGGTGACAATATTGGTCAGGCTCTTGATGCTTTACAAGGTTAAGTTAATTGAGTTATTGTTAAATGAAGGTATTAAGCAGTTATTTTATGATTTAAATTTTCTTTTGGCTAGCTTTGGTTTACATTTGGACTAGAGTGCTACTGTTGCTGGCACCTTGTTTCAACATATTAGCACTTCAATTAGGCAGTCTGTCATCAGTGACAGTAACTCATTAAAAAAGGGTGGAAAGTACTCTTTGTTTCATTTAAAAAACAACAATAATAATAATAATGGCACTGTGTGCAAACGGCAGTAATTAAAAAGAAAAAAGTATTCAGTATTTTCTTTACAATGTCATAAATATTATCTCAGATTTCCTGGAAGTATTCTGAAATAATACTGAGTCCAGCTAGCATTAGCTGATAACTTATCACTTTACCCTTTCATTCACCTATGGGAGTTTCTGTCTCTAAAAACAATAATGACATCATGATTGCTTGTTCCATCTTTATATACAGTCTTACAGTCTGGACATGGGTATTGATTCTGAAAACGAAGATAAACTCAACAAAAGCTTGATGCGACTTGAGGACCAGTGGGAGTGTTCAATTTTTCACCTTACTAGAGCAAAATCTTCTGTGAGAGGGCAATCTGGAATTAACTAAGAGTATTTACTTAAAGGTGATTTCATAAAAACGGCAAGAACATGAGGAGGGGGTCAAACTGATATTGTTTTTTGTTTTTAAATGTGCTTACAGAGCAAAGTAAAGCATAAGGTAGCCAAGTAGAGTAGAAATGTCTGCTGTGAATCACGGTGTAAAACTGAAAGGGACAGGAAAAAAAAATCTTAAAGAACATAAAACTAGGGAAGACCAGCTGGGCTGGACTAGGCTCCAGTTGAAGAGTTGGCTCTCTACCAAAATATCAATCACCATATACTGGAGTGTATAGAAAGGGGAATCTCTTCTTCCAAGCCACAGGAAAGATGCAGCAGTTGTGACCTCTTTCAGGTACAGTAAGCTTGACGTTCTTGTGTGTGTCAGAGGCATGTTGTCACTACCTTTGTGATGTTATTGCTTTTACTCAGCTACTAACATATGGTGCTAATAAGTTACATATGCAAATTATTTCCTCTCCAGTGAAGCAGTAGTTCTCTAAAATTAAGGAGTGAGGGTACGTGAAAGGATGACGGTAATCACACAGTCCTCCTCCTCTTGAAATGCTCTTGTTATGATCAGTGCACTAATTGTTAACTGGTTCCTCCCACAAGAATGTCACAGCTATGCTGGGCAGAGTTCCTGAAACTACACTATTGCGATCATTTTGCTTTGACCTTACAGATATGATGCTATGGCAATAAAGGCAACAGATGTTTTGAAGAAATGAAAAATCTGAGGGCATGTCAAATAACTATATCCAGTTAAAACATTAAACCAACTGGCATCAAGGTTGTTAAATTGACATTATTGTAGTTTCAGTGTTAAAAAATGCTCTTCATCACAGTGTTTGAGCACACACACAGCCAGCACATTCAGGATGATGTTTTTAATTTGCATTTAAATGCATGATGGTAAAATTGGACTTTCAAACAGATTTTTGAGATCACAATTTACTAATACTGTTTTTTTTTCCTTCCTTTGTTTGCTCATTTTGTCTTTTCTTTTATTTATTACCATTTTGTGCTAAAAGCAAAGAGAAGTTTTAAATGTACTTGAACTATTTAAGCTCTTCATCACACCGTGTGATCACCTGATTTATTTGACGCAGCAGAAACCAATCAACATTTGGTAGGTGATAGCAGTCAGGAAGACTGACACCAGTTGATACTGATGTTCATCTGATAATATCAGTGCATTCCTACACTAAACTCTGTACTCGAGAGGGCCAAGGCTTTTTGGAGTACTTGCCAAATTGGAGTAAGAATTTCAGGTAGAGGGGTAAAATGGGTACACAGAGTCCAACACTGCATGATTAATATTAAACATTAAACACCACAACAGATGAGATGTGCCATTTATAAGTAATTTCAGTCAGTGTGTTACACCGTCTTTATAAGACATCTGTACTTTTCTAGGTTTTGTTTCTGGCAAGAATGTAAAAGGATCCCAGTTCTAGTTTTGTTTCTTTTTTCTCTCTCCTTGTTCAGCTTTACTTAGGCGAGCACATGCTGTCTGGGTAGAATGAGAAATGTTTCATTTTGAAAGTGAAAGTAAACTTGGTAGATTATAACAGACTTTGTAAATCTGAAATGCTTAGAAATTAAAAGGTTTGTGCATGTCATTCAAAAATCTCTGAAGTCTTGCATTAATACATCTTAGACACGTGTTTAATAGTAACATGACCCTGTTTTTATTTTAAATGGAATCTAATGTAACTGACCGTAATCCTTTTATACAAAGTCAATATCTCTAAATGTATTTCTCTCATATTTTTCAAAATATTGGGAAGCTAATGCATACATTCTAAACATAAAGTCATTATAATATAGTATTTCACTCATAAGTCACCAGTAGAAAGTCTATATATTGATATCAGCTTTATGGCTCATACATTTAAGATGTTAAAGCTCACATTTTCTTAGTATGGGAAGAAAACAAAGAATCAATAATAAATTATAAATATGTTATGGTCAGTCATCTTCTAATGTCACACCCACAATTACTAAAAAGTATTTAGTATATCTTACAACTGTTTATATGGAGTCAAATCTCAAAAGCGATCCTTATTAACTAATAACTTGTGCATTAAATTAGTATTATTACTGTTGTTGTTCATTTATAATCAATCACAAATTTGCCTCAAAGCACTGTATTTGATCGTTATTCTTAAGTATAGTTTACAATTATTAAATGTAATTTACATTTCTAAATGATACCTAGCGAGTAAGCCACAGCCAAGGGAACCAGCAACCTTCAGCTGAATCGCCAGCCGGCCTATTTATTCGACGTTAAACAGTATGTTGTGTAAGCTTTGTACTTGTAACGTCAAGTTACCACACAGGGCGATTTTTTTTTTTCTGAGAGGCGGGTTTGCTGAAAACAACACGCGTATGCCCGTGTCAATCAGTATAAAAGTCCTCCTATCCCGAGCTCTACCAGCGCTGACTCTCGTGTTGTTACATTGTAGCGGAAAGAATGTCGGAAAGGGCCGAGGATGACGTCAGGGGGGAGCAGCGCCGAGCGGCCAGGCAGCAGCTGAAGCAGCAGCAGATCCAGCGGGGAGAAGGCTCCACAGCAATGGCGACTGTTGCAGAGCGGAGATCGTTGCCTAGTCCAGAAATAATGCTGGGACAGCCTTGGAGCAGCTGGGTCGACGCCGCCAAACTCCACGGCAACGACGGTGAGTTCCCCAGCGTGCCGTATGTTTGCGAGGAAGCGAGGTAGAGCGCGACAGTTGCCAGTCCTGTCTTTTTTTTTTTTTTTTTTTTTTTTTTTTTTTGGCCGAGTGCATGCAGTTTTCGGTTGAATATGAAGAAACGCTATTGGTAGCAACAGCACGGGCAGGGAAGCAAGTGCAACTATTCATTTGTGTGTTTCGGATCGCCTCATTTTTAGGTGCTGAATCGGAGGAAAGTTTTAAAGACTTCGGGAAAAATCGAGAAGCCATGCGTTTGTGCAGAGAAGGTGAGTGTTTTTTTTTTCCCTCTAGGGCCAAAGGTGTATTTTGGTTATGGGGGTTAACACGCATACATACATTCACTCACGCTAACATGGATTCAAACACTTTACTCGTGACGTTCTGCAAAACTTATAGTAAAACAAGCGCACCCGGATATAATCAGTCAGACGTGTCGGTAATTCATGTGGTGACATTTGCACATGAACCTAAAATAACTTAACGATTAGCAACTTGGACTTGCTGACTAAAGTGATAATGCGTATTTCATTGGATGGTGTGTTTAAAGGGCTTTGTTTCGCATCCATATTTCTCCCATTTTGCAAAACTTCCATGTTTCACATCTCTCCCCTTACCTTAAGACATTGATGTTTGTTGCTAAGAGAAATGCAAGTATAAAGAAGTTAAAAAGTTACTTCATAGGCATAGCTCTGATTTTTCAAAACAAAAGCCAGCATAATAATGTTAAACTACTGCTGTTAAAAGAGCAAGTTGGACTTTTTGTAAAATATATTTAAGTTAAAATGTTAAGTTGTGTTTTTGCTTACTTCAGTTTAACAACCAACATATGATGTTAACCAATGGTAATAGTTTTACTGTTTATTAAGAAAAATACTTAAAAATATTTATTTATTATTTATTGGCCTTTTAAACCACCAACCAGTATGCATGAGCTATTCATGTATAAACATATAAAACCCTGAATAGGATAAAAACAATCAACCAGGCTACACTGATCTTGATATGACTGTTGTTCTGCTAGTAGGTGTGGTTCCAGGGTTAAAACATAGTAGGTTTAACTAATAAACTCTTAAAGGACAATTGTAAAATCATGTCAGAGGGTATCATCTTAAACAGCAGCTAAAACTCAATGTACAACACACACATTGCCTGGCTTCTGAGCTAGAGAGAGGTGTTTCAAAGCAGTTTGTACTGCAGTTTTATTTTTGGAAACACCTCGATTAGCTTCAGCTGATTGGGCCTGCTGGCAGGCCTTGATTTAGAATGAATTTCATCACAAAGGTAAATTGTTATAAAAGTAAAATTGCATTTTGTTTACTTAAGACTAATGTGATGCTTAAGTTTCTAAGCTGGAATATAACACGCCAGACCTCAAGATTGAAATAAGGATGAGTCTGCTGGCGAAATGAAGTGAGGACTAACCTGTTCATTTGAGGCACAAGTAAATCAAGTGATGAATCAACTTTGTCACTGTGGTGATTGTAAGCTTAGCTTGTTCTATGAAAGGCGTTATGCCGAGCTAATGATGTACATTGTCTTGAGTTATTAATTAGGCAGTCTACTTAAAAGTGTATACCTATGGATAGGACATGTTTGTTCTTGTGTTTTATACATTTCACCACGATGTAGTTACTTTCTAAAAAGGAATTTTATCTCCTGCTGACGGAGAAACAAGCAGGGCATGTCATGTATGACCTTGCTGTTAAGGAGCAGTTACTGCAGTAGGTAGGCCAACAAGATTAAAATGCATTCTTTTGTTTAAGCTTCTTTTCAGAACTAAATGTGGACTAAAAATAATAATCTCTGTTTTGAAATTGTTTTTACATGGATCATTTTAGGGCTGCTCAATTAATCGAATTTTAATCACGATTACGATCTGGGCTTTCAACGATCATTAAAAATGACTGAGCCGATTATTAGCCCCTCCCTAATTTATCTGCGACACCTTAAAGGCCGGTCCGTGAAAATATTGTCGGGCATAAACCGGTCCGTGGCGCAAAAAAGGTTGGAGACCGCTGATTAAGAGGACCCGAGGGAAGCTCGGAAAGCTAAGCAGAAGTTATTTGGAGAGTGACTGCCGTTGGTTGAAAAGAGAGTTTAAAAAAAAAAAACTTCAGTGGTGTTGCACACTATTTTATATTATTTTTTTAAAGTCATTGTTAACCCTTTAAAGCCGGTCAGAGCAGCACGCTCCGTTTTGCGTAACTATTTTTAAATCCCTGTAGAACCTGAACCGTGTAAGCTAGCGCAATAATTTGTTTTGCATATGAAACCGGAGGAGTTGTACTTACATCTGATGCCATCAGCTTGTCCTCGGTCATGGTTTCGTTCCACATATAGCTTTGCAAAAATTGCATAAAAAGCGCTTGCAGGAACAAAAACATAATATTCCAGAAACACGCTTTGCCGTTCCTATCAGCTGTTCGTAACACTTCCCACAGTGAAATGATGCACCTGCTGTTTTCTTTGCAAATTTGCATCATAGGATTGTTTTTTGTTTTTCCTGCAGTATATAAAAATTGCTGTATCTCCAAAATAAAACTATGAAGACACTCAAAATAAATTTCCTATGGTGGGAAACTATTTTTTGCAACTTTATTGTATTTAAAGTTTTGAGGGATAAACCTCTTAAATTTCTCCAAGTAGAAATATATGTAAACAAAACAAAAGCGATTTTCAATTTTTTTTGTAGTTTATTGCACTTTTTTGCAATTTATGTAATTACTATGGACTTAATGCATACATATTATTAAAATATGGGCTATAACAGTTGTATTGATGTATAGCAACTTGAAATGCTCCCACAAATGGCACTACAGCATGTAAAAAAAATAATATAAGCTCTGGTGGACTTGGTTCTATAGTAGGTCTTAAAGGGTTAAATAAATATCGTCAAATAATCGTGATCTCAATTTCAGTGAAAATAATCGTGATTATCATTTTTGCCATAATCGAGCAGCCCTAGATCATTTTGGTCAAGAGAAAACGGTGCTAATCAAGCAAAAACCACAAGAAGCTCCTTTAGACATCAACACCATCAATAATTCTCCGGCCAGCTATGAATCATTCGCTGTGGTGTGCTTAATCATCAAAAGAATTTAACAGGGTTCTGACCTAGGTGATTCACATTGTGAAGGCACAAATGTTAAATTTTAGTAGTTCGCATTCTCATCGTTGTTGTTAAAGCATTGATCGACATATTGGATGGACAGTATTTTTAAGTCATTTCACATACGGCTATGACGTAACCTATAAAAGTGGCAATTGCTGGTGCCAGCATTCGAATTTGCATGTGATGGGTTGTTATTTGCCTTGCGGTCGTGCCCTCTTGTTTTATATGTGGCGCAAGCCATGATGGTGACAGATAAGACAGCTCGGACGTTTTTCCCTCCTTGGGTCAAACATATTTGTCTGTCAAGTTTTTCCACTTATTTGAACATTTCCTCAAATCTATACTAATAGTTTCAGAAGTGTCCATCCAGGAATTTGCTAAAATCTGCGATTTCCTATATTGAGGCGATGATGATTATTCTGTCACTGATAAATTCAAAAACTGGAGTGAAAAAGTGCCCAGAAACACATTGGCCTGTTTACTACTGTCAAATCTTCCAATCACTGTAATTGTTGACTGCATCAGTTTGACGTGCAGTTACATTTCTCAGGAAGTGATCATCAGGAAACGGTGTAGTTTACATCATGACATTGAAGATTTAAGACAGAAGTATAAATTCATCTTAAGGCCCAGTGTTTGAGCCCTCACAGACTGATGATGTTACCTGTTTAGTGGTTGTGTGCGAGAGGTTGGGCACTCAAAATGGTATATACAGGAATAGGACGGCAGGTTTGGGCTTACCATGTGATATTACATTGATGGCTCAAAAACATATTTGTTGTTTGGGGCATTTTATGTTACACTGTTTATTTTCTGCATGGCCAAGGCTGAGCCATTCATGTGAATTGAACATCTTCTCGGCAGTAGCTTTAAGAAGTACTAATTCACTTGCTTTTGACAAGCAGCAACAAAAATGAACACAGTATGAACAGATGACGAATAGATGAACACATTATATAGCATTTGGTTCATGTTAGCGTTTTTTCCTCTTTCCTTCCTTTGTTTATTTACTTTTTTAATGTTTTCAGGCTTTCCCCCTTAACCCGCAGTTTAACGTCACAACACTATGAACTGTGGGTAATTCCCTATGGGAGTGTTTGCAGAAATGCAGTGTGAGCATAAAGGGCTCACAAAACCTGAGAGAGCCCTTGTGTGTTTGAGAGTTTAACAGTGGGACAGCCCTAAGGCCTCACTGTCTTAGTAGTAATGCACTTTGAAGTCACACTTTGAATGAGTGTGGAGATTGGCGGTTCAGCCTCTCTTCGTTTTTGGCACATTACTTTGTCCCACACTTGTGTCATCATTGCCTATCCAACTTTATTTGGTTTTCCTCCTTATGTGTTGAATAAAGGAGGGGGTTTATTGCAGACTGCTTCACAGAGGACTTATCTAATATTGCCTTTTGTGTGTGTGTGTGTGTGTGTGTGTGTGTGTGTGGTCAGCAGTGTCCTATGTGCTTGATGCTATGATGCTCACATGTGTTGGGCAGATAAGGGAATAGTTTGAGTAGGAAAATGAAGTAAGTCGTATGCTTGGTTAGCTACCCCTTAAACCGAGTTGAACTCTTACGGGAGATAGTTAGATGCTGCTCTCGATCGCTGTCAACAAAACACAAAATGATAGATTATGTCTCGGAAAATTTCTGTCCTGTGTAGAGTTCATGAAACTTGGAGAATCAGCGCCAACGTGCAATGGAGCGGTGTTGATGGTACGAGACGTAGGACACCACTAAGTCACTGTATCTTTTCATCTGTCAACCATTTAGAAAATTTTTCTGCATAAAGGACAGAGACAGAATGCTCATCTGAAATTCAAGGATGCGGGGTCAGTTGACATTTCGCTGTCATGAAACATGTCTTTATCATGTTGCGGCGTCTGTCAGTGACTGTTGTTTGTGTCATGGGGCTCATCAACACATGCTGCTCGTGGCAGAAGTCTGTCTTCATAGAAAAGCCTGTGTGTGCGCGTGCGTCTGGTAGGGGTATTACAAGTGGATGACTACATCGCTCTGCCATGACTCACCACCAGATTCCTTCTGTGGCGTTACTGCCATTCTACCACACGCAGATGAATAACATGCACGCACACAGATTATAAGAATGTATGGTACTAGATGACTGATGAATTCATCATTCTGTCACGCTGTTGATAAATTTTACAGTGGCACTGTCACAGTCAGGGAAGCTGGGAAATGTAGTGCCACTGTCAGCCACAGGTCAGATGCAGCCAGCATGTGCGCTACTCATCGGCAGCCAGAGCTGCTACGATTGCACCTAGCTCGTTCATCACTGCCACGGATGAGGATGCTGAAATTAACTGGACTCTCATTCTCTTCCCCTGCCTCGTGCTCTCAGGCTCTCTTTTTCCTCCTCCTTCAAGCGTATGTCCTTTGCTCACTGCCTCTTTGTCTCGCAGAGGCCTCAGACGGCTTCTCTGTTCGTTTACTGCGACTTTGTTCCCGTTTTGCGCTCTTTTCCTTTTGTCTTAAATTCACCGTTCTGTCTTATTTCTTGTCTACATTGACTTTCTTTCTCTCTGTCTTTAACACCTCATGTTTGAAAAAGAAGAAAATGGAGGTTGAGACGAGGGCAGACACAGTGGCGTTAGACCACTTTTGAAGTCGGACAGTTTTAGCAGTAAAGGCCATTTAGTGCTATGGCACTGAATGTGGAGTAGCAAAGCTGTATAGCATGTCTACTTTCATAGTTGAGCATCCCATTAGAAAAATACTAATGAAAAATACTGCACGTGAACTGCTGCAGCAGTTCGGAAACGAGTCTTGTTTGACCTTGCTATTGATCCAGTGAGGAAATGTGGTTGGATGCTGCAGTTCCTGTCCTGTTTCAGTAGATTTGAGAGAAAGGCGTTTTTAATGAAAAATACACAGGAAGTTATTGATTTGGCAAATATGTTTGCTCTCTCATTATATCTGCAATTTGCTACTTGGATAAGCAAATTGGGTAGAGACAGAATAGAATTAAAGTAGATGCGTTGAACATAGAAGTTGCCTACGCTAGCATTTAGCTATTGTTTTGATGGCTTGTTCTTTTGCAACTGGCATAGTGAATACTCCATGTCACATTTTACCACTCGTAATTCACATGCCTTTGTCCATTAAGTGAAGATATTTTCCTTCCTCTTTGTAGCAAGCAGATACTTTGAAAGCAAGTCTTTTTGGTCCATTGCTGTTGAAGGAGACACTTGGCAAAATAGCTTCAGACAATTGAAACACATTAAGTAGCATTGGACTTGTCAATTCATCCACACACGATTGCCTCTGACCTCCTTGAGAGAGAATCTGCCAGGTACATCTTTTATACGGTCTTTGCTTAATGGCCCTCATCCCTTCAAGACTTGGCCAGTGATGTTTGGAGAACCCTTGATGGTCCTGGCGGAGTACATATTGAACAGGGGCTCCACTTCTCTGCTCTTGTATCCTCTCCTCTTCTCATCTCATCATAACGCCCCAGGCAATCTCTTAATTAGCCTCCTTAATTAGGTGGTTTCTGGTTCTCTCCGCCAGAGTAAATTTTGATCACATTCTGCTGAGAAACAGCACTTCCCTCTGATTCGCCTTGGAGTGCCTTTAAAGCGTGAGGTTTGTCATTGGGCAGAGGTTCTCCAGCTGAAGACACCTTTGCATTCTTGCTTTTTATGGTTTTCTTTGTATTTGCCTATTTACTATTGGGAAATTCTTGTTTTTACAGTTTTATCCAGGAAGAAATGCATCATGATCCATGATGTTGTGTGCGTCAGCATTTTAATTTTAACCCTATACTGTCATCTTCATGGAAATATGACCTGACTTTAGGGATCAGGTTTCACAAGGTGGTAACCTACATGACTAGTTTAGTTAAGCTGCATTTTAAGCATTTCTGTACACCTGGGACTGCCAGCTTTTACATCTTGAAAAACACCATAAATAACTCCATTTAGTCTGCCCAACTGCAAAAGTAATTCATTCTTTATAGGTTAATTTCATAATTACTTTTACCAATTAAATCAATCAATTAAATATTAAAGCCATGTTTGACAGAGAAAACCTCAAACAAGCGTTGCGACCTGGGCGAGATTCAGAATTTCATTTGGACCTTTTGCAAAACTGCCCCTTCTCAGAATATCTGGTAGTTTCCCTTGGTAGCTCAGAGTGTGGCATTCCAAAAGGCAGACTTTCTTTGTTTCTTAATAACAACATAGAAAGCACTAAGGAGATGGCACCCACCTTATTAAACCTGATTCCTTAGTGATATCTCCTAATTATTGAGTCAGAAATGTCGCACGCTCTAAGCCAGTCCTGGGTTTGTTTATATCTTGGAAAGGCAACCTTTGGATTGGTGCTTATCACCAGTACTTGTTCTCCATGGTGAATAAGGGCTCATAAGTGATCTATATTTACAAATCACTCCTGGGTTGCATGTGTACTTGGCCAAACTGCTTTCCTGAGCTTGTTAATTTTTTTAAAATTCCTATTATGGATTGTGTTACAAATTTATTTTGTCTAAGCTGTTGAACAAGAGCACAGTTTCTGAACTTTGCCTCTGTAAACCACCACAGTGGATTTCTAATAAAGTAGCACTGTGTGATATATTGTGCAGACTCTTGCTACAGCAGTGCTTTACATAGTTCATCTATTTCAAAGGTTCAAAAGAAATTGGACAGTTAACTGATATGCAGTTTCGTGGCCAGGTGTGGCCTGTTGTTTCATTTTAAATTAAGAAGATAAAAGGCTAGGAGTTGTTTTCAAGTGTTAAATTAGCATTTAGTAGTTCATGAGTATTCTGACCAGCGAGGCGTCATTTAGGAATGAATGTTGATAAGATTTTGTTCACACCTGCTTCAGTCTTTATCGGTTTCAGTTTTCTGTGTGCAGAAAAAGTAGGTTTACACAGGTTTTTATTATCTCAGTCACTAAACCAATACTGCCTCCTACTGTCTGTACTGGAGGACATTGAGGGTACAAAGGACCCCCTGACTGTTAAAGGCCAAACAGAGCAGTTTCTTCAGGTCACTGCCTTCAATGCAGATTAGTAGAACACAAGCCACTGCACACAGCCTCAGCATGGAAAGTATGTAGCTCCAGAAGCACCTCAACTCTGGCTACTTTATAGGTTCTCTCACTGACTGGCTGAAAAGCAGATATTGACTTTAATGTATTATTTATAATCTGAAAATGTTAGAATTATGTTAGTTTGTCCACTGAACTTTGAGACCGTGAAATGTAGGAGCTATGTAAAAGAATATCTACCATTGCTAAATGGGTGGGGCAGTATTTTGTACCACTTGAATTTAACTTGAGTCTACATTTATGACTCTGTGATTGCTAAATTTCCTTTTCTGCTAGGATGGAGTAGAAAACGACAATTCTGAAAAGTATGGCCTTGTTCACACATTTATGGATCCTACTGTATGTGTTGGGCAATAATTCAGAATTGCTGTTAGGGCTCAGCCAAGAATGCATTTTCTTGTGGTCTGCTGCGTTTGTCTATTTACCCCTCGGCCCACTCCCCAACAAATGCACATTAAATATAAAACAAAGTAAGCAGTTGATGTTTGGTTGCACATTGAACAGTGTGTATTTTGCAGAGTCTGCTGCCAACTGTGGCATCGGTCACGCTTTTATTTATTCTCCTTGAGTTGAGCCCCATCTGCTTCTATCTTCCCGTTTACAGACATGTCCATATTTGGCCAGTGTCCCGCACAGGACGACTTCTACCTGGTGATGTGCAGCCACTGTGGTCAGGTAGTCAAGCCACAAGCCTTTCAAGCACACTTTGGTAAGTGATACACACGCACACACACGCCTTGATGTATCTATATATTCAGTTATTTTTCATGCAGCTGGGGTGCAGAGCTAGATTTCCTAGATTCACGTAGTAGCAATAATCCACTACAACAATGAGGTGGCTGTTACTGCAGATACTCAGCAAGGTTTGGGAATAAAAAATTGGGGGGACTCTATATCCATACCCCCCCATACCAAGAGTAATGTGATGTTTCTTTGATTAACACATTCCTAGTAGTGCTTCTTCTTTCTGTGTACCCCCCCCCCCCCCCCCCCCCCAAACCCAGTTTTCTACTCCACTCCACTCAGTAGCCTATTTATTTACTGTTTGTGTGTTATAAATTCTTGTGTTAATATTTGATAGGTCTCTCTCAAGTCTTTCCAGTAGTGGGCTGTTTTAACAGATACAGCTCAGTTAAGATTTCTAGTACTGTTAAGACATTAAACTGGGGATGTTTCAATGGCCACTAAATAATTAATCGAATTTTAATCACGATTACGATCTGGGCTTTCAACGATCATTAAAAATGACTGAGCCGATTATTAGCCCCTCCCTAATTTATCCGCGACACCTTAAAGGCCGGTCCGTGAAAATATTGTCGGGCATAAACCGGTCCGTGGCGCAAAAAAGGTTGGAGACCGCTGATTAAGAGGACCCGAGGGAAGCTCGGAAAGCTAAGCAGAAGTTATTTGGAGAGTGACTGCCGTTGGTTGAAAAGAGAGTTTAAAAAAAAAAAACTTCAGTGGTGTTGCACACTATTTTATATTATTTTTTTAAAGTCATTGTTAACCCTTTAAAGCCGGTCAGAGCAGCACGCTCCGTTTTGCGTAACTATTTTTAAATCCCTGTAGAACCTGAACCGTGTAAGCTAGCGCAATAATTTGTTTTGCATATGAAACCGGAGGAGTTGTACTTACATCTGATGCCATCAGCTTGTCCTCGGTCACGGTTTCCTTCCACATAAAGCTTTGCAAAAATTGCATAAAAAGCGCTTGCAGGAACAAAAACATAATATTCCAGAAACACGCTTTGCCGTTCCTATCAGCTGTTCGTAACACTTCCCACAGTGAAATGATGCACCTGCTGTTTTCTTTGCAAATTTGCATCATAGGATTGTTTTTTGTTTTTCCTGCAGTATATAAAAATTGCTGTATCTCCAAAATAAAACTATGAAGACACTCAAAATAAATTTCCTGTGGTGGGAAACTATTTTTTGCAACTTTATCCCTCAAAACTTTAAATACAATAAGCCTCTTAAATTTCTCCAAGTAGAAATATATGTAAACAAAACAAAAGCGATTTTCAATTTTTTTTGTAGTTTATTGCACTTTTTTGCAATTTATGTAATTACTATGGACTTAATGCATACATATTATTAAAATATGGGCTATAACAGTTGTATTGATGTATAGCAACTTGAAATGCTCCCACAAATGGCACTACAGCATGTAAAAAAAATAATATAAGCTCTGGTGGACTTGGTTCTATAGTAGGTCTTAAAGGGTTAAATAAATATCGTCAAATAATCGTGATCTCAATTTCAGTGAAAATAATCGTGATTATCATTTTTGCCATAATCGAGCAGCCCTACCACTAAATACCTGGAAGTGCCTGTTCTCTGAAGTGCAGCAGCAATTACACTTATCAAGGTCAACCACAAGAGGGAGGTATAGCAGCACGTGGCTTCTAGGGTAAAACTGTCCTTGGAACTGTGTGAACATCACTCAGAGACTTCTCCATCATTGTTAAACAGTATAGATATATGGGTGTCTCTGAAATACAGCCTCTATTTTGAGGTGTCAGGGGGTTTTGAAGGAACTGTAGATAAACACTGGATGGCAGTACCAAGTGTAGAGTAAAACAATCATTATCAGAACATGTGGCTTTACTCCATATACAGGGGTTGCATTGTTAATGCAGACTGTGCTCTGCTTGGTCCGTGGTGTAGAAGCACCCAGAGATTTACAGTGATTTCATCATGTTTCTTGATATTTGTTTCTTCAGCTGTTTGCTGCTGCTGATTCTTTGTGTGAACAGATTGTCTGTAGTGTGTTTATCATAATGAATGCACCAGTCTCTTTTTCGTCTTTTGCAACATCTTTAAGTTCTGTTCTCAAAATCAGGCGGTGAAGCTAAACCCAAAGATTCCCCATCACAGTAAATCTTCCGATTTGAGCCGCTGGATGCAAATAATTACTTTTTTTTAAAGAAGCTTTTAAACTATGCAATATCAAAATTATTAAAAAAAAAACAAGTTTCACTTAATGAACTTATTGCATCAGCTATAACCACACAGTCTAAATCTAAGTGAAACTCTGTAGCCATGTATGTGTGGCCATACAGAGCAGCAGTGCTCTTGCTGTGTTTTACCCCATGTCCTCTCTGTGATGTCATTATGGGAGGACCCGTGCAGCGTTAACGTGGGGAAAAGGCACTGATCTCAGCACCATTGAGATGGTCTCAATATGATATTAGCGTGCTTCTTTGAGCCCATCTGTCTCCCTTTAGGTGTCTGTGCTTCTCGGCTGAGGCTGAGCCCAGCAAGGGTGACACTCACCACGAAACGGGAAGCTGCTGCTTTGCTTGGCGTTTTATGCATTTGTTTATGAACTTGTCTAACAAAGACTCCTCAGAGATCGAGACATACAGAATTTTACACTCAGTGTCTTGAGCTCAAATGGTAAAAGAAGGGAACCACGGTGGATTTGAGTTTCTGGTTAACTCAAGGTTTTAGTTTTACCTTTTTTTTTCTTTTCTTTTTTTTTTTTTTTTTAAATAGGTTACACTTTGTCTTTACTTAAACATGATGTCTGTGGAGTTTGTAGTAAGGCCATTACACTTCTTGATTTTCTTTCTTTTTTTCACTTCTGCAGGCTGGGATTCCCCCATGCCACTGAGCCAGCTGTTTGATAATATGAAACATGATATTAAGGCTCCTCCTATGTCTTGTGTCTGTCTGTCCTTTTTTTTTTTTTTTTTCCTTACCTTTTTTCCTCCCCTACATCAGTTATGACTACCATTGGTGCTGCTGTTGGCTTTCGTTGTTTTGTAGACAGAGCACCACTGTCTCACTTGGATATCTTGTTGTGAGTTTGTGTGCAGAGGTTCGCTGTTGACTGGGACAGGACAAGACAGTGAGAGGAAGTGGGAGGGAGGCAGTGAAAGAAAAGCTTTTGGGTTGTTTGGCTTCTTAGAAGTGGGAGGGGAAAATATCTGGAGTGTAGGTTGAATGGATGTGCGGGAGAGGCCCCTAGGTGTGGAGAGGGCACGCTTAAAAGCACTTCTTTCCCTTTTCTTTCAGAAAGCAGAAGTTTAACAGTTAGGTGTGTGTGTGTGTGTGTGTGTGTGTGTGTGTGTGTGTGTGTGTGTGTGTGCGCGTTCGTTCTTGAGGAATATAGCTGAAGGCAAATGGGAGTGGTACCTTTTTTGAGCATTCGTATTCTTTGTAGCCACTCCACTTTTTTTGTTACCTGTGACAGTGAGTTTTGTCCCACAACCCACTCCCCAGCTTTACCATATAGTTAGCTATAATCACACAAAATGGGACTAAATCAAAAGACTGTTGAGAGGTGAGTGCACACATAAGCAGATTTGGAGCAGAGGGTCTAGGTGACCATACTTAGCAGAAGACCTTTCATGTTATTTTTTTATTTTTTTATTTTTTTATTTTTTGACCATTTAAGAAGCTTTGAAAAAAAGTTAAAATACTTTTTCCTATAATCCTGGTGGTTTTCCTTTGGCCAAAACCTCTTTCGTGGAGGTGCCTGTTTTTATTTATTTATTAATCATGCAGGAAAAACACTGGTGACATTAGCCAGCTGACACAGATTCTTGGTAGAAAATTACTAATGCTTCTGGTGCTGATGCACCTTTTATCTCTCATTTCTTTTAAGCATGCAGTTATTTTCTGTCCTGTCTTTCGTTGCTGCTTCTCAGAGCTGACTATGAGTGTTTAGTCAAATGTTTATTTGCCGTCTCTCTTCTGAAATTCTTGTTAGTCACCTTTGTCTGTCTTGTTCCTCTGTATATCCTTCAGTTTTGCTCACATGCAGCTTCCAGCAGGAGATTCTCTCCATGTCAGATGTTTCCTCACTGCTGAAAATTCTCAGTTTGGTTTAGGTGAGGGAGCTCCCTGGATTGAGCGTGATCGAGGCAGGGCGTATGACACCCACGCTCACGTCTGTCAGTCTCTCTTTCTCTACATGTAATCAGAGCAGCAGGAGTGTATGTCGGTCTGTGTCACCCAGAGCGCCCACTATTTCTGTTAGAGAGCTGCTGCTTTTGCCAAGATTCAGATCTCTCTGCTTCATGCTTCCAGTCATTTCTGAATTAAAACAAAAAATCCTTCATGATGTTTTTGTCTATCTTTTTCTTTTTAATTGTTTATGCAGTGGCAGCTAATCAACCTTAAACTATGAAGTGCTTGTGTAGTGGTGACATTGGGACAGCAGCTTTTGTTGTACGCTGTTACTAAAAATAGGATGTGATGTGAGCCTTTTTTGAAAGTAGATCTGTAATTGTCTTGTGTAAATGTGTAATTGGTGTGATTTGTGTTCACACAGAGTTTGTTCATTTTAGAAAGCAGTGTGCTTAAAGACAGCTAGTTTTGGATTTAAGCAGATGAGCATTTCCCCCCCCTCCAAGTTCTATTTTTGTCTTTCCATCCACAACTAAGCATCACTCTAACCTTTTCTGCTGTCTTACTGACTTTCATCAGTTTGCACAGCAGCTGTTATAAGAAGCTCAGGCAAGAAAGAAAGCTCTTGACCTGTTGGCCAGTTCTATTTCAAGATGCAGCGCATGAATCACCAATACTGCTTATTAGCTGTTCAGCTAACATGCTCACAGCTGTTAGAGGGAGATTTTTAATGTTTCCATTTCTCTCTCCTTTTTTTTTTTTTTTATATGAGTCACAACTATGTTTAGTCCTATAGTAGTGTTGGATTATAATTAGTGTGTTAACTATTATGTTTTAATGCCTTTCTGGTTTGTTTGTTATCATTTTAGAGAGAAGACACAGTTCGGCTAGCAAACCAGCGTCCACCTCGCCGTTTCCTGCGTCTGCCAGGAACCGGAGCAGCGGCAGTGGGATTGGGCCCGGGGTGGGCTCGGTGTCCGTAGCTGCAGTGGCTACCGGAGGCATCCTTGGTCGACCTTCAGCTGCTAGCTCAAGCTTACCCTCCTCTTCATCGTCGTCCTCCAATCCCAAACTTGTCAAACCAGCCAAAGAGAAGCTGCCAGGCGTTCAGCGAAGACCCCCCTTTGCCCCCTTCAGGATGAACCAGCCAGAAAAGATGTAAGTTTCACTCTGCACAGGTGCAGGGTTGTTACAACCACATTTCTGGCAGACATACTAAAGTCTAATTTAAAAAAAACTATTTTGAAATGGAGACTACTTGTAATAGTTTTTGTAGCAATACTAGTACTTGAAAATAAGGTACTACTGCTTATTGATGGTTTATGTGGCAGTCAGAGCTATTTGCCTTTACTGCTTGTTTCTCGGTAGAAATCTGATTCAGTCATTTATACGCGAGTGTTGATTTTGACCTTTTTCTTCTTTTGAAGGTGTTTTATATATAGCGGAACATTAGTAGTGATTGTCCTCGCAGGGCCATCCATATGTCCACATCTGTCTCTTACCATACGCTTGTCACTGGCTCACTGTTTCTAACTCTCAGCTTCCTCCTCACCACCCTTTTCATCGCTGTCATCTTCTCTTCCAGCCTTCCAGCTGTCAAGATGGACAAGATGCATCCGAAGCCGGACACGCCAGCTAAGCCGGCGCAAGCTCCATCTGCCCCCGCCACCACCTCATCCTCCTCTACATCCTCCTCTAGCACCACTGTGAGCTCCAACACTACCGCCATCACGACCTCCTCATCAGCCCTAAAAGCAGGCCTTAACTGTCCCTCCATACCAAAGCCTCCATTACTGGCCCCAGGCCAGATTCCCAATGGCAAGGGCCACCTCACTGTCCTCTCGGAGAAGAAGCAGGACAGCAGCAGTGCGAGTAGCAGACGTCACGTTAACAAGAAAGTCACAGGTCAGCTGGAATGTGGAACGAGGGGGGACTAGTTACATTTTGTCATTTTTTCAGAGTATTTAAAAGTCTCATACAGCATTACATGCTTAGCCTGAATGTTTTTGTTTTTTATAACCTTGCTTTTTAATCTATTAGACGAACCTCCCATTAGGTTCCTATTTTATTGCCTATGAAAGAGTGTAACTAGCAGACATCATTTCAGAATGTTGTCAGCAGCTTAAACAAAATGTCCCATACATTATCTTAGAGGGGAAAGGCTTATGTAATGTTAATGTTTTGCATAACACAACTTGTCCCAAATTATGAAGGTAACAAATGTTTTTCTCCTCCCCCTTTGCTCTGCCATCAGAACGTGAGTTTAATCCAGATATCCACTGTGGCGTTATAGATGTGACATCTCGAAAACCCTGCACAAGATCCCTAACATGCAAGGTAACAAAGTCCCTGCTTTGCATGCTGCAACTGAGCTGTATAAATGCATTTTATTTTTAAAGAGAATTGGGCTGGTAATGCTCAGCAGTCTTTCTTGTTGTCAGCAATGAGGATCAAAGCAAGATGATCTAACGTGTTCTTGACATACTTGTGGAGGCAGCAAGCTTCAAACCTCTGGGTGAGCGTTTCCCACGGCAGCCACAGGCTGACAATTGAGGGCCGGTGTTTCTAGGACACATGCTGTCAGCTCAGATGGTTTGCCACAAAGAGGAGCACAGCGTAACTCTGAGGAGCCTGTAATGATGAACTCTACTGTGAAATATAGGAAACTACAATGTCTGTGTTTAATGAAACTGCAAAATGCCGTCACTCGTTGTGTTTTAATATAAGTGGAGCACTTTGGCATACAGTTCAATTATGTCGTATTATTCTATTTAATGTGTAGAATATTACCAAAGTTATTATTTGCATTTCAAAGGATGGTTGTGATTGATTGTAATTGATGGTGTAAAAATTTGTTAGAGCCAGAGCTGCCAAGTATAAACAGCAATAAAAAAGGAAATTAAGAGCAGTTCTAAGGAGAACTCTCTCTCCAGCTCTTACCATAATGAAAATTCTATTGACTTTATAATGTCTCAACAGACACATTCCTTAAGCCAGCGGAGGGCGGTGCCAGGGCGGAGGAAGCGCTTTGACACATTGCTGGCAGAGCACAAGAACAGAACAAGGGAGCGGGAGAGGGAGCGAGAACTCCACCAAAATCATTCCCAGCAAAACCCCCCTCTCAGGGACCCACACCCCTCTTCCCACCTCACTTCTGGCCATGATGCCCACCAGGTGGCTCATGGAAACGGCCCAGCCCTTGATGCCACTAAGCCTTTGCCAATTGGAAAGCCCAAATTTCACAGCCCTGGTCTTCCACGGTAATTGCTGTGCCACACTTTGATTTTTTGCTGTGCTTGTATTGTGTCTGTGTGTAGCTTTGCTCACACAGGCTTAAAACAGACAGTTTTAATTTGATTCAGCTTTGATGAATATGGTGAAAGTGACTGGGCACAATTTCTCTCCATTAGACTAAACAGCAGTCACGGAGGTGGTATTTCTGGAGACTCTGCAGCAGTCCACGAGTCGCTACACCATCCCCAAACGACCCCCGATGGCTTTTCTAGACCATCCAGTGATGAGGGAGAGAATGAGGAGCGTGAGGACAATGCTGAGAAACTGGACTGTCACTATTCAGGTTATCATCCACGACCGGCAGCTGTAAGTGCACTTCATCTGCTGTTACCCCCAAGGAACTTTCCTTTTTTTATTACACTGGTCAAGCCATTAAAGATTACAGTTCTCATCTGTTCTTCCCTTCTATTCCCAGTACTGTACTTTTGGGAGTCGACTGTTTGGGAGAGGCTATTATTCCTTTGACCGGCGATGGGACAAAGTGCGATGTACCCTCACCACAATGATGGAAAAGCATGTCAACTCCCAAATGTGGAAGTAAGTCAGTCTTGGACTCGTCCTTTTTTCTTTTTTTTTCTTTTTTTTTTAATTTATGAGTCAAGTTAATAATTGGCTAATTTCTGATATTCTTTGCTTCAGGAAAATCCCCTTAGCCTTGGAGAACTCCTCCTCTGTTGCACCCACCTATAGGACAAGCACAAATTCCCACTGTAGCACTCCCTCTTCAGGCTTCCTGGGCCCTCCTGCCACCTTGCCGCAGACTCCTTACAGCCAATCCTACGAGGGCAAGTCAGTGCTCTCCTATGGGACCACCTTAAATGCCCGCAGCTCGCCGCAGGGTGGGGCTGAGCACCCGGCCTATGGCACCACACAAGCCCGACAAGTGTCTTCGTCGCCGCAGATGCCTTCAGCCCACTTGTCCTCATCCTCTTCTTCTTCAGCTCCTTCCCTAACCTCAGGCCGGGTGCCTAAGTCCCGTTCCTCTGGCAGCAGCACTACCAAATCGTCATCATCTTTTAAGCCCAAGGAGAGCTCGTCTGGCTCCTCCATAACCGTCATCCCCAACGCCACCAGTGGAGGAAGCACTGGAGCCAACAATACCAGTAGCGGCGCTAGCTTCAGCTCGGGGAAGAAGAGGAAGAACAGTTCTATCCTCTCTTCATCCCATGGCTCCACTGAATCTTCCTCTTCCAATGCCAACTTCTCTTCCTCCTCTTTTAAGAAGAACTGTGCAAATGTCGGCAGCTCAGGGAGCACCTACCACCACAGCTCATTAGGTCCTTCGTCCTCATCGTCATCCTCCTCCCATAGTGGGGTTCACAGTGTGGGGCTTAACTGTGGGCCTACTGTGCGAACAAACTCCCTTAGCCTCAAGGCCGAGCTCTCTGGCAGTTCCGCCGGTGGCTCCTCTGGGCCACCAGCACGAGGTCCTCCCTCGGGCAGCCCTGCAGAGTCCATCAAGCGTATGAGCGTGGTAATGAACAGCAGTGACTCAACACTTTCATTGGGACCTTTTGTCCACCACCAATCCTCATCTGACCACCACACCAGCTTTAGTCACCACTCCTCAGACGGGCGCCTGGAGGCCAAGAAGCGCAAAAGCTCTTCTGCCTCCAGTGGCGTAAATAGCGGAGGTGGGGAAGGTGGGCTCGGAGTAGGAGGTGGGGGGCCAGGACCAGGTAGACCCAAAGTGGCCAAGTCACCTGCCATTAACAACATCCATGGGAAGCATGGGCGGAGTATACCAGGGACACCGGGTCTACCCAACAACTCTCATTTACATCAGGTTGGTTTTTGAGACACATTCAGGATGTGTTTTCGTTTTCACTGATTGCATCTTGTGAAAGATTTCGTTTCTTTCTCAGTTCACTGCACTTAAAATTTGGGGATGTGGGTCATCTTAGGATAAGGATGGATATTATTAAGATTTTAAGGATACTACATTAAACCATGATTACAGTTCCACATTTTTCAGATATATATTAGGTCACGGCAATTTTCTTATTCTGAACACAGACTAATAAAAGTGTAGTGTATTACTTCAAAATAAATGAATAAAGTATGACTATGAACACCTCACAGTTCTGAGCTATCATGCACATAAACTGCATCCTCCAAGCAAAGTGCCCAAGTGGTATTCAGCCATAATCCTTTTAAAAAAAAAACAAAAATTTTTTTCTTTTGTTTTTCATGTGAATTATCAAAATGAATGAAATGAAATATTAAAGAACCTGAAGGGCTGATATAAACTGAGTAAAGATGAGGAAATGAGGTATTCATAGTATTTGATATATAATGCCAAAAGTATCAGGTGATAAGACATTTCTGATTACATTCAATGATCTTGACTGACATTTGAATCTCCCGATTTAATAAAAAAAAAAAAAAAAAAAAAAAAAAAAAAAAAAAGACAAAGAAATAATTCTTGCTAGAAATTAAAGCCTCATCTTAAACTGCAAAACTAGTTTATGGACTGATGACTTTACAGCCATTTTAAGATTATGTTTTTCTCCTCTCCTTTTCCAGCCAAAGGCTCGTCCCTGACAGTGGTGTCCGGCTTCAGTGTATGAAACTGGCAGGCGGGCGGGAAATAATCCAGAGTGGTCCGCATACTGCTCTGGAATGCATGAGGCCTTCTGAAATCAAATCCACATTACTCTCAGCTTCCCACAATCCTCAGGGTGGAGATAATTTGGACTGCCCAATGATGTATATGTGGTCCTTACCGTTTCTCCCAAAGCCATGTGTGTGTGAGGTGCGGGCAGGGGGAACTGAATGGGGGATAGCGTGGAGCGCCAGGGATCTAATGCGCAAGCCAAGGATCCCCCCCCACGCCACTGTTGTCCCAGTATTCTGAGAGGTCTTCCTGTTTGGTCGGAGGAACAATTGCAACAGCCATTGGTCTCTTATCCTGTAGTTCAAAGGTCATTGGGTTCAGGTTAAGGGCTGCTGCAACAAGCCGTCATGACACTGAGCAACTGGGGAGACAACGAGCAGATCTCTTCCGTGTTTGTTTAAAAAAAGAAAAAGGAAAAAAAAAAAGACTGTGTGAGAGTGTGTGTGTGTGTGTGCTTATGTGTGTATGAGTAATGTTTTTTCTCATGTCAAATTCTGCTGGACTACTGGAATTTCCAACTTAATTACACCCCCAGCGCCTGATCTCAGAAGCCTTGCAAGCAAAGCAGTAGGAGAAGCAAACTGTTACTTGCAAAAACCTTAAGAAAAATACACACAATCACCTTGTTTCACTTCTTGTTAGTGTGATTCTCCCTGGTGACATGTTGAGTTACCTCGGGTAACATGCAGTAGCCTGAGACGAGCCCGTAGGGATGATCTGGTCACTTCTTTTATTACCCGGAATAATTATGCAAGTGTTACCTTTCTATGATTTCTTATGATCTTTTTACACTGAACTACAATGGGGCTTTGTAGACCTGGTGAAGACGGTTGTGCTTTTAAATGTGAAAAGGACACCTGATGTGCCCATTCGATTGGATCTTTTGTCAGAGAGGGAGAGCTCGGTCTCGAGGAAGCCTGTTAATTTTCGGAATCTTTTCAGCGTGCAAAATGATAGCCACAGTAGACCTACCCCCAACTGTGAACAGCACTAAATAACTACTTTCTCCACAGGCACTGCTTTAGTTGTCCACAAAGCAAGCCAAAAAGCTGCTATCAGCTTTGCCAACTACTTTTATTTTTTTTATTTTTTTTTTTTAAGTAAAAGGTGGGCAGTCTTGCTTATGAAGCGGTGATGGCGCATTTGTGGATTGAAGAAAATCTGTGCAAGCTGTATAACTATAGCCACAAGTTACTTACACCGCTGAGTGAATTCCACAGCTGTATGTGGGCAGATGTGAATTGTATTTTATTTTATTTTTTAAACATAGGGAATCAGGTATGGTACGTCTTAACTGGAGCAAACTTGCACGTCACCTGTCTTCTGTGGGTATGATTGTCCCTCCTGTGTGTAACCACTACCCAAGCTCTGGACGTTACAGTTTGAATGCCTCGCAGTAACACTATGTTCAGAAGAGATTTGTCACAGTAGACGAGGCATTGTACTCTTGTTCCGCTGTCAAAATAGTCTTAAATCAGGCAATACTTGCCCCACTCGTTGGGAAATAGCTTAGGTCAAGAGGTCTCGGGGACGAGCGTTACAGTGTGAGATTCATGGAGATGGCTTCACTGGATATAGATCTTAGATCTTTTGGCAACACCTGTTTTATGGAACCTCCACTGATGTCAATTAGTGTGGAAAACCTAGTAGACTTTTTTTTTTTTTTTAAAAATCTTCAGTTAGCTTTTTTTTTCTTGTAGCCTATGTATCAAACAAGTATTGAAGTATCCCTATTTGAGAAAACATATTTTGTTAACAAATTGTACATAGTTCAAATATGTATTTTTGCACAGGCATTTTTTTGTACACGCAGAATTTTTGGTACAATTTTGAAAAATCATTATTTATTTAGTAAAAAACAAAAAACAAAAAAAAGAAAGTCAGAGAACATGACTATTTGAAGTGGTTCACTGCCAAGTCTATATAATGCAATATGCCTATATGTGGAAGCTGAAGCATCTCATGAATCGTGTACTGGGATCCTTTAGGGAAAGAAGTGTTGTCACTGTAGCATGTGTCTGTATGACAGGAAACCTTTATTCACTTTTCAAGGTCTCAATCACATGTGCTTTTACAACACATTTTATGTTGCCTACGAATTAATAAAATAAGTTACTCTGTGACCCAATTAGCCTGTGATTCTGCGATGTCGTGCAGGCTCGAAGCTGTGCCCCCGCTGTCTAACCATCTTTTGTGGACTCTTCAGTCGTAACACTTTGTAAACCTTAAACACATTTCATGATTGAAACATGTTCTTTTATTCCGAAAAAAAAAGAAAATAGGCTGAAGGGACTTCAGAAATTATTGCAAGGAATAGGAACATTTTTACGGTCCAACTGCTCGCGTCGTTGTTGCCAAACGAGTAATTTGAATCACAGCTTTTAAAGAACGCGTTGAGCAGCTCTTAAAAGAAATATCAAATTAAGAAAGTGCCTGAATTTGTTTCATCCCAACTGTTTGAGGACAGTATTCGTTGGGTTGTTTTTCCCCTTACTTGAATGTTCAAAGTATTTAGGGGATTTGGCTTTAAGTCTGCCTCTGAACCCTAAATGTAGTGGAACTTGAGCTTGTCAGCTGCCCATTGCGAAACACTTGTTCTGTTTTTGTTTTCCATTGAGATTTTCTTAGCATCGGTGTGTGGCCTAAGCCCCCTCCGGGTTATTAGGGTTTGTATTTAAAAACTTCACTCAAGTGTTTTGTTTACCCTCAATCTCTACTGACATCTCGACTTTGTTTCCAGTACAAGGAAACATTACGAGGATGTTTTCTTTCTTAGCACCGTAGACTTGGAATGTGAAAGTGAGAGAAAATACAGCTTGTCTGGGAAGAAAAAAATAAAACCACCATTCATACTATGTAAAAGCGTGTATAGTTTTTTTTTGGTTTTGTTTTTGGGGTATACATTATCAGAATCATTTTCAGCTGGACTTATGTATTGGCTGCTATGTAATTCATGAACAAAACATAGGTTAGAATTAATATTTAAAGTAAAGATTGTATAGTATATTTGTTTTGTAACAAGTTTCTGTAAATAAAATAATTTATACTGCTATTTATAAGAAACGATGTGTCTGCCTCTTTCTTAAAACAAACAGGTGATGCAATGTCAACAGTTAAACAAGTTTTATTTACACAACTGAAGAGTTACTTTGACAAACAAAAGGTCTCAGTATGCCAAAAAAGAATAATACAAGCCCCTTGCTTTAATGAAGATGGCGGCCTCCGTGGTTACATGTTAATAACTCTTGACAGCTTCTGGACTCTGTTGAGAAGCAAGTCGCCCTTCTTGATGGTCTCCTGGTACTGCCAGTTTTTGCTATCCGGTCTGCATGCAAGAACAGGACAAAATTTTAGTGCTCTGGGAATTACTCGAAGTATTGTGGTTTCGATGATAGTTTCATTACCTGTTAGTTTCCACAATTTCATTAACTTTGTCAATTTTACAGTGGAGGCGGCCAGCAGCTATGAATCGGGACAGTTCCCTGTGGGAAGGAAATGGGCATATGTTGCGTTAGCCAGGACCAAAAAAAACCCAACACCAGCATTCCCTAAAATCTGAACAGGGAATTTGGACAACTTTATTTTGACAAATGTTTTCTGTGAATTATTTAGAACTTAATGGTGACACAAATGTCCAAGAAATACTACAACAACCAACTGCTGCCCTGTAGCTTCATCATATGTAACAGGCATTAGGAGCAAGAATCGCCCCCCAACAGGAAACATAGCATTAACTCCCACATTTATGCTGATAACACCCAGTTTTACATGATGACCATCGGCCTATAGACTCCTAATTATATTCTTGAGCAGAAGTAATTCTGATTTAGTAAGTTTCCAATGTACCATCCTGATAACTGTTCTAGACAGATGGTCCAGTTTGAATGTAACAATTTATAGCACAAGTTATTCCAAGACACTAAACCTCATCTATATACATATACATCTTTTCAAGCATGTATATTATGTGATATGTACTTTGCTTTCTGTTTACAGTGTAATTTGTGCTTACTTTATATTTACGTGTTCAAAATAAAACAATCAAAGCATACCAAGAAAAATAAATTTGCACACTCAAAGACCGACAGTTAAGTTTTTCAGTGTTGCCTTCTTGGATGTATTGGCACTCAATAATATTTTCCAAATCTTGCAGAGTTACATAGTATATGCACAGGTGTTTAAAAACAAACAAACTCACTGGTCAATGAACTCTGTGCTGACACCAAATGCCTCAGCCATGTATCCCAAAGTAAGAGATCGGTAGGACTCTAGCAGCTGGCTGTAAGCCTGAATCCTCATCTCCCTCACGTAGTAGCGGTAGTGTGGGGCAAAGAGCCAGTCCTTCTTCATCTCCTGCTCCACCGTGGCTGTGGCACAAAGTTTCACATTTAATATTTATGTTTTCAGAATATGGCAAAGCACCAACACAAGCATAGATAATGGCTGTAAGTACAGTCTCTTCGCATTCAGATGTTTTTCTTGAGAATACACACACAACAACAACAACAACAACAACAAAAACCTCACCCAGGGACTGGAAGAAGACTGAGTAACGGCACTCGTAGAGTGAGAAAAGGTACTGGCGAACAGAGGGCAGACTGTGGAGCACCTCCAAGATCTCTGCTCCCTTTATAACCTACAGAGAAACATATTTAGTACATTTACCAGCAGACATGTTGCCAAGTTACACATCTTGTGAGCAGACACGAGTCTCTCTCCTACCTTTTCACGGAGGTCAGGCCTCTTGAGAGCAATCATGCAAACATAAACGGTGTAGGTAACAAACGTCTTGTAGTCCATGAGTTCGTAGGAAGTGAAGGTGGAGACTGTGTCGAGGAAGAGCTCAGCAGCTTGCTTGAAATCCCTGATGGCCACACAGTACAGGCCCTGGTAAACCTTCAGACGATTTCTCCTGTCCCAGTCTCCCCCCTCCTCGATAAGGCTGCGGTGAACAGAGATGCACAGACAGATGAGTATTAAATAGAAAAGAAAAAAAAAAAAGTGCTGACAGATTTGTTTCAGAACAAAGCTTTAAGAGCCTTTACCTCTTGGCTTTCTCCGAGTTGCGTGTGATGAGATCACTATCCATATAAAAGAGGCCAATCCTCAGGAGGTAGAAGACGATGTCTAGTCTGTGACCCAGAGCCACAGTTTTGTCATAAGTCTTCCTGAATGCAGTTAGGGCGCCCTCCTGTGGTGACATCAGATAAGATCAGGCAATAGCCAATCTTACTTTTTGTACATATAACTTTGAAGTGGCAACTGTGATAACCTTCATGCAAACAGCTCTAAGAGAATAAAGGGAAAACAAAATTAAAAACTCATTTCCAGCAATTTAACTGCTGTAAACTTAGTGTTGACATCAAAGGGAATTGTCAACCCCTTTGCTGTGATATCTGGGAACTCCAAGGAGCAGCTATTGTTGGAAAAATTCTGAAAACTAAACTTTATTCAATATGTTTCACCCAAAACACTTAGAAGCAGATATGTGTTGTAGAGTGTTAAAACTAAAAAGATATTCCAACATGCACAGGCATTAACAGTGTTCATTTTCCTACCTGGAAACTTGAATATTCTGACTGCTCTGAAAACATACCTTGTCTCCAATTCTGATGAGATACTCTGCCTTGGCCATCATAGCGTCTCGGATCTCACTCTCTCCCAGGTTCTTCTCTGCATCCTCCAGCACATCATCCAGGCGCTTCAGCTCCTCCTCGTTGGCCTTTTTCATTTTACTCAGCAGGTCACTATCCAGTTGCCACTTCAGCTCCTTGCACAGACTCTCGTAATACGGCGCCATATCTGAAACACAGAAAGCACGGTGGTGTAAAACGTGAAACATCGCTAACTTATGTGACTGGAGTTTTAGAACTTTTATGCTATTTGTGGCTTTTTTGCTGCACTTTTTGAAACTTATTCTTTTTAAACTGTATTGCTTATTGCAATGTAGAGGCTGGTGAGAAACAGTATTTCATTTCAGGCTGGGTAACACCATACGAAAATGACAATAAACGTCTTGAGTCTTAACACGTAGCGTACACCTTTTACGTCTCATATTAACGAACCGGGAAAGGATTTTAACATGACATCGCAAAGGTTGTCACCTTAGCTTAAGGGAAATGTAAAGGCTTAAAATACTGCATAGTGAATGTAAACTCTTTAACTTGGTAATGCTATGCAAAATAGACTACACAGTGAGTTCCACAGTTGACGTCTTCTGTTATCGTTAGCTAGCATGCTAACTTTCCTGCGCTGTCCGTCATTTATTATAAGTTAACATTTTATACATGAGTCACATCTATGGAGCATTTATGTGCCCGGTGTCTTGATGAAGAGACAAAATCGTGCACTGTGAGACTCGTGTTTCCAATGAAACATCTTTTACTGGATGAAATGCTAACTCACTGTTAGCTTTGATAGCGTCCATGAGCTCCGTCTTCACTTTAGCATCCTGTCGGTGACCGTCCATTGTGAGCAGGAACTTCAGCTGTGCTATCCTCAGGTCGGGGTTCTTGGGAAGACCCTCTTCCTCTAGATTCTCTAACGGCATTTTCGGGCTAAATTATATAAACAAATGAACAAACTCAAGCCTTTCTTTGAGTAGACAAAGCCTACAACGACTCGCCTTTACGCTAGTGAACGATGACTACGGAAAACACTGGACTCTGCTGTTTCCGCCGCAGCAGCTTTCAGCAAAGGGAGAAAAGAGCGGAGACAGACTGAAAGCTAACAAGAGACTTAGAGAAGTGCTGCCCCCTGTTGGAGATTAGTGTGAACAACGCCACTGTTATTGTGCGATTCGTTAATAATATATCTAAATATTAAAGCTATATACACACCATTCTTGAAAGTACTGACCATTTTCATCACTGTATTCACAGTTTTGCTCTCACTGTAAACAAAATCCAAGTCAAAGTCAAAGTCAGCTTTATTTAAAAAAAAAAAACGTGTACAGATCATCCACAGGAATTTTAAATTGCAATGCTCCCACGGCCCTCAGTGTACACTAAAACAACATAAAGATAAAAAGATAAAAATAAAATAAAAGTCTAAAGCGGGTGCAATAGGTGTCCTGGAGGGAGGGAAAAGAAACACCTACGATCCTCTCCGCTGCTCTCACTTCTCGTTTTATCAGCATGTGTAGCTTCCACAAACAGGAAGGGACACAGTGTAAACGTGAAGGGGTGTGTTGTCAAGTTATATTACTTGTTAAGGCAAATATCTAATCAGCAACAGCTCAAGATGGAAGAAAGGTGATTTAAGTGACTTTGGTCTTGTTCGTGCCAGACATCAGAGGAGAATGGCCAGACTTGTTCACGCTGATAAAGAATCAGAATCGTGTTTATTGGCAAAGTATATGTGCAGACACATACAGGGAATTTGGTTCCGGTAGATGGTGGCTCTTAAGCACAGCAATGTAAATCACACACACGCACGCACGCACGCACACACACACACATACGTGTCTATATATACACATTACACATACATACACAAAGCTGTGTAAACCAACTATAAATAACGAATCTAAACTTATATACATAAAATACAGAAATTAATGAGGTGGAATGAATACTACAAAATGTACATAAGGTGCAGCTGCAGTCTGGCAGTGGGAGCAGTGTGACAGGTCAACTGTTAAGAAAGAAAGAAACTGTTCCTGTGTCGGGTGGTCCTGGTCTGCAGGCTTCTGTACCGTCTGCCAGAGGGCAGCAGATCAAAAAGTCTGTGTGCAGGGTGTGAGGGGTCTGTGATGATTTTCCCTGCCCGTTTCCTGGTTCTTGAGAGGTACAGATCCTGGATGGAGGGCAGGGGCGTGCCGATGATCCTTTCTGCTGCCCGTACAGTCTGCTGCAGTCTGCTCCTGTCCTGTTTAGTGGCTGCTCCATACCAGACTGTGATGGAGGAGCACAGGCCAGACTCAATGACCGCAGTGTAGAACTGGATCAGCAGCTCCTGTGGAAGACTGTACTTCCCCAGTTGTCTCAGGAAGTACATCCTCTGCTGGGTCTTTTTGAGGATGGAGTTGATGTTGGTCTCCCACTTCAGGTCCTGGGAGATGGTTGTACCCAGGAACTTGAAGGTCTTCGCAGTTGACACAGGGCTGTCTGATATGGTGAGGGGGAGCAGAGTTGAGGGATGTCTCCTGAAGTCCACTGTCATCTCTACAGTCTTAAGAGTGTTCAGCTCCAGATTGTGCTGACTGCACCAGAGTACCAGCCGCTCAACTTCCTGCCGGTATGCAGACTCATCACCATCTTGAATGACGCCAATGACAGTGGTGTCATCTGCAAACTTTAGGAGTTTGACAGCCGAGTTCTTGGAGGTGCAGTCGTTAGTGTAGGGGGAGAACAGTAGTGGTGAGAGGACACATCCTTGAGGGGCACCAATACTGAGGGACCGGGTTTCAGAGGTGATCTCCCCCAGCCTCACTTGTTGCTTTCTGTCTGTCAGGAAGCTGGTGATCTACTGACAGATAGCTGGTGACACGCTGAGCTGGGAGAGTTTGGAGGAGAGAAGTTCAGGCACAATGGTGTTAAAAGCCGAACTAAAGTCCACAAACAGGACCCTGGCATAAGTTCCCGGGCGGTCAAGGTGTTGTAGGATGTAATGCAGCCCCATGTTCACTGCATCATCCACCGACCTGTTTGCCCGGTAGGCAAACTGCAGAGGGTCCAGCTGGTGGCCTGTAATGTCTTTCAGATGGGCTAACACCAGTCGTTCAAAGGATTTCATGACCACAGACGTCAAGGCGACAGGTCTGTAGTCATTCAGTCCTGTGATGGTGGGTTTCTTGGGAACAGGGATGATGGTGGAGCGTTTGAAGCAGGAGGGAACTTCACACAGCTCCAGGGATCTGTTGAAGATGCGAGTAAAGATGGGAGCCAGCTGTTCAGTACAGGTTTTGAGGCAGGAGGGTGAGACGCCGTCTGGTCCGGGGGCTTTCCTGGGCTTCTGTTTCTGGAATAGTTGGCTCACATCCTGAGTGTGTATTCTGAGTTTCAGGGAGGAGGAAAGGGGGGTGAGAGGTGTGGTGGAGGTCGTTGAGTCTGGATTGGAGTGGGTGGTGGTGGTGGTCGTTGAGTCTGGATTGGGGAGGGTGGGGGTGGTCGTTGAGTCTTGATTGGGGAGGGTGGTGGAGGTCGTTAGGTCTGGATTGGGGAGGGTGGGGGTGGTCTTTGAGACTGGATTGGGGAGGGGCAGGGTGAAGGGGGGAGAGGTGGAAGGTGTGTTGGGGGTCAATGTCTGAAGCAATGTCCCTGGGGAGGGGAGGGTGGGGCGTGGGAGTCTGTCCGTCTCAAACCTGCAATAGAAAGTGTTTAACTCATTGGCCAGGTCTTTGTTTGCTTCAATAGTGGGTGGGGGGCGTCTGTAGCTGGTGATTTCCTGCAGGCCCCTCCACACTGACACAGGGTCGTTGGCTGGGAGCCGTTCTTCCAGCTTCTGGGAGTAGATGCTTTTAGCTGCTTTGATCTCCTTGGTCAGTGTGTTCCTGGCTTGCTTGTACAGGGCCCTGTCACCACTTCTGTAGGCGTACTCCTTGCCCTTACGAAGATGTTGGAGTTAAGGAGTGAACCATGGTTTATTGTTGTTGTATGTGCAAAAGGTCTTTGTTGGCACACACACGTCTTCACAGAAACTGATGTATGATGTCACAGTGTCCGTGAGCTCATCTAGGTTCTCAGATGCAGCTTCAAAAACAGTCCAATCAGTGGAGTCAAAACAATCCTGCAGTTCCTGCTTTGCTGCGTTAGTCCACTTCTTCACAGTTTTGACTACAGGCTTGGCACGTTTGAGTTTTTGCCTATAAACTGGAATAAGATGGACCATGCAGTGATCAGAATGTCCCAAAGCTGCCCGGGGCACAGAGCGATAGGCATCTTTTAGAGTGGTGTAGCAGTGATCCAGTATGATGTTGTCCCTGGTGGGGCAGTCTATATGCTGTCTGTATTTAGGGAGTTCGTAGTTTAGGTTTGCTCTGTTAAAATCCCCAAGAATAATTGTAAAGGAATCCGGGAATTTCCTCTCCAGGGTAGTAATCTGGTCAGCCAGCTCGCACAGTGCATTGTTTGCGTTGGCCTGTGGAGGGATGTAAACTCCGACCAGCATGAAGGAAGAAAACTCCCGCGGTGAATAAAAAGGTTTACAGTTGATGAAAAAACTTTCCAAGTGTGGGCTGCAGTGTTTCTGTAACACTGTGACATCAGTACACCAACCTTCATTAATGTAGAAGCAGACTCCACCACCCTTTGTTTTCCCTGAGAGCTCTGTTTCGCGGTCCGCCCGGTGAAGTTGGAAGCCCAGCAGATTTAAGACAGCGTCTGGGACTCGCTCACTGAGCCAGGTTTCAGTGAAGCAGAGGGCAGCAGAGCGTGCAAAGTCCTTGTTAGTCCGGTTTAAGAGCAGTAATTCGTCGACTTTGTTTGGAAGAGAGCGGAGATTCGCGAGGTGAATGGAGGGGAGTGCCGTGCGGAATCCTCGCCAACGTAGTTTCACCAGCGCGACTCCCCCGTCTACGTCTTCTCCAGGAGCCACAGAGAGCTGCTGCACCTCCAACTAAAATCTCCAAAAAACTTTCCAGGTTTGTGAAAAATGGATAAGAACTATAGTGAGACGACTGCCTGATCTTTAGCAGTTGATCTCTGGAGAAAGTGATGTGGTCTGAGTGACCAAAAGCGCAGAAAATAAACAGCATCTCAAATAACTACTCATTTCAACCAAGGTATGTGGAAGAGCTTAACAGTATGCACACTACACATACTGAAGTTTAAACACCACACGGGGTGCCACTCCAGTCAACTTAGAACAGGAAATCACCTGGTCTTGATTTCTGCTTCAACATTCAGATAGTAGGCTCAAAATCTGGTGTAAACAACATAGAAAAGTGCATTTGGAGATGGGCAGGATCCCTTAGTAACAAAAGTGAAAAAAAGAGAAAAAAGAAAAACAAGGGATCTAAAATTAAACCTTGAGGGACACCCCAGTTAATTCTATAGCTGTTGTATGATTGATCCTCCATACGAAGAATTCTTAATTAGTGAAACATCATAAAGTGAGCCTTCCTTTCACTACTACGTTTTCTCTGAAGCGCTCCTTTTCTCCAACTTTGCTGTTGGCTAAACTAGTGGCATTTAAGAGCATAGTGTTTGGGCATATGGAAAATTGCATAATGATATTATGCCATTACCTGATGATTACTTAATACTGTATCTTAGAATTGTAATGGAAGCCCATTATGCAGGTTAGTTGTTGTCAGAGATGGGCAGTAACGCGTTACTGCCAATTACTTAAGTAATCCGATTACTCTTTTCAAGTAACGAGTAAAGTAAGGGATTATTATTGAAAAAATGACTCTGCGGTGGTTGGATGCATCAGCAGGGATGATGAGACAGAGTACCGGGCTGTGGTCGACTCCTTTGTCACGTGGTGTGAGCAGAATCATCTGCAGCTCAACGTGGCAAAGACCAAGGAACTGATCGTGGACTTCAGGAAGACCAGGAAACACTTGACCCCTGTTTCAATCCAGGGGGTCAGTGTTGACATTGTGGAGGACTATAAATACCTTGGAGTACACATTGACAATAAACTGGACTGGGCTAAAAACACCACAGCACTTTACAGGAAGGGCCAGAGTCGTCTCTATTTTTTGAGGCGACTGAGGTCCTTCAACATATGCCAGAAAATGCTGAGGATTTTCTATGAGTCTGTTGTGGCCAGTGCAATCCTCTAAGCTGTTGCATGCTGGGGGAGCAGGCTGAGGGTCGCAGATGCCAACAGACTCAATAAACTAATCTGTAAGGCCAGCAATGTTGTGGGGATGGAGCTGGACTCCCTCAAGGTGGTGTCGGAGAGGCGGATGCTGTCCAAGATAAAGACAATGTTGGATAACACCTCCCACCCACTCCATGACATGCTGGTCAGTCACAGGAGCATGTTCAGTGAGAGACTGAGATTACCAAAAAGCACCACTGAACGACACAGGAAATCTTTCCTGCCTGTGGCCATCTCCCTGTACAACGCATCCACTTAACACACTGTTTGCTGCTATAACTACACGTTTCTTTTTCAGCTATTTATTTATGAGTGACTTATGTATGTATGTATATATATGTATATATTGTACTATTCTTAGTTAGTGTATTGTCTGTCTTGTCTTAATGTTGGTTTATAATGGAGCACTGTAACAAAAAATAATTTCCCCCAGGGATCAATAAAGTATTCCGATTCTGATTGAAAAAATGGTAATTAGATTACCGTTACTTTTCCGTAGGAACGCTGCGTTACTGCGTTACTAAAACCGTGATTTTTTTGTGTGAATGTCGCATGACAGTGACGTAAGCAATTGCAACGTTCCTGACAACAGCTGTGTGCAGATCAACAATGGATAATATATCGAGTGCGGGAGAGAGTATGAGCGTGCAGCGTTTAAAGTGTGGAAGTACTGACCTTACTTTAAGTTTGATTCCATAAAAAGTGACAAAAACATTAGCGTCCATTAGCATTGTGCGTGGGAAGAAAACATTTTTTTACAGCGAAAAAAATCCCCTAAACTTCCAAGCAAGCACCGAGTGCGCTACGATGTAATGGGGAATTCACAGAAAAACTCGTGGATTCTTCAACTGACCTCTGCGGCACACCTGCACCAGGGTAAACCTCCGCCTACCTCACTCCTGCTTTACAGGTGAAAATAGAGCAAAAGGACCGCTAGTCTTTGACTTTATTTATTTTGTGCTGTGTTTTACTTGCATCTATTTGCTTGATTCATAAAGTTAAAAGACTAAAACTAATAAAACAAGTTTTAAAAAGGGACTTTTCCATTTGATTACATTTTGTATGATGGATTATGTAGAAAAAGTAGAATTGGGCTGAAAGATCTATCGCTTTATCACCTATTCAGGTTGTAAATAGTGTTTTTAAAAAGTAACTAAGTAGTTAATTACCTTTGAAAATAAGTAATCAGTAAAGTAACGGGATTACTTTTTTTGGGAAAGTAATCCGTAATTAGTTACTGATTACTTTTTTCAAGTAACTTGACCAACACTGGTTGTTGTTAGTTGTAAAGAAACGTGGGCCAAGAAAAAACTTCGTACAGGATCTGATTGCACAACAGTCACCATTTATGGACAAACAGAAAATAGCAGAAGCAACTAAAAAGCAAAAACTGAAGTTGGAAGATTCCAAATTTTGGGAATTGTAACATTGTTTAATGTCATTGTGAGTCATTTATTTGCAAAGCATGTTTTTTTCCACAGTCATTCAATCTTGTCCTGAAAGAAAAATTGTTTTTTTCCTCATGTTTTTTGCTGTAGCTATACGTGGTCCTCATCACAACCTGGTCTCTGTTCTCGTTTCTTCTGCAAAGGATTTCCCACAGACAGTGATGGCTTTAAACTCCTCTGAGATCTCCAGCAGGGTCTTGCCTTTAGTCTCAGGCAAAAGGAAGAAGGTATAAAGACTACCCAGCATGCAGGCAGAGGCAAACAGCACAAATAAGTACGAGCTGAGAGCATCCTGGGAAAGAAACGTCATTCATGATTTCAGCACAACATATAGATCCCTGTGGGTGTTATAGTGTAATGCGCTGCTTATTTTCAGTTTGGTCGTACGTACAATGAGGAATGGAAAGACCAGGCCCATCACTGCAAACATAAACCACCCCTGCAGCCCTGTGAGGACGAGTGATGCCATTCGATTAGACTGAATGAAGAGCTCACTGTTGAGCGTTGGTGTGGCTCCTCCTGTGAGAATCAGAGAAAGAACAGGGAATTGACCTTGTTATCTTTGCATATAGACACGTTTTCCATAACTGCTACAGGTGTGATGTACTGGATACTAAAAACGTTACGCTACATACAGTATGTATAAGTGCTTTATGCTTACCAGGTCCTCCACAAAAGAACATGATGAAGACAACCATCAAACTCACAGTAATGTATGGAACCCAGTAGCTGGAATCCTGTGTGAAAGACAGTTTTAAATGCATATATTTGATTTTGCATCAGATTAATTTCTATATTTCTGCCTTTTATCATCACAGCAGTGATAGCTTATACACATTTTCCCCTTTATGAAACAGGTCATCTTCAGTCATATTGCCAATATTGTTACTAGTGTACTTTCCAGTGAAGGCTACACAGACAGTTGTTGTCCCAACCGTCACAGACATGTACACCTCCAGATGCAGGAAGAGGCCTACCTGTATCATGAAGGACCCCACTCACCAAGCACACACACTCTTTGTCCTGCTCCCCTCAGGCAGGAGGCTGAGGAGCATTAAATGCAAAATACTAGACAGAAACAGCTTCATTCCAGAAGCTGTGAGACTTCTCAATGCATAAATGGACAAGAACTGTTATACTACTGATACTTTACTGACACCATCACTTTATTAATGCTGGTCATCATGCCCTCTTGCTGCTAAAACGTTTATACCTATATTTCTATATTTATACTCCATACTGGTACTCAGGTTGTTGCACTCTACTTATATTGTATTATTTCATTACTTGCTATTTGTTAGTTTCTTCGTTATTCTGTTTCTTTTCCCTTCTATGGATAACCGGGACCGTGTGTACGTAATTTCATTCCACCTCATGTAAACGTGTTGCAAATGAAAAGAAAACTTCCTTGATCCTTGATCTTGACGAGTAGAAACGGTGTCATCTGTGATTTTCCAGTCTTTAGGTTTTGTTTAGGTGCCTCTCCTGTGTTCCGTGTTATGCCCACTCTGTGCCTTCCTGTGCCAACGTTTCAGGTCTCTGTGTTCATGTATTTCCTGTTTTACTTTGAAAGTCCGTGTTTTATGTCAGTGTATTCTGTTTTGCTTCCTCCCTGTCTCATCACTTCTAATTAGGTTCAGCTGTATCTCCCTCCTATTCAATTTAATTCAATTCAATTTTTTTTATATTGCACCAAATTACAACAACAGTCAACTCAAGGAACATCCTGTTTGCATTTCCATCGTTACCTTGTGTGTATTTATTGTGTGTGCTTCCCTTTGTCCCTTGTTGGTCCGTCTGCTTGTTTTCTTCCATGTTGCTTCTGTATTTCTTCCGTCAGCTTTACCCGCGTTTCCTGGTCTCTCTTTTCTGGCCTGTGGTTTCCACCCTCAGGTTATATGTTTATGCATAGTTTTTCCCAGTTTAGGTTTTGCTTAGTTTTCTCTGTTCCACCTGTTTGTAGTTTTTGTTCAGCTGTCCATAAAGGCTCGTTTTTTGTTATCATCCACCCTCGTCTCCGTTTGCCTGCACTTGGGTCCTCAGTCTCTTCACACACCTGACATTTGTTGTCTTTAACAAATCAACTGTTTTTGTTTTGCTTTCTTTACATTGCTTTTACTTTTATTAATATTATGTTGCCCACCACTGGTAATGGTTTACCTTCAGGTTGAGTGTGACAGTGACAAAAATCCAGCAAGCAGACATGACACCGTAACCGCCGAACAGCAATGGTCTTCTCCCTGTGAGGTCAATGAGAAGACCCTGAAATTGAGGAAGGGAGAAAATAATGACAGACTTGTCACAAGAAGATTGTCTCTAATAGTAGAAATGAAAGGATGTATACACTTAAAATGCTCATTTACACAGATGAGCTCAGGCACAGACTGAGTGTTTGCTTACACAGGTGAGCGAGGTGAGAATTTCAGCCACTCCAAGACCGAGAGTGATATAGCGGATCTTCTTCTTTGGTATACCTGCCTCCAGGAAGATGTCATAAGTAAAGGTACTAATCTGGGAAGAAAAGAGGCACTATTAGGCTATAAACAGTCAGCATGAAATCTGATTTATATTTTAGTCTATTCTGTTGATAGAAACTTGATATGGAAGGAACAATGAAGTCTCATATATACAGATATCAATAGATATATTGATCTGTAGTTATACAGATATGTCATGTATGCATGTGCGTGAACCTCCAAAAGTCACAAAATTGTTGTAATGTATCATTTTGCAATTTAGCAATCCTATATCATATATCATATGGTATTATACTAATACTATATGGTATTGTTCATACTGTAGAAATGCCCGACAGCTGGTTGCAACAGTAGATGATGGAGATGGTGATGACCTGCCATCGGACAGTCCTGTCTCTCAGCAGCTGCAGAAGGCTCACTGGTGGGGCTGCTTCAATGGCTGCCTGCTCAGTCAACATCTCATCCATTTCTTGTTGGTAGTCACCTTGGCCCCATAGACTCTGGAGAGCTGAAACCAGAAAATCCCAAATCACGGAGGGGATAAGAACTGAAAAATGTGCAACTTTGCTCAAATACAAAACACGCAGGGACTGATTGACTTGTAATTTCACAAGACTATCATTTATCTTTAACTAGTATGTGTTTGTAGAACATTTTCATAAACATCTGGGGTCGTGTTTGATACATAAACTGCGCAAAGCTACTAACCTTTTTTGCATGCCTTATCATCACCTTTCTCTATGAGTAAATATCTTGGCGTCTCAGGAAAAAAAGGCAACATCACAATCTGAACAAAGGAGAAAAGTGCAGCGACACTAAGGAGAATGTCCCACGTGTCCTCGCGGCCAAGGATCTCGCTGAAAAATCAAAATGAAATGTTGTGTTTAATTTGTAATCTATTGTCATAATATGCTGCAGTAGCTTTTGACAATGGGTTAAAGCCCATTTTTCTTTTTCATATCAACTTCAGGTGCTTACCTTAACCCAAACGTCTGCCCAGACACTTTCCCGAGTGACAAAAAAGTGGCTGAGGTCAGAGTCACTATCCCTCTTATCTTTCTGGGTGAAATCTCCCCAAGATATATTAAGTGAGTGTTCATTCCCAAGCCTGCAGGTCACATAAAGCAAGCATGGTGAGTATAGGTGGTGAAAACATATTAATAAGGAGTCTGTAGAATATGGCAACTTACCTGCTGAGTAACCAAACAGAAATCTTGCCACAATGATCATTTCGAAAGAGTTGACATTTTTACTTGTCAGCATGAATCCTGCTGCAAGAACAGCAATGAAGCTGTTGCAGATCATTGCCTTTTTTCTGAAGAAGGAAAGCTCATGACTTCAGGTCTCCGTAGGCTATACAGCTTGGTACAACATCTGTCTTCATACTCACCTTCCCAGCAAGTCTGAGATAAATTTGACACTGATGGCACCGAAGAGTCCCCCGACAGCAAACATGGAAACAATAAGAGACCAGATCATTGTGACCGTCTGCGGATGTGGAGGCTCTCCGTATCTGTCATACCAGCTGCTGTTGATGAAGCGCTGGATGTACTGTGGAGATAGATCTAAACTGTTATTAAATGTGATCCAGATAATCGAGACAGAATGGAGAAGAAATGATAAAGGCGACGTGTCTCACCGGCGAAGGAGAACTCAGTCCAGTGATATGGAAGCCGACCTGAAAGCTTCCTCCTAATCCCAAAACAAGGATGAGGAATAGAGCGTTGCCATGGGTCTGAAGTAAAGGAGAGAAATCCGATGAATCACTTTTATAAATGTGTTTACTATCACCTGTAAAGATGCTGCCTATATTTTTAAAGTCACAGTCAAACTTTTGGAGAATGGGTATTAACAAAGATTTCAAACATGTTTAAATGAGTGAGAAAATCTAGATTTTAAAATTGGATTTACTGATTTTTTTTAAACACAAGTTGTGAATAAAACAAAGATTAGATTAGACTTAAGTTTACCCTGTCTGATTCATAAACTGTAACGGTTTCATTTCTAGCTGTGTCTGAAAGTTCACAGAAAAACAATAATAATCACCTTTTTTGAATCTTTTCATGATCACACTTCAGTCATAGATTGTAATCATGTAAATTTGAGCTCAGTGTCATGTTAGCTGTACCAGCGAAATGGTTTAATAACTGAGAGAGTAGTGTGACTCAGCTGAAACTGTGGTTTAGATAACTCCCCTGAGTTCAGGAAATAAAAAAAATTGTAAAAAATAAATAAATACAATTTAAAAAGAAAATTATCCGCATTACGCATAAAATTAGACATGTGCAATGTGACAGATTTGTCACGAAACATTTTAACAGAAACGTAAATTTTTTTATACATTTATATATAAATATTATATTTAAAATCCACATGTACATATTTACAATACATGTATTAACTTTTATGGCGCAAATATAGGAAAAATCTTACCAGCTGCTGAAACAAAGTTTCCATTCTCTTGATACACGGACCTTAACAGCACATATGTCCTAACAGTGGGGACACAGTTCAGTGTTTCACCCTGCTTATTATTAACTTTTCAGAAATAAAGTAACTTGGTGTCATCACACCACCCTGACAATCACTGGATCATTTCTAACTTGCAGCTATTTCAGACTGAAAACAATATAAACTAAATGAGTTCACAGTCACACGCAAGCTAATGTATAGATTTAACCATAATGTCAAATAAGGACATTATCAGTACATTTTGTGCACAACACTGGTGCTGCATATGTTTTTATAAGTGATTCGTCCTTGTGGTAGGACTCGACTTAAGCGGTCAAAGAAGTGCAGGAGACTGATGCTGCCCAGTGTAGCAAGTGATTTATTCACCATTTTGTGGCCCAAACAATATTTACAAAAAAACAAATAAGAAACTCAACTCTATAATCAACTCAGTTCAAATAAACATAACTGAACTTAAATCAACAGAAATTAAGGTCAAACTACACACAGCTACACTGACCTGAACCTTTCTCCTCTGAAACACTTCAGAGTTCTTCTGCTTAAATAGTCCACTTAACCAAACAATTTCTCCTCTGGACTATTCCATTCAGTAGGTAGGTAAGATGAACATGATTATATTCAAACCTCTACTACTCCTCTTTACTGGCAACATAAACTCTGGTGTAATCAATACATATTACAACAATAAATCTATCTCTTCATAAACCCTCTAAAATCAACTTTATTAAATTATAAGAGTTCTTCCCCTTCTGCACTTGGTCTCTTCCTGTGACCTCAAATGAACCCAGAAGGTATAAAGCAGGAAGTAAAACTACATTTCCTCCTTTTGTTTCTGCAAGACAGGTAGGTAAGGTAAGTTCTAAACAATACAAATTAACAGTTGAAATAAAGAACATGTTAACTTAACAAACTTGTATGAATTGATTTAAACCAAGATGTTATATTATATAATCTGTAAAAGTGCAAAACATAAACAAACCCGGGATAGTAGATGTTTGCCTATCCGGTTGTTCAGTCTGACATCACTAGCCGTGTCTGGGTCTAAACTCCGCTGCAGGTCCATATATCAAACGATCACTGTGGCATTACTGAGAGTTGAAAAACTGTCTAAAGTCTTTCATCTTTAATAAAATGATCAGCGTTCTGTTCTACCAGGTGTAACAATTGAGTTTAACATCCAGGCATCCATGAAAACGGAATTTATGACATTTAACGGAGTTAGAAGTTAGCAGGGAGTTAGCTCGCTAGCTTCTATCTAAATACAATATAGCATGTCCTGACTGCGGGGTTTTGGAAACAAATTAAAACGTACAGCTCTGTTATCACTTCCAGCATAAATGAAGACAGAAAACTAAACAGCAGTGACGTTTGTAGGGTTACTGAAGTTGGGCTAGCTGGTATATAATGATGTGCTACGTGACTGCTAGCGACACAGCTATGTTAGCATAATATAAACAAGCTAACTTTTTTTCCCACTCGATAAAAGTTAACGTGAGTGTTGTTGGTGGTCAGAAACAAATGTAATCGCATGGCAGGATGCTGTAAAAGGACCAAACTTCAGCCAGGAGAACAACTGAGATAATCCATCCACAATACGAGGTTAGTCATTCATATACTGCTGCATGGGCTGGGCTGTAGTTAGATCCTAAGGTTTTAAAAACTGAGCTTAAATAAATGATTAGCAGTAATAAAAGCAGAGGGAGGTCAACAGTGATCACTGACTGTTTTAGGAGCTTTTTGAGATCAAATAGAAGAAAATACATAACATTAAACATGTTAACAACACAAAAGCCATATTAAACGCAGACAACTTTAGACCCGGAAGTAGGATTCGTCGCGTCATCACTGAACAACCGGATTGCAGATTACATGTGAAATATGGTTAACTCAAAGCAAGAATGTTAACTAAGAATGTAGACAAATGGTCTTCTCACCCACTTTGTCACAGTCCTATTGCCAGTAGCTTGATTTGTTTTTCTCTCTGTTCCTGTTTCTTCTTATTCTTCTTATTTAAATCACGTGGAAAGATAAACTCTATTATTATCAGACCAGCAGAGTTTAGACGTAGACTAAGAACTGTGGCTGTCTATGAACATTTGAAAAAGGAATACACTCAATAAATTAAAGCAAACACTGCTAGCTATGATTTGCACTGGAAAAACTGTTGAATCTTCATCCTATAGAAGAAGAAACTACTTTTTTTTTTTTTTTTTTTTTTTTTTGCCTGTCCCGTTTGGCTCTTTTGCCATCAGAATTGTTGTCTAAAGGCAAACAAAGATGCACAACGGATTTACTTTACCAAATTGACCATCCCAGCCTTGCCGTAATGGTCCATTTGATTCACCTTTTATTGTTTATTTTATTTTCACTTACTGAATACGGGACAGACTTGACTGGGGGAAAGAAGGGGAGAAAGAAAGAGGGAAAGAGAAACAGCTGAGAAGAGGGACGGGGGAGAAGGGCAAAAAACATAAACCAACAGAATGGGTAGAGAAAAAAAAATGCATATATCAATCACCTGCTGAGAAAGAAAAAAAGAAAACAAGCAGAAGAGAACAAGAGTAATAGAATAAACAACATCACAATGATATATGGGAATATGACAGTAAATACTAAATATTAAACATTATTGCGCAGCACATAAGATCAACAGAACACAGTGTGCTTTGAGGTAGGAGCCAAAAAGGGTGTAGTTTGTGGGTGTGATCACCCGTGTGTACACCTGTAAGCATGGACGCGCTTGTTTTTTTTGTTTTTTTTTAAAGGTTCCTTCATGTAATAATCTGCTAGAGGGTGTGGGGGGGGCCCACAGCCCCGTCCTCCAGGGCATGAAGCAGGTGTGGAGGAGATCAAAACTCCAGACATCCAGAGGCCCCCAGAATACAAGAGACCAAGGAAGACCAACAGAGGGGCAGCTGCGCCACTGTCCCAGAAAGAGCTGAGCTGTCCCAGATGAGGGTTCACTCAGCAGCCGCGGAGCAGAAGCCAGGGGGAGTTGCAGTGACGCGCCCGTGAGCTCCGCCGGCAGCCAGCCGTGCCTGAGTGACCGAGCCCCAGGCCGAGAGGCCGGGGGCACCCCACCTCCGAAGTGGCCCGAGCGAGCCCCAGGCTCCAGGCCCCGATAAGCGGCCGCCAAGGAGTGAGCCGGTGTGTACCTGGACGCCCATCCCCGGACACAAAGAACCACCAACGCACCGATGTCTGAGGGAGTCCGCCACTGGCAGGGGAAGTGGTGGTAGGGGGAGATAGGCCTCCAAACCTTGGAGGGCCTGAGATGTCCCCAGAGAGGTGGCGCCTGACACCCAACCTGACATATAGACACAGACATACAGGCACACACAGATACAAACATTCATTCCCACCCTCATGCTCTCATATGCACTTACTCCACACTCAACCAACGTGGAGACAGACATAAAGAGACGCTGTACACACGATCACACTCCCCAAGCGTACTCTACGAACCGGGTCTAGGTACCCTTGCCCCTGGAGGGGGGAACTGCACCCAGACCCAGGTGGTGTTACACTTTTCCCTGCAGTGGGGGGAGGCAGACCGCCCCGACTCTGCAGCAGCAGGAAGGCCCCACACTCCAGACCGCAGTCGGACGGCCAACTAAGAAGAAACTTCTTGTAATAATAACAGGCCACCATGGCAGGTAGCGTTGCGTAATTTTGACACAATCCCAAAGAGATCCGTATATCCTCCTAGAATCAATGCTGGGAGCTTTTACTTGTTAGTTACATGTGTACACCACTACACTATGGAGCAAATGTTGAATCTCCAGCTTATACTTAAGCAGTTTGTATTTTTCATTTTAAAATCTACAGTTTTGTGTCAACTAACAAGCAGATTTGTCATCTGCATTTACATTTTAAAAAATCCAGGTAGCCAAAATGTGCAAAATATTCTTTAAGGCAGGCTGACATTGTGACCGACATGTTGGTTTTCTATTAGTTTGCAGTGTCTCACACTTTCATAGTCAGACTCAGCCACTCAATCTATTATGCCTGATTTCAAAGCACCAATATGGCTACTTCATGATGTCCATCCTTTGTATGGTCTACAGCTGGCATAAGAATACTTCAGTGACATTACCTGTCACAATAGTTGCATGGTGGTGGCTGTAGCTCAGGTGGTAGAGCGGTCGCCTGCTAATCTGAAGCTTGGTGGTGCGATCCCTCCAGTCTGCATGCCAAATATCCTTGAGCATGATAGCTACCCCAAGCTGGGGCCTGTTCTTCGTACGTCGCTTACTACATCCAAGATCAAATGACACATCCAAGACCAAACCATCGCGCTAACCGTGAGCTCGCTAATCCGGTTCCCCGAACACGCCTGCTGTTGACGATTAGTACAGCTGGACGCAGTAATGTGACATCACTGGGTGTCGTAAAAGGGGCTATGCATCGATAGTAGAAACATTGATCGGCAACCCGCTGATTGGTCGGCGAAAATGTCGAAGGGGCGTGCTCGGTATTTTCCGGCAGCAGAGCAAGAACTCATGAGTGAGGGATTTCAGGAGTTTCAGAGTTTAATTAAAACGCAAGAGAACACTGCAAAGGCTGCAGAAGCAAGGAGAGAGGGCTGGCAGAAAGTTGCTGACAAATCAAACTCGTAGGTAATTTAATAATAATACTAATAATAATGGATTGGGTTCATATAGCGCTTTCCAAGGCACCCAAAGCGCTTTACGATACCACTATTCATTCACTCCCACATTCACACACTGGTGGAGGCAGCTACGGTTGTAGCCAGGCTGCCATATCGCGCCATCGGCCCCTCTGGCCAACTCCAGTAGGCGGTAGGGTAGATCTATCATATGACACTATATTGTCCAATATCATATGGCATTATATTATATTATAATATGTTATATTATATCCCCTTTCACATTAGAGCCACAACAGGACCCACAAGAACATGGGAACAAGTAAAAGTGGAATACAGGAGTATTCTACAGAATGGTAATATTTATCTCTTAGATTGTTTTTCGTCTCTTGGCAAGGTAATACTGGCCTGTAATACTCTGTTAGTTTGTTCATAACAGCAACCAAGAAAAGGGCAGAGGAAAAAAAGACAGGTGGTGGTCCTGCACCCCCTCGTCAACAAGTTGGTTAAGTAAATAATACCCTCACGGGAATATCGATATCTCTCAATGAGCACACTGTCGCGCTGAGCTAAAGGATCCTGTCTATCCCGCAATATACGCTGAATTCTGAGGACTCTCCTTATCAATCTTGCACCTTCCGCAATGAGTTGGTCGCGTATACGGACAGGACATGGCTGCGACAGGCTTCCCAAATCCACCTTCGCTTTTATAGCCGTGGTCTCTCATCTTGATTACACGAAGTAATTTACAATTACTACTCTGAAATATGAATTAAATCTGTAATAATCACATACATGTAATAGAATGTTAATAGTACATTTCCCTTTTTTAGGAAATGACCTGTATGTATCTGTGTGAAATCAATAAAAGGATCAAGTGCTGCATTATCTTTAGTTACATTGATGTTATTTATTTATGGTGAAACAGTGGTGGAATATCGCTGTTGCTTTCGTATAAATGAAGCGGACATACCTGCGTGGCCGCGATCTAATCCTGTTTACATAAAGTAAACCTGCTCCCGAGCAGGTTTACGCTTACGGCTCTGTTGCTATGACAGCAAGTCCCGGATGAGCTTCGGGGAACCGAACGATCCAGGATCACGCAAAATCGTCAACAATCTAATCCAGCTAACTTACTTAGCGAGGTACGAAGAACAGGCCCCAGGTCTCCAATGCTTCTATCAGATGATAAATAGCAAGAGTTTAGAAAAAGTGCTTTTGTGAATGAGGCAAGTCCATTTACCACTACCATTTGGATTTTAATGAAATACTCCATCATGGACTATTGAAACAAGACGCTGCAGCTCATTACATGAATAGATTCTTTAGTTATTTAGCAAAAGATTTTGGAGATTAGTGTGAACAACGCCACTGTTATTGTGCGATTTGTTAATAATATATCTAAATATTAAAGCTATATACACACCATTCTTGAAAGTACTGACCATTTTCATCACTGTATTCACAGTTTTGCTCTCACTGTAATCAAAGTCAAAGTCAGCTTTATTTAAAAAAAAAAAAAAACGTGTACAGATCATCCACAGGAATTTTAAATTGCAATGCTCCCACGGCCCTCAGTGTACACTAAAACAACATAAAGATAAAAATAAAATAAAAGTCTAAAGCGGGTGCAATAGGTGTCCTGGAGGGAGGGAAAAGAAACACCTACGATCCTCTCCGCTGCTCTCACTTCTCGTTTTATCAGCATGTGTAGCTTCCACAAACAGGAAGGGACACAGTGTAAACGTGAAGGGGTGTGTTGTCAAGTTATATTACTTGTTAAGGCAAATATCTAATCAGCAACAGCTCAAGATGGAAGAAAGGTGATTTAAGTGACTTTGGTCTTGTTCGTGCCACACATCAGAGGAGAATGGCCAGACTTGTTCAAGCTGATAAACAAGCAACAGCATCTCAAATAACTACTCATTTCAACCAAGGTATGTGGAAGAGCTTAACACTATGCACACTACACATACTGAAGTTTAAACACCACACAGGGTGCCACTCCAGTCAACTTGGAAAAGGAAATACCCTGGTCTTGATTTCTGCTTCAACATTCAGATAGTAGGCTCAAAATCTGGTGTAAACAACATAGAAATGTGCATTTGGACATGGGCAGGACCCCTTAGTAACAAAAGAGCATTGTTTTAATGCCACAACCTACCTGCAAAATGGTACTGACCATGTCCATCCCTTTACGATCAGTGTACCCATCTTCTGATGGTTGTTTCCAGAATCATCTCAAACTGAACATGACAGTCACCAGATCAGGCCAACAGAGCACCTTTGGGGTTTAGTGAAACATCATAAAGTGAGCCTTCCTTTCACTACGACGTTTTCTCTGAAGCGCTCCTTTTCTCCAACTTTGCTTTTGGCTAAACTAGTGGCATTTAAGAGCATAAAAGAAGAACTTTATGCATGTTCTCATTACTAGGATATGTATTTATGTTGGTGTTTGGGCATATGGAAAATTGCATAATGATATTATGCCATTACCTGATGATTACTTAATACTGCATCTTAGAATTGTAATGGAAGCCCATTATGCAGGTTAGTTGTTGTTAGTTGTAAAGAAACGTGGGCCAAGAAAAAACTTCGTACAGGATCTGATTGCACAACAGTCACCATTTATGGACAAACAGAAAATAGCAGAAGCAACTAAAAAGCAAAAACTGAAGTTGGAAAGATTCCAAATTTTGGGAATTGTAACATTGTTTAATGTCATTGTGAGTCATTTATTTGCAAAGCACGTTTTTTCCACAGTCATTCAATCTTGTCCTGAAAGAAAAATTGTTTTTTTCCTCATGTTTTTTGCTGTAGCTATACGTGGTCCTCATCACAACCTGGTCTCTGTTCTCGTTTCTTCTGCAAAGGATTTCCCACAGACAGTGATGGCTTTAAACTCCTCTGAGATCTCCAGCAGGGTCTTGCCTTTAGTCTCAGGCAAAAGGAAGAAGGTATAAAGACTACCCAGCATGCAGGCAGAGGCAAACAGCACAAATAAGTACGAGCCGAGAGCATCCTGGGAAAGAAACGACATTCATAATTTCAGCACAACATATAGATCCCTGTGGGTGTTATAGTGTAATGCGCTGCTTATTTTCAGTTTGGTCGTACGTACAATGAGGAATGGAAAGACCAGGCCCATCACTGCAAACATAAACCACCGCTGCAGCCCTGTGAGGACGAGTGATGCCATTCGATTAGACTGAATGAAGAGCTCACTGTTGAGCGTTGGTGTGGCTCCTCCTGTGAGAATCAGAGAAAGAACAGGGAATTGACCTTGTTATCTTTGCATATAGACACGTTTTCCATAACCGCTACAGGTGTGATGTACTGGATACTAAAAACGTTAAGCTACATATGTATAAGTGCTTTACCCTTACCAGGTCCTCCACAAAAGAACATGATGAAGACAACCATCAAACTCACAGTAATGTATGGAACCCAGTAGCTGGAATCCTGTGTGAAAGACAGTTTTCAATGCATATATTTGATTTTGCATCAGATTAATTTCTATATTTCTGCCTTTTATCATCACAGCAGTGATAGCTTATACACATTTTCCCCTTTATGAAACAGGTCATCTTCAGTCATATTGCCAATATTGTTACTAGTGTACTTTCCAGTGAAGGCTACACAGACAGTTGTTGTCCCAACCGTCACAGACATGTACACCTCCAGATGCAGGAAGAGGCCTACCTGTATCATGAAGGACCCCACTCACCAAGCACACACACTCTTTGTCCTGCTCCCCTCAGGCAGGAGGCTGAGGAGCATTAAATGCAAAATACTAGACAGAAACAGCTTCATTCCAGAAGCTGTGAGACTTCTCAATGCATAAATGGACAAGAACTGTTATACTACTGATACTTTACTGACACCATCACTTTATTAATGCTGGTCATCATGCCCTCTTGCTGCTAAAACGTTTATACCTATATTTCTATATTTATACTCCATACTGGTACTCAGGTTGTTGCACTCTACTTATATTGTATTATTTCATTACTTGCTATTTGTTAGTTTCTTCGTTATTCTGTTTCTTTTCCCTTCTATGGATAACCGGGACCGTGTGTACGTAATTTCATTCCACCTCATGTAAACGTGTTGCAAATGAAAAGAAAACTTCCTTGATCCTTGATCTTGACGAGTAGAAACGGTGTCATCTGTGATTTTCCAGTCTTTAGGTTTTGTTTAGGTGCCTCTCCTGTGTTCCGTGTTATGCCCACTCTGTGCCTTCCTGTGCCAACGTTTCAGGTCTCTGTGTTCATGTATTTCCTGTTTTACTTTGAAAGTCCGTGTTTTATGTCAGTGTATTCTGTTTTGCTTCCTCCCTGTCTCATCACTTCTAATTAGGTTCAGCTGTATCTCCCTCCTATTCAATTTAATTCAATTCAATTTTTTTTATATTGCACCAAATTACAACAACAGTCAACTCAAGGAACATCCTGTTTGCATTTCCATCGTTACCTTGTGTGTATTTATTGTGTGTGCTTCCCTTTGTCCCTTGTTGGTCCGTCTGCTTGTTTTCTTCCATGTTGCTTCTGTATTTCTTCCGTCAGCTTTACCCGCGTTTCCTGGTCTCTCTTTTCTGGCCTGTGGTTTCCACCCTCAGGTTATATGTTTATGCATAGTTTTTCCCAGTTTAGGTTTTGCTTAGTTTTCTCTGTTCCACCTGTTTGTAGTTTTTGTTCAGCTGTCCATAAAGGCTCGTTTTTTGTTATCATCCACCCTCGTCTCCGTTTGCCTGCACTTGGGTCCTCAGTCTCTTCACACACCTGACATTTGTTGTCTTTAACAAATCAACTGTTTTTGTTTTGCTTTCTTTACATTGCTTTTACTTTTATTAATATTATGTTGCCCACCACTGGTAATGGTTTACCTTCAGGTTGAGTGTGACAGTGACAAAAATCCAGCAAGCAGACATGACACCGTAACCGCCGAACAGCAATGGTCTTCTCCCTGTGAGGTCAATGAGAAGACCCTGAAATTGAGGAAGGGAGAAAATAATGACAGACTTGTCATAAGAAGATTGTCTCTAATAGTAGAAATGAAAGGATGTATACACTTAAAATGCTCATTTACACAGATGAGCTCAGGCACAGACTGAGTGTTTGCTTACACAGGTGAGCGAGGTGAGAATTTCAGCCACTCCAAGACCGAGAGTGATATAGCGGATCTTCTTCTTTGGTATACCTGCCTCCAGGAAGATGTCATAAGTAAAGGTACTAATCTGGGAAGAAAAGAGGCACTATTAGGCTATAAACAGTCAGCATGAAATCTGATTTATATTTTAGTCTATTCTGTTGATAGAAACTTGATATGGAAGGAACAATGAAGTCTCATATATACAGATATCAATAGATATATTGATCTGTAGTTATACAGATATGTCATGTATGCATGTGCGTGAACCTCCAAAAGTCACAAAATTGTTGTAATGTATCATTTTGCAATTTAGCAATCCTATATCATATATCATATTGTATCATATGGTATTATACTAATACTATATGGTATTGTTCATACTGTAGAAATGCCCGACAGCTGGTTGCAACAGTAGATGATGGAGATGGTGATGACCTGCCATCGGACAGTCCTGTCTCTCAGCAGCTGCAGAAGGCTCACTGGTGGGGCTGCTTCAATGGCTGCCTGCTCAGTCAACATCTCATCCATTTCTTGTTGGTAGTCACCTTGGCCCCATAGACTCTGGAGAGCTGAAACCAGAAAATCCCAAATCACGGAGGGGATAAGAACTGAAAAATGTGCAACTTTGCTCAAATACAAAACACGCAGGGACTGATTGACTTGTAATTTCACAAGACTATCATTTATCTTTAACTAGTATGTGTTTGTAGAACACATTTTCATAAACATCTGGGGTCGTGTTTGATACATAAACTGCGCAAAGCTACTAACCTTTTTTGCATGCCTTATCATCACCTTTCTCTATGAGTAAATATCTTGGCGTCTCAGGAAAAAAAGGCAACATCACAATCTGAACAAAGGAGAAAAGTGCAGCGACACTAAGGAGAATGTCCCACGTGTCCTCGCGGCCAAGGATCTCGCTGAAAAATCAAAATGAAATGTTGTGTTTAATTTGTAATCTATTGTCATAATATGCTGCAGTAGCTTTTGACAATGGGTTAAAGCCCATTTTTCTTTTTCATATCAACTTCAGGTGCTTACCTTAACCCAAACGTCTGCCCAGACACTTTCCCGAGTGACAAAAAAGTGGCTGAGGTCAGAGTCACTATCCCTCTTATCTTTCTGGGTGAAATCTCCCCAAGATATATTAAGTGAGTGTTCATTCCCAAGCCTGCAGGTCACATAAAGCAAGCATGGTGAGTATAGGTGGTGAAAACATATTAATAAGGAGTCTGTAGAATATGGCAACTTACCTGCTGAGTAACCAAACAGAAATCTTGCCACAATGATCATTTCGAAAGAGTTGACATTTTTACTTGTCAGCATGAATCCTGCTGCAAGAACAGCAATGAAGCTGTTGCAGATCATTGCCTTTTTTCTGAAGAAGGAAAGCTCATGACTTCAGGTCTCCGTAGGCTATACAGCTTGGTACAACATCTGTCTTCATACTCACCTTCCCAGCAAGTCTGAGATAAATTTGACACTGATGGCACCGAAGAGTCCCCCGACAGCAAACATGGAAACAATAAGAGACCAGATCATTGTGACCGTCTGCGGATGTGGAGGCTCTCCGTATCTGTCATACCAGCTGCTGTTGATGAAGCGCTGGATGTACTGTGGAGATAGATCTAAACTGTTATTAAATGTGATCCAGATAATCGAGACAGAATGGAGAAGAAATGATAAAGGCGACGTGTCTCACCGGCGAAGGAGAACTCAGTCCAGTGATATGGAAGCCGACCTGAAAGCTTCCTCCTAATCCCAAAACAAGGATGAGGAATAGAGCGTTGCCATGGGTCTGAAGTAAAGGAGAGAAATCCGATGAATCACTTTTATAAATGTGTTTACTATCACCTGTAAAGATGCTGCCTATATTTTTAAAGTCACAGTCAAACTTTTGGAGAATGGGTATTAACAAAGATTTCAAACATGTTTAACCCTTGTATGGTGTTCGGGTCTGTGAGACCCGTGTTCAGCTTTTTTTCAAAAGAAAAATTAAACAATTAATTATTTTTTCACGTGTAAATGTGTTGTGTCTTTCCACTCACTCCACTTGATTATAACTGATTTATTTATAACATTTTATATAAAAGAAAAACGAGAAGCACATTAATTCATAAATGTGATCTAACAAAAGTAAAGGGAAAAAATTAACCATGTTTGCTGTTCATATGTCTTGTAATTGGGATGAAGTAAACATCTGTTGAGTAATTTAACATAAAATTGTTTGATAAGTGTTAATTTGGAAAGCCAAAACTCTAGCGGGTCCACCAGACCCATGAACACTGGCTGAGTAACAAAAATACGAACACCACACAAGGGTTAAATGAGTGAGAAAATCTAGATTTTAAAATGGGATTTACTGATTTTTTTTTTAAACACAAGTTGTGAATAAAACAAAGATTAGATTAGACTTAAGTTTACCCTGTCTGATTCATAAACTGTAACTGTTTCATTTCTAGCTGTGTCTGAAAGTTCACAGAAAAACAATAATAATCACCTTTTTTGAATCTTTTCATGATCACACCTCAGTCATAGATTGTAATCATGTAAATTTGAGCTCAGTGTCATGTTAGCTGTACCAGCGAAATGGTTTAATAACTGAGAGAGTAGTGTGACTCAGCTGAAACTGTGGTTTAGATAACTCCCCTGAGTTCAGGAACTAAAAATAAGCCACTCTGATTTTGTAAAAAATAAATAAATACAATTTAAAAAGAAAATTATCCGCATTACGCATAAAATTAGACATGTGCAATGTGACAGATTTGTCACGAAACATTTTAACAGAAACGTGAAAAGAATATTTAAATTATATTTAAAATCCACATGTACATATTTACAATACATGTACATACAATACATTAACTTTTATGGCGCAAATATAGGAAAAATCTTACCAGCTGCTGAAACAAAGTTTCCATTCTCTTGATACACGGACCTTAACAGCACATATGTCCTAACAGTGGGGACACAGTTCAGTGTTTCACCCTGCTTATTATTAACTTTTCAGAAATAAAGTAACTTGGTGTCATCACAAGGACATTATCAGTACATATTTGTACACAACACTGGTGCTGCATATGTTTTTATAAGTGATTCGTCCTATTGCCAGTAGCTTGATTTATGTTTTTCTCTCTGTTCCTGTTTCTTCTTATTCTTCTTATTTAAATCACGTGGAAAGATAAACTCTATTATTATCAGGCCAGCAGAGTTTAGACGTAGACTAAGAACTGTGGCTGTCTATGAACATTTGAAAAAGGAATACACTCAATAAATTAATTAATTCTTAATTCTCATTTAAACTTGCAAACAAACAAACAAACTCCCCAAAAAAGCCATCAGTGCAATCCAGCTATTATGCAATATAGTATCATGGCTCCAGCAATAAGTCATCCAATACTTTTCTCAGTCCAATGAGGCACAAATGATTGAAAGATGCACCACAAAGTCTTACATAATGTTCAAACATGTTTTGTTCTGTTGGTCACTGTTACGTCCCTCTGCAGCCCCTAATCTCTTCAGTGGGTTCAGCTGTTGCTAATTGACCACACCTAGTCAGGTGTGGATAAAAGGATACCTGTGATGCCGTGATTTTGTTTCCACGGTTTTCTTTAGACATGTCAATTTGTGGCAAACTTGCTATCAGGCTTGGCTGGGTTTGTACACCTCAGAGTGTATATATAATATAACCTCAAAGGGACTATTTTGTTAAAAAAGAAACTTCAGCTGCTTTGACAATAGGAGACAATTAGGATAAAAGTAGTTTGTTTGTTTTTTTTGAAGAAAGAAGAGCCATATACAGCAACAGCTCTTGGTGTTATGGCAGTGTGTTAAGTGCAGCAAGCATAATAGCATCCAGACTATTTTGTCCTTTTCTTATATGTTTTGTCCTTTTTTTCTGTTTCTGATTGAAGACAGTGATCAGATTGTTTTCACACGTGGCTCTGCTGCCACCAACAGATCAAGAATTGAGGCATTTTTATGCATGATACTTTTGACCACATGCTTTATAACCAAGATGGACATGACCTCCTGGTCTGAAAAAAAAAACCTTCCTTTGGTCGCAATTTATAGAAGTCTATTATAAAACACCAACCTCATTTTGGCTGCTCCCTTATTCACAAGTGGTCGCCACAGTTAGTAGCTCCCCATACTTAATTTGGCAGATTTGAATGATGGATGCCCTTCCTGACACAACCCTAGGTATATTTGTCTTATTCTGGGGTTAGATTGGGGATCTTTCGTCTGTTGGTCAAATGTGTAAGTTGTTAAAATGTCAATTATGGTTCCATGTTGAGTAAAATACATGATAAAACAGGATATGCTCCAGGGTTTGTGATCGACATGTTGCTATTCATACTGTATGTCTGTGATTTTTCTAAACTTTATATGCCACGTAAAGATCAAGAGAAACTTATTCATGCATTCATCACTTCAAGACTAGATTATTGTAACTCTCTTTACTTGGGCCTCCAATCTTCCCTCCTTCATCGATTGCAGTTGGTCCAAAATGCTGCAGCATGTCTCTTAACTGGCACTAGAAGGTATGAATCTAATTGTTTACTTATAAAATCCTAAATAATATGGCACCTGATTACTTTGGGGATCTCCTCTGTCTGTTCGCCTAAGAAAGCACTAAGATCATCGGGTCAACTGCTCTTAGTGCAACCTAGGTCTCGGCTGAAGACCAGAGGACACCATGCCTGTGCTGCCGCACCCAAATTATGGAATAATCTTCCTCTTGACATTCGGGCATCAGATTCTATTCAATCTTTTAAATCATGTCTAAAAACGTACATGTTTAACCTGGCATTCAAGGCGAATTAGTGTAATTTTCATCTGGCTCTGCATTTATATTATGTAATTACTTTATATCTGTAATTTAGATTTTATATTGTGATTTTATCTGTATCATGGTTTTACTGGAAAGCACTTTAGTGTACTTTGGTCTTTAAATGTGCGATACAAATAAATTTGATATGATATGATATGAGATCCCGTTTCAAGAAATGAGGCTTCATGATTGAAGGATTTATATTAATTAATTAATTACTTAATTTATTTGTTTTTACATTAGACATTCTTTTAGTCCCTGAATCAGCCCAGGTTAAACAAATAGCTCTTTCTGTATTACTGATCTACTACATCACATGCACATTTATTACACTAATTCATTAAAAATAAATAATTAAAACTGGAAATGAAAAACACATAATTTATTCAATGCTATAAATGAAATGAATTGACATTTAATGAATGTATTATATAGTTAATAAAATAATTATTTCAATTTTTTATTAATTAATAACACATTAGATGGATTATTTGATGACATATTTATTGAATTCATTTTGGCACTCGTGGCTCTCCATGCTTATTAGTTTACAGCCATAAGGACTTTTATTGATTTGGATGCATCCTTCTTCCTTTGGTTCCTTTTAGCTTTAGTGAGAAGTTTTAAGAACAACACAGGTTGTGATGTCCGTTTATATGATGTGACCTCCATAATGGATTTTGTTAATAGTCCTAATAAAAATCTAACATGTCACAATGTTTTGTGACTCTTCATCAGAACCTGAAGCTGTTTAAAACCAGTGGTGAATCTGCCCGACTGAGCTAATTTCCCTAAATATTTTATGTGACTGATATTAAATTTGGCGGCCACTGATCCATTGACATTGTCATTAAAAAAAATTACAGATGAATTAGCTAACACAGCAACAACCAAAAGCACAGAGCGAGCAACTACTCTTTTTAACATGATATAAATATGATATGTTGATTTTATTATTATTAGTATTTCTAACCCGTTTTGAACAGAAAAAAATCAGAATAACCTTCTACACATTTTATTGGGCAAGATTTCATTTTTTATTCATACATTTTCATCACTGTCCTTGTTCTTATTATTGCAGGCAGAGCAAATCAAATTGAATTCCTGGCCTGTGAGTTTTCCTCACCTCCGTTGGGCTCTTTGAGTGGCTGTGTATGGCTGGTTATGATGATGTACATAACAAGTGTCTTCTTCCTTATCACAAACCAACAGCTGCTAGCAGCCACGGGGTCTTCATTAGCTGTTAATAACACTCTGCCCACAGTTCAGCACTCTGGTGGTCCACGTTGTGATTGGCAGTATCCTGGCTGGGCTGATCATTCTGAAACGATACCATGCTGTGCTTTGATAACAACGAGGGAGGAGTAATTAAACAACTAATTGGAGCAATCTTTGTTAACATTTCTTACTTGCAGAGCTATTTTGAAATATTCACGTCAGCAGGTGGCGATATTAGCTTTCTGCTGGGAGGCAGTAACTCGACGGAGCATGCACACCAACCCAGTGCAGTTACTGTAGCCCAGAGCAAACAGGACAAATGAACTAAATCTGGTTTTCATAGATGCTTAAATTGAGGTAAATAAAGGCTTTACATATCTATTATCATTTATTGTCATTATAGTTAATTAGTAAATAAATATTTCAGACATTTTTGACCCATTGATCAGAGAGAATTCACTGTTCATCAGCACATGTCAAATTCTCCACTTGCAACTGTTTCCTCTGTGTCTTTTTTTTTTTTTTTTTTGGCCTGTCCCGTTTGGCTCTTTTGCCATCAGAATTGTTGTCTAAAGGCAAAGAAAGATGCCCAACGGATTTACTTTACCAAACTGACCATCCCAGCCTTGCCGTAATGGTCCATTTGATTCACCTTTTATTGTTTATTTTATTTTCACTTACTGAATACGGGACAGACTTGACTGGGGGAAAGAAGGGGAGAAAGAAAGAGGGAAAGAGAAACAGCTGAGAAGAGGGACGGGGGAGAAGGGCAAAAGACAAAAACCAACAGAACGGGCAGAGAAAAAAAAATGCATATATCAATCACCTGGATCACCTGCTGAGAAAGAAAAAAGAAAGCAAGCAGAAGAGAACAAGAGTAATAGAATAAACAACATCACAATGATATATGGGAATATGACAGTAAATACTAAATGTTAAACATTATTGTGCAGCACATAAGATCAACAGAACACAGTGTGCTTTGAGGTAAGAGCCAAAAAGGGTGTAGTTTGTGGGTGTGATCACCCGTGTGTACACCTGTGAGCATGGACGCGCTTGTTTTTTGTTTTTTTAAAAGGTTCCTTCATGTAATAATCTGCTAGAGGGTGTGGGGGGGCCACAGCCCCGTCCTCCAGGGCGTGAAGCAGGTGTGGAGGAGATCAAAACTCCAGACATCCAGAGGCCCCCAGAACACAAGAGACCAAGGAAGACCAACAGAGGGGCAGCTGCGCCACTGTCCCGGAAAGAGCTGAGGAGAGTCCCAGATGAGGGCTCACTCAGCAGCCGCGGAGCAGAAGCCAGGGGGAGTTGCAGTGACGCGCCCGTGAGCTCCGCCGGCAGCCAGCTGCGCCTGAGTGACCGAGCCCCAGGCCGAGAGGCCGGGGGCACCCCACCTCCGAAGTGGCCCGAGCGAGCCCCAGGCTCCAGGCCCCGATAAGCGGCCGCCAAGGAGTGAGCCGGTGTGTACCTGGACGCCCATCCCCGGACACAAAGAACCACCAACGCACCGATGTCTGAGGGGGTCCGCCACTGGCAGGGGAAGTGGTGGTAGGGGGAGATAGGCCTCCAAACCTTGGAGGGCCTGAGGTGTCCCCAGAGAGGTGGCGCCTGACACCCAACCTGACATATAGACACAGACATACAGGCACACACAGATACAAACATCCATTCCCACCCTCATGCTCTCATATGCACTTACTCCACACTCAACCAACGTGGAGACAGACATAAAGAGACGTTGTACACACGATCACACTCCCCAAGCGTACTCTACAAACCGGGTCTAGGTGCCCCCGCCCCTGGAGGGGGGAACTGCACCCAGACCCAGGTGGTGTTTCCCTTTTCCCTGCAGTGGGGGGAGGCAGACCGCCCCGACTCCGCAGCAGCAGGAAGGCTCCACACTCCAGACCGCAGTCGGACGGCCAACTCCTCCTCCTAGTCCTAGCCCCCCTGCTCCAGCAGGTCGCAGAGAACGGGGGTGAGAGAAGACTCCGAACCTCCCTCCACCCGCTCATTGTAATGTTGATGCATGTGTGTTCTAAGGTGCATTTAAAACCCAGGAGGGCTTGGAGCTACCTGCCAGAGAGCAGCAGGTAAGCGCATGGTCCCTCCTGCTAGCCCTCAATGTCTACGTGTATTTAAAATTGAGAGGTGGGCAACGATGCCAGGGGTGGGGTGTACACCCTGATGGTACTTTGGACTCCGTGTATCGTGCCCACCCCCAAGATCCTATATGTATGTGTAATGAGAGTGTGAGTAATGTGAATGTCTAAGTTGTGGGATAAAATTGAGGCAGAGGCAGCCAGAAGGGGACAGAGGGGGGGTAGCCTCCTCTGCACCCTGGTGACATACCCCTACTCCAAGGCCCTGCATGTGTGGGTGGTTGTGGTGGAGCGGGAAGAGGGAGGCAGCTGGAGATGGGGAGGGAAGGAAGGGAGGGGCAAGTGACCCCTCCCTGTGGCCAGCTCCCCCGCTGACCCCAGTAGGCACCCCCATACTCCGCGACCCGCCAGGGAAAGGGGGCCCAGGCCCATCCAGACCGGGCCCAGTGCAGCAGCGCCGCCCGGCCCCACAGAGCCCGGGACAGTCCACCCAACCCCACCACAGAGAAAACTGCACCCACCCCACCATCCACTCATCTTCCAGACTACATAAGACAATAAACACCCAGGCTGAGATCTTCCTCCACCTCTCCTGTATCTCCCCCTCCTGCAGAGGCAGCTCCTGAGGAGAGGAAAGCTCCTGCAAGATGTGACAATCTCCCCCACCAGTTGAAGAGCCCCCCAGGTGGCTCGACGCACCGGCGGCACCCTGCTCCAGGGCTGGGCCCCCATGCACCCACCCGCCCACAACCCCGGCAACACACCAACCAGGACCCAAGCCCCCGAGGCCCGGTCCGGGTCCCAGCCCAGAGACGGAGCGCCCCCAGAACCTCACGCCCATCCCGGACCCACCCAGGGGCAGCCAGGCTACCAGGTCAGTAACCCACGTCCGTCAGCACAGACCCTCCCCTAGCCCCGCTGCACGCAGCCGCGAGGAAACAGTCACCGGAGAGCCAACAGAGCCCCTAACCGGACATGACCGCTACCCCGGGTTGAGCCCCCCAAGGAAGATGCCTCCGGGGAACCCCCCCGACGCCCTAAGCCTGTCCCTACCCCCACACCAATCACAACAGTGAAGGCGGGACCAAACTATGACCCCCCACCCCCACTAGGTGATGGAGCTGATCAAAGGAGCCCAGAGCAATTGATCTGATGTGGTGGCAGAGGCTGTATCAAGACTAATGTAATCTAATAGATAATTTCTATATTGGTTAGAATTAAGATTATTTTTATTTTTCCAGTTCATGAGGACTGTTTTCTTGGCTATGCATAGGGCAGTGAAAACCATATGGGCGATATTCTTTTCTGAAGTGACATTATCTAAGCTGCCCAACAAACACACTAAGGGGGAAGTTGGAATGTTACATTTCAGACACTTCGATAAGTCTTCACATATCTCGCGCCAAAACTTCTGAACTGGTGGACAGAACCAAAGAGCGTGGATATAATTGTCCGGTGAATTGGTTTGGCAGTGTGAGCAGTTGTTGGTAGACGTAAAGCCCATCTTGAACATCCGATGACCTGTATAGTGCACTCTATGTAATATTTTGTATTGAATTAATTGAAGACTGGGATTTCTAATTAGATGAAAGGTTTTTAAGCAAATCTGAGACCAGAAGTTTAGGTCTAAGTTAACTGATAAATCCGCTTCCCATTTTGCAATAGGAAGTGATATTGATTCATCTGTTTTAGAAAGCATTCTGTATATTTTGGATAGTAATTTGGGGGGTTTAAGAGTAAGAAATTGAACCACACTTGGTGGTGTTTGTAGTTCAACTTGACCCGGTTTAAATTTCTTTTTTACTATGGATTTAATTTGTTGATATTCTAAAAATCTTTTCTTGTTGATCCCATATTGTGTAACTAGTCCGTCAAATGAAATAAATTCTGTTCCTTCTAGTATATGTTCTAAATATTTGATTCCTTTATCACTCCAATCTGAAAAGTTTATCATATTATTGTTTTGTAATATGTCAGGGTTGTTCCAGATAGGTGTACGTTTGCATGGGATTAATGAAGACGCCGTCAATTTTAGAAACTCCCACCATGCTGTCAGAGAAGAGCTGATGTTGATGCTTTTAAAGCATTCATGTCGTTGGATGTTTGAGCTGATAAATGGTAGGTCTGAGATCTCTAGATTATTGCAGAGTGCTTGTTCTACATCTAGCCAAGGTTCATCTAAGAGGGTGTGTTTTAGCCATCCTGAGATAAACTGAAGCCTGTTGGCTAAGAAGTAGTGCTGAAAGTTAGGCAGTTCTAGTCCTCCTTTATCCTTGGTCTTTTGTAGTGTTTTTAAGCTTATACGTGGGGGTTTATTTTTCCAAAGGAATTTGGACATACATGAATCTAGAGATCTGAACCAATCTTGTGGCGGTTTAGTTGGGATCATTGAGAATAAATAATTTATTTTTGGTAAGACCATCATTTTTATAGCGGCAACCCTTCCCATGAGTGATATGGGTAGACATTTCCATCTAGCCAGATCATCTTCTACCTTCTTTAAAAGTGGGATATGGTTTAATTTAGTTAGATCTGCAAGCTTGGGAGAAACATTAATACCTAAATATTTTATATTTCCCGATTGCAGTGGTGTAGAAGAGGAATTATGGAAGGAGCAATTAATCGGTAGGACTGTAGATTTTGACCAGTTAATTGAGTAATCTGATATTCTTGCAAAAGAGTTTATCAATTCAATCACCCCAGAGATATTGGTTTGTGAATTTTGGAGAAAGAGTAACACATCATCCGCATAAAGGCTGATTTTATGTTCCACGTTCTTGCATTTTATGCCCTTAATTACTGAATTCTGTCTAATTGCTGCTGCTAGTGGTTCAATAAAAATTGCAAATAGTGAAGGGGAGAGTGGGCATCCCTGCCTGGTGCCCCTCAAGAGACAGAAGCTGGAGGATGTCTGGTCATTTGTTCTAACACAAGCTGTTGGGGAATTATATAATATTTTTAACCAGTTTATGAAAGAGGATCCAAAACCAAATTTGTGTAAAGTTGCAAATAGAAATTTCCAGTTAACTCTGTCAAATGCTTTTTCTGCGTCTAAAGAGAATATTGTAGTTTCTAGGTTTTTACTGTATGAGTAGTCTATCAAATTAAGTAATCTACGTGTATTTGTTGATGAGTGCCTACCTTTTATGAAACCAGTTTGGTCAGGATGAATTAAGAGGGGGGTTATTTTCTCCAGTCTCTTTGAGAGAGCTTTGCAGATTATTTTAAGGTCTACATTTATAAGGGATATTGGACGATAGCTTGAGGGATATACAGGGTCTTTGCCTGGTTTTAGCAGGAGATTAATGTTTGCAGAATTCATATTTGATGGAAGTCTGCCCTTTTCTTTAATTTCCAACAACGTTCTGTAGAAAACTGGTGCTAGAATCGACCAGAATTCTTTGTAGAATTCTGCAGGAAAGCCATCTGGACCTGGAGCCTTATTATTGTGCATACTTATCAGGGCTTCCTGGAGTTCACCTGGTGTCAGTGGTGAATCCAGTGCCATTGCTTGAGTGTCCAATAATTTTGGAAGAGTTATGTTGTCCAAAAACTGATCAATTTCTTTTTTAGATGGGTTTATTTGTGGTGAATACAACGTTTTATAGAAATCCCTGAAAATGTTGTTTATTTGTATCGGATCATATATTGTGTTCCCAGATGAATCTTGAACAGCACATATAGTTGTTTTTTCTTTATTTATTTTTAGCTGGTTTGCTAGAAATTGACCGGATTTATTACCATGTTCATAATTTTGTAGGCGTAGTCTTTGTACTAAGAATTTTGTTTTTTTATCAATTATCTCATTTAATTCTAGTTTTGTTTTGCGTATTTTGTTCAATGTTTCCTGATCTTGGTGGGACGCGTAGGCTTCTTCTAGTGATTTGATGTTTTTTTCTAATTCCTGAATATTTTTGTTTTCTTTTTTCTTTTTATGTGATGAGAAAGAAATTATTTTACCTCTCATCACAGCTTTCCCTGCTTCCCATAGAACAGAAGCTGATGTTTCGGGAGTGTCATTATAGTTCAAATATGAAGTCCACTCTTTTTTAAAATATTTAATAAAGTCTTCATCTTTAAGTAGTGATATATTAAATCTCCAGTTTTTTCTTGGCGTAGTATTATTCTTGTGCATTAGTGTTAAAGATACAGGACCATGATCGCTGACAGCTATAGGGTGAATCTCAGTGTCTGAAATGTCGTTCAGCAGTGAGCTGCTGACCAAAAAATAATCCAGACGAGAGTAGGAGTGATGGACATGTGAGAAAAAAGTATATTCCTTACTGGTGGGGTGAAGGGAGCGCCATGCATCGCAAAGACCAAAGTCGCTCATATACTGTTTGATTATATTTGTGGACTGCCAATTACGCTGAGTTCCCGCTGTATTGAGCCTATCCATGTCTTCATTTAGTCCAAGGTTGAGGTCACCTCCAAGAACAAGTGTGCCATCTAAGTGTTCAGAGAGTGCACTGAAAAAACCGTGAAAGAATGAGGGATCATCAACATTTGGACCATATACACTTGCAATACATAGCTTTTTATCACGTATAGATAGTTTAATGATTAAGAATCATTGTTTCCTCTGTGTCTGATTGTTTCTGAGATGTGTGGAGTTCAAAACGTAGCTTGGCCACTTAGCGATACAGTGTGCCTCTTTTGATGTTTTGACCGTGGTGTTTTTGCCTATAACTTCATTGAAATTCAAAATGGTTAATTCACATACATCCGTCTTATTCATATTACGTATCTAATGGGGAAAAAAGAAGAGAAAGCTTTTCATGGTTTACACTTAAGCATTAACTATTAAGTAAATCCTCCTCCAGCAGAGCAACAATGCAAATTGAAGAAGGGGTGAAATGAGGGCCATCGTTCAGCCATCACTCTGCCTGGCAACACTGAGCTCACAGACAGTACTGCAAGTCAGAGTAGAGTGAACACAGCTGCATGTGTTACAGATTAAATGAATCATTGTCTTATAAGTCTCAAGATTTTGGGACAAGCTGGTTTCTCCAGGTTTGTTCTGTCTGAGTCATGTGGGTAGATTTATTAACCTCCTAGGACCCTCCGTCCACATATGTGGACATCGCATTCTTGGTTATTTAGAACCAAATCCTCAATTTTGCTCTACAAGGGCCTGATATCCACTTACGAGGACATTATACTGCTACTGTTCTATTGAAATTTTAAACGAATATCCTCATTTGTGGCTCTCATTTATCTTAGAAACAAATATTGGGCAAAAAAAAATAATCCGGTACTTCTTTGTTTTTACATTCATCGGGCCCCAATCAGCCCAAATATCAAAGAGAAATTAAAAATGCATGCCGTGGAAGAGTTCGGGTCGTAGGAGGTTAAATGACACAATGCTTTTTAGTGCATGGCCTGAACAAAAAACATTCCACCTGATTAAACTGACCATTGTGTGTGAAGATTATCTAATTTTTCTAAGTGGAAGAGAATGAGGAGCGGATGACAGGGGAATTAGCAGGTCATACCGATACCAGTCTCTCGCTTTACCGAAGGACAGCTTCAGTTCGTGTTAACAAAACCTGCTCAACAACTGTGTACAAGAAGCTTTTCACTTTACAAATAGTGTCAGACTGCAGTTGTAACACTTGCTTGCTCTGTCCTTGCAATAAGGTCATTAACAATAAAAAACCCCCCACATAGTTTGTTGTTCATAGTCAAGCACATTGATGGACTTTTAATGTGCAGTAATCGACTTTCTTTTAATGCATACAATGGCAGTGAATGTATTGCATAGTGGAAAATATGGGAAATTTTGATGGATGTTGTGTCTGCATTAATTAAATGAAAAATGTATTTCTATTTAACGTTTATTCAACTTATTTTTATATTTGCTAATCTAATGTCATTGTATTTTTCTTTTATAATGATGATAAAGAACCCTGAATCTTGTATCCAGTTTACACCTGAGGTTGTCCAGATCGGCCATTTCTGCGATAAAATCTGCAATGTCGGCAGAGACTTGCCACCAGACTACACATTTAGAGGATAGTTTAAAAAGCACATTTTGCGGTGAACCACTCTGGACTGCCTTCCCCTTCATGGTCTCGTCCCACTGGTGGAGCGAGCTCATCAGCTAGTATTTATTTCGCCAACTGCCATTTACATGCAGTGCGTAGAAAGCGGCAGTGTTTGTCTGAAAAGGGGCTTTCCTAGCTCCAAGACCACCTATGCTTCAGATACAGCTGAAGGCCTAATCAGTCTATCCATCATCTGGGCTAAACAGAGACAGAAAAAGATGTGGGTAATAGGAAAATGAAGAGAGAAAGGGCAGTGAAGAGATGAACACAAGCATTGAGCTTAAATTGTGTTGATGCAGGATGCATTAAGTGTTGCTTTCAGAGGGAACTTCCTACAGGTGGCATGCAGATGGGATCCCTCCTGGGAATTATGCTTCTTAATGAGTCACAGTGGTGAAAACGGGTAGAGTGAGCCGATACCATGAACTCATTGGCAGTGCAGCACTAAAATACCCAGCATGCTGTTCTCCATTATGGCGGGGTTCCCCTCCGAGCTGTTGGATCTGCAGATTAATCCAAACCTGGCAGCATTTCACTGCGCCACGTGTCATACTAAGCAAACACTGAAAATGAAAGATTATTTTGTCTCACTGTGGCTGAATGACAACAATAAGGCCTAATGACGGCCCCCACAGAGGCCTTTTATGGGCTCTAATTAATAATACAGTGCGTGTCATGAGTCCTATTTACAGCGCTCTTTAAAAACTTGCCGTCAAGTCTATTAGCACAAGGAATTAGTTTGAGAAGTGAAGGCAATCCGGGTATAAAGTCTTGACCAGCCACACTTGAAGCCAGTGGAAAGGACAAAGGTCACACAGCCTTAAGTGGGTGAGAATGAAGTCTGAGATTAGCGGGTTTAGTCAAGGTCTACAAGTCTAATGCTGGCCTGTGACACTTTGGAGCTCCTTAAATTAGAGGAGCAAGGAACTTGTTGGAGATAATTCAATTTGGGTGTGGTAGCCATGTTTTCTTGGTGAGTAGAGCAGAGAAAAGACAGATGGACAGCAGGGTTACTGTCACATGATATTAGCACATCCACTTTGTGAGAGAAGTGACCCTGTCACACAGGAGAGTGAGGCTAAACAGAAACGACTGCGAGAGTCATAGATCAGGGTAGAAATGTGCTGTAGAATAATCATAGAAAAGACAGTATGCATCAGCAGTGGCCTCCCCCACCATCGCGACGGTCTCTCACACTATATTGCTAAAACCACTAATAAATGCCCAGGGGAACAGGAGTCCACAGAGCACTGATGTGGTGTCCAGACTCACTAAATCCTAATTCTGAGTATTACAACACACCACAGGCCAACCCAAAAAGTCCTAACTAATCCAGAGCTGTGGCATGAAGGGGACAGGCAGGTGGTTTTAATGTGGCTGATCTGTTTAAAAGCTACTACGGTCTCAGAATACGGGGATTCACAATCCACTGGACAAGAAAAAAAACTTCCCGAACAACATAACAAATCTTCTAAACTTGAAGATCTGCCACGGGTGATTTTCAGTCACTTGAGAAAGTGATTTTTGGCACAGTGATAACTGTATTTATGCATTCTTTCCACACTAATTGAACACACATGATAGAGCTGTAGGAGAGTAGCTGGCTGGTAAGGCCTCAGTCAGACTTGTCACGCGTCTTCTATTCAGCAAGGCCAGTGAACATGTGTGCGTATGTGTATATGCGTTGGAGTTTGTACCTACTTGCGTGCCAGCGATAGCGAGCTGGTTGCGTGTGCATGTGCGATAGCACGTTGGCATTCTTCATTTGTAAATAACTGAATCAAGCTATTTTAGTTTGCTCAGAGTGCAGCTGTAATTTGCAGCCATTCTGCTCTTAAGGACCGGTAATTACAGCTTTTAGAGTCTCCTAAAACAACTCCAACTGTTTCAACCCATGACAGCCATGCATCTGAGCCTTCACACACACACACACACACACACACACACACACACACACACACACACACACACGCGCACGTGCACGTCTGGCTGTTAATGAAACTGTTGCATTTTCTAAATGAAGTGGCTTTCAAGGCACAAATACAACATGAGGACTACTAGGATGCATGTATTACAAGGGCACTTTTTTTTTCTTGTTAAACCTTTATCGAGCATTTTGTAAATTTACTGTGTGGCAGACAAAAAAAGAAGAGTAGAGCTGGGATTAGACAGAAATTTGTACTCCTTTTCAAACAGGGCATTTGTAGCCCCAGATGTTATTAATCCAAGTTTGTATGTAATAACTGAAATGTACACCTGCTCAAACAAAATAAGAGGGTAAATAGAAATGCTTTTCATCCACATGATCTGGAGAACATTATTGTTCAACACTGACAATGTCAGTCATGATCACGAAACGATTAAACCTCTTCTTCCTGACACCTAGTTCGACTATCACCAGACTGTAACTTCTTTGTACAGCGAAGACACCTAACCGCTCATGGCTCTAAATTACACGCTTGGCTGACAATATGACTGTCACAACTGGAAGCATCCAAACCACTCGAGGATTATCTCCCCACCATCCGCTATCTTGAATACGGCACAGCGCGGGAAGCATATGGCTGCAATCTGTGGCACCCTTCAGTGTACGGCTTCCATTTGCTTTTAATTAAACACTTGGAGACTCCCCCCCCACACACATACACACACACACACACACACACGGGTGAGGGACTAATAAAGAAACAAACTAATATGGGCAAGCAGTGATGATGTAAGGGAAGCTCGTGTTTCAAGAGCAATAATATTCACGTTATTGAAGGCAGACCAAAGACTCTGACTCTCACTGTATGTCTCAGTACCTTTTAAGTAAAAGGATTTGAGTGACAGACACCCCAATGATATACAGTCTGCAACATGAAAGCTTAAAGCAGCAAAGTCCATATTTACTGGCCAGGCCATCAGCAGCAGTCAGACATAATGTGACTCATATTTTTGCAGCTGGCTTTGCGGTATAATGACAGACTAATTCAGATCCATTCCTTCCCGTCAATGAGTTATCTGCACATCCCCAAGTAAACATGAAAGCTGGGCTACACGCCTTAGTGGCTGAGTTCAGGTGAGGCAAACATACTAATGTGACCATTATGCCAACAACATTAGAGCTTCAATGGCTCCAAGTCAGGAGACTGGCATTTGCACACCTTGTTCCAAGTGTGTATGTGTGTGTGTGTGAGGGGAGGGGTGGGATTATGGGGCTAGCAGCAGTAATCCCCAGACCACATGGACATTATCAGTCCAATTTACAGTATGACTTTGCTTAACACTTTCCAATACCACCTGCTCTACTGTACAAATAATTAACCTTTCTGTGCATGTCTTGTTGTTTCTATTACCATTTTAAATCTTTTCTCTTTAGTCAGAGTATTCAAAAAGTAAAATACTTTTGACATTGCAGATTTGTTTTGAATTTAAGTGGACTTAAGATGAAATAAAAACTGTCAGAGCATCCATCAAGATGTTGCCAGGAAATCTAACGAACAGGTTTTCAAGCATGGCTGAAGAATCTTACTTGGCTTGAGTCAGCAAGTTTCCCTCCTTAGTACCATTTCTCTGGAGGTGGCCACAGTTGGAGGGGGGGTGTAATTGGAAGTCCCCACGTAGTGCTCATTAGCAAGCAAATATACATCATCTGATATGTCCTCCAAATTGCTCATTTCATGTAGCACATTGTGTTCCTCTGCTTGGTAATTCATGAGGTATGGCACTAGTTACCTTAACAAAGTACAAAAACAAACACAAAGTAAAGTAAAATCCATCCATCTTCTTCCATTTATCCAATTCAGAGTGGAAGGGGGCTTATTCCAGTTGCCATAGGCCAAGAGGCAAGGTAACCCTAGGCTGATCTGTCTCTGTGTGCTCTCTAACTGAAAACCATTCACAAGCCCACAATCTCTGGGTCTTCAGCCAGCTATAAGAAGAATTTAGCTTAGTATTCTTACTACAAACATCATGGCAAAAATGAGGAGACACAGAAAGAGGAAGGCAAAGGGAATGATACAAAGCATGAGGGTGTAAAGAGTATATTGTGGACTGGCTTTCAGTTGGTAAGAGAGCTTTACACAGGATGTACGATGGATGTCGAGTTGGCCTTGCCTTTGGATTAGTAAAATATTAGCCAGTGAACCATATCTCGCGTTGTCGCAGTTGTTTGATGTTCGGCTGCTAGTGATCGCTTACCGTATTTTCACGACCATAAGGCGCACTTAAAAGTCTTAGATTTTCTTCAAAAAGTGCGGCGCGCCCTATAGCGCGGTGCGCCCTATGTGTTGTAAGGAGGACGTAGTAGAGAACACCATGAGAACGTTAAAGGGTGAAGTGTGGGCGTTGATCGTATATACCGGGACAATCGCACATACCTGTATAAAAGAACAGGTATGTGCATTATGCAGGACATCGTTGTTTTAACAACCCTGAAAATGGCAAAGAGACACGCTTATGAAGCACAGTTTAAACTGAAGGCCATCAGCTACGCGGAGGAACATGGAAATCGAGCAGCGGCGAGAGAATTTAAGATTAACGAATCGATGGTTCGCAAATGGAGGAAGCTGGAAAACAAGCTCCGGCAGGTCAAGAAAACGCAGCTGAGTTTCCGCGGACATAAGGCGAGGTGGCTCGAGTTGGAGGAAAGACTCGAGCGGTGGATCATCGAGCAAAGAGCGAGCGGGAGAAGCGTTTCGACGGTCACCATTCGGCTAAAAGCAGTTTCACTTTCACTTTTTATGAAACTGTGCCATTTTTCCATCCGGACCAGGACTACGGTAGCGCAGCAACTTCCAGCGGATTATAAGGAAAAGCTGGCCATCTTCCGCTTCTACTGCAGCAAACACATCGGCGACAAAAACATCCAGCCCAGCCACATCACAAACATGGACGAGGTCCCGCTCACTTTTGACATCCCGGTGAGTCACACTGTGGAGAAGAAGGGGACCAGCACGGTAGCGATACGCACAACGGGGTATGAAAAGTCTTCTTTTACTGTTGTGCTTGGCTGCCATGCTAATGGACAGAAACTGCCGCCTATGGTGATTTTTAAGCGAAAGACTTTGCCTAAAGAGAAGTTTCCAGCAGAAATCATCATTAAGGCAAATGAAAAGGGCTGGATGGATGAGGAAATGATGAAAGACTGGCTGAGGGAGGTGTATGTAAGGAGACCAGGTGGTTTTTTCCACGCATCACCATCGCTGTTGATCTGTGACTCTATGCGTGCCCATCTCACAGCCGATGTGAAAAAACTTGTGAAGCAAATGAACTGTGAGCTTGCTGTCATTCCGGGAGGCCTGACAAAGGAACTCCAACCGCTGGACATCGGTGTGAACCGCCCGTTCAAAGTAAGGCTGCGAGCGAGCGGCCTGGGAGCGATGGATGACCGATGGAGACCACAGTTTCACCAAGAGTGGAAGGCAGCGCCGGGCGAGTTACGCCACAATTTGCCAATGGATTGTAGATGCTTGGGCTAACATGTCTGCTGGCACTGTTGTTCGAGCTTTCGCAAAAGCCGGCATCATTTCCGAGGAGCCGCACGGCACGGAAAGTGACTCTGACGGTGAAGACCAGGGCTGCCCAATCCCAGTCCTCGAGAGCTACCGTCCTGCAGCTTTTAGATGCATCCCTACTCCAACACAGCTGAATCAAATGAATGGCTTGTTATCAGGCCTTTGCCAAACACGATGGCATGCTGAAGAGGTAATCAAACCATTTGATTCAGCTGTGTTGGAGTAGGGATGCATCTAAAAGCTGCAGGACGGTAGCTCTCGAGGACCGGGATTGGGCACCCCTGGTGAAGACAGTGAACCTGGCATGTTCAGTGGCGTGTCTAGAAAATTTTTGTTGGGGGGGCCAGGTAGGGGCACAGATTTGGAGAAGGGTGGCAGATTTAATTGGCAGATAATGTTTAAAAAAAAAAATTCTACCAACCCTTAACCATAATTCAATAATCCTATAAACCTAATAACCAAATGCACTTTTAACTCTTATTAGAATGAGATTTTAACCACTACGGTGCAAAGTTTTTAGATACTGCATTGATAAAGTACAAGAGATACAATCAGTGCTTTGTCAGTGTTTACTCAGCATTCAAGGACAGCAATATTTGCATAGTATTTTTACTGATATATAGTGCACATATGTTTTGGGCAAAAACAGTTTTGAATATTAAAATACGAACATTTGTAACAAACAATTGACAAATTAGCCGATGCCAATGCAAAACTTTATCTGCCTGTTAAAAAAAGAAGATAATCTTCTCACAAACTGGTGTTTGATTTTGAAACAGGAAAAAAGTGGGGAAACAACTGAAAAGACTAACATTTGAATAAAACCTGAAAGCAAGTAAATACTTTCTATGCTGCCTTATCGTAAACTTTGGTAATATTGATAAAGAACAACACTGGCTGATGATAAAATACAGTCAGCTGGCATGGTGACACTGCCAGTATTAACCTGCAGGGCTGGACTGGGACAAAAAAATTGGGCATTTTTACTACAGACCGACCCACCAGGTAGTAAAGCCATAAAGACTTTGACTGAAAACAAACCCTGTTGTGACAGTGATGTACAGTCTTGTTGGTATATGTATGATTTCTATACATTTTACGTCAGATAAAAACTTTGGTTGTAAGATTTAGATAATTATTTAATAAAAACTAGGTATTTTAAATGAGAATAAGAAAGAAAAGTATTTCTTTGTGCCCACCTTTCCCTGTTAATGCCCTACCTGGCCCCCTGGCAAAACTTTGCTAGACCCGCCCCTGCACAGTTACCAGCTGTCAGCTACTTAGAAAAGGATCCTGGTGTTATTTGTCTCTCAGAAACAGTTCATAACTTCCCTTCAACTCATTCATGTCACCTAAAAGGTAAACCTGTTTCTCCATCACCTGTTCAGCTCTGATGGTTCAGTAAGGACATCTCCTGGTTTCATCTTCATGTTTCCCTCTCACCACATATCTAAACAGACATCATGACCAGCAGCTTTACAGCTGTGGCTCCAGCAAACATCAGCTGATACTAGAAATTAATATTAAATACATTCTAACAACAGCCGATCAAGCTTAAACGTGCTGCTGTTGTTTAGCGCAACATCTGCTGGTTTCCTCTTTCTGGCGCAAAGTGGGCGATAAACAAGAGAGAAAAGCCGATCAGCTGATCATTGATCAGTTTAATGATTGAAGTAGCAACAGGAGAGGCAGGGGGAGAGAATGAGAGGAGAAGAAGCAGCTGTGCAGCATAAAGACAGAATAACTCCAGCATTGTGTCTTTTTTCCATTCTAGCTAAAGTTCGGGACAAACTGCGTCTCTTCTCAGCTCAATACGAAACGTGTAATATTTTCTCTGAATGAGGGACCATTCCATTTTTTTAAGGAGCCGTTGGCAACTCTAATAACTAACCTTATGAATAAAATAAAGTTCACTATCAGTAACATCATAGCACCCACCCAGCTGTATAAAAACTCCGTCAAACTGGCTAGAACGCAGTATGAGTTATTGCAACTGACAGTAAAAAGTCAGCACAATGAAAATAAACTCCACCTAAACTTGGTTTATATCTGACCCAGATAGACTGCAGGTCATAACTTCTTACCTGAAGTTCAGTTCACCTGACACTCGGACTGGTGGCTGCTTCGGGTCTCTCCTCCTGCCTCCCCTTCCCTCATCCACCTGTTGCCTCTGTGGAAGCCCCGTCATAGCCACCACCAAACAACGGAGTTATTTCTACACATCGACCTGCATCTGGCCAATCCACCACCTCTCATTGTTCATGCCATTACAAAAAAAATAAAAAATAAGTCACTGGGGATATTCCCGGTATGCCCGATGGCCAGTCCAGCTATGTTAACCTGCAACCAAATCTGCAGCTCCATACAGCAATGTTACGACTTAGATTATATCTTATAACTCATAACTCTTATGTTAGCTGCCCTCAGTAGCATACTGTCTGAAATATTCGACGGCTGCAATAATTCTTTAAGTGTTATTTTTTTCCTTGGTATTCTAATTTCACCGAAGTTTACTAAACTCAACAAACTTGATGTTACTTACCGGGACATTTATTCTGTCCTCATTTTCTTTCACCGAAAAATTGTTTCCTGCAGTGCCGTCTTTCGCGCTTGGCTCTCCTACCTTTGCTAACGTGATGCACATAGCGCAGAAGCGATGCTGCATTCACTTACACTCGGATATCTGAGCGTCACCGTGAAAACATAATCGGACATTTGATATTTGATTGAATTTTATTGTTTTGCCTTTGGGGTGGCCAGTCTGGTTTGGGGGGTGGCCTGTGCCCCCCCAGGCCACCCCGCTGGACACGCCATTGGGCATGTTTGATGGAGATTTAGCGCAGCTGTTCAATTCAGACACAGAGGATGAGGACTTCGATGGGTTTGATTGATGATAAAAATGTGAGTACCAAACTTTGTTTTGCTCCTGCTTTATTTTTAAATACGCACACTTGTATGCTTGTGTGTTGTTGATGATGACGATTACCGGCAATAGAAATGTGAGTAAGGTACCGAATTCAGGTTTGCTCCCGCTTTATTTTTAAATACGCATACGGTACTTGTATGTGCCCTATGGTCCAGTGCGCCTTATGTGTGTGTTAAATACAGTAAGGGCACACATAACTGAGACTGCGCCTTTTAGCACAGTGCGCCTTATGGTCGTGAAAATACGGTACTAGCCAAGTTTTTAATCCTGAGCTAAATTAGCCCATTTCAACAAGTGCCTTTGATGATGCTAGCAGACTTGCTACATTGGTACACCTGGTACATCTGCTCCTGTTGGCTATCTTGTAGAGCCGTACCTTGGCTTCTAAAGATGTGTTTGCTATCAACTTGCACTGCTGTCCTTCATGTCCTTCAACATGGTAAACTTTGAATAATGTTTTATTGGCTATAATGTTAAACTATTTCAGTATGTTCTGATGTTAATAAGACACCAGGGAATGATTGGCCCTAGAAATGGCCCACATGTGCAGCTTTCTTTTGGGCTCTGAATCAGGGCGAGTTGGGCTGCCTCAACATGGCCACAGGTTCACATAATATGGGCCAGATGTCAGGTGCATTGTGACATTTGGGCCATATTTGCCCCTGAATGAGACGCAGATGTCGTATGTATTCCAAATTAGACACAAGTGTGTCTGGTTGAGACTGAATATGCAGCTCACCCTCACAGAAATGTAATTAAATGTCAGTGTCTTAGGCATCATGAAAACCAGCTTTTAATTTGGCCAATTTCAGGAACAACAATGTCTCAGCCACCCCATTAGCATGGGTAACAAAGAATATTTGTAGCATCACCAGGTTTCAATAACTAAATCCCTAGACCTTTGTCAGCAGTTTCCAACTTGTGCAAGCTGATACAATAAACCAGAAATGCAGTGGCATCTGTTTCCAGGACAATGGACCTCTGTGTGTTTGAATATGAGTGCATACACTGTCGAACAATTCATCTGAGGATGACTCTAACTGGCTTCTACAGCCCACTGTCATTCATTTATTTATTAAACAGATGGACAAAGTGACTCTTTTGCGCACTTCCCCTATCTCTGGAGAGAAATACAGGTCACTCAGTGAAACTCACTGAAGTACTCTTTTATTCCAAATGCAGGACCAGGTCAGCCAAATAACACATGCATAACGTTGTTTTGGTCATTTTTCTATCTCTACATTATAGATATTTAATACATAAATGACTCCAGCTATACAAATATAAAAATATGTGAGGCTTCATTTACAACCATATGTACACTGACTTCATTAACTTAAAAGAATTAATAATTTCACTTATCTATTTACATACTATTAAACTGAATTCAATAGTACATTATATCCTATATCTAAATCACATTGCATGAAAAAGCAAAACTATACCAATCTGGTAGTGTACACTCGTTTGCTGCGTGGAAATTAAGTTTAAAAAAAAAAATTGCACCTCAGCTTTTGATAAACATTGGGACTTGACAAAACTGCACATGTAACTGTTCGCCTTAATAATCAGGAGTTATTGTGAAAAGTTAAAAAAAAGGGGAAAAAAACATGCAAACACTTGTTTTCTTTACTGTTAACTGACTGTAATTCATCACTGACTTTCAATTACATCATAATCAATGATAAATAACACTGAAAAGTTGGAGTAGGTGATTTTGTTTTTGTTCCAGATGGAGAATTTTAGTGTACACAAGGTGAACAACAGCCCTTTTCAGACATGGGATATATGTAACATTGCTAGCTTCATGAATTTGTTTAAGTCAGAGGGTTCTGTCATTCAGATGTAGGTCCATTTTACATAAATGTTCTCATGGCTTCACTCAAAGCACTGAAGGAAGGAGACTGTCCTCATGTCATATATACGTAGTAAAATCTTTAAAACTTTCTGTCTGTAATCAGCTCTCATTTAATAAATATATATATGTCTGCCAGGTCGATTTGTAGTCATGGGAATACATCCACACATTTTTGTAAACAGATTAGACACTTTATAAACTGTAGCCTAAAAACTATAACAGGTCATTTGTCTAAAGTCTACAAGGTCATCATCCCTGTCTCCACGTTAAAGATAATTTATTGTAATTTAAAAACCAAGTGCCACAAAAATCTTGCAGCTAACTTACTGCAGGTATGTAATATGCTCAGAAGAAAGACTTCCATAAACAGCTGGAAGCAAACTAACTTGTTTACATTGCTTTTTAATAATGTTTTCTGAACAGGTCAGAATAGGTTAAAGTCATCATTCACAGTCTATCTTCAGTACGGTATGTTAAGATTATATATACATGAAGTCACTGGTCCATGAGGTATGCACTGACCAGCATTGGTGCTTAAATGTGGAAAATGCAGGATATTAAAACTTTTTCCGGTGTGTGGGGGAAAAGGTCAGTTTATTGTGTTTAAGTTTTTTAAAAAAGGAATGGGTTTGTGGCTTCCTTGAACAGAGTGAGACCATGAGACACCTACTGAGAACTGGTGTCTGATTTGCCAGTTACTGGCTTTTTAACTTCCAAAATAATCATGTCCGTTAGTGAGCTTAACAACTCAGAGCAGACACACATAATCCCTACTATTGTCCAAGCCAATCCATTAATATTACGGCATACTTTCAAACTTATCCAGTGCTTTGTAAGATTGGCACTGCTGAAGTAACATGTTCAGATGTTGCTCGATTAAAGGTAAGGAATGCATGTCTGAAAAGGGCTAAAAAGTTATAATGAGCAAATGTCAAGATATTAAGAGATAATGCAGTTCTTGCTTTTTCTGCGTTTGCGGGTGTGTAACTGCCCACTACGGTTGGGTCCTCCCATTCCTGCGTTGTTATACTTGTGGACCAGCTCCTGGTTGCTGAGGTAGCGCAGCTGGATGGGCCTGGGTATCGGTTCACCCAAGAAGTAACCTTCATCCTCTGATTCTGAGGATGATGAGCAAGTGGAGCACCAGTCATCGTCATCATAATCATCCCAGGAGTACTGATTCAAGCCAGTGCGTCTGTTGGCCCCAGGGTTTTGTAGACTCAGGTCTGAAGTGGTCCTGGGGCACTGCCTGAAGAGTTGGGGCTGGTATCTTCCCCCTCCTCCTCTTCCACCAAACTGGTCCCTTGCACTCCTTGGTGGCGGGAAACAGTCATAATCCTCTCGGACATGTAGCTGTGGTCTTTCTTGAGGCCTTTGTCTTTGCTCTGCCACCAAGTGGAGAGCGTTTTCTGAACGAGAACGACGGGATCTCCGAGAGCGGTGATGGTGGTGCCTACGCCTCTGTGGAGTCTCTTCTGGGGCATCTATCCGGATACTGGCTCCCCTTCCTCCACCTCCACCACCACCTCCACCCACCCTGCGCTCACTAATGGGAGGCAAGCGTGAAGCGTTGGCGTTGCTCACCAAACTAAGCCCATCTTCCTCCTGAAAGGTGAAGCCAGGTGGTAAACGAGTAATGCCCATACCCATGCCAGAAGGGTCACAGTACTGCATCTGGTATTGAGTGGGTCTGCGAGGGTTCATTTCCATATAGGACTGACCAGCAGTGAGACTGTGAATAGACTCAGAGCTGCGAAACTGCCCTGAGGAGTTGAGGGTGTCCACATGACTTTTCTCAGACACATTCATTCCAGAGTCTTTGCTCAGGTCCGGCATAGAGAACCGTGAAAGGTGCTCCTGACACTTTCCCCCAGCATCTGAGTTGCCTGTAAGGAAACAGAGTAGAATTTGGAGAAATGACTGCCTTTTACTCACTGTCACTTTAGCTTGAGGAAACATCTTAATATGCAACAACATGCAAACACACCAAACAGAAACTGTAAGTCAAACCAAGATCTAGTGAGTACTACTACCACACCAACCTGTAGCATTGGAGAGAGCCAGAGACTCCATGGATCCTCTTGGGGTCTGCTCTAACGGGGTCAGTTGCTCTGTCAAGTTAAGTGCATTTATTGGATTCCTGCTCCTTGCTGTTTGTTGGGTAGTTGCTGAAGGCCCCGCATCTCTGTCCCTCTGAAAACCGTGCAAACTAATCGAACGCTTGTCTGAGGAGAAGCCATTGTGTTTTTGAGTGCAGTGGGACACCTCAGTGAAGCTCTTTTGGGTCCTCAGTTTGGATGGATAGTACTCTTCTGGAGCTTGCTGTTGGAACCACGTCTCATTCAGAGAGTGGCCTTTCATGGCTGAAATAGGCGGTCGCTTTAAACCTCCATTCTCCTGGATCCTGTAATCCTGCTGTTGATTATTCTGTCCAGAGCAGGTGGGGTTATAGACACTTCTGACATTGCACTGGCTAAGAAGCTGGAGAGGTGTGGGATTAGCAGTTGGATCAGATTGGGATTCATAAGTGTAACCATCGCCTGCTTGCTCCTGGTTCTGCCAGGAAGGTGGCTCACGAGTCAAACTGGGTGTTTGGCTGGACAGACTCAGAAGATCCATTTGTAAAGATAGTGGGTCCACTTCCCCTGAACATCTTTCAGTCTGCACCCCGCCTCCCCCTCCATTCTTTGCTGTTTTAGAGCTGCGTCTGGACTCTCTAGTGGAGCGAGCACTTTGAAAGGCCGAATCAGAAGAGTCGGAGCCATTAGGCTCTTCCCCTAGACTGCATGAGCGGGAGCAGAAGATCTGACCTTGCTTGGGCAGGAAAGGCCGACCCAGCAGAGAGCGTTTACAGCGTGCACAGCAGAAGCAGCCTTCTGTAGCATGCCAGTGCTGCCCGTCATACGTCATCTGGCCTTGATCAATACCTGCAGGAAAGATAAACACATAAATGACAGATACTCATACACATGTATTCAAAGGGCATAACATTTAAAAATTTAATTTAAACCAGCTGTGTTGTGTAAAATTGCAGCATACTGCAAGTAGCTTATACAGTAAGAAAATGGAAAATTGAGCTAGAGGCGGCAACTTTGCTGTGTTTCAGGGTAAACTCATTATGACGCTCGCCCAGCATTGTATAAACACATAGCATTTTGAGAATGTTTCCAGTTGTTGCAGGGGAAAAGAAAACCAGCTATTTGCTAATGACTGCCATCTGGATTGAGAGTGCTTTCTGGTGGTTTTCATTTGTAATCAGTTTTATTTTTGAGGCCAAATACTTTTCTGTATCCTGTCTGACTAATAATTACAGCGCAAATCTGTAGAGAAATATGTGCCAAAAATCACACCTGGGCATCCTGTCCTGGGAAACACACACGTACGTGTGCAGTTACACATGCATGCACATGAGCACAAACTCGAAGACAGAAAAATTGCTTATAGGAATGTTTCCAGCTGAAAAATCCCCCATTTTCTTCTCTCGCTGGGGTTGTCTCTACACTTATCTGGCACTTTATGCCTTTATAAACTTAAAAAAACAAAAATAGCAACCAAAAACTGGCCCATAATTTGAAAAGTCACGTGATAGTCATCCCTTTGCCCTATGTTGAGTTCCACACTGCATGATGTATATTGTATACAGTTCTGTGCTTTGTAAAGGTAAGTCTGTGGTGTTCAGTTTTGCACCCCTGCCACAAATATTCTGAACTTTATTCCATGAAAAAATGCTGAAAACAAGACCACAGTCATGCTACTGTAACTCTTTTCTTCTCTGTGCAAACTTGCATCTGAATCCTCTTATATATAAATTATGTATTTGGAACTTTAATAACCTTTCAGCAACCAATTCTTTGCATGAGCTTCTAGTCATTAATGCAGTCCATATGAACAGTGATGGAAACAATAGAGGGAAGTGATGGATGATGGGGAGTGAGGCAGCATACCAATATGTTCCCCGCAGGAATCGCAGTACTCTGCATACAGGGACTCGAAGCAGGAACAGCAGTAGGGCCGTCCCTCCTTCATGATGTAACGCTGACCCCCCAGCACCGTCTCGCACTCAAAACAGCAAAAGTGCTTCATATGCCAGTGACGGCCCTCTGCCTCGGTGCACTCATCTGCAAAGATGATCTAAGAACAAAGACATAAGAAAGAGTATCGTTTATTGAAAGTCCATAGAGATAAAACCTCAGTTGGGTTATTACTGCGTGCTGAATGACAGGACAAAGACTGCTTGCCCTCCCACTCCATACCATTTTCTCCTCTGCAGCTTGGCGCTCTTAGATCATTCTTTGTCGCCAGTTCGTGTAGGAGGCTAATGTGTGTGAGGAACTGAAATCTTGGTGGTGCATTTGCTTTTAATTACGCTGCTGTTAAACCGCTGGGATGCATTTAAGTGCCAAAAGAGTCCTTGTCCCCATTTGCAGAGTAAGAGTCGGCGTTAATGGGCTGGGAGATCAGGATATTGAAACTCAACCCCTTTAAACTGGATAAACCTCAGCAGACATTAAACTGTGACGGAGTGTGCTGTGAGCTCGTAAGCGTCGTATGACAGCAATTTGGTGTGTATATAGGCATGTGTAAGTGCAGAGTGCATGTGTGTAAACACTATAAATAGCCCTGCTGGCACAGTTACAGGCACAGCTTGTCCAAGGGGGTGACGTGTACCTATTAAGACATGACCATCCGCGTGTAGCCTTGTGTGTCTGCGTGTGATGTGCGTTTACCTCATCGCAGGCAGTGCAGCGTGGCTTCAGCCTCTCGGCGTGGTGCCGGCCGCAGTAGATCTTTCCATCCTGGTAGAAATAAATGAGGTCCACCAACAGCTCGTTGCACATGCTGCACACGAAGCACGCAGGGTGCCAACACACACCGTGACCTGCCCGGGATGCGAACACAGCGATGTCTCCGCCGTTTATCTGGCCTCCACACTAAACAGAAAATGAAATGAAACAACTGAATGATTGCTGGGTTTATTTGTCACAATTTACCAGCTTTCTCTTACTGCACTGTTTCGTTTCTTATTTAAAAAGTGTCTAAACCTCAAAGTACAGAATTGAGTGAAACGCTTCTTTGATACAATAATGTAAAATCTTTGCATGTGAAAAAAAAAAAAAAAAAAAAAAAAACACCCCGTGAGACTCATGTGTCATGATCCAGCAAGAAGTCACATGGCTCAAATTAGTTTTTCAAAGCATAAGGAAAGCTGAAAGTCCATGCCTGCAGAGCTTTTTTTTTTTTTTTTAATGAGCAGACAGGCCAGCATCCTGATTTGTTGTATGGCATCACTGATTGCTTAATGTAAAGTAATTCCTGTTAAAACGGTTCATTGGAAACAGGACATAAGACAGTCTAATCCAATTTGCTCCATTTAGAGGGATGGAATTACAATCTAATCTGACAGGAAGTGAAAAACTGTAAAATTGTTTTAAATCTGGGATGAAGTCCATTTATTGGACCTTTAGTCAAACTTACTGGAGCATCAGAGGATAAGGGCCGCAATTCCAACCACTGTCATCATCACTTAATATCACCCGTTACTTAATTGATAATACAATTGATAGATTGGTCTACAAAAAGTTACAGTCAAGTAATACATATACTAAAGCAGAAGTTAATAGCTGTAAATTGGTTGTTCTGTCCAATCAATGGCTGGAAAAGACAGTTTAGCCTCACAAAAGACACCAGAAACCATTCTGTTAACTGAAAATGTTTCACGGATTAAACAGTCACATCAGCGCTACAGAAGATGCAACAAATAAAGAGATTTCCATGAACTTAAAGTCCACCTTCTATTGGATCTCTAATAAGGTCAGGCTAGTGCTGATACCAATCGAACATGCCGGATCAGTAAATCTCTGTCTGTAACACAATTATGCAAGTCGAAAAGGCTGCGAGCACAAAGGTGTGTTCAGGAGGTGGGAACCAGAGAGAAAGAATTTGAAGGGCTGGTGGAGGACACTGGTGGGACAAACGATAGATTTATTAACGGAGAGATATGTAGGGAAGATTTAAAAAAAGTGTGATAGAGGCATGGAGGTGTACAATCAGAGAAGACGGGAAGATAAACGAGCAGCAGCACCAGTAAGACGAGAGGAAAGGTCAGGCAGGCAAAGCAGATTTAGAGGGGTGGGAAGGTGGAGACGGAGGTAGAGTTGCAATCAGGTTATCTAACTGGCACAAAGCCTAGAGCTGCAAGAAACCAAAGAGAGGGGGGGAGAATTCAATCAATACAAACTCTCCCAACAATCCACTCCCTCGTGTGTGTGTGTGTGTGTGTGTGTGTGTGTGTGTGTGTGTGTGTGTGTGTGTGTGTGTGTGTGTGTGTGTGTGTGTGTGTGTGTGTGTGTGTGTGTGTCTGCTAACTGGATAAGAAACACGAGCTATAAAGCAGCTGTACACCCGGAGCACCAGCACAGCACTGAGTATCTCCACCTTGTTTGAGCTTGTTGTAAATAAAATGACAAACGGCCAGTGGATGCATTAAGTGTGTGTGTTTATTGTTAAACGGGAATTCCATTCAGCTCCAAACTTCCATTATATAAGAGTACAAACACTAAGCATCTAGAGAATTTAGAGCAGTCTAACTCAACTATAATGAACTCAGCTGTATTTCAGAATTTTTATAGTTGGTGAGGCATAAAAAAAAGAAAATAAAGTGCGGGCACCATACCCACACACATCACTTTAAGAGTTTGAAGTGAGACAAGGTCACAATAGTAATTTAACTGCATCTCCCTCATTTATATACGTCAACATTAAACCCTGCTGACATGCCAGCAGGTCGTTCCATATGTCTGCCACATCACTCACTTCTGTCACTTCTCTGTCCACATAGAAATGACATTTATAAAAAAAATAAATCAATAAATAACACGGAGGTCAAATGTATATTTTATGCTTTCGACATTTCTTTCAGCTACCTGTTCGCAGATCGCCCCCATCATCGTCACGGGGAGTGGGCGGACGTTGCCCCGACCCAGGTTTTCGCGCTTCCGCTGGTTACTGAAGAGCTTCAGCTCTCGCTTCTCCTCATCATCCAGACTGTTACAGTAGCGCACCTGGATGAAGATCACATGCCCATGAAACCACGAGAACATGAACTGGAGCGGTGACTGAAAATGGATGGATGGATGAATGAATACTACTTAAAGTGAATAGAAGTAGTTTTTTTTTAAGATTTCAATATCTGTATAATGTTTGCCAGGTCAGTGACTGATCCCAGAGTTGAATTAACTGTCATCATGTTTTTGTCATTGCTAAGAAGTGCTGATATTGTGCTCTGCTTTTGCTGGGTGCAAATTGTGAATCAGGATTAACCAGGAACCACGTCACCAAACGAATAACTGGCTCTCAGATCGCAGCTGACGAAACGACTGACCAATCAGATTAGTAGGTGGAATTAAGAACCCACCCACTACCTGACCACAAATTGGTTCTGTGAAGTCCCACTTAATAAAGTGAAAAGAAATAACAGCTCAGGCTGACTGTTAGCCTAAACTAAGGTGGGAAACAGAGCCGACCTTCACGGGGATCCTGTCTTTTAATCTCTTCAAACAAACTGTGGTAATAATTTATTCATGTAACCAACTTTAATAGGCAGCGATAAACACTTCCCTATCTCACCCATTAGGGAGACAGACTCCATTTTTAAAGCATCTGTCTTCTCCCCGCTCCCCCTCTTATCTCTGTATTGCCCTGAAGGAGGTGAGGTGATGGATGGATGGATGGATGGATGGATGGATGGATGGATGGAAGGTGGTGGGGGAGGGCATCTGTTTGGACTCACCTCATTGTCGTGGGGCGGGAGCTGATTGAGCAGCTGTTTGATCCTGTATTTCTCCCCTGGGCTGTTCACGTAGGGCACCTTGTCCTCAGGCAGGGAGCTGTAGTACTGATGAACCTGAGGGAGAGACGGAGAACATTTGGACTGAGGGGCTGTTTTCATTACCAGGTAAGTGCTCAAATATTCTGCAGTAAGTGACTTCTTTCTTTTGTTGTTGTACCATCTACAAAAACTGAGAAATTTCAGCCTTTATTTGATATTGTTTTGATTTTATCATTTCAGGGCTAAAAAGGTAAAACTGTGCAAGGACCAAAGTATCAAGATCTGCCACTGGGAGTCAGTCTCTCTCTCTCTCTCTCACACACACACACACACACACACACACACACACACACACACACACACACACACACACACACACACACACACACACACACACACACACACACTTTGATTTATGGCCCACCAGTAGAGACTTAATGGAACCCCACCTCTCCATCTCTGCACACTGACAAGGGAATGCATTACTGACCTGTCACAATTACACACACACACACACACACACACACACACACACACACACACACACACACACACACACACACACACACACACACACACACACACACACGAGAAAACGAAATAGTGTTCAACACGTATGCCCCCAGCAATGCAAGCGTGTGGCAGCAGATTAATGCTAATCTGGACATTTCAAATTACTTGGACATTCTTTACATCACCACAGCAGACAATGAGTGTCATTTCTGTGTTATTTATTACACTCTTTTTATTACACTGTAATGAGGGGGGGCTGGGGTATAATTGAGGTCAAGCAGTTATATATGAATGTGACTGGCGAGGGGGGCAAATGAAGAAAGCCACAGGGTTTTTAAAGAGAGGTTTGAGGATAGATGAAAAAGAGAGAACGGGTGAGAGGTGGAGGAGGAGACATGAGAGGGAAAAAGTTAAAAAGATGTGAGTGTAGAGGAAGATATCTTTGTGTACGGAGAGACGCAAAAATGGGCAAAATGTACACAGAGGACTTTATGAGAGAGACAGCATGTGTGATCGATGCTTGCTGACAAGATCACGTCTCTCTTGATGGCCTACAGGTCAGCTGAATGGATTTACCGACTAGCCTTGTCCTTGGCAATAACACAGTCTGCCACACAAAAACAGATTAACGCAGACGTGCATCAGTGTGTAAACACCCGAATCAAAACTGAGCAGCTTTCGAAAACTCTCTTTAAAGGTGCGGCATCACATCCAGCATCAAAGACGATCTTCATTTCCTTGAAGTATCCACTTGTACAAGCGTATTTGTTACTGGGATGAATTTATAGCAGGAGACTCTTTGCTGTAAATGTAACCCAATTCCTTCTGCTCTGCTTTTGTTGGCTGTCTGCTTGCGTTGGCAATGGACACGAGATCTGTGCTCAGGAGCACAATTTAGGACGGGCATTGAGGGTGGGGTGGAATCTCTGGATAGTCCCGAAACGACCGACTGTGGTCAAGTGCCGATATATTACACAGCACTGACAAACAAAAAAGACAAACTCGTGATGCACGCACACACCCACTGTTAATGATAAATTACAAAACATGCTTCCAAGAACAGCAGGGTTACAATCTGGAGGTGAAAGGCACACTGCCCTGAGGAAAAGATCTAAAGAAAGATACACACACGTACACGCATGCATACGCACGACACACACAAATATTCCAGAGCGAGCTAGAAGAAGCAGCTTGCGATAATAACTGTAATCGAAAACAGACGGAAGTAAAGACAGGGCAGAATTTCAAACTGTACTGAAGGGAGTGTTTTTTAAGGCTGAAGCAAATGGTAGGACTTACAGATGAGTGACAAGAGAGATTGCTTCACACAGCTGGTTTCTATTGCTGTTAATGGCCAGGCAGGCAGGCAGGGGAAAAAGACACCACCAGGCACCAGTTCTGACATTCTCACAACAAGCCACTTTGCAGCGGTTAGTAGACACAGATATTATATAGCTGAGAAAATACTGGTAGCTATAGTCAAACACTGCGGAGGAAAAAAAGGGTGTTTTTACTGTGAAGAGAGAGGATTTAACAGCAGTTTTCATTCATTTCCCTCCTGTTCTCACGTCTTTGCTGACATGTGTGAATGCCCATGGTGCAAAACTGTGCCAAACACCGCTAACATATGACACCTAAACACAAAGCAGAAGTGATGTTTATAGGAATATTACTAGCTTTAAAGATACGTGATCATGATCCATGAAGTAATAGAATTTGGACAGCAGGGTGGCACTAAATTTAATTTTTAGAATCGCAGCCATCTATCGATGTCAAATTCAGCAAATATCAATCTCGCTGTGGTGCAACAAAGGTAAAGCGAGGAAGGTAATTCAAGTCATTAGTCCTCTTCATCCTCCAGGGACTATGGATTTTTACACATTTTCTGTCAAATACCCAACTAGCTTTTACATCCACTGACCCATCATTTACTCATCCTTCACGGCTGCTGGCTGCAATCAAGTCAGAGGCTGATGGTTTTATTGTTCTTGATCTCAGATCGGAATGAGTCCAATTGCCCTCTGGTCTATTTTGGAAAAGGTCAAACTGCCCTCGCTTCTTTCTCTACCTGGCGCTTTTCTATTTAATTCATCTACTTCAAGGCTCTCGGCCCATGTTAGAACCTGACAGAGATACAAGTTTGCATGAAAAACCTAAAATTGAATTTCTATATAGACATGGCACATGGAATTGATGCCTAGCAGAGTTTCAATATTAGACTGCAGCTCTTACACATGAAGAAAACGCTTATCTCTCACAGACCACTGCTAGTTATCATTCTTGCCCTTGACAAACGGTAACTTGGCAGCATCCAATAAATCTATTTTAAACGATGAAGAGGAGAGAGCGAGGCGACTAGCGAGGGAGGAAAATGGCCCAATAACATGTCAAACGCACAGAATAATGGCTCCATTTGTTGCTAAAGATTCTTTTGCCGTGTCTGCATTTCAGCACCCTGATAGTGGAAAGTAGAGCTGACGGCACTGTTTGGTTGACAGAAACAATCCCAAGTTATCCCTCAGACACACCTGACTGACCCCAGTCCTGCTTAGAAATGTCTCATTACAGAATAGCAGTACATCACTTGAGGCTGAACAGGAGACAGATACAGTTCTGCGGTTCAAAGCAGGAAGACTCTTGATCTGCAGTTTTTAACCTGAAGTTTTAGCTTTATGTCCACTCTCCTGAAAAAAGTCACACCAGGCCTCCACAGCTTGAATGATTTGTCATGTCAGGGTTGGAAGACAGAAACTGCTACAGCTTCTGGCACATTTCATGTGCTGCCTGCTGCTAGGTTAATGCTAGAAGTGATTCAGTTTAACAGTCTAATATTCTTTCCATTCTGATGATCAAGTCAATCAAGTATTAAAAAAACAATCCTGAATCTCTTCTCTAGGCTGTTTAGCATTCTGGTCTTGCCATACTAATCAGCCCAGTCCTCTTTATTTCCTGAATGTTCCCGAGGTTATATTTTCACCAAATGAGAACCTAAGTGACTACGGAGTTGTAAGCATGATCCTGGAGAGGGATGAATAATAGCTGGTCTCAGTCCTTTGAGGTCGAAACAGTGTGCCAACAATGTACTGACCAGCTCAGCTCATCAACAAAATGAAACCGGCTTCAATAAACGTTGTTATTGTCTCATAAAGCTGGAAACCCTCCCACGTGTGCGCACCTGCAGTTAAGTGAAGTATTGTAATAGAGGATTTTCTGCACGGGTCCATTTTATGTGCTTATGTATTAACGCAGGCTTAGCTTTGTGGTTGTGAGGGCAATGTAACCTACTGTAAACATGTTTGCAGGGAGAAGGAATTGGAGATTAATTTAACTGCTGGAAGCACATAATCCTTGTTATCCATTAGCTGGGAGAAGGTGCAGTCAGCATGTAATATATGTCGACACATGGCGACATGCAGGTCTAAACGAATAGTTGGAATTTGTATTAGATTTCTGATTATTGTACTAAAAGTGTGTTATATATTTGAACTAACACCTGGCTGTGCATATCTCTGAAAGACTAAGCTTTAACCCATGATCATATTTTACAACACCAAGCCTTATCCTAATTCACTGTATAAACTTACACTGCTCAACTGCCACTACAGTGTATGGTGAAATCGGAGCTTTTGAAAGGGCGCTGTAATGTGATCCCACGTCTTCCGTCATTTCATTCACGTTCAAGCTTTAATTAGCCTCTGTGTTGTATTCTCTACACTGGAGGAAACGAAAAATCTGTGGATTCAAATGCTCAACAATTAATTTCTTACAAAAACTTCAGCTTCACATGATAAAAAAAAAATAGATGAAAGGATTGGACCGGTACACACAATTACACATATTTTACAAAAAAGGTGACAAGAGAAGTGATAAGATGGCGTTACTAACAAGACTGAAATGCTGGAAGACCGTGTGCTCCATAGCAGAATAAGACTAAACATACCTGTTCAGGTTTGAGACCCGGTGGAACCCAGGCGTACTCCTCCAAGGCACAGCCTGAGTCATCATCCGAGGTTGAGTTCCTCTGGAAGTCGTACATCAGTTTGGTGACCGTCTTCTCCATCTCTACGGGCATGGCTGTCACTGCATGCTCCTCACGACGACACTTACAGTGTACACAGATCTTCCTGCCGGTGACAAACAACCCCCCCCCCCCATCTGTCAGTTCAATGTCACATGTGTGCTTACATGTGCAAATTAAGGACAGATATAATGGTCTAGGAAAAAAGCAATCGTCTAAATGGTAGCTTTAAAGTCTGGTTCATAGTTTGGGCAGTGTTGTGCATCTAAATCTCATGATATCCCTGATCATTATTAAACAAGTTCTGTGTTTGATAGAGTGATGTATAAAGAAGAACAAGAGGTCACATGGTGTGAGCCTTTAGCATCCATCATTAATAATCGAAAATAAACCATTAAAAAAAAATCTTTTCTTTCAAAATTAGTCCAAGAAACACAAACTCGAAGTCTGTGAAACAACTTTTCCCCCTCCACAGGCACTCTTATTCATCTCAGTTGAAATGTCGAGGATTCCCACTGTGGGTTCCCCAGTAAAAGAGGGTGCCACAAATGCAATGCTCATCACTCGTCTGTGGTATGAAGATCTACTGTCAAGCGTGCCTTGGAAATAAGCCGAATACAGCCATCGACAGTGATGGAAAACAGCACTACACAAACACAATACACAGGCACTTTGCTATGTACAAGGTTAGCGAGAACCACTTGCAGATGCTTTGCGAGGACAGTGCCCCACCCCCATTAGCCAAAGGGATCCACCCATCTATAACAGGGAAAGCAATCTGTGTGAGAATTCCCACAGAAAACTTAGATGCAAGAGCAAGGTCAAATTAAGGCACTAGGGGGTCTATAATCATTTGAGCTGCTCTTTCCTATAATTTTCCTAACCCAAGTTAGAATATCGCCCCTTCATTTCCATAAAATAATTCATCACCAATCACAGTACCACTGTCTGATTTTAGCTTCAACACCAAATACAGCTCATTTAATCATTACAGGATTGAAATTAAGCTTATAAAGAATGATTCTGGGTTTGACTGCTCACCTGTCTTGTTGATTTAAAAGCCCATAACATCATTGCTGTTCATCAAAGTAAAGCTGTATTTTTGCAGACACCTCAGCTTGTAACTGTGCTACTATTAGAGTCAGCTGTGTATGAGATGGCTCAGAAAAGGATCGCAATATATGGGTTCAATACTTGAGTGCATGGGCCAAAATGAAAATGTAGCCCAACACTACCAGGTCTGCATTCTGATGCAAAGCATAGAGACAGTGCAACCATACAGATCGCCGTGTCCTTGACAGCTCTAAACCCTGCAAATAGAAACTGGGTGGGCAACGAGGTCACATCCCACTAACCCTTGCTGCCGCTCAGGCGGCCAAACCGGTGAGACAATCCCATTACCTTCTCAGAGGGATGCTGGCTTGTCTGAGAGACAGCCCTATGGAGGAGCTTAGGGGCAGTCAGGACACTGTAACACATCCTCAGCCATCCAAGGTGTCAGTCTATCCGAACAAATGAATGCAAAGTAGTCTGCAATATCTGGCTTCTTGTGAATCAGTTCTTGCAGTGTGATATATTCAGCGTGTAACTGCTCGATATTTCTTGCAGACTTAATTTTTAAACCTTACGGTACTTGTTGAACCTGTTCCCACTATAATGACTACTGAGCAATTAGGTCTGATTGGAATTTCAATCTAGGTACATGTGCAGAGTCAATCCTATTTTCAAACACTGCCACTGGATATGTCCGTAAGCCTTTCTTAACTTTGCTCTGTACTGTAGCTGTGGACTCTTGAGTCTGTTGAGCTCACCGATGGGTGATGGGTGCAGGGCTGCGAAGCTAAGACTCAGTCACAATAACAGTTGGCACTGTCCCAGCGTTTGTGTCAACTACCTGTTAACGTAAAGTGCTCTGAGCCAAACGGCTATAATGCTTCATCGTGTCTCTCCCTGAAAAAAAGCACTTCTTGTCCAAGGGTTTAGCCTTAGTTAACAAAGCTCAAAATCCAATTTGACTTAGCAGTGATTGATTTGAGTGATGAGATAGACAATGAAACACATGGAGCTCACTTTATTTAGTTCGAGCAAAAGGTCTTACTGGCATGCCACAACTAGCCACATGCCTGTAATATATGTATATATACATAGCTGAAGATGGATGAGAGATTATTTAGCGACAGGCAGAAGCCTAAAAAGCTCATGCTTTGAGCTCCAGCTAAAGAAGGACCTCTAAACTTCTGTTGTCATTGTGCAAGGGCAGCCACAGACTTCACACACTCACTACATAAATATTAAGAAAATGCCTGAAGTGGGCAAATATCCCTGTCATGAATATTGATGACCATGATAAACAGAACAGATGTAGATGAAGTCATCAATGAGCTGTCAAGCAGGCAGACTGGGAGAAGGGTGCTTAGCAAATCCCAGTCCCAAGAGGATGATGCCATAGCCGGAGGCAAAGCAGCTTGCCTCAGTACAGCCCAGCACTTTCACAGTTATTACTGATTTAAAGATGATTTGCTGGATGGGAACAGAATCTCATGAATCTATGAGAACATACACAATCACAATGAAAATGGTCAAAGCACAAGGTGGATCCACCACACGAGATAAAGCACATATGAACACTTAAAGGCAGGTATTTTGTCCCTGGGCTAAGAAGGATGAAACCTGAAAGAAAGCCTCTTCACACCACACCTTTCATGTGTCCACTCAGAAGGAGGTGACCCACATCTGTACAGATGTGGGTCAGAGAGACTTCAGAGAGACCTTCCTCCAAACACGTCCTGATTTTCTCAAATCAGAAAAAGCAGAGAGTCTGTAGACCTTGAGGGTCCGTTTCCCCTGCTTTCCCCATGATTTACATTCTTCATGGACATGGCTGGGATTTCCCCTCAACTGAAACGTAATCCCCGAGCTTCCCCGTGTAAGCTACATGAGTTCAATTAAATCAGATTTAGAAACTCTGGTAAAACAAGTCAAGCGCATCACTGACGCCTCATAAATGACTGAGATATAGGGAAGGAAGTAAAGAGGCTTGTTATTTTTTTCAAATGTGACTGGGCTTCTTTTTTTTGTCCCCTGGGAGAGCTGATATATCATTGGTCAATCGGAGTGAGGGTTTTATCAAGCCCATGGGGTGGTTGGGGTATGTTTGTGGTTCGCAATGATGTCAGTGGACAATGGTTCTTATTTCAAGTTAATTATAATCATTATTCACCGCTGCAAGATGAGCACCGTATCCCAGGTAACGGGTAATTTTAATACGTAACTAGGGTCTACTGGGCTGCTCTACAATTGCGTACAGTTGTTTTAACTGTTGTCAATCAGTGCAGCAAGCTCTTTAGCAAGCACAGTCTCACAGTTTAATGAAACAGGCTGTAAGATTAAGTTGAATATCTGAAGACAAAACAAAAGTGGGCTCAATGAATTTATTTATTTTATTGATTTTAGAAGCCTGAAATGTGGGGTTAGGCTCTAGTGCTGATTTAAAGGTGATTAAGTTTTAGGAAGGTAAGTTGGGTACTAAAAAAAACCCCATCTGATAAAGAGCAATTCACAGAAGTGCGTCTTTTGAGCAGAAGTCGTCATTTTCTCCCGAAACCACTGCAGCTTTTCCATGGTATCAGAAGGTCAGATTAAAATCTCATCTTTAAATGCAAGCTCTACACAAAAAGCAGAGGTTGCATGATAAGAAGGGAGAGCGGAGAGGACAGGACAGCTGGGCGCAAGGACACTCCAAGTGTTTTTTTTGTCCCCCCCCCTCTTCTTCTGCTTTTGTTTTCTTTGGAACAAGAAGCGGAAGAAGAGAGTCTTTTGTCTTTAACGGCCTCTTGTTAAGCAAATGCAAGCTTTCCGGCAGTAATATTTGAAGATAAATTTTAAAGGCGCTTTGAGAAACAGCCCTGCTTTCACAAATTATAGCTATACAAGCTACACAAGCAAACAAAGTCGTACCTATGGTCTACATTTTCGACTTCAGAGCTATTAAGAGTTAATCACAGGCAAACACGACTGAGGTGTCTCTGGCATAACCCAGGCTTGATAAAGGCATTTTCCATGTGTGGCCAATTAGCAAGAACCTGCTGCAACGTGCTGCTGATGGCCAAGATTAGGCCCGCACCCACCTGTCATGGCCACTTATAGATTAGCCTGCTCTTTTGAACTAGGCCCTGGTCTACACTAATGGGCAACATTATTTTACAGCATGTTCAACAAAAAAAAACCCCAAAAAAACTATTATGTTGGCACTGAATTTTGACAGTGTGAGCTGATTTTTTAGTAGATGATTGACAAGTTAACACAGCAAGGGCACTTTGAATTGTCACAAGCAGCAAGAGCACCTGCAAAACCAGCTGTCAAAGTCTGTAATGGCCAAAGTTTGAAAACATAACTCAAGGGATCTTGGATATTTTAACAGTTGTATTATGGGAAATGTAGGCCATCATATTGGACCTGAGTTGGTCCAATATGAAACGGAAGGATAAAAGGAGACTGTGTTTGCATAACATCACACTGGGACACTTTTTTACTATACATGAGATAGGCTCACATTACTCAATGTGAATTCTCAATAAATTGACAATACTTTCGATGGGATGGGAGGTCATGGAAGGGTCAAACTTGCATCAATACAGATGTTGTTTTGGAAGCACTCTGGTGACAGGTCGTTAGTCATTCTCTTTCAGTTCCCAACACACATTAAATGGCCTTGATACACTCTCAGAGAAAGTACAATATTGCTGTTATATCACGCTGACTTTTCTTTCAAAGCACCAGTGAGGAAAAGGCAGGAACCAATGAGCATCCGAATCACCACACCCCCAAAAGACAGTTGTGTATGTCAGAAATGATGTTGGACAGGCGTTTAGGTTCCTGTCAGTCTGCTCTCGGACCAGAGGTGCACAGCGATCCTGCAGCCAGCTGCCACACATTATTCCACATTATTCATTGTCGCCCATTCATGTGCTAATCCAGCGGCGCTTTTCACTGCTAAAAGTAAGTAATAAGTAAACTATTTTAACAGATCAATTAATCTGCATTGAGTTGTGTAATGCAAAGCCACAAAGACGTACAGTCAGCAGCAAACTTCAGGAGAAAAAACGACATAAATAATCAGACAAAGAAAAATACAGATCCTTCTTTAATGCAAACTGTCGAGAAGAAAATACTAATTTGCAGACCTTTACTCGGGCAGACTATTGTCTGTTGTGTCAGTTCAAAATACAATCCATATGTCACACAGCTACACGGTCCACAGCACACATTACTGGTCGGACCAGTGCGCTACAGGAGGTGGGGTGGGGGATATAAACCAGGGAGAACACGTCCACAGAGAGAAAGTTCAGCAATCTGCATTCAAGTGTTATTTACAATCGAAAAAACACCCACTTGTGAAACAGAAGAGTGCAACACCCTATAAAAATCTTGTAGAGGGTTCAACTTGTTTATACATTAAAAAAAAAAAAAAAGGCAGTGTGCTTTAACAGTCCTGCGATTATTTTACGCATAAATTCAAATCAGGATTAAGCCAGACAGGACTAAAAGTTCACGACCAGACTGGTGGCGCATTCCCCAATCAATCGAGCCTTTAAAGTCCCCGTCTCCGTTTGCGCTTTTACACAAGAGCTACCAAACAATAACACAAACACTATCAATAATGTGCCCCTTACCTTCTTACAAACTGCAACCGAGAGAAGCCATTACCGTGACCTCGGAGGCTTTGGTGTTGCGGGTTTTAAAATACGCGTTCCTCATTGCAGAATTTGTCACACAACTCCAACTCCAACAGCTTCGCCACGAAAACACGCCACTCTCGCCCGCTGCGTGATCCGCACCCCTCTGCTACATTTATCCCGGCCGTTTAAAAGCCTTTTGTCAACCCTCTCCTCTTCGCAAATACACTCTGGGGGGAGGGGGAGGGGGGGGGGGGGCTCTGCAAACGAGGAAAAGCCCCAACGAAGAGCCAGTATGAAGTGCGTAAAAGCGGATTCCTCTTTTCAGTATGTCCAGTAAGTGCGCAAATTCCACCAGAGGGAGGAAAAAAACAGATTTTGTCGCTCAACGAGAATAACAGAGCTCTCCTTTGGCAGTAACGTTAAACACTGCTGCCGAGTCTCAGAGAAGATCGGCGCGGACTTTCGGTGCGTAAAAGCCCAGAGCGCTCCAAGAGCTCTGCTTTCTGCTGACAGAGCCACACAGCAGCAGCGCTTTAATCCTCCCCCCGTTTGTCAAGTGCGCTTAGATTAATAGCTCGATTCCGGTTTACCCTTTCAAAATAGAAGCATGGCGTCAAAAGTTTGATTCACTGGTCGATCTATTATTTTCTTCCTCGTTTGTGTTTATAGCATTTATTTACGCATATTCAGTTTTATTTACTGAAACGCTGTTTCTTCTCTTTTTGACATCAAATTAAAGTCCGTTGCAGTGCAAATGATTCTGTGAAAAGAAGGCCAATGGACCTTAAGTTCTTATTTATAATAACATAACTAAAAATAAAAGTTTGCATGTAATTATGAAACCCACCGATAGCATGGGGGGCATCTACTTTAGTTTTTTCCCTCTTCTTTGTCAATTCATACCGTCCGTGATGAATGAGTAATGAGTATACAAATTTACTATTTTGTTCAGATATTGAGTAGCAAATATATTTGTTCTTCATGTAAACGTCATCACTTTTAGCATTTTATTTTCACATTTTGTTTCAAATTACAGCACAATGTCAACTTTCTATTTGAAGGCAGATTTGTTCACTTCCTGTGTTATTGTGGGCCCTCTCTGGTCTCCTTTCATGTGGCGCGCGCGCGCGCACACACGCACTTTTCTCCTCTGTCCTGCATGCTAATATGCCAGTGTGATGTCAGTAAGTCAGCATCCCTACACTAGTGTAATTAGCAGCATGAATGACTGGTGGTCTGGCAGGATTTGCATGTGAATCAAACCACTTGCCTGACTCAGTTGCTGGGGGCAAAAGAGAGACAGAAAGGGAGGCAGGAAAGAGAACAGCAGCAGGACGCTGACTTGGTCATGCAAGGACATGAGCGCTCATCCAGAGAGAGAGAGGCAGATAAGCTCTCTTTAACATGAGAAACAGACGTTAGCTGAAACAAAAGGACAAAAGACTTAGAGAGCAATGAAAATCCACTGTATGAAAAATGAATTTAGAGATCTTTAAGAGTTTCATGTCACACGTGAACATTTTGTTCCCTTTACTTAAAAAAAAAAAAAGATCTAGCTCACCAAAATACAGTGGACAATTGTTTGACGGTGTGTGTCTGTGTGTTCATAGTGCTGTGGCCTGAGACAGTGACCTCAGTCAGTACGCACACACATGCTAAAGTTCTCCGCTAATATGTCTCCTGCTGTAGCCAATAGTTCTCTAATTAGGCACGAATAATCCAAGCAGGTATCGTGTTGTGTTTTGAACCCACACAAAAAAATGCAGCTTGCTAACCAAGTTATCTACAGTTAGCACTCAACCAGTCTTGTCAGAGTTCAAAACGAGTGGGTGATGTCATGATGCCTACATTCATCTTTTATATACAGGCTATGACAAACATTTGCAAAAGTTCTCAAAACATCCTGTGTTGTACTTTCTGTTACAGTAGGCATCTGCACAAGAACATCTGCCACGATGGCACTCACCCTCTCTCTTACACACACAAACATGGTAAATGAGAGATGAGGTGAAAAAAAAAAGGTTTATAAAAGCCTGCGCAGACATTGTTGCTGATCCTTTCAGATGTGGAGGATGAATCTTGCAGCATTGCGTCTATAACTCCTTTAGAAATCTAAGAATACTAGTAACAGCTCAGGCTGTACTCACAAGCACTCCATAAGATTTTATAAGCCCTAAACGACTGTGTCCTGTACTCGTAACAATCAGGTTACGGGTCAGCTGGCTCGGGCCCAGCCGCTTTCCTCGATCAGTCATTCCCTTTTTCCTAATAAACTGCTCCCAGACCTGCAGTGAGCTGTTTCAAATGCCACAAGAGGACTGAATAAAAGTGTAGGGGCCAGCTTAAGGGACATACCACAGATAGCATTGCCTGCATAGGCTGTTGGCATGCACAGAGAGCCTTTGCTTGGTAATTTTAGACAGTGAGCCAAACGGGTTTACTCCCTTCCTTCCTAAGTATGCATATTGTGTTTTTTTGTCTTTATCAAAGCACAGGATGAGCAAAACTGTAAATACATTAACCCCTGGGCTGGGTGCATATCTGAAATTTGTAAGAAAGTTTTACTGGCTCAAAGGATCTTATCCTACAAGAACATTAGTCAGGTCTTACCAGAAGGAAGGAACTGATTTATATAATGTCTGATATGGTCAAAAGGCATTCCTGATAAATCAGTGTCTTTATCTAGATTTGAAACATAGCCAAGATCCCAACATGGCCTCTGCATCTTTACTTCTCATCTGCTTTTTTAGGAACACTAGTCTCCTCTCCTTTCATGTGGCAAATGCTGATGGCTATCACCGTAGAGTCAACACACGAGGCAGCTGGGACTCAACCCAACAGCTGATAGCTCTGACATGCTGGGAGGGAGGTAGAGAACCAACTTCCCATATAGCCTCACTTCCCACCACTGCAGAAGGTTTCTTAAGTAAGTCACCAACTAATGTAAAAGCCCATTCACGGTCTGTGAGTGGTCACAAGGGTCCACGTGAAGTAATTTCGTTAACGGCCTTAATTCGCAGGGGTGCCCTTGGTTCCCTGCGTGGACGCCATTGTGCAGTTCCATACTGTCTAGACTACAAAATATGTCAAGTGCACATGTAACACAAAAGTGAACTGCACTATTATACTGTCAATCACATGTACTCTGTAATTTTTTTTACTTTACTTCTTTACGGTCTGTATCTTTATAACAAATGCATAAACACAAGCACGCAGCATTAACCCAGTCTGAATTACTAAATGTGTTTCCCCTCTCATTAAGACCAGGTCATAACCTGAATAAAGCTAAAGTTATTTTAAAGTTTATAAAGTATATATATTACATTTCTTTCTGAAAATAATCTGTTTATAATAATCTCTATTGCTACAGTTTAAAAAAAATATTTTAAATTATCTTTCTTACTTGTTCTGTCGCTATATTTATTCTATTGCGTTGACAAGTAAATTTCCCAAGAGGGGGGGTCAATAAAACTCTTATCTGTCTGCTACAGTTAGCTCAATATTAGAAGCAGCTTTATAACACCAAAAGTTTGGTGCTGCTAGATCTCCAGTCAGGCAGTTTGAAAGAACAGTTTCAATGAGATGATGAAAAGGCTGGCAGTCACACGACAAACTGGTTAATTTAAGGAACACTGCTGTTATCTATACACTGTATATAAAAGATGGACAAAGACACTGAGCTGTCACCCACTGGTTAGCCACGCTCTGCTGCGAACCCTCTGATGAACGAGGGGTAGATCTAACTGAAAAACTGAGAGACACAATGTGGTCACATGGTCTGGACTTACCAATCATAAGGTAGGCCCACCCTAAACATTATGTCCTGTTCAACAGGACCTGAAATGAGTGACTGAGACAATGAACGGACTAGAAAAGCATTTACTGAGGCCACAGATCCAGGAAGCCAAAGCGAAGTGTCGCCATAGACTTCTTTATCAAACAGAAAAGCTCCCCTCCTCCACAGGAGTGGACGCTTCAGTGGACATTTATATCAGGATTCATATTACGCAATTGTAAAGTCTCCTTTTTACTGCAGACTGTCAAATATCACACTTTGCAACAGCAGGATTTTAACTCCGCCTCCCTGTGTAACTGTTCGGATCAGCTATACACACTTTAGATGCGGTGACACTCTCCTTGAACTGGTGACTTTCAAGTGTAACCCAGTCTAAAAGAAAACCAGGAGCAGACAGGGGTTAATTTTTAATTCTTGCACTTGGTTACATATTAACAAATGAAGCATCCCTGGAGAGTGCATGGCACTTTGGAGACGATGTGGAAATTGTTGTCAAGCAATCCAGATAATCCTGGTAAGCTGAGGACTGCTTTCAATCTTTATTTTTGTTTGCTTACATCCCCCACGCTACATTAGGGGTGTAATGATTCATGGGAACACTTGGACTCTGTTAGAAAAGAAGAGGAAAGAGGCCAGTGAGTATAAAAGGTTCAGTGGGCTGATATTCAGTTAGAGCACATCGACCTCCCTTTTTCCAGGGGCTATCAGTACTTTGGCCCAACTACTCTGCCTAGAAAGCAGATTTAGTGACACACAGCACTGGGCCCAGCAGCTCCTCTGTACCCTTGTTCCCAGCAGATAAGTGGCCATTATTCATCCCATGTTGAACATTAACTGGATTAATTCTGCACGAGTTGAGGGGTGAAATTGTATTTGTCCGAAGGGAGGGAAATGGCTAGGAAATGAGGAGAGCAGCCAGCTTGGCTGAAATTCTAATTAGCTCGAGGGTTCGTTAGCACACAAACTCTACTCCTGCTGCAGAAGCCTTGCTGATACAGAGGCCTGTGTAAGCCATTAAGCCGCAGAAGGAAAACGGAGAGAGACTGAAAGAAAGAAAAAAGACAGGAGGGAGGGAAAAGACTGAATATGGACACTCAGCTTCACGCATAAAGGCCCAGGGCAAGGAGATGACCTTAGAGAGTTACTTTTCAAGGGGACTGGAAACTATTTTTGCTACTCCTGCCCCACTTACTCAAAGGCACTTCAGCACAGAAGAAAAAAAGAAAACAACCACCAAACCCTCCACCTCTATCCACCTGATCTATCCATCAGGCCATCAATCTCCACTCTAGCCAACCCTCTCCAGGACGATGTGGCTCAGTTTCCAGCTAGCTGTGCCCAGCGACGACAGTTTGTCATTGAGCATTTCTCACTCATAATCCACATGTGGAGTTTGATTCAAAACATAATTAGGTCACGCTGTGGTATGAAAAAAAAGCAGTCGGGGAAAGAGTAGTAAAAAAAAAAAAATACTGTAGTGTATCCAGTGGGATATGACAAATGGGTAAGGAGAGGCAATATAAATACATTTTGATATGAGGGGAAATATAGAAGGATTTGTGAGAGGGCGTGTCTGCTCAGTCTTCCCGTCTGCGTCGAATACCACAATGTTGCAAAATAATGCATAAAGGTCTCATTTCTCTCTCAGCAGCACATAAAGCCACAACTCCACAGATGATGAACCTGCGACTCCATGAATGAACCACCCACCTCCAGTAGGCCCACATCCACAACCCCGCAGCAGTTTCTCTGACTCAGCACTCTCAGTCTCCACTGATGTTCCAGCTCGCCACCTTGTCATCATGTTCACGAGAAGCATAGGTGTCAGTACTGATCAGCCCACACACTCCACACAACAAAGCTGCCAATCTCTAGAGACATGTGATTAAAATAAATAAATAAATAAACCTAACTAAAATTAATAGAAATGTGTTAAGTATGAGGTCACAATCATGAACAAGGAGGTGGAGAATGAGGAGACTGTAAAATGCCTTTGTGATTCAGACATATTCTGTGCACTTTCTCCAGAACCCTTCTGTCATGGTTTAAGCTCAGACTTTTAGTTAAATAAATCCAACACTCAGTTATGAAAAGCTCAAATATTTAACTTCGGAGGACTTGTGGGTAGAGTAGTGACAGACAGGATAAGTCTATCAAACGGAGCTCAGCCCGAGGGCATTAAATCCATTCTGAAGTACACTTGGAAAATGTACACAAAACCGGACGCTGAGCTTATGCAAAACTGTGCCACGAGTTTAGTTTGTAACTTGTTTTCCACACAACTCATGTGACTGGAAAGAAGAGTATTCTTTTAACTCTATTACGAACTGTGTCTGCGTGTTCCCATCAGGAAACCAGACTCTGTTTCTGTGCACAGTTTGTGGTAAAAATAATTAACGGCAACAAAAATGCTTCAGCATGGGTCATGATAGTCATGTGGGAATACACCTTGAGGTTGGGTTTGCTGCACTTATACTGTCTCCGACTTTAAGATGCAACATAATTGTGGTGGGAGGAGTAGCACTGTTCGGCATTGTTCAAGGCTCTTTAGTCTTTCCACGCAAAGCATTTAATTGGCAACTGAAGCTTGAAGGACGACTTTGTTTCACATACATACACACACACACACACACGGACCTATGAAACGCAGACATACCCAAACAATACATTTAGAGGCTGTTAGATGAATCAGTAAAACGGATGGGAAAACTATATTTATGGGGCTTTAAAAGGTATCGGGGAAAATATGGAACTAGAGGCAGAGCATGTTGTTCAAAAGTCACGGAAAAGTTTTCAAATCCATTTCTAATTTGTCTGTTATTTCCAGCTTCGCCGTCAGACTGAGAACAGTGATATAGGACCTTGTCAACTATAAGCAACTTATTGAAAGAAGGTTTTTTTAGAAACTTATTCAAAATCTATTGGAGAAAATGACAAAATGACAAGACTAGGAGATTAGATTATGTCTATATGAGCTTGTTTGGTATATTAAATAATAAACATCTGAATCTAAAAGAAGATCAGACACTGAAAGCCTGTAGTGAGTGACCAAAGTCATATTTGAGCCATTTAATCTCCCTCAGTTCATCCCGTTACCATGTTTACCTTACGGGAATGAATGAATAGTAGATTTCAATCACATACACAACACGCCACTCAGTCAATACAGCCGCCGCAGCCCTATCCCCACATGGTCCCAAAGGCCTGTGGACGTTATGGATTGGAGGAGAAATTGCCATTTCCAGGACGTGACAGACTTGCTGTGTGTTTCATCACGGGGGTCGATGAAAACGGTGAGTTTGAAGTGTTATTGACCGATTGCTGCTGAGAGCTGAGATTGTAGGCAACAAACACATACACGCAAGGACAGACAAAGCTGCAGGAGAAGGCTCAGGAGGGATGAGTCACAGCAAACAGCACACACGCACACAGACAGACAAATCCCATTAAAGAACTTTTATCAAGCGGAGGTCAAACCTTCCAATTGAGCGCGTCTCTGAGTAAATGCAGACCTTCTACTACATTTTAAGATGTACTGCAGGCGTCTTCTGAATGCCGGGTCTGAGTAATTATTTTTACTCATAAAAAGGTAGTCATGTTGGAGTCTCTGCCCACTTGTAGCTTTCTCTTCACCTAGTTCACTCCCCTCTTACAGCTGCTCCCCTTCGTTACCCTTTTAAAGCATCATTAAGAATATGTGAAAGAGAGCATTACCCCAAGAGAAAAATCATCCCGGTCTGCTGCCGTTTATGCCAGACCTGGCCCCGCTGCTTGAGCCGCTGTTTATTTAAACTGTGAACCTCCATGCCAGGTGTGTGTGAAAGGAAAAGTGCAAGCGTATGTCTGTGTGTGTGTTTAAGTGTGTGAGAGAGGGAGCATGTGCACGGCAGTGGCAAAGAGGAGGGAGCGGTTTCACACAAAACGCAGCGTCTCGCCCTCGGATTTCATTCACACCTTTCTTAACACGCGTTTCACAGCATTTTTATTCGCCCCGCGGGCTCCTGGTCCTGCAGGCCACAGACGGGCCTCTGTGTAGCCCGACTGGGGCCGCAGTGATCAGCCACAGGGAAGCCGAAAACAGACTTCTTACCCCCACTGTGGAGCTCCAGACACAATAATATTAATAATAATGTCCTTCTGCTGACCTGCATCTGACATCACAGCTTGGTTCGGGCATGTTCACATACTCGCACACAAACACAGACATTCACACATGAGCAATTGTATGCATGTATAGCGATTTCCATTCAGACTAAGGTGATTTCAGACACACACGCACACGCACAAGGAAACAGTAATGTTAGTGTGTGATTAGTTAGAACTGTCCCAGGCAGGAGCAAAGGATAAGAAGAGCTGAGAATCAATGAAGTCAGTGTTTAAAAACTGCTGACTGAATGAGAGGAGGAAGAGGACTATATAAGCCTTCAAGTATTCAGACATGAAGACAAGGACTCACTAAAGATAGACACTTATATATGTGTGAAATAAGAACACAAACAAAGAAAAGAGAGCTGGCCATGTGTAATTTGTTGTCCTTAATGAGGCATTCTGTTGCTTTCAGTATTATTTGTGTGTTTGGCTCTAAGCGGCAACCATGAACATACCGAAATGACAATAAAGCTCCCTCTGTGTGTGTGTGTGTGCGTGTGTGAAGAACCTCTAAACAGAAAGACGGCACGAGAGGACAGGAAGAAAAACAGCCGAAGGCTGGTTTGAGTTAAAGGAATGACAAATCAGTGCTCATCAGCATTACATCTGCTAGTTTTCATACAGGCTTAGGAATGACCAGTAGAGTGGCTCTTAAATCACTTCCTCAAAGTTAAAAATATCAAATCTTCTTCATGACACAATGAACAGGTTATTACTGCATATTATCCTTTGGTTTTGGGGGGGGGGGGGGGGGGGGGGGGGGGGTTTGAGTCTGTTGATGGGCTCAACATGTGTTGCTGGCAATGGTTGCACATAAATACCTTTGACTGGAGAGAAACACACAAAGACACAGTCACACACTGTGTGTGTGTGTGTGTGTGTGTGTGTGTGTGTGTGTGTGTGTGTGTGTGTGTGTGTGTGTGTGTGTGTGTGTGTGTGTGTGTGTGTGCCAAAAAACACATGTGTGACATTTCTTTACACTCCCATACTCACAACCATGCAAACAATTGTATCAGTCTTTACAAGCTACCGCTTTCCACAAAAATCAAGCAAAGCCCTCAGTCACTGGTAGTGTAACAGAGAGTGACATACTAATCTGTAAAAAGGCACAGTCGATATCCGCCATGTCTAATCACATCACAGCGCTGCAGCTCAAGTGTGTTCGGTGCCTGTTCTGACTTCCGTCTGGTATCTGGGGCAGCATACCAGCCAGTAGAATAAACTCCGGACAAGAAAGGCTGCTGTGTATATATATATGTGTGTGTATGTGTGCAAGCGCATGTGTCACGATGTGTGTGTATCTGCATGCCAAGACTGTGCCAGCCACAAGACTGATTCTGGCGTCAGAATGAATCACATTCAGTCTGCTCTTCCATCCCAGCAACACACCAAGCAGCTCTCAGAGTGAGAGAGACACAGAGGGAGAGAGAGGGATCATAAAAAGAGATCATAAAACCAACATCAATGGGTGATAGACCGAGCGAGAGGGGGAAACATAAAAGGGAAAGGCAGGAGGCTTGTGAGACAAAGCTTGAGAGGGAAACACAATGAGGAGGAGAAGGCACACAGCGGGGAGGAGGAGCACATGGTAACACCAAGCCCATCCATCTGCAGCCAAACCTCATGCCAATACATTTACGAATACTCTGGAATTAACCTATAACCCTGACTGTATGCAAGCATTAGAACAGAGTGTCAGGGAGAACTGTTTATGTATCATGACCACTGGTCATGATACAAGCTATTGCAGCAACACCAATAATTGGGCAGAACCTCCTGCAGTCCCATTTAGTTGCACATGTCTATCTGTTCCCACCTACATTTAAATTACCATCATTTTGTGGCAAGACTAATGTATTCTGTTTGCTGTGTTTATAGAAGATTACCTCGCAGACCCCAATTAAATCTGAGCACCACAACATGCAGGCATATTTTGCTCTACCAAAATTCTGCCGGCTTCAGTCTGCATTTACCGTAAGCTGGCTACATTTTTTTTTACATGGTTTTAAAACAAAAAACAACACGTCCAAATATCAGGTGTTTCTGCTTGCTTCAGCAAATACCTGTGTCCATATTAAACAATCAAAAGCAGGTAAGGCACAAAATGCATAAGACTTGCCAGACAAGCAAGTCAGCCACACAAACGCAAAAGGATCATAACGGTTTTTTTTATTTTTTACATTTGGATTTTTGAAATACTTAATTTCACAAAACTAATTTAAAATTAATGTTATGTGTAGAGAGATGTGAAGCTATAAACCTTTGGGAGGAGAATCAAGGGGAGGTAAACCAGAAAAGGTCTGGGTGGAGATCATTACAAAAAAAGTAACAAACATTCACCTTTTGCAAGATGTGGTTTCACTGACAAAATCTTCACATTGCCACCCTTTATTTGCTCAGCATCTACTCTTAATACCCACTGGATAAAATATCATCTTCACAGAGTGGAAAAAGAAACATATCAAGAAGCTCCAATACATTTGGTGTGGTATGAATGTCGTGTATATCGTGTCTGCTTTACTGAATATTAGCATCTGTAACTGAAACAGCTTACTATAAGCTGTCTGCGGTGTTTATACTCATTTACTGTCAGTCTTTCTAAGCTGATTTAGTGTTTAGCAGCTGCCGCTTCTTCATATTCAGATGCTTTTTTTAAAAATGTAAGAGTTTCTCTTTTTTTAATTCTTTTTTTATGAAATCAAAGTGCTGTTATTTGAGTTATCCTGATTTAATGAGAAAAAGTCACATTACTAAAGCTACTCATTCAATTTTAGCTCTGTTTGCAGGTACTAATAACGCCTTTCTAGTCTTGGAGATACAGACGTAAATCTAAATTTACTTGGCTTTGTGTGGGCTCGAGATGGCAGAAGGTAGGTTTCCAGCCTCGAGGATCAACCTCTTGACACAGAAACATTGAGAAAAGCTCATGAGCTGTTTTGCATTTAGCTGCTTGTCCATCTGATCCCCTGATCTTACTGAGAGATCAGCGTGCCGTTTATCTATTGTGAACTTTATTGATTACGAATAAAAAAATCAAGGTGAGAGTTTGAACGGACACAGCGGGGAGTCAGACAGTCGCTTTCTCAAACAATATTCAATCAATACACTGGATGAGTCAGCTGGATTTACTGAAAATAATCACAAGCCTCCCCGGATCTTAATTGGAAAATGAATAGACGCATGTGTAGTCATAAACAATAGCTCATGAAAATGTCTCCCGTGGTGGGACGCCGATATGAGCGAGAGCAGAGTTTTCTGATGACACAGCACAGATCTCGGGGTGCAGACAGAACAGCGTGAACAACACATGAACCCCATCACATCTGGGACACATTTGGTGCCCATGTGCAATGTATTACATATTTCTGGAAATCAAGCCACGCTCAAGCCTGTAATCTGTTGATGGGATTTTATTCCCGTTGTTCATGGTTTTGTCTTTTGCGACTTCAGCATTGTAAGAAAAGTTTTTTGTTTTTTCCTGAAGGGAGCTGACAAAAAGTGATTGAGGGGTGCGGAGAAAAGTACAGACTTTCAGCTGAAATAATTTAAATTGGTCTGCTAAAGAGAAACAATGCTACAATGTCAGCGTAGCTGTTTTACCACTGGGCTTTCTTCACTGCTGTAAATGAGTATTTTAGAGCAGAAGGGTGAAATTTATCACCCTCACGTTGGGCATGCTGGGCAAACTTTAGTGTTCCTGTGTCACCCTGAAAGCTCTGATCATCAACTTGAGGATTTCTGGACAACTTGACAGTGAGCTGACTGAAACCTACGACACAGGAGAAGGACAATGAATTGAATTCTTTGCAGAGATGGTTGGACTGTGCTTTTAGCCTGTTAAAACTGAAACCTGCCATCATGTGATGGTTAGACTGGAAGTGGAGGACACAACCAGCAGCCCAAACCCCCCCAGAAAAAACAAAAACGTTGCATTTATGCATTCTTTTATATTTAAAACGTTCCATTTGTGGTGGCGCATGAGTAATCAGGGGGCTGGGGGGTGGGGGACGGGTGGTCTAGAATGCCATGAGCTTACAGTTACAGTTTTACACTAGATAAAAAAGAAAAACAATGAAAACCTCTGCAGAGGGATCAAATTCGTTATGCTAGTTTGCAGTGAATCGGCACTGGTGATTCTTTATGCATCTCTACAGGAAAAAGTCACAATTTCTTCACATTAATGAGTACTTTCGAATTCGGTGCTGTTAGCAATGAGCAACAACAGCATGAATCCAAAACTGTCTGATTCTACCACTGACCCAAAGCCACATTAAATCCTAACAGGCAGCACACAAACCAACAAAGACATAAGGATATGGCTTTAATAAACCTAGTTAACGTGAAGCTTTAAGATGGTGTGCACAGCTCCCTGACATTAGGGAAAACCTCATCTCTTTAAAGCCAGCACCCTACTGGTGGCTTGCTACCGTGACCAGTGGCTTTCTAGGCAGAATGCTAAGCAGCTGAGCGGTTGTACGGCTACTGGCCAAGCAGCCGCTTGTTAGGTCTGTGAGGTTAGACAGCCACATCTGGTCTGCCGGCACTCAGAGCTCCACCATGGTCTGCTATTCAGCCAAACCTCAGAGGTCAGGGACACAACCAGGGATTGGGTGTGTACATATCACAACGTTTGTGTGTGTGTGCTCCTTACCCTTCCACGGATCACACAGAAATTGGAACTAAAAGTAAATTTGAAGCAGTTGTGCTCCACCATGAATAAATATAAGGTTCTCCTTCACATGTCAGATTAAAAGGTACCCACTTATCTCGCTCTTCTTTTTGGAAGGACTGGCATTCATGTGGGCTTGGCTGAAGTAGAGGAGAGTAAAAAGGAACAGGCAGGCACTGATGCAGAACAAACGCTAAATAACAGAAACACTTTTGCGTTTCATCTAGGTACGATTTTACTGATCCCATCCTTGAGCTTTTCCCAACCCCAACCACAAACTGACATCATACATTTCTCGCAATGAAAGACACCAACGAGCAATAGCTTCACTTTGCCAACCTTCAATCTTTCGGTGCCCTTTTTTAGTATTTTACTTACTGTATGTCTCTTTTCCAGTGCACACATAATACGACCAGTAAACCTACTTATCCAATACAAGTTTCTTGCTTCTATAGAAGTAGACAATAAGCTATTCAATATATATTCTTTATCAGCTGACGACTGCAGTTTAGAACTGTCACCAGAAATTTCCAAACATTTTCCCAATTTTGTGTAATAAATAAAGCAGCTCAATTGGATTTCCACATACAGATGCATGCTTGCACATGCTTGTCATACAGTCACGAGAAAATGTGGGCATAATTCCCTCAGAATGAGCTTACATTATGATGCTGGGGCACAGCTTTAGTTGTGGATGCTGGTGTCAGGGGAACTGCAGCTGCGAAACAGCGCAGGACCACAAAGAAAGAATATGATTAAAGTGCAAATGCGAGTATAACGTTTGTTTGAGCAGTCAGCACTTTACAGTATAATGGTGCTTTGCTGCAGCTCATTTGGCCACTAATCAGCACATACCATCTCTGTGCTGAACTGTACTAACGCACCACGGCTCGCCTAAGCAGAGATGATCTGAAAAAGACATTGTGGAAACAAACTGTACAAAGCAGCAGACTAAAGGCCAGGATTACGGCTTTAAAAAGAAGGGGAGGGTATTTTTAGAATGACAAGATAGCTACCAGCTACCAGAATTGGACTGTAGATACTGTGAACAATTAAGCTGGGAAGCAGGTGGTGGCTAATGTGTCACATACAGGCAGATGTTAAATGTGGCATCAAAGGATATAAGCAGAGGATGGGAGGAGCTATTGCGTGTCCCTTGGTGAAGTCAACAAAGAAGTTAACAGGAAGGATGAATAATGTTTGCAAAAACCGAAGGGCTAATCCTCAACTGGTAGCAGTGAAAGAGTTTTTGTCATGGTTGGGTATCAGTTCTGTATTTATTTATTTTTATTCTAAAGTGGTGCCTGATCAAAAGGAGCTCCAGGTAACTGCACCTTTGTTTAGTGTGGAATGTGACAGATTTGGGTTAAATAAGAGTTTTAGAGGGGGAAGATTTACGCCAGCCAAAGGGCATGTTTGTGCCTGCAGGTACAAATGAGAGTAATGGCCTCAACGTGATTGCGAGTGGATTCGTAAGAATTCCAAAGGGAGGAGACAAAGATAGCGAGCGCAGTCGAATAAATGATCAGATACAACTGGGAAGTGGAGATTCACATCAACGTGGTTCCATCTCAGCGTCTTCCATCATGCAAGAACCAGAGCACATGCGTGCACTCACACACACGCTCTCACTTACACACAGACACGCCATGCTTTCGAGAAGGAGGAAGTGAAGCTGGATCAATGGAGCAAACTCCAGCAGCTCTGATCAGACACATGACAAGTGAACTTCCAATATAACGACTTGAGGCCAAACATGAAAACACGTGTTCTGGGGGAGTCTTAAAGTGTGTCACGTTTTCCTCGTGTTGCGTGGACATCTGCGATGTTCCCTCAATAACTTAGGACAGATGAATGACAAATTCCCCACTAATAGGAGGATGTCCTTGTGCATGTCTTCATTAATATGTGGAGGAACTTTGTGGACCAAATTCCATCTAGCTGTACTATTTAGATTAATTAATAGCGTGGATCTGTTCCCAATTATCTTCACATGGTTGTTGATGGGGGTCGACAGCCACATGCAGCGCTGCGCAGGGGAGCTGTGGTCTGTTCTCATTAAAACAGAGTTTGGGCCATGAAGCATCTTTTTTTTCCTCTATGATGTTCGCATCCCCCAACAAATCAACAGTCTTTAAAAAAACGAAAAGGAAAAAAGGCCAGCTCAAAGCGCATCATCCAGGAAATGTCTCTTTCTGCTGTAGTATGATGTTGTTGAAGTCTGGTGTGTAGACATATAGAGGAAGGGGGATGTCAGAAACCACCAAGTTAGAGGTCATTGTCCAAGATCAAAAGGACCCACCCAGCCCCCAAATCTCCTGACTTCATGTGCTGATTTACGAGAGGCAGAAAGACCATTAAAACTTCCAGCAGCAACTCCTGGTTGGTTGGATAGATGGGCAGAGGGCTGGTCACTAGAGGAGACGAAACTAAAAGCTTTCCAGCGACTAGCACAGATTCGAAGCAAAGGGGGGGCCATTTTTGACTTCTGGCAGGAGGATGGGGGTTAAAGACCATGACTGTCGCCTGCACGTGAGGGTGTTTGTGTGTAAGTAATAGAGGAACAGCTATAAAACTTTGCCAGTGTGTGAAACTGCATACAGAAACAGGAAGAGGAAACAGAAAGAGAAGTAACACTTTGAACTTTATTTAAAAAATCAGCTGCTTTCATTACACAGTAGTGGGTGCATTAAGATAACAGTCTTTCAAAGTACTGGGGGGGCTGGGGGTGTCTTATTTGCGGTCAGGGACTTGCAGGAGACTGTGGGAACATTCAGGGGTGGTCTGGGTTTTCCAGAGAGTGAAATCTGCCATCCGAGACGTAATAATTGTCTCACAACCTAACTGTGTGAGTTATAGGTTAGTGATAGACCAGGCTGCCAGTCCAGAGGGAGGTGATTCACGTATACTGTGGAAGTGCCATTATAAACAGTGCTGTGCATGAACTTGCTGAAAAGAGAGCGTTCATTTAGCTTAACCATGTTTTCAATGAACGGTGAAATGGATGAATGGTGTACGCAACTAAAGAATGTAACGTGAGCCGACTTTGCTCTCACGAGAGTCGACTGATGTCATGGCATGCTTTGTTGGCATGGTTGGTGCTAGGAGCGGTTTAGACAAGCGATACTGCTGAAGCCAGCCTACGTGACCATTAGCGGGATTTTTATGAATGAATAGAGAGTAGGGCTGGGCTATATCATACCGTTCACGGCAATACCGGTGTAATGATGGGCAACGATAAGAAAATGAAATATCACGATAGAATATGGGTAAAACGCGCATGCGCAGTGCCTTTGTTTACATAAGCACATGGCGGCGATGCAGAATGAGAAGAGCGAAAGTGGATCGTCGAAGGAAACGGATGAACCAGAACTGGTTTGTAAAAATGCTGCAACTTCAGTGGTGTGGAACTGGTTTGGCTTTCATCCGTCAGATACACAACAAAGCACTAGTTTTGGTAGCGAATGCTGGCGGGCCGTCGTTATTACCGCGTTGTTTGGAAAATACGGCACACTTAAAATCAATCCTTTGATTTTTCTGAAAATCGACAGTGCCCCTTATAATCCCGTGTGCCTTATGTGTGAATTCTGGTTGTGTTTACTGACCTCGAAACGATTTTATGTACACGGCGCTCGAAAATCTGTCAAATGTTTTAGTACGACTTTGCTAAGCTACGAAGCCGCACCGCTTGATGGATTGTTGGAGTATTACGGCTATCGTAGGCAGGAGCCTCGCGGAGTGATACGTACTATGCTTCAACACAATATTACCGTATTGTGTGTGTATAACCTCTTTTTAAGTTTTGTGGATATTATACATGGTTATGCTGAGGATATGTCGGCCAATTTCCACTGGAAATGCCTTTTGGTTAAACTGTCAGCAAGGAATTTACATTTGCACTGTTAATTTTTTATATAACTTTAATGCATTTAAAAAAGCTGCTTGTTTACGTGAAAATACATTGATGTTTGTTTTTTTGCACTAATAAAGTTGTGGAGTTGTAAAGTATTTTGTCTAGTGTTAATTATATCGTCAGTTATATCGTTATCGCAAATTTTCAAATGTATATCGTGATAAATATTTTTGGTCATATCGCCCTGCTCTAATAGAGAGCTAATTCAGATTAATTCAGGAACATTTTTAGTGCAAATTGTACCTGTTGGATCTGAAAAAAACAACAACAACACACACACATTACGAGAATCTGAGGTGTCATATTGAGCTGAAGCTTTTGGTCAATCTATTGAGTGAAAAATTCCTAGAGAACTGAATTTTACTGTTCGGTTTTATGGGGCAGTTAAAAACACTTAATACTCCTTATTTTCTTTTAAAAGTAATCCCTTTTTGATTGCATCAATAGTCTGCAAGGGAGAGTGGGAGGAGATTCTACTGGGAAAGAATAGCTTAAAAAAAAAAGAAAACACTGTTAAACCAACAAAGAAACCTTTAGAAAACCCTGAAATGAATTCACTTTTGGGACTATGAACTTCAGAATGTTGGGTTTGGAAATGTGAGTGTGAGCTAGTTCAGTTTAAACACTGAGACAGTTTTTGCAAAACTAACATAAAGATTTCACACACAGATTCATTTACACAAGCTATAAACCACAACCGACACACACACACACACACACACACACACTCATTGGGTTTTCGTACAGAATATGCATTCACATGTTTATTGCTTGATTGTGATTGGGGGTGCGTGTAACTTCCCTGGGCTCAGCCAGATCTGCGCTAAGCAGTTATGTGCTAATTAAGGTCTGGCCAGGAGTGGAGGGCTGGTGATAAGGCCCGTCTCTGGCCTGGTTACATACACCCACACACTTTTGGGAACAGTCTTTCCTCTAGAACCACCGTTTCAGTAGCATTCACTGATTATCAAGCAGGTTTCAACTGATTACTGAGAATTTGCCATATGGGAGCCAGACGGGGAATTCCTGTCAGGTTATAGAAACCAAAAAGGAAAGAAAGTCTATGATAATGTTGCATTAACCTGTTAGGCTAAACTGTTAAACAACACTGACCTGCTGCCTAAATCCTATAGCAGGCCAAAACACACAGCTGTTCTTCCCGTGTCTCTCCATAACCATAAATGGAGCATTCGATAAGTAAGGGTTGGGCTACAATGGCGTTAAAACAATTTCGAGTCACACATGCTGTTGCAGAGGCAGTAAATCAATTAAAAAGTTTTTTCACAAAAAAAAAAAAATGCACATCTTTCAATAGTTGCACCCACGCATGCATCTTTTGGTTTCCTCATCTTCCATGAGCTAAACTATATAATTCCCTGCTTTTCGGCCCATTCCTCCGCTCCGCATTCCTTTGTATTTGATCACAGCTGATGTTTATCTCTCACTCCATTCTTCTCCTTCACAAATCAAACACAAGTCTACATACAAACTCTTACTGAATAAGAGACGTGGCAAAAACCTTAGCAGTTCATTGTGACAACTCAGCAGTCCACGCTATGCCTGGGTGAATGTCTGTTTTCAATGCGGCATTCCTCTCTGTAAAGATTAGGCAAAACACAGCAGTGGAGACATGGATCACAGATTGTTAGGAATTCATGTCTAAACCATTAGTGGCTAAATTTCATAAAAGATATTAAGAAAGAAGGCAAGGCTAACAGAAGTAAAGCACAATGCCCCAAAGATAAGATATGAAGCAGAGAAAAGAGCAACTCAGTGACTGAGAAACATGTTACGGAGTACTGTATGTGGGCTGGTTCACTGGAAGGATGACTTGTTTGGAACAAGACCAATCTACAGGCTACATGTCTGTATGAAACTGAGCCAAAATACACACACACACACACACACACACACACACACACACACACACACACACACACACACACACAGCACTCCAGTGACCTCCACCACCCTGAACATGATAAGCCAGGACACGCTCCAGTTCTAACTGTGTGTGTTTATCTATATAACTGAAAGAATGAAAGCGTGAGGGAACACACACACACACACGAGCCATTGAGTTTTAGGATCCGTGTGTGTGTGTGTGTGTGTGTGTGTGTGTGTGTGTGTGTGTGTGTGTGTGTGAGCACATGGTTAACTTACAGTTTTTGTTATAATAAGCAGGAGGAAAGCCCCTGTAGATAAACTGGCCACAGTGGAGTACAAACCAGCTGAGCTGCAGTGTGTGGACAAACAGAGCTACTGTAAACTCTACTGCCTTACTTAAAGTCACAACCAAGGGGCTCGCCCTAAAGAAATTATAACAAATATGTTTTTTTGTTAACTGCAATACCAGTGTGATACCAGACCTATGTGCAATCTGAATGCAGTCACTTACAATGATGCATCTAGAATTCTTAAATCTTAAATCCCCTCAACGTTTTACAAACCACAACTTTCCTCTTTTGGTTCACCCCGATGTCCCTGGTACTGTAAATTGTTTTTAGCTAGAGCTAGCATGCAAAAGTATAGCGATTTACACATTTGCATAACAAGAAAAAGAAATATCTCCAGTTCAACCTCAGGAGGAGACACAAATCACTTTGGGAGCCTGCATCAGGAAGGCATGCAAAACTACCCACTGTGGTGACCCCTTGTGAATAAGGCAATAGCCAAAAGCAGCTTGGCAGAAAAAAGTCTATCCTACCTGCACAGCACCAGATAGAAGACTATAACTATACATGTGCAACATCAAGACTGTGGGGCGGGATTCTCATTTGCACTGGAAAGTTTATTTTAAAATGTGAGCATGGGCACAGAGAAGAGATGCTGTGGACAGCCACGGACAAAGGAAAGAGAGAGTATGAGAGATCCATCCCATCGTCCCTGTCCTACTTTCCCTTACAGCTCTCCTTCTCTCTCTCTCCCATTTCTGGTCTTCTGGGAAAGATCAGTGAAAAAAAGAAAAAAGAAAAAAAAATAGTTTGTCAGCAAAGTTCAGGCTATACTGTACATCCAGTGCCGTTTCCTCCTAATTCAAAGCTTCCCCTCTGGAACGCTGACAGTAGAGGAGGAGCAGAAATCCATTTTACACTGCAGGGAAAAATTCATAGTGCTTGGATCCATAAACAAGTAAGAATGCAAATAGTGCACACATCCACTATAAAAATTTTATTTTTGGGAGGGAAAAATTCCTTTACATGACAAAGAATGCCAGATGACTTCTGCCATTTGACGGGTGAATGAGTGGTTTCAACTGCCTACCTCTAAATAGGGGCGTTGCACAATCAAGAAGACAGGTAACCACATGCAGATGCTGGTAGAAAAGGTCACCAGAGCTTTGTTGATATTAGCCTACATCTCGATCTTTGCAGGTGAAACACACTGCAAGTCAAAGCACCCTGAATATCATTAAAAAAAAAAAATCAACAATCTGTTTTATTTCTGGTCATGCTTTCATTTGTTACATCACTGCCAGGCAACACAACAATAAATAGAAAGGGACATGAGGTGATGCCTGCACTTCAGAGAATAAGTCAAGCTCTGCTGTTTTTTGGATTGTGCTGCCTTGACTGTTCTGGTCAGTTTTAACACACAAACAATAAAACTGTGCAGTGGTTTCAATCACTCTTTGTCACGAGGCAGCTTCCCCCCACTGATGCCCATTGTAGAAGTCTGCTCAACCTTTTGCGTGTAGACACGTGTACAAGTGGCACAGACCGTTTGTCAATGCTGCACAAACAATGCATCTTCAGTATGCAGAGAAGACAATGACTAAATAGCAGACTGACATATCATTGTGTACTGGTGACAGCACTGGTAACCGCAGGACAGCAGGACTTGTTTACTGCAGAGGAGGAATTTACCAATCTTCTTGACTTCAATTGCTCACTGTGTGCATGTGTTTCTGTGGAGAACCGCAGTGCCTTGTGCATTACCTTCCTGTCATACCGAACAATGGGTTGTTTTACAAAAACCACACTCCTGCCTCCTTGGATCTGCGTGGAGAGACAGAAACGGAGCGGAGGTAAAAATGTCTGTGATGGAGACATTACGGGTGGAGAGATCATCTGCCATACATTTCAGTGTGTATATGTGCATGTACTTTGCACTTAGCTCTGTGTGTGTGTGTGTGTGTGTGTGTGTGTGTGTGTGTGTGTGTGTGTGTGTGTGTGTGTGTGTGTGTGTGTGTGTGTGTGTGTGTGTTCGTTCGTTCTCCTGGCATGATTGAGCGGGCCCCTTGGCCGTGCCAAGGCTGCGGTATTCTCCAGCCAGCAGCAGAGGCAGAGGAGCACAGATACTTCATTATGGCCTCATTCATCACCCCTGGGACAGCTTGGCAATGCTCTCAGTTCCCCTCCTTCTCCTCCTCCTTCTCCTCCTGCCTCCCTCTAACCTCACCTCTCTACTTGCAGCTGTACAGGTCCCTCGCTCAGCATCTCCTATACATCTTTCACCTCACCTCCCTCTCTTAGCACACACTCCCTCTGTGCTTCTCCTCCTTCTTTCCCCTGGCCTGGCACTACTTTCTCTTATTGTTGCTTCGCTCCAGTGTTTCCCCTCTCTCGCTTTACTTACCTTTGTTTAACCTTCACTCAATACCCTCTTACAAGTTTTTAATTAACTCTCTCTAATCCTCTGTGTCCCTCTGTCTTAAACCTTCCTCCCATGCATTCATTAACTGCCTTTCTGGATTTGTCTCCTTTTCCCCCTCAACTCAGGTCATTTTTCATTCTTCTTACTCCTCCTCCTATAACGACTCTGCGTTGTTGTTTGCTGAATTAGCCAAGTGTAGAAGCTACTACATTTTCACCTTCTCTCAGTGATCACAGTTTGACAGTAGAAATATCTGGAGAACCACTGATGTATAATGCTGTGTGTATAAGTAAACAGTCTGGCGCTTTGCAAAAAAAACACAATTTGCTTCTTTTTTTCCAAGAGAAGAAGGAAGAAGATTGATGCAATGATATGTGCCTCAAGCACAGAGCATTGGGAGCCTATTAGCCTTGCTTACCATATGAACTGAAAGCACAGGGAATCAAACAACTGTGGCTCTCAAAAATAAATTAAATAAGAAATAAACAAAAAGACTCCTAGCAGCACATATGAATGTGGTCTACAATCCAGACAGCAGGACGTTTCTGTGCCACTGCTATATAAGGTATAAGGTTGACAGGTTGTTGTTATGTTACCACGGAAATGCAAAACGATGAAAATGACGTGGTCATTATACTTAAGCTCCATCAATTACACTTTTTTTTTTCACCAATACTGATCAAACCCATCAATCAATTGTTAAGAAACCTACGCAAACAAACACAATAAGACTCTAAAAGTCAGCACTCTGAAGCAACAGTCAGATTTTTAATTTGGCTGTGACTCTTCAAATCAAGCCTTCACTTATCCATGGAGCAACATGTGCTCTGCTTGTGGTTAACTGATGAGAGAAGCTCAAATCTGAGGTTGAGTGAGTGTTACCGGTCGAGCCTTTCCTGCTAAAGAATGTGGACTTGTAAGTAACCTGTATGTGACGTAGATCCAGTGTTGTGGGAATTGACGGACTCTTATACTGACAGCCACTGTGTAATGAAAGCCAACAGGGTTACAATACAGTAAGTTACTACAATCACAAATAAAGTATTTAGATGTGCTTCAGTTATCTACATGTGAAAAAGTTTACAAAGTTCGCGAGTATATTAATTGTTGTAGATAACATCTGAATCTAGTTCTGACAACTGGCAAAATTATGATTAATGAGCAGCCCTAAAACTAGAGATGCACCGATCAATCAGCCAGGGACTGGAATCAGCCAATTTCCAACATTTTTGGCCAAGACCAGCGACTGGCTGGTTAGCCTCACACGTGTCTGATTATAGGCCAGTCCATTTTATGCATGCAAAACACATGCACGACAGCAAGTCTATCATTTTGCTAACTATTCAACCTTAGGTTCCTACCCTTTTTGGCTAACGCTAAATTTAAGTGCTTTAAAATTGAACTGGGGACAAATAATTGAGTAAAGAAACCTCCCAATCATGTCATTACAGTCACAGTGATTCTGCACAGAACTGCTGAACAGATTGATTAGCTACAATTTGTCATCCAGCTACTAGATATTTTTCTGCCCTGCACTAGTATTCATACATTTACCTTTATACACTGATTTAATAAACAAGGTATGCACAAACTAGGAAGGCTCAGACGTGGTTGTCGGCAAATTTTATTTTATATTATTAAATTTGGAAAAGAGAGAGAGAGGTTCCATTCTCTCTAGCGAGTGCTGAGGGCCAATAGACTATGGAGCTCAGTGAAACAAGAATGCCATAGGTATCAATCTCCCTATTCAGGTATCAATCTCCCTATTCGGGTTGTAGAAACGAAGCAAACAGCCATAGTATCCAAAGAGTTAAGCTACTGGTCAGTGTAGGCAGCAGTTAGGCTTTAAAGTTTTTTCAACCCCCCCCCCCAAAAAAAAGATAAAAATACACATACAGCACAGAATCTACCAGAATCTACTGATTGGCTCTCACACAACTTTTCCTAACCCCAATAATGTGAGTATACATTGCATTTTTTGTGTGTGGGTGTGTTTAGACTATAAGAGTGGGGCGCCTACCTGCTATCCCATATGGTTGGCATTCAGCCTAATTAAAGCATTTGTTGGCCCACAAACTGGGTGTATTACCAGAAGTGCTCCTCTAAGTCCTGTATTTATGGCAACTTGGCATTAAAATAGACAAGGATAAAAGGAGACTGGAGAAAACTCTGATTTCTGTGCATGTTGCCATAGAGACGGGAGAAAAGTTCCCAGGCAACACAGCAGCTAACCAGCAATGCCAACTTACATGCTCACATTATGACTGTAAATCGTTCCACTGCGTTTTAACATGTGATTTCACTGTTAATCATCTTTTAGTTGACTTTGAGTCATGAAGATGTATTTTAATGAGGCATATCACACCAAAAAATCATTTTGAACCAAATAGCCAAAATAATGACGCTTTGTTGAAAGATTAACAGATGTACCCTTACCCAACTCACTTTTGCCACCTATGACACTGATCATACTGACACTTATATAGCCTACAGTAGACTCCTCAACAGTGTTTTCCACTCTGTAAAGAGACAGAGCACATATAAGTGCTGCCCACACCAGAGGGGAAAACAATTCATGACTCTCCATTGACTTTGCATAGCGTGAAAGTGCTTCCTTGTCAGTTCTGTCTGCCAACAAAAAAATAAAATAAATAGAAAACATAAAAAACCCTGATAACTGTCCAAAAGCTGCAGTTCAGTAAGATGGATTACCAACAGGGTAAAGAATCCAGGAGTAAGATTTTATAAAGTGTAAAACTGAGCCTTTTATAGGCCAAGTGGATAACAGTGCAATAAGACATGAGGTATCAGCAGGAGGAATGGAAAAACTGTGGGATCCTGACCATATAACATCCTGTCTATAAAAAGATGTACATAGCTTCTGGGTCTGAAAAGTAAACGCAGTGTGTAAATGGCTTAAACCTGCATTCGCTCAAATGGAGCAACTCCAAACAATGCAAAAGAGAAGTCTGGTTGGACAAAAATCTATGACAAGACTCTTGGCTCTCTCGATCGGTGACTTCAATAAACATTTTCCTGAGGAGTTTATGGTCTCAGTCATTGGTTTGAAGTCTCTGAATACACCATGATGTTCATTTTTTTAATTGTAGTCCAGCTTTAGCATCAAAGATAAGGACAAAACAGGGTATGCTTTAGCATGGGGCTAACTTGTGATTGACAAGTTGCTGCTGTATAAGATTAAATTACATTTTCATTCTGAAATTAGGACCGAACCCAGTAGAAACATTTACAATATCACATGTGAAATGAAATGTGGTACTGGTGAATTGTTATACCCCTAACATATATGTTAAGCTAAAGCTTTTCTACAGCTAATGAGCTGATGAACTAACTAAAGTAAGCAAGCTAGTGTAGCTTTGTTAGCTTGCTAACACATAGGCCTATTTGTTAGCTTGCTAACATAGCTAATGATTTTCTAACAACTTAGACATATGGTGTAAAGAGAAAAATCTTTGACATGACAAAAATCTAAGGTCTTTAGCCAACCCAGTGCCTTCATTATATTTGGAATTGGGCAGAAATGCTTTTTATTCAACTCTCAATTTCATATAGGCATATTTGTTTTTGCCTACCAGTGGCCATGAGTTTCAGAGTACACCCCATGTTTGGGACTAGGTAAGGGTGACCCAAACAGAAGACATATGACAGTAGAAACGTAATACATCATCATGAGCCTGCTGGTTGAGGTCAATATGGAGAAGCCGTCCTCAAACTTCCCAGGTGGGAATTGCTTACAGTAAATAGTGAAACTGAATGCACTGGGAAAAACAGAAAAACTGCTATGAACACAGCTGTAATAAGGAGCTGTGATTCAGTTCATTATTATTCTCCATCAAAACTTTAATGAACTGTAAGAGAGCCAGCACTTCCTCAGCCTGCTGTGAAACCAGAAATAGCTCTGTTTAGTGTGGCACATGGAGCAGATGGATCAAAAACAAAGAATTTCCACTGCCAAATTTTCCACCATGAAACTACTTCCAGAGACAGAGGTGGTGTGTTGTAGTTTGTTGTGTTGTGACAGGGCACTTTATTCCTTATATGATAAGAATACAGAGCGTCAACAAGAGTCAAAAATCAAACGAGTTTGCCCTTACTACTGCAACTGGGCTGTGTATGTGTCACTTTCCCCTATTAAATCCTGCAGGAGATCTAAAGCTAATGCACATCCCACAAAAGCCCAATCCATCACTTCTCTTTTAATGAACACTCAACAGAACTGGAAGAGGTCCTCAGCCACTTTCAAACCATGCCAAGAGATGGTGAACGATGATGTGTAAAAAACAAACATCTGGAGCATCTTTGATCACTGACGAGTCTACATAGGAGAACAAAGGAAGGAGGCAAAAACGGATAAAGAGAGTCAAGTGTTAACATATTTCTCCCTTTCTGTGTCTTATTGAGGACAGAAATTAATAAAGTGTGACGCAAAGATCTCCAAAAATAAGCAAAAACAAATTTCCTCCCTTGTCAGCAGAAATTTTCTGAGAGATAAAGTTCAACTAGAGTATGCTATGTGTCTCCATTCCTCACTCAAGTTATCTTGCACCTCACAGCAACCTCTTATGCTGCAAAACACTGCTGCTATAAGACCACATTTTTTAGTCTGGGCTGTGTTTACCAAAAATGTCTTCTGCCGCGAGCCTTCAACAAAGCTCTATTGTTCCATCCAGGTCTCAGCATGACAATGACTTGATTTCCATGAGATTTTTATGGTAACTGACTTATTCTCTGTAACCTAATCAAGGCTTTAGGCGTACATTTAAAAAAAAAAAAAAAAAAAAAAAAAAACAGTGGGTGAAAGTATGGAGCATTATTAAAGATAGGTGGTTTGGCTGCCACATGACAAGCGGGTCACAATCCTTGTATAGATCCACTACACAGAGAATACAGGCACACACACACTATCACTGTCTGCTCACTTTACTAATCTTTTACAGTTTCATGGATTGTGTCGTGTTTTTCCCCCTTCTCCCTTAGTTGACTACCTCTATCCATTTATGCCCGTGAGACTCTATATCTGTCTCCTTGCCTGTCCATCTCTCTCACTCACAACACTCCTCCCCCTAATCTCTCCTATCGCACTCTTGTGAAGTAGGGGTGGAGGCAGACTCTTGTGTTTTGATTGACGGGTCCTGAGTGCAGACATCTCCCTGTGGTCAACCTTATCAGTGGCTGAGCTTGGCAGAGCATAGTGGCAGCAAGCCTGTTCAGGACGCACTCTTTGTCTCCAGAGCTTTGTGTACACACATGCGTGTGCATATTCAAACACATCCAAGACCAGGCCAGTGTGATAAAAAGTCTAAGTACACAGAGAATTCTAATTGCAATCAGTTGTTTAATTAGGCTACTGCAGATATAATTTTTAAATTAAAATGACCCCATTTACTCTCTTCCCTTCATCCCCCTGCAAGGAGTGGTAAATGTGACATGACCCAGTTACCCAATTTCTCTGCCGTTTCATTCAACTACCATCATACTGGCTCTAATTTAGCCAAACTGAGAGCGAGCATCTGGCTATGTCTCCTATGTGTCTGATGTAGTCCAGTACTGGACGGAGATAAAGTACTGCACATGAGGAAACTCTGTTTCTTCTAGGTACAAAGTCGCCTTGTATCTCGTGCCTTTTCATCTGCTATTAAATTATATTCTTCGTCCAGCTGTTTGAGGCGCATAGAGCCTGACAAGTACAAGCACATTTTTGCTGCGCCGGCAGCAGGATGGGAATGTTTATCATTTCATTTTTGCACAAATTATAGTGAATGTTTGTGCAAAAAGAGTCATGGAGAAGAAGAAGAAGATGAAAAATATGAGTTCTGGCAGCCTCACTCTTCATGTATTGACATCAGCATTTCAGAATTTTGATCTTTCACCTGCCACAAAGTCACACAGCTACTAGTTAGAACAGCACAGATATTCACAGCGCCTAGAGGACGAATCCTACAGGATTTTGTGATGTGTTGGAGGATGAACTATGACAGCTACACTTTCCATGTACTGAACATGGCAAAAATTATACCTGCTACACAGTATCATTGTTATTTTGACCACACAAACATGGCTGCGGATTCTTGATCTTATTTATTAACATGCATCTCGTTTCACGGCTGTGACGGTGCTACATCGCCAGGAGAAGACGGACATGTGAGGAATGATGTGGGAGGTGAAATTTCACAGCTAAAATCCAAAGTGTTAAAAAGGTGGGCCTTCAAAATAATGCAACCAAAATGCCATCATTTATAAATTTGATGTTGTGATTAGTAAAAATGATGTTTTCTCTAGTGCTATTACATTTAGAGTGTATAGATGTGTTTACGTATTCAGACTATAAAACATAATTAGGAGTTAGATCAATGCAAGTAAGATCAATGTAACTCTAAGTTGATACACCACTGCGAGCCAACTCCCTGATATTGATTGGTTCATGGTGCACAAATGCAGGCAGCAGGACCGGCAGCAGGAGGAAGGATGGGGGATGTGGGTGTGGGGACCGCTCACTCATCAAATCAATTGCCACACTCACCGCCTGAGGAGCATCTAAAGATCTGCTTTCAGAATTTAATCCATTTATCCCCCTGTTTTGCATGCCCCTCCGATCATCCCTGACCCCTTACATTAGTCTTCCTTCCAGTTTAGTGAGTTAAGCAGATTCTACTCTTCCACTGCAGAGAAACCTTGTAGTGAGGGATGTTTTTGTCTTGAGGTCCGGAAACAAGTGGTAATAGGATGACAGGAGAGGAACTGTCAATAAATCCATTTTAATTCTCCTGATGATATGATTTTGCTCAATATTTTTTAAATAGGTCTAGTCTCTGTGGACCGTTGCTCACAGGCCAGGTGAAGATACTGTCGGCTCCCTGGAGCACAGGAAGTTGCTTTTTATCCAAGCCCCTCTTTCTCTTCCCCTTCATTCCCCCCTCCATGTTAGTCTTTTACCAGCCTCTCACACGAAGGTGCCATCAACAGAGCTGGCAGCACGTCTGTGTGGAATGCACTTTGGCAATTTACGGACACACTCACACGGTCAATAAAGGCTGGTGAGCCGACCCCGGATCTTGCACATGTAAACTGTTCTTAAACTTGTCACATCTGACTCGATTTGAGTCAGAGCACAGCCCAGAGGAGCGCTCAGCGTTGTGTGGTAGAATATCATAGCACTGACATATATAGGCATCTACTGACGCAGTCAAACACAGACACTGGCACATGCATATCTAAAGATAAGGAGCCACACACACATACATACAGGCTTTGGAGACAATGGTGTGGATGCTGCTTGGACCTAGGAGCCTAATTTAGGTGTCCAGGTTAAAAATAAAACAGGGTAGGCATGTCGCACAGCTGTGAGATGCTGGGAGCTTTGTGTGCTGTCAGCCAATCTAAATCACAACAGCTGAGATGACAAGGTGCTGATTCTCAACTGCCTTTCCTTCTTCTCCATTCTGTCGTTCACTTTTGATTCCTCCATTCCTCTAATTCAATCCATCCCACCACCTTTAACCATTTTTACTCTTTCTCCCCTGACACACATGTTTTTCCCCCTTGTTTAAAGATGAAGCAACCCACTTCTGACAGCTTCACTGGCAGCCCAACAAAGCAGCACTCGAGGGAACGGAAAAGACAAGACTGAAGTGACGTTTTTAACTCAGCCGTCATTACTCTGTGATAATGCACTGCTAAGAAAAAGAGAACGTACATCACAGAGATGCAAATGCACACCAACTTGCTGGCAGAGTCACTTAACGTTACGCATGCTTTTGGAAGCACAGACATGTGCAGATGTAAACCTACAGAAGCACATCACAGACTGGCCAGATAGTTGTGGTATGCGCACACACTCCTAAAAATTAAAACATTCCTTCAAATCTATATTGTTAAGACAAGCCTTAAGAAAACTAATCAATCATCAAGGGGGTTGGCTATTCAAAAAAAAAAAGGGGGGAGGTGTCAAAAATGCCCAATTTACACCACCCAGGGGAAAAATCTTGACACCATGCCAAAGACAACTCGTCTCCGCAAATCAGCTCAAGGAAAAAGGATGACAATGTTTAAAAGTTACTCACCGCTTCCTGCCCTCCCCCCTGGCTGTGCTGGGAATGAGGTGGAAGGGGGGAAGAAACACACTAACCGACAGACAATCTCAGGAGGGGGCAAAGAGAGCCGCAGCAGGGCAGAAGCCTGAAGCAAACACTTTCAGCGGCACTTCTTAATTGAAAAAATCTGTTTTCATTGCTCTGTGATCAGTGAGTATGTGGGGGAGGGAGGGAGGGAGAGAGAGAGAGAGGATCGCCTTGAGCTGGGGTGATGAGGAGATGAGCTTGCAGATGGTCAGCAGGGTGAGGGCAGTATGTGTGTGAGTAAAGCAAAAGAGGAAGTGACAGAACGAGAGTTTTTCAACAGACTGATGCAATCAGGGCTGACCACCAAGCTGGTTGCTGAGAGGGCAAACAGTCCACAACATTAACCCCACCCACGGCCTGACAGCAGCAGTCAGCGTTTTTCCTAAGCTCATTCCCCACTTACACTTAACCCATAAATGCTCTGGCAGTTTTCTTTTGCTGACATCATGCGATAATGGGATGTAGAGTTGATGCATGAGGATTCAGACGACCAAGCAGGATTTCAAACTTTAGACTAAAACTTTGGTGCAAACAAAAGCAACATTCCTGGTTGGAGTATGCACATTCTGTTATTTTTCAGAGAGTTAGAAAGTACAAGTGAAGATTAAAGTCAGTTGAGAGTTGATGGATGAGCAAAGTGACACAACGTGTGGGTAAGAGTTAACATGTTATTGGTAGTTCTTATTTTCATAGAAGAACACATTCCAGAATAAAAACAAAAATAATAAGTAATCAACCATTTTTATTTAATGCTTGACATGGAGTTCTGCAGCGGTTTTGATTTCATCCCTAAATGTCTATGACTTTTCACCACATATGGTTTGAAAAAAAAAAAAAAAAAAGCCATCCATCCATCCATCATCTGCTGCTTATCTTGGTCTGGGTCATGAGGGCCAGCAGTCTAAGCAGCTCAGACCTCCCTCTCTCTATCTCCTCCAGTGACACACCAATGTGCTCCCAAATCAGCTGAGAGGTGTAATCTCTCCCGTATGTCCTGGATTTACCCCAGGGCCTGCTCATGGCTGGAACACTGGAACACCTCACCAATGAAGCTCCCAGGTGGCATCCTAGTCAGATACCTCAACAACATCAGTTGGCTAAATTAGCATGTGGAAGAGTAGCTGCTCTACTCCGAGCCTCTCCTAAACGACCGAGCTCCTCACCCTTCAGAGGAAACTCATTTCCACTGCTTGCAATCTCACTCTGTCACCACCCGGAGCTTGTGGTCACAGGTGAGGGCAGGAACTTAGATTGACCAGTAACTCAACAGTGTCACTTTCATACTTGAGTCCCCTGCTGCAAAGAGATGTGTCATAGACAAGTTGCACTCATCGGTGCAGACCGACTCAGACTGATTGCAACCTGCTGGTGATCTGTCTGCATTTGCAAAGTAGTGACTAGGGATGGGTACCGGTGATGGCACCGGTTCTGACATAAACGGTAGTAACCAGACCGAAAAGCAGCGCACATTTCGGTGCTTTATTTCGGTGCTTTTTTTTCCTGAGCTGTGATACACTTTAGATTCTAGCCAATCATTTTACGTTTCCGAGGATAGTAGGCGGGGCCAGGTACGTACGTTCTGTTAGAGCAGAGCTACAGATTAAAAATGTCCAAGGCGAAGCGGTCAAAAGTCTGGCTGTACTTCACAGCAAAATATGCAAACTCAGCAGCCTGCAACAAGTGCTTTAAGCTGATACTGTGATACTGTCAAAGGAGGTAACACCTCAAATCCGATGAAACACCTGGCGACGCATAGCGTTTTTTTTAAAAGCCCAGAAATGCGTCGTATTTGATAGCTTGCTGCGAGACCTCACACCGAGCACATCTACTGCCGGTGGGTTGCCTGTTATGCAACATCCCCCAAAAACACGAAGAGGAGAGTCCTGGCCCCTAGCCCTGCCAGTGTAGCAGAAATGATGACGGATGATGGTGGCAGCAGCCGTTCTTCTCTGCGTGAGTAGCTAATTTACGTTGAGTAGGCTAACCACGTTATTACATTAATGCATGTAAGGTGAGCTAGCAAACATCATCATAGCTACATGCGGCTGTCTTCTTGTTTGATGGCAGATGCTCCCTTCACCCTGGCTAAAAAGGCTAAAATGACCAAAGAAAAAGTGGAAAACAGTTAAACATGAGAGGTTTAGGACAAAGTTTGTGTTTTTTCCATTGTTTAAGCACTGCTTCCAGCCAAGAGTGATACCATATATGCCCCATAGCTGCAGAAAAGGCTAACATTGTTATATTTTTACAAAAAACAGCTGAACATGAGAGGTTTTTGGACCAATTTTGTGTTCTCCATTCTTTAAGCACCGGTTTGAGCACCGTTTGAGCACCGGCACCGTTTCAAAAGTACCGATTTGGCACCGGTATCGGATAAAACCTAAACGATACCCATCCCTAGTAGTGACAGTTATTTGCAAATGTTCGCCAATCTGTTTGGCGTGATTGCAGACAGTCTGAGTAGGACCCCAACTGCTCTGAGATAGATTGTGTCCCACCAGACAAGCTGTACAAATCGACTTATGATCAAAAGGAGTCACCGCAACTTCTTGCAATCTGTCTCAGACAAAAGACAAAAAAAATTCTCTGCAATCACCAGACTTCCCCCCCCCCCGTCACTGGAAGGTATGACTGCACCATACGGTAAATATTTAGTAACGACAGGAGAAAGTTGGCTTAGACTGGAACACGTAGAAATGTCTAGCTGAGCTCTGTTTCAATGCATCGTACCACACCTCCCAGTACCTCTACAGCACCGGCGTTAACAAATTATACACAGTTTAAACTAAAGTATACAACTGTCAGATTTCCCTTTTACCTCATTTTTATGTTGGAAAATTTTTTGGCCAATAGCAGTGACAAATGTTAAAGTATTCTTTTAGTTAAGAGCGCTTTTTTATGCCAACATTGGGTTTATGGGATTATTTATGGGATTATTGTATGAATTCGATGAAAGATTGGTCTTCTTGAACTAACAGGTGACAAATTTGACTCCAGCTAACTGGAAAATGTTCCGAATTTATGTGGCAGCACATGAATGTATGAAGCCTGTGTGTTCTGTCTTTTCCACACAGCAGCTTAATATTTTGACCCTGAAGATGTGGATATTACACTTTAAGGATGCAGCATGAATGAGCACCAGTGTTCAACTGTATTAAATTTTAATGCCAATTAGATGGTCGCAGCTGTACAAGGACTGATCTTTAAGTTTATAGTAAGTAGAGTATTAATGTAGTAGTCCCTGTTCAGCAGTTAATCAGTCTGCTCTGCCTCCTCTATATCCACAGGGGCAGCAGTCTATGGAAACATCTGCTAGAGCACTTTCAAAAAAAGCCCTCTGCTGTCAAAGTTGCACTAATGTTCATTCAGTGAGCAACGGATAACTTAAATCAGCCCGAGTTGACTGCGTCCTTGTAATGGGTCTCGGGATGCCGATTCCTAAACCAACCAAAGCCCAAAATGGCTGACTCTTAAGGGAGGTAACCCCCATTCCTCCCTGCCAGTCATATGTCAAATAAATACAGGAAGAGAAACGGTGCAGTGAGAGTGAGCACAGGAAAGCAGGATCACTCTGCACTGGTGTGAGCTTGAGGTTTCTGGCACACTCAGCAACTGTGATGTGGGCAGGATGTCATCACTTCTTCAGTGGCGCTCACACTGTGCACCTACGGTTCTCAGAAGTGTGGAACTGCTAGATTCACAGCTGTAAATCTAGAGGGATTTCAGGAGAACAAGCAGGACCGCAGCCAAGAGAGGAGGCTCCTGTCCACACCTGACAACAAAGGCTTGTTCTGTGTCCTGAGTACATGCACAGGTTTTCTCCTTACATTTACACATCAAACACAGACAGAAACACGGATTAAACATGACAGCCCCCCCAAAAAAGACGGTCATACAGGAACAATTATGATAACAAGATTACAGTCACCAGCTTTAAAAACACACAATTTCTGGCAACATCTGCATAGATTAAAGCAGTTCTAGGCAACAAATCACCACATCTTATGTTTTCTTTCTGGCTACTATGGAAACTGATCTGCTGCAGTCCACATCACTCAAATCTGGTGCAAAAGCCTCCCATCATGCTCAAAATATTCTGAGAATCCGCCTGCTGTGCCAGGCACAATTGGTCCCATTTGTGCAGAAGAAAATAGCAGCAACAAGCAGGAAAAGGGCATCCCCTGACTACACTGCAAGAGCTCTGCTGAGACAAAAGAAAGCCCTCACACCTCACTTTCCTAACGACCGACCTAATGCTTTTAAAAAATTAGACCATTTGTCATGGTTGAAAAGAAGCTGTGGGTGAAGAGAGCCTGAGGTGAGTCCAGGAAAATGTAGAGAAAAAAATCTCCTCTTCCCTCCATCTACACACAGTGAGGATAAGTCATCGACTCATCCCCCTCTTCCCTTGAGGAACAAATGAAGTTATCAATCAACCCCACAGTCCCACAGAGACAAGGAAATGAGGGCCAGAGACATGAAGAGAGCAAAGCTGAGGTGGCCAAAAACACTGCAAAATAAAAGTTGATTGTTTTAAGAAGCAAGCCTGCAGCATTGTAGCAGAGAGCTGTACTAAACGCTCATTATGTACAGATCAATTATGTGTGTGATTTGCAGTTATTCATATTCCAGCGTTCTCTCAATACACAGTAAGTTATTGCTATAAAAGATTTTTTGTTTTATCAATTTAAAACGATCTATATATGAAACAGTTCTCATCTATACAACATTTTTTTTTAAAAAGGAGGATATCAGAAAGTAAAAAATAAATAAATATGGAAATATTAGTTTTACAAGGAAATAAAACAAAACAAAAATCCAAAAACAACTGATTCTTAATCTTACGTAAGGATGTATAGTATATACAGTAATTCTACGGTGCTGTAAATGAGACTTTTTTTCTTTTATTTTTTGATGTCTAAGATACAGACACATGCCTTGCACACAAGATAAATGGGCAAGGCACATCTGCTAATAGAACAAAGTAATTGCAGACTCCATCTATCCATCCATCGCCTATCCCAGCTGCCATGGGTTGACAGGCCCTGGACATGTTACCAATGTGCTGCCGGGTTAAAAGAGAGAATTTAGAGTCATTAACTAACCTAAATCCTAACCATATCTTTGGAGTATGGGAGGAAGCTGGAGTACCCACTGAGAACCTATGTAGATGTAACATGCTGTTTTCTTGAGCCCTAATTGTAGAATCTAGAAACAAATTTCTCTGAAAACTTGAACGCTGCTCCGAACAAATGCAGAGGAAGAAAAAAAGTAAAACTAAAAGAAAGTACAATACAATCAGTTGACACGCTCAGCTTTCTGAATCAGTTTGATCAAGACCCCTTCATCTAGCTTGCAATGATAGGAAAACATACAATCTGACTGATCAAACAGTGTCTGCAAAACAGAGTAATCAGACTGGAAAAGTAAGTGGACACTTTAGATTATTCCTTTACAATAAATCTGAATCATTCTATAGAATAGAGCCATTTTATTATATCAATATTTTAAATAACATGCCTTATTTAGGAATTTCATGAAACACTGCTTTCATTTACTTGCCAAATCATTTAAATCTGAGAAGACACTAAAAACTTTATTTATAGGGAGGACCACCAATGCGAGTTTCTCTTTTGACCTCATCTCCTTAATTTGATCATTTGATTCCAAGTAGCTCTTGGAGCTGCTGTTAGCACAGACGTTTACAGACATAGACACATTTTGAGTTAATAATGCAAAATCCTTGGAAACTCCAAAAAGCTGCACCCACTCCACTAGTTTAATGCAGTGTACCCATTTCAGCAGTCAAGTAGTTTTCATGCTAAAATCAGATTGATCAGCATTAAAATGACTGTGAACAACGAGAACAGAATCTCAGCCATCTCGCGAAATGCTCAGGTGCAAGACGATTTCCTGATACAAAGTTTCACGTTTCAAAGAGTGAAGCCTTAGAGAGTGTGAGCTGTGATCCAGACACTTTTCAAGGCCACGCTTATCGCGTGCAGCCACAAAAAGCCCTGGAATTTGCCTTGTGACCTGGTATGTCCACACAGCTCAGCAGTGAACTCATCTCATGATGTCTAGTTGTCAGCTCATTCTGCTCTTTAGCTCGACTGCTTCTTCCTCTCACACAGTGTGCCTGGTGATGAGGGGAGTGGTGAGACCAAAGACCACTAACTGACAATTAGGCAAAAACTATATGGATGGAAAAGATGGAGTGGGCCCGTACAGAGAGAGAAGATGATAATGACCGAAATAGCCGTGCCTTTGTTTTAAGGAGAATACAAACTTGAGTGATGAGGAGAGAAGAAAATAAATGGACTGTGCTGCTGGGAGAGCAGTCAAGAGAGTGAAATGGAGAGAGAGAGGGAGAGAGGGGGATGAGAAAGAGGAGTTAGCACCCTTTCTTTTCTTCTTTCTGGCCTGGCAGTCAGCCTTTTGGCAGAATGTTTGGTATCCATTGCATATGGGTAACCCTGCAGAGAAAGAAAGACACACACGCACACACACACAAATACAGGGAGCAAAGTCAAAGCATCACCGCAAACTTTGAGGGGATTTTCGAGGCAGGGTGCTTCCCCCCCCATCCCCCCATTCTTTAACTCTGAGGCTAACCGAGAAGCCAAGATTGGCCCTTATTAGACAGAATAATTTTCACAGCTGTTTCCGATCTGTTTGTGCTTCACGTGGACTGGGAACATGAGGAGGAGAGAGGAATGGAAAAGCGAGGAAATAAAAGGGAAGGAAGGGAGTGAGAAAGGAAAGAGAGAAGCACCGGCGAGAGATGCTGTCTTATTCTGCGATAATAAGTCAGCAGCCATCACCTCGTGCAAACAGTCTTCTAGGAATTGACAATGTCCTTGCTGAGCTCTTGAGAGCCTGCTACTTAGACTGATGCTTGGATTTCACAACATCCAGCTGTTTTACTTGCACAAGTAAAGCCCATGAAAATTCCTGCTTACGACGCACATGCACTCTGAAACACATTCTTATGGGAATGAGCTCAAGGACATCAAGGCATTAAGTTCACAGGGGGCCTCGTTTCCTCCGTGTCTTCTTCTCTTTCTTTTCATCTTTTAATTTGTTCATCTTATTCCATCAATGGATATCAGAAATCTCTTGGGAATAGTGGACGCACAGATATTTATTCACAGCAAATTCACTAAAATGGAATTCTGTAGTCTCCTCAGTTAGTTGACTGAATATTAACTATTCAGTCAATCAGTCAATTTGTAGCCGGGTACACACAAGGTAATAGCATGTTCGTAGTATTTGATAGAGCTGTCAGCCAAACTAACAGGAAACAGCACATTACCCCAAAAAGCAAAAATCAGCTGTCAGTGCAGTGGCAAAGGCTAGCTACACTGAACTGGATGAAATAATTTTCAGAAGTTAAAGAGATTTATTAAAACACATTCAAATTTTAATTGGTTTATATAGCAATTTAAGAAATGTATCAGGATGCAAAAGAACGTTTCCCAGTTATTTCCCTCATTTAAAGGGAAATGAAGGAAGTGATGTAGCTAAATGCCAGTTGAGCTACGCTCTTAAAATACGAGTTCTTTTCGCTTCTGGGGGTCATTCCTCTGGTACAGCACATTTTCCAGCACACAAGGAAACTGCTCTGTAACTGAAAATTTTGGATAATCCAAAGCAAAAGCACCACTGCAGTGATGAGCAGAGAAATGACTTTAATTTAAAGATGTGTAACTCTCAGGATGCATGCTATGCTTCTAGCAGAATTTGATCCTGTTTCAGCTTCTACTGCATCCGATCTAATTAAAAAACACACATATATATACAATTAGCAAACTGCAGTGTGCAGCAGAGGTTCATTCATTGATCATTATTTCAGATTAATTTAAATGATCTTCCAGATGTTTCAAACACCATTTTTCCGATGTTTGCCTGAAATTACACATTTGGTCTCATACTAGCTTTCAAATGCAGCCTCCAAACTTTAAGAAAACCCAACCCTTTCCCAAAAATGTTTATTTAATACATCTCATTACGCAAATATTTCCCATGAATGTACAAGAAAGGACATATAAAGGGTTGATTTCATTGTTAATAGCTTGTTTTGTATTAAGTTTTTTAGAAGTGTGACAAGACTTTCAACTTTGGATCTTTTCAAGTTGCGTGACCAAGCAGATGAGTCTTCTAAGAGAATATTTACAAACAGATCAAATATGCTGAAGTGGACTGAGGAGGTGAAGCTAGTTACAGAAAGTATCATCTGTTAAATGTTTAATGATTTGTTTGGTGAATCAGTTTCCAGTCAGGGTTATGACAGCATTCGCCATGCACGGCAGGGGAACTCAAGGGAGGTCCTGAGGAAATTAAACTAACTGTGAAAAATTTCCTTTAAACTTACCATAACTACAGATTTTACATACAAAAGTTTACAGTCATCATGAACATAAATGTCAAAGTAATTTTAGACTTTTAAGAATGTCTTTGGTTCTTTTTTCAGGGCGGAATGATTAAGCAAGATACATATTTAATGTATTAATACATAGTTCTAATCCACAAAAATACACTTAAGGACATATACACATATGGAAGGGTATGTATATGTATATATTGGGATGTTCAGGAACAATTTTGTTAAATGTCCTTTAGCAAGGTGCACTAGAGGTGACTGGATGCTTTTAGTAGTCATCAACAAGTTTTTGGCATTATTCTGGAGTTCATCTAAACTGGTTAGTTTCCTTTGAACTGAGCCCATAAATTTTTAATACGGTTGAGATTGAAAATTTAGAAAAGCATTCCAAAAGCTTAAGCCTGCTTTATCAATTCCAAAACCAGTTTTGTGTATGTGGGACCACTCTCCTGTAGGAACATCCAGTTGGAGAATTTGTAGGTAGTCCTCCTTCATTATTCCATCCAGCAAAACAACCCCAGCCCCAGCTCTGGGGCAGAACAGCCGCAGCATGATGCTACCACCACCATGCTTGACAGTCCATACACTATTCTTAGGTTAGAAAGCCTTACTCCTCTAAACATACCTCGTCACTGTTGCTAGCGCAATCTTATCATTGTCCGACCATAAAGCTTTTTTCTAAAGGCAATTTGCTCGTCTATGTGGGAAGCTGCAAATTTTAGTCAAGCTTTAAGACGTCAATTTTTAAGTAGGGGCTTCTGCCTTGGCCAACACCCCATACAATACCCTAGTCCATAGCGATGTAAAACTCACTTCATTGTGGACAACCACGCTGGTGTTCCAGCACTTCATGGATGACGTGAGTCCTGGTGGCTCCTGTTTTTTTCTGAATATATTAAAACAGTTTTCTCTCATCTGAGGGTGACAGCTTGAGTCTTCTTCCAGAAATTGGGAGAAACATCGAAATAACTTGTACTCGTGTATCATTGTTTTATGATCTTGGAATATGTAATTGTTTAGAAATGGATCGAAGAGAACTTTACAGCATACGAACCTAAAATTCTTCTTTTTAGAGCAAAAGGAAAGTCAGAGGAACACAGTGACGATCAGACTGATCAAAACAATGAGTGCTCTCATTTTAATGCTGCAAAAAGAAACTACCAGCTGTAGTCAATCATGATCACTAACAATAAGTTAATAGGCCTCATGGTTCATATTAAAGAACCTTATAGAACAACATATTAAAAGAGCAAGTCTCTGTATATACTTAAGACTGTATGTATACTTTTTACCATGTGTGGATCAGAGAAAGGCCAAAATAAATTTAAGCTTGTGCACCCAATTCTTCTTTTTAAAGTCATTAAGGATGTATGTGTTACAGGTACCGGGTGGCAGCACCTGTAGACAGCTATATATGTGTCCTGTAAACAGGAAAGAAATGATCAGACAGGGAGACGTGGCTTGCCGTTTCCTGAATACTCCGCCATTATATTCAAATTCACAATTATGCACTCCTTTCATTACTTTTACAGTATTACAACTGTGTATTTACTTATTCTTAACATAGCTCACACACACATTCTCCATAACACATTCCAATGTTATAAACATGACCAATTTTCTTGTAAGACTTGGTTCAAAATGAATTCCAACAAGACAAATCTATAAATCTCAAATAGCTTGAAAGAATGGTATAATCAGCACCATCTTGACATGTGCACTGAATTCACGGAAACACTTTATGGCAGAAACAAGATACTAAAACAATACAGGATAACGGTGGAGCCGATCACTAACATCACAGAGCATAGGAGGTGTGCGACCCAAACTAACATGCTAACCTTAGCATGCTGCTAAAGCCGTAAACAAATACTTACAAAAGTGTAATTTACTGTACTACACAATGTTGTACGCTTTCACTTTCCAACCGTAATGGTTAGTCTATGCTATATAATGGATGTGATTGCTATTATATTCTATTTTGGGCACGATACGAACCTGTAAACAGGAAAGAAATGATCAGACAGGGAGACGTGGCTTGCCGTTTCCTGAATACTCCGCCATTATGAGAAAACAGCGCGGAGCATGCGCTTCAGGCTGCTAACAACAGGCCAAACCATGGTCTCACACTGCCACCTATTGGTATAAAAATGAAGCGTCCACTACAAATATCCCAGGGTAGTTACCAAGTTTCCTGTTACAATTACTGTAGTTATTTAGGGCATTTCCAAATGGAAATATCACTTACATTGAAAGTGAAATTACTTAAATTAATTCACATAAATGTGATCACACATTAGTGGGTATCACACACTCCCTGACAAAAATAAAATGGCTCCCAACATTCACAAAATCATGACATTTTGAACTTTTGCTTCTCAAATTCTTATTAACTCTTATCAGTCCAAGAACTAGTTATGAAACAAGCAGTGGGGGTGGTGTGTATGCAGATGGGGTCAGTGATGCGTGATACTGGTATGGTGAGTATGGTATTGGGGTGCAGTACATTGGTGACTGTGACATACACATGGGCGGCACAATTGCCAATGGTGGGTATGGAAATACAGTGTATGATGGTATGGTTGTGGCAGGTAACTGTAGTGCTGTGCGTTCCCCAACTAGATTAACTGCCGCATGTGACTGCACTGAGGGTTTACCCAGTGATTCATAAGTCAGAAACTGTCGTGGCTTCCTGTGACGGGTAGATCTTCTAATGTCCGTACAAGTATGTCCCGGTGGTTGAACCTGTACGTTAGACTGCGAATGAGTTTCACACTCCTCACCAGACCCTCTGGGTTCAGATAGGTTGTCACTACCCACTTCCATTTCTTCCATCTCCTCTCCCAGAGAACATGGCAGGTGTGAGCATTCTCTCCCAGTTTCCTCTTCGAATTGTTCAATGCTGACGGATGGTGAATGCTCAGGCATAGTCAGTATGTCTTCCATCGTCTGCACAGGTGAATGTCCATTTTTTGTGTTTGTTGTCACTCTAATAGGTTCTTTGGTCTGGTATGACTGAGATGCAGGGTGTTGCTCATGGTCCAGGTTCCTTCTCACGGTCCTTTCAACAGGTGCTCTTAGCCAGTACCCCGAGCAATCACTCTCAGAACCGCTGTCAGAGTTATCCCACATGTCTGTTTGTCTTTGTGCATCTGCAGATCTTTCCATCCTTCGTCTGTTGCGTGTTGTCTTTCCAATCGCAGGCTTTGCCAGGGGGGGAGTGACTTGAACAGGTAAGTCATTTACAAGTAACAGCAGATTGCGATGCAATGTTCGGGTTCTTTTTGGGTCTCCAGCTTCAGGATGGACTACGTAAACTGGGCTATCTGCTAGCTGCTCTTTTACTATATAAATAGTCCTCTCCCAATATGATCTCAACTTGCCAGGTCCTCCCCGCTCACTGAGGTTTCTGACCAGAACTCTGTCTCCTGGCTTAAGCATGACTCCTTTTGCCTTTTTATCATATGTTATTTTGCCTCTTGCACTAGACTTCTTGCTATTTTCACTAGCAATCCGATAAGCTTCCGACATTCGTTCGGCCCATTTCTTGGCATATCCTGTAGGTGAGTATGTTTCATTCTCCCCCTTCAATCCAAACAGCAGATCAACTGGTAGATGCGGGTGTCGTCCATAGAGGAGATAGAATGGTGAGTAGCCGGTGGACTCATGTCGAGTACAGTTGTACGCATGTACAAGATGTGGGAGGTGGTCTTTCCACTGTACTTTTTCCTTTTCGGTTAATGTTCTCAACATCTGGAGTATTGTCCTGTTGAGACGTTCTGAAGGGTTACTTTGAGGATGGTAAGGTGATGTTCTAGAATGTCCGACACCAGATAATTTCTGTAGTGTCCTGAACAGTTCATTCTCAAATTCACGACCCTGGTCGTGATGTAGTTTGGATGGGTATCCAAATCTGGGTATGAAATCCTGGAAAATCCGTTCAGCAGCTGTTTTCCCACTCTTGTTCCTTGTGGGGTATGCTTGAGCAAATCTAGTGAAATGGTCAATTACCACGAGAATATACTCATACCCTCCACGGCTGGCTTCCAAATGCAAAAAGTCAATACACACCAGTTCTAAAGGGTAGTCCGATCTTATACTACCCATGGGAGCCCTGACGTGTGTTACTGGTTTCTTGGACATGATACAGGGACACTTCTGGGTCACATAGGCTTCAATGTCCTTAGCCATAAAGGGCCAATAGAATCTGTCCCTTGCGAGGTGTAGCACTCGGTCTGTCCCAACATGACCCATCGTGTCATGTAAATGTCTTAATGCTAAAGTCCTGTACTTGGCAGGAAGCACTAATTGTCTTCTGTCACTGGTACATCTATACAAGAGGTCATTTTCAAGATGTAATTTACCCCACTCGTGGAGGAGTTTATGGGCAGTTCCTCTTACCATCTTGCGTATTTCATCTGTCAGTTTTGCTCCATCTAGTTTCAGCTTGAGGATTTGGCCAATGGCTGGATCCTCTCTTTGAGCTTTAACTAGATCATCATGGCTGATGCTCAGCGAGTTGATATGAGGCTGCTGATGGGGGTCCAGAGAAGAGATATTGAGCATGGCTACCCAAGCAACATCTTTCTGTCTGGCCACCTGGCTTCCATCCCAGACTGCCTTCACTGCCTCATCTGGAAATCCCTCTGTACAAGCAGTTTCATATTTCTCTATATCCAAGGGGAGACGAGAAAGAGTGTCTGCGTCTACATTTGACTTTCCTGGCCTGTATCTGATGTCGAACCGGAAATCTGAGAGCTCTCCAACCCACCTATGTCCCACTGCGTTTAACTTTGCGGTACTCATTACATAGGTTAGGGGGTTGTTATCTGTATAAACTGTGAAGTGTGGGGCATAGTACAGGTAGTCACGGAATTTTTCACATACAGCCCATTTCAACGCAAGGAACTCTAATTTTCCACTATGCAGGTGGTAATTGCGTTCTGCTTGTGTCAGAGTCCTAGATCCATAGCCAATTACTCTCAATTTCCCATGTTGACGCTGATACAGGACAGCTCCTAAGCCCTGGTCAGATGCATCTGTATGCAATGTGAAAGGCAGGCTAAAATCAGGATATGTCAGAACAGGGGGGTTGGTGAGGAGGGTTACCAACTGTTCTAACGCTCTCTGGTGTTTTAGAGTCCACTCAACGTGCTCTCGAGAGGACAGCTGTGAGTGTTTGCTGTTTCTCACAGATTTTGGACACTGAGTTTTGCCTGGCTTGGTCTGAAGGAGTTCATAGATTGGTTTAGCTATCCGGGAAAAATCCTGGATATACGAGCGGTAGTAGCTTAGAAAGCCTGCCAGCTTCCTCACATCACCAACTGTTTGAGGTGTCTTAGATGTCAGGGTTTTGACAGCCTCCAGGTCTGCCGGGTCTATTCTGACTCCTTCAGCGGACACAAGCCGACCCACATATCTGACTTCTTGTTTGAAGAGGTCACATTTCTCCGGCCTCAATTTTACTCCATGTTCTTGGAGTGCCTGGAGAACCTTGCGGAGGGTCTCAACATGGTCGTCAAATGTTTTTGCATAGCAAAGTACATCGTCGAGGTATGGGATGCAACATTCATCTCTAAGAGAGCCAAGCATCTCTTCCATGCTCCGCTGAAAAGCAGCTGGGGCATTTGTGAGACCAAATGGGATGCGAACCCATTCATAAAGACCCCATGGTGTTATGAAGGCAGTGAGGTGGCGAGAGCCCTCAGCTACAAAACCCTGGTGGTAAGCTTTTCCTTGGTCTAAGATGCTAAACCACGAGTACCCACCCAGAGTATCAATCAGATCCTGTATCCTGGGCAGTGGGTGTCGATCAGGAACAGTCTTTTTGTTCAGAAGGCGATAGTCTATGCATAAGCGTAAACTGCCATCTTTCTTTCTGACACAGACGACTGGGGCGGCGTACGGGGACTGAGACTTTACTATCCAGCCTTTTACCAAAAGTTCTTGTATGTACTCTTTAACCTCTTTAAAAAGTGGCTTAGGGATGGATGAGTAGGTTTTCTGAACAGGGATATCATCTTTCAAGTTGATTGCCATTTGCAAACTGGGTATGCATCCTATATCACTACTGTCACGAGCAAAAGCCCCAGCTTCCTTGCAAAGCATTTTGTTAACTTTTGCCTGTTGTTCCTCATTAAGATGGCTGATGTCGACAGGAGGCTGCCATAGGGGTAAGTTGGTATGAGTAGATGTAGAGGTGGCACTATTGGCTGTCACTGTGGGCTTAGATTCTCCTAGTGAGTCCATTGTAATCACCTTCTCAACAGACTGAATACTGCCAAGGGCTGTTTTCCTTGGTAGTGTGATGTTATGTTTTGTGTTGTTGCCCACAGGTACCTCTACAAAGGGCCTCTTGGTGCTTTGCACTTCAAGCAGTCCTTCACAGACATCTAGCTCAGCAAGCTGTGTGTTGTTATCATCAGGCTCAAAGAGGAAAACAGATTCGGACAGGTTCATGGCAGGTGAGACTGGACACTTAACCCAAATCACCTGACCCGCTGGAATAAGGGTGTCATACCTGCCAGTCCGCAGGCGTCCACATTGTGCAGGGGCTTCATCAGCCTTGATGAGGTTTACCAGGAGCTCTGCCTTTTCTGTTGGTATTGACATGGCATTGCAAAGCAGGGTGACGAGAGTTGCCATGAACCGTCCTGGTTGTTCCTGCACAAGTTCCTCCATCACATTGAAACCCAGCAGCGGTCTCTCCAAAACAAAACTGCTTACAAGAAAAGGCACAGTTATTGACAAATTAGGGTCTTCATTCCCTCTCAAATTAACTGTGATTGGCATCCAGCCATCAAATGGGAGAGTGTCACCATTCACAGCACGGACTTTTAACTCTTCTTCATTATCAATGACTTCATCAAGTGACCTTACAGGTGTATCTGGTAGATACTTATTTTTCCACTCTCTGTCAATCATGCTCACTTGAGCTCCCGTGTCCAACAAAGCACTAACTGCTAAACCATTTAGATGGCACTGGGTGAGCGCTTTTTTTCCAATTAGTTTGGCTAATTTTTCACTTTTACTGTTGGGTGAACTGCCAAGAAGTATAGCAGATTTATTTTCTTGGTTATTCTGTCTCTGGGTTGGCACTACATTATGTTTGGTGTCAGCGTCACACTTTGCCAAACTTACAGCAACAGTCTCACTAGTACTACATAGGTCAGATTGGGACGGAGAGTGGGACACGGTCACTGTTTGTCCCGTGACAGGGACCGGCTCCCGTTTCCCTGACGTATTGTTTTCTTCATGCAGCCAACTGCGCGGTGGCCTTCCTCACCACAGTGAAAACAGTGGGGACAGTCGGGGCGGTCTTGTTCTATGCACTTTTCACAGCCATACTTTCTTTCTCTGTGGTGATCGGTTTTGATTTTCTTGTACTGGCTGCTCTGTTCAGCTGTTATTTGTAGTGACTGTGTCATTTGTTCAACAATGCTTGCAAGTTTTTCGACTTTCTCTGACAGCTGCTGGATCATATCCACCTTAGGTCTTTTTCCTGCATTTTCCTCTTTCAATACAGGACACTGCATACCGTTAATCTCAACTTGTGTGCTGTGCACATTGGTGTTTCTCTGACGGGTGACTGATCCTAGACGACGCTGTCTTTCACTTTCATCACTCATTACTTTCTTCATTTGTTTAAGGATAGTCTCATCTGTGACATTGGCATCTGCAAGGAGTGGCTTTAACTCTCTACGAATGTCACTATGTTTGTGGCCCAGTCCTTGATACACAGTATGAAGAAATACATCCTGAACTGTACTGGCTGAGTACTTTACATCTGAGTTGGTATGCTTCGAGGTGAGCAAGATCTTTTGTTTGAGACCTATGACTCGATACAGAAACTGTTGTGGTGTCTCACTGTCACTTTGTTTGGTGCACATGAGTTCCTGGAAGAGTTCTGTGTTGTTTTGCTCACCAAGGTGAGAATGGAGGAAGTCTTTAAGCTCCTCTACTGTCAGTTCATCCTTGTTCATTAGCATGTCTTTGAAATTACCAGGTTTGATAACTCTCATGACAGCCCTCACAATTTCGGCATCATTAAACTGTTCTTTGAGACCCTCTTCAATCTGGCGGCAGATGCTGTTATAACTGATGTCTGATCCCTGGTCTCCAATCTGGCCCCCGTGAATCTTAAACTCCCTGCGATGGAGGTAAGACAAGTCTCTTAGGGACACCACCTTGTCATGTCTCATGGGTGCTTGAGTTTCAACTAAGCTGTCATTGTGTGGTGTGCTTCTACAATGAGCCTGTGATGGTGTCTGAGAGGTGAGTTGAGAACCTGATGTGGGCATGTACTGCTTAATTTTCTTAGAGAGCTCTTCGTAACTGAAGAGTATTTTTTGTAGTTCTATATCACGTTGGGAAACAGCAGTAGAGCTGGTATTCTGGGTCACACTGTCAGTTACTTCTGTACCACTATTATGACCATCTTCTAAAAACATTGCATTAGTTGGACTCATTTCAACACTGACATCATGAGGCTGAGCATTTGGACATAGATCACATGAATCATTACCAGTGGCAGCCTGTATCTGCAAATCAGAAACATGACCCTGGGTAACAGCATCAACAACATCTTTCAGTGACAATAAGTGTGACATGCCCTGATCTTCTGACTCTAATAAAGCCTTACTGCACATGAAACCACTGATGTACTCGAAGCAGCTGTCTTCATCCCCTGACTTAAGGCAAGACTGATCCACTCCTGGCACTGGACCCAGAGACTTGGCAATCTGGAACAGTTCATCAGCAGAGAGGGTGAGAAGGTCTTTCTTGATGGCCCACACCAAGCTCCTCCTCTCACCTTCCGCCATGGTTGCTTCCCTATCCCTTGCAGTGGGTCACACAATGTCAGCTTTCGTACAGTTTTTGCCTTGATGGGCGATGGTCCGAGCACCAAGCAGCACCAAGCAGCACCAAGCAGTCCTTATTTATCTTTTTTTCCTTACTACTTGTCCATTGCGCTAGTTGTGACACATGGCCAATGCATTTCCTGCACAATCAGTAGCATCTATTCTCCATCAGGCAGCAGCAGGTGTAGGTAACAACCAGCAGACTGGACTTGTCGGTGTTTTCTTGCCACTCTTGGCCCAAAGTACCGGTATTACTGGATCAGCTCCCAGCCTCAAAGGCAGGACTGATCCCGGACGAGCCCCCAGAAAACTGTTACAGGTACCGGGTGGCAGCACCTGTAGACAGCTATATATGTGTCCTGTAAACAGGAAAGAAATGATCAGACAGGGAGACGTGGCTTGCCGTTTCCTGAATACTCCGCCATTATATTCAAATTCACAATTATGCACTCCTTTCATTACTTTTACAGTATTACAACTGTGTATTTACTTATTCTTAACATAGCTCACACACACATTCTCCATAACACATTCCAATGTTATAAACATGACCAATTTTCTTGTAAGACTTGGTTCAAAATGAATTCCAACAAGACAAATCTATAAATCTCAAATAGCTTGAAAGAATGGTATAATCAGCACCATCTTGACATGTGCACTGAATTCACGGAAACACTTTATGGCAGAAACAAGATACTAAAACAATACAGGATAACGGTGGAGCCGATCACTAACATCACAGAGCATAGGAGGTGTGCGACCCAAACTAACATGCTAACCTTAGCATGCTGCTAAAGCCGTAAACAAATACTTACAAAAGTGTAATTTACTGTACTACACAATGTTGTACGCTTTCACTTTCCAACCGTAATGGTTAGTCTATGCTATATAATGGATGTGATTGCTATTATATTCTATTTTGGGCACGATACGAACCTGTAAACAGGAAAGAAATGATCAGACAGGGAGACGTGGCTTGCCGTTTCCTGAATACTCCGCCATTATGAGAAAACAGCGCGGAGCATGCGCTTCAGGCTGCTAACAACAGGCCAAACCATGGTCTCACACTGCCACCTATTGGTATAAAAATGAAGCGTCCACTACAAATATCCCAGGGTAGTTACCAAGTTTCCTGTTACAATTACTGTAGTTATTTAGGGCATTTCCAAATGGAAATATCACTTACATTGAAAGTGAAATTACTTAAATTAATTCACATAAATGTGATCACACATTAGTGGGTATCACATATGCTGTATAATCATTGTGTGTTTGTGTTTCCATTTGTCATGGTGATGCACACGCAAGTAGTCACCACTTACTGGATAATGTCAGAGTGATGTAGGCACCAAACTTTCAACCGAACCACAAATTTTAAAACAGATTCTCTACAAGACAGTTGTGCTTGTGTCATCTGTGCACAGCGTGTTCATCTGCACAGCTGTGGTTCTGTGTGGGAGAGATGATGCCTTTGTTTATCACCACAGCCACAACTGTGGCCGAAAGCCGCATGCCATGCAAATCCTAAAAATGAGCCCTCTCTCACTTTAGACCTCAGAGGGGTAAAATATTGGGTGGAAACCTCTCAATAACCAGATCCAAGCATAACACTGCAAAGTTAAACCTCTCACCATACACACAACATGTGCCTTGCGCTCCAGTATCATTAAAAAGCCATCTCCATGCTCTGTCTCTCCTGCACCCAAACAAATGCAATCAGAAATTGAGAACAGGGTGGAGGAGCAAAAACATTTCCACAAGATGGAGGCGCTCCCTTTGTGGGGACTGTGGTTTCACAATATGGGACTTCTGGAGTGCTTCCAAAAGAGGCGCGTGGCCCTCTGCTCTGACAACAGCTGAGGCCCTGAGCCCCGCCACGCACAAGGACGTACACACACACACACACACACAGTCTCTAGAGATCAGCTCCGTGTGACACACTGACACAATCAATCAGTTGATATCGCTTCTATTGACAGTCCCCAGAAGACTCCTTCTGTTGATCTTCCGTTGATGTGTCACACTTGCTTTTGTCTCTCTATCCTACTTCACTCGTCCGTTTCCTTGTTCCTTCTTTCAGCCTCAAGTCTGACCTTTAAGTCCATATCCATTTTCTTTCTGCGCTTTCATCCTGTACTCCTGTCTCTGTCCCTATCACCACCATCATTCTTTTCATTTCTATCGCCATTTGAAGAAAATACCACAAATAACCAGACACCTCTCACCCCCTCCCCACAAGAATTCAGTGATCCTAGCCCCTAAATGAATCAGACAACACAAAATGATTCCTTCCTTTTGGGGGATAAATCAAGGGATGGGGAGGGGCATCATTGCACAAAAGCTCATGCATATTTCATATCTACTATGATACACTTTCTGGTCCATGCATAATGTAGTCACAGTTTAAGGATGAGTGCTGCAAGGTGGGGGTTTAAGACAGGGAAATGAAATGGAAAATAAGACAGCAGCGGCAAATGGTCGATCACTCCCTAATTGTAGCAAAGCAGACAAAAACCTCAACATTCCCACTTAAAGTCTGCCTCCAAGCCATTTGTCAGAACAAAGATTAATTTGAAGCTTTTCTAAATGCAAGTGTGTGTCACATTTCCATTTTTTTTCCTTTTAGGAATGAATATGTTTCACGTGAACAACACTTCAATGCTGAATTATCTCAAAAAACCTCTTGCTTGGATTATAATAAAGCCCATCAAGACAGTCATGCTATTGCTCAGGCTATTTTAATATCTCTACTGTATTGAGTTATAGATCACAAATAATAAAATAAGATGCTAATCACTTCAGCTTGCATGATTGTGTGACTTCTCGTGTTTCTTGCTTGTTGAATTCATCATTTTGCTCTAGTGCAAGAAAAATTGTTTTAGAGCTGACACTGTTTTTGTAACTAACAGGATGTAATGTGTTGTAATAAAATGAAATCCTTTGAGGGGGGGAGGTAAGAAGCACAATGTCAAATTCCCCAAGCAGTAACTGAAGCACGTTTTCGGCTGATGCAGCTCCAGTCAGCCATGTGTCATATCAGCATCTGTGTGAGGAAGCTAAGCTACTGGTCCCATCAGTGAACATCCTCTATTCTGACACTTAGTAAGAAGACTGAGAAAAAAGGGTCAACAACTTCACTGTGACAAAGGAAATCCCTCCTCATTAATGGATTTAACATAAAGCTGTTAAAGTGCCTAATTCCTGTACTTTATGAGTGGATGTACATTTAGACAGGAAATGCATTCAAAGTAAAGACGGTCTTAAGATAGTCTTAAACGCAGATGGAGACAGGACAATAAGCTTCATGGTAACGGCCTGTTTAACGAGGCCTGGTGTTGGTTTTCCTCTGTTTTATAGCCTTACTTTTCCTGCTTTTCCTCAATGAATTCTGCCTCATTTGCCGTTTTCATATTTCCCCGACCTTCTCCATCCTCTCTTTCTTACTCTGTCTGGGATTGTCGATGGTTGAGGGAGTCATTTTAGAAAACCTCTTCTTTCCCCTCTCTAAAGTCTCATTTTTCAACCCAGATGCACAACGCATCGAGAAATACTGGAGATGCGTTTCCATCTGCCACATGGGATGTTCGCAGTCCAATTTTCATCAAACAGATGTCATATATCAACCTCTCTCTGAGGACGCTACACTAAAACAGCAAGCAAGGAAGGAACCAGAGAGAGAGAGAAAAACAAAACAAGGAACAAAGGAATGACCGGGAAAGCCTTTTAGAAGCAGCAGGCAGCAGAATATCAGACCCCACATGCTACAATGCATGCACACAGACAATCCCACTGAACAATGGTGAGGATGTGGTTACCACAGCATTGTGCATTAAACATTCACAAGATCTTTGACTCTACTTTTCCTCTCCTTCATTTCTTCTACCATCAAGATTTTCTCTCCTAAACAATAAAGGAAGTAATTGGTGGTGAACTCGCTTTTCCATTGAGACTTCCCATTGTGCCTTTGCTTTCAGGCTAAAATGCACCATAAAGGTTGTCAGATGGGCTCATTATGATTTTTTGGTGCTGTGCAGAAGTCATCAGTCATAAAGAAAAGACGGGAGGTAGCTGGCAGTATGGCTAGATGGTGATTAGATAAATTGGTAGATTAATGGGCAGATAAATGACCCCGATACATCTGGTGTTAACATAAACTAGTGCCAATTATAGTAACTCACTAATTAGACGAAACCCATGAAATCTGGTTGTAAATGTTTTCTAAAAATGCTGATGAAACATTATTAAAATAAGATTGATGTGCAGTCTGAGATACATCTGTAAGTACAGTATATTTAAAGTCATTTTACAATGCAGCCTGCTAAACATAAGTTATAAATAGAGAAAAACAAAAAAAACAGTCCATCACAGTGCTTTGAGAGAAGTCGTGAATTGCCAACATTATAGTCACATAAAAACTGTTTTGCACGTCTGCTGTTTAGGATAATCACTATCTTAAGGCTTGATTATATTTCCATGTCATGCCGCAGGTCAGCTACAGTCGGCTCGAGTTCAAGTGATGTAAACTTCATCATCAGGCAGTGAGCGCATACGTTTGTGTGTCTCCCTGTTTTTTGGGACCACGCAGACTGATTGTGGAAAATTTTACTTCACAGCTCACCAACGACGCATTGCACGCCAAGTGCTGGATGTCAACCAGACATCAAAGAAGTAAAGCAAAAACGCCAAGTTGACTATTGGGTCTCCAGCTGTCCATATCAATAACAGAGTATAACCATAGTTTCAATTAGGGGTATTAGCATGCTATGCTAACATTTGATAATTGACACTACTAAAGCACAACTGAGGTAGACATTTTAATCATAAAACTAGGTTTTCAAAAACGTACAAAGTTCAGCTAATTCTTTAAGCTACGTTGTCTGTGGACCCTATGCATGTCTTCATAGTTCTGTGGCAAACCCATTCAAGAGTTTTAAAAATATTTTAAACTAAACCAAACTAGTGGACAAGCCTGATCAACAGATCAAATAACACCCCATTTCCTTTGAGCCTTGCCACTTTGATTATTTCAAAAGTCTTCCCCATCACACAAAATTAATATAATTACAGCAGCATTAAATAAAAAACTCAATTTTCTCCCTGTATGTGTAAAATCTAACATAATGTACAAGAGTAGATTGTGCTCTGGTTTTCCACTAGACTAAATGTAATGAATGTATGCAAATACGGTCCGGACACATTAACTGTAAACTAACAAAACAGATGATTAATGGATGGGTGAGTGGATCTTATGGTTTGCACCACATGACCAATCTTCCTCTTGCTACTCAGATGTACCAACCAACTGTTACAATCACCATTTGAGCACCACTCCTTTGGGTGACGGGTCCAGCAGCATCTGATGTCCTCAAACCCCCCTAACTCTAACACATCTTTTAACATTTAATTTTAAAATAGCGAAGAACTAAACACTCAACTATGTAATTACACTAGATGTCTTTCTGAAGGTACTGTAACGAAATTTAAAGTAGTGCTTAAGTGCTTAAGTTATCTTGTTAACACCATGTGCCAACACAATGCAAAGCAACTACCTAGACTTCACTCCCACAGAGGCCAATTGTCTGGTTAGTAGTGTTACACCCTCACTACGTACAGTGCTGGACTCTGTAGCTCCTCTTGGAGGGAAAATAAAAAATAAAAAAAATTGAGAGGTGACTGTCTGGTGACTCCTTGGTACCAATCACAAATGGCATGCATTAAAGCAGATAACATGAGAGTATGGAAGGAAATGGTATTGCACTCATTTAGAAGATCTTCATTTGGCCTGTTGCTCTATGTCAAAGCCCTCTGTAAAACTAAGCCATCTTTAAGATGTAGCAAATTTCATTTTTTGTGTAAATATGAAGTCAGTAGCCCCTGTTGATGTAAACATGGAGTTCCACAGGGTTTTGAGCTGGTACCAATATATTTTTACATTATGCATCCTTCCATATTATTAGAAAACATCCAAACATTTTAATTGATGTGCTGATGATACCCAGTGTTAATGATCTATTAAGTCAGATGACACAAAACATTTAGATACAGGCAGGCAAAAAAAAAGTCATTATATTTCACCCTAAAAATCTCTGAAATATGGTGTCTAACCAGAAGTCTAAATCCTTCTCACATGGAAAGTCTTGATTATTTAGGCCCCATCAAATCTTATAGACCTCACAGTATAGTATTATCCTCAAAGAGCCTGTCACTCTCTGACTCCAGGCTGGCTTGAGGCTGTTAGTTGTAAATCTAATATTTGGATGAAAATGTTTTCAGATTTTAGAACCTGAATAATGTTCTTGATAAGGCCCATGTCTCAAATGTAGCATAAATTACATACTGTGAAAATTACTAAGTACTGACATAAAAGACATCAGTTATGCATAGTCATTATGAGAAATAGATTGTGTCCTTGAAAACAGCATCTATTCAATCTAAAGTTAAAAAGCAAAACGTGGCTTGGCCTAATCTGTCACCTAAAGCTAATTCAAGTCTGAACTCATTTATTTCAAATGCACATCAGAATCTCAACTGACTTGACACTAGTTAGGGGAACTGTCTGTCAATATATAACAATAACTATAATTTCTGCTTTCCCTCTCCCCCTCCCAGGGTTTCCCTCCGTCCTTCCTTTTATCCTTCCCGTTCTCCCTGCCTGTCTGCTGGTGTCCTATCTGTGTCCAGGCTTTTCTGTTCATGGTTCAGGGCTTCTGTCTGACTAAGATGATTCCCTTGTGGCGCCATGAAGCGAGACAGAGAGGGGAGGGGAAAAAAATCTCATTAAAAAAGGGATCATCTGCTGTCAGCTACCAGCCCGGCCCCAGCCAGCCTCGGACACAGAAAAAATACAAATGGCCAGAAAGACCCACCAGTAATTTGGAGCGGTGCCATCTTGCACACTGCTTTGTGTCAGCTGTGTATTGAACAGAACAGTTTCTTAAGGAAGAAAGACTGAGAACACTCATGCAGCAATGGAATATAAGATAATCACTTCAGAGAAATAATCATCTAATATTTGTTTACATTTTGTTTTGGTTTCTAAATATGCAAAAACACTTTAGAAGTAGTTAGCAAAACCAAAAGAGAGCAGCTTTACCAGGCTATAGACAGCCACCATGAGGTATTTCTTTTGAAACACCAAAACCTAAAAGAAGAGCGCCACAAGAAAATAAGGTGGTAAATTAAAAGATTTTCTTCTGTGACAAGCAATAAAGAGAGATGTAATTGCTTAATTTAAAGAACTGGCTTCAATTGGATGCTTGGTTAGCTCCAATTGAAAATTGGATAACAGAACAAAGAAAAGAGCAGCAGTAATTGTATCAGTCTCACAAATAATGATAGTCATTATCTTTTAATAAACTTATTGATCAAGGCTTAGAAACCTTTTACAAATCTAACTAGAATATGAAGGACAGAAAGAACCCAGCAGCAGAAACATCAGCTTTTTCAGAGCATTTGAAAGTAAATAACAGCTGTACCCAAATGAAGCATCATGGGTATCGTCAATTTTTCATTTAAGACTGGAAAACAGGCACACAGACATCCGCTCTCGCTGCCTGATGACAAAATTTATGTCACTTTTGTATACATTTCTCTCGTTTTGTATATATCCCTCTTCACTGTATATATTTCTCCTGCATGCTATGTATTCCTGCTGTCGACCATTTATATTTTATTCCAGCACAGTTGGTGTGGAGCACCCACAATTTCATTGTACATTTACAGTGGTACATTTTTATAACATCTTTGCAGTTTAAATTAATTGCTCTTCACTCAAACTAAAAAAAGGAAGTTTGGTAAAGTCAGACTGCAAAAAAACTTCCTAACTGGTTAAAAAAAGTGTTACATTTGTCTTCGTGTTATAATTGTAGAAGAAAGGAACTTCTTCAAATCAAAAAATAATCCAAATGTGCCTTGCTGCCCTATTTTTCCTAATGATACTATCCATGCCACTTGCATTGCAAATTTCACCTGAGATGGTTTCCTCATCACAAAAAAATACCCCCATTCAAATTCAGCACTCATTAGCTAAAATGAAAGTTAGAGGGGTTTTTTGCACTACAAAGGTTGAAACCATGAACATGTAAATCAATGCAAAAATGAAAAGAGGAGCTCAAAAGAAAAAAAAAAAAAAAAAAAGAGAGAGAGAAAAGGAGAGAAAAAGGAACTGCTCTACTAATAACATGTACTGGTGGTGCAATAGGTCAATTTACACCACCTGGGTACAAAGCAAATATCCTAATACAATTTTTTTCCTGCCCATCTCATTCCCACCTCATTCGCTCTTCTTTCTTATAGAAAGAAGAAGCTCTTAAGGGCTTAACCTGCCGCTGCACCCTCTCAAGCTCATCCAGGGATGATTTGACCCGTTTCCCTGATGTTTTCGAGTAAAGCATTATTAATTCCACCTCAAATCCCCTACTGCTCCTCCTTGTTGATTCAATCAGAGAAGATGTTCTAATAAAGTAACTATGTAATTTGGCCAAGGCTAGGTATTCACAGATGCTATGTTTTGATTCCAGACTACATCGCAATTCTTTCCAATTTCCTACTGTACGCTGCACATAGCTCCAGTCAGGTCTGAGTGGTAAATGAATCCTGTGTGGCTCATTAAATCCAATCAAGTGGATTAATGCTAGTTGATCAGGACAGCTAACCAGCACCTTCCCTTAGAAACAGCTCTCAAACAGCAGAGCAAATAATATTAGCAGTTTGGAAAGAGAGAGCTGGAACAAAGGTCAGACAGGTTTCGCTGTGTCTATGTGTCTGTGTGTGTGTGTATGCACCATATGGAGAACAAATTAGACACGGCACAAATCATTAGACAGTCTAGTGTGTTGAACAGGTCTGGCCTTGGATGCTTCCCCAGCTGTGGGATTTGAACAATGCTGAGAGGAACTGTCCACACTTGCCAGGAGTGTACGACTGTCGTGTGAAGGAAGGATGTTCTGTTCAGCGTTTTACGAATGGGACACATCTTTTACTTTCACCTCTGTCATCCTTAATATATCGACAAGCAAAGCCTGGAAAAAAAAGGTCTTAACAATCCTCTGCCTCAAATAATTTCTGTCTTCCCATGGAAACATATACCAAAATAGGACATTAGGCAAGAATTTGTGAATGAGAAAGTTCAAACAGCCAACAGTGCACATCCCACGCAGCAGCTCCGGACATCATCCTGTGCTTTCATCCACAAACCACGACTCAGCTTCAACCGTTTTACCATTGCAGAGCTAAAAGCTATCTTCCTAAAGAAAAAAAAGACTGACGCTGTCACAATTCAAACCTATTTAGGGACAAAACTGCAGTGAAGTGGGATGACTCACACCAAAAAAGCCTGTCAGAAATATCACTGAGAATAGTCAAAGAACGTGACGTAGAAATGGAAAAAGAGAGAACAGAAGCAGAGTGGGCGTAAAAATATACTGAGGTGAAGAGAGGAAATCACATTTTTCAGTATGACGAGAAGAAAAAGAACAAACATGCCTCATCAAACCCACTGAGATCAATATTATATTTAATATACATACATGCGAGTGTGTAAGATATGAAGTGACGTGTGGATGTTGCTCATTGTGAGCCACATAGCTCAGCCAACTTCTCAGCTCCCTTATCTCCTCTTGATGGAAACATCGTTCTCTTTAAACATAATTCGCTGAGCACAAAGTATGAAAACCACAGAAACACGTATTACCCGACTCCTCCCAAAGATAACAAATTTTACAAAAAAAAAAAAAGGGGGGGGGGGGGGGGTGATGATGAATTCTTGTAGTCTCTGCTGGTCACCTGAGAACTCCACAGTGACCACGAGACTTTTCCCAGTCAAGAAATGGTCTCACAACCTCGTGTAAAAACTAGATTTGTTTTACACTATGATTTTGTACAGATTAAACAAAATGGGTTAATTTGTGATCTTTAAAAGGATTGTAGGTTGATTTGTTTACTTCTGGACAAGGCTGGTGCTAAGCAACAGGGCTGCTGGCAATAGCAAAAAAAAAAAAAGAAAGAAGAAAAAAGCTGTGTGTGTTCTGAGTTTCAGCTAGAGTCCTTCATCTGCTCTATTGCTGGGTAGCTAAAAAGTCAAGCGTCAAGTTTAAAGTTGTCTGGATGAGCAGGTCTCATATTTTGGTTATAGTTTCCTTTTCCTATTGTGTTCCTTTGAACAACTCTCTGCTCACAAACAGTGAAAGAAAGCAGAGGGGAAGAGAGAACCATAAATGGCAGCAAAAGGCCCAATGTCCTATTTCACACAGCTATGTTTTGATCAGGCTCTGCACTAGAATTTACATTGTAAACAAGAGAAGTTTTAATCTCATCAACTCTCTGTCAGAAGTTCAAGAACCAATAAAACGACAATTAAAACAAGAATAAACAGATGGGACTTTGTTTCCAGCGTGAAAGATGAACCATAGCAAGTCTCACAGTGGCTAGTATGCAGCTGCCTAGCTTACTGTGGTGAAGCTATGATAATGCTAGATAGATTAGAACTGGTTTGTTAGCCAAGATTAGTGGGCCAAGACTCTCAAGGGGCTGATTGTTGGCGCCAGACAAATGAACTTAATCAAAAACCTGTAGCAATATATATTTGAAAAAAAGACGTTAGTTACTGTAATTAGGGCAACATCAAGACGGCAGAGTTAGCGTCCCAAACACAACACATACAATAGGTTTGTTATACATGCAGTAGAAGATCCCTCCATAGCTCACCGAGGGCCACTGCCTAATATCATCTGTTGTAGAGTTCAAAAGTGTTAAATGTTTTGGTGTTAATAGTCTTCTTGCAAAAGTAGAGTTAATTTTACTCTAAGCAGAGTCACATTCTTTTAATGTAACTCTGAGGTGTAAAATGATAGTAGTTAAAATCGAGTGTTAAAAATGAGTGTTTCTCTGTCAAATCTGGAGGTGTTACAATGGAAACATTAACTCTTGACCTCTTAACTCTGAACTCCTACAGGGGCTATGACACCAACAGAGTAAATTCACAGACTCCGCCCCCAGCACGGCTCCAATCGAAGCTGAAGTGAAGCCGTTTCAGAACATTTTGCTCTACATATTTGAGTTGTTTGCCATGCTTGGTAAGTCATTTTTTCAAAGATTGTTTCAATTATTATTATGAGCTTTTACTTCTGTGGCTCTTTGGAGTTGAGACAAAGCTGTGTGAAAGGCATTAGCCATGTTGCTCGCTGATAGCATAATATTCTGTTTTAGCTAGCTGAAAGGTATTGTTTGCGGGCAAATACCACAGCCTTGAAAAAAAGCTTGCATGTGAATTTTCAGTCAAACTTTTGGTCAAATACACCTAAAACAATGTCTAGAATGTGAAATGTTGGTATAATGGTGCTACTTGAAGCCTGAAAACGATCGCCCATAAAAAAAAACGAGCAAACAGCAGTAGCAGACGTCCTGACTGGGTTCTACGTTAGCATAGATCCCTCCAGAGTTTTGTGCACACGGTTTAAGTAAAAATTAAAAAGGCTGAGGTTTTACCTTTAGTTCAGTATTACCTGTTGCCTGTGTCCTTGTCTTTTGGGAAAATACTTTACACAAGTAATAAGAGGATTCCTTTTTTTTTTTTTTTTACTGTGCTGCAATTGTTTACTGGATTATTTGTGCCATTAATTAGTGTCAACCAATTTTTATTCAATCTCCACACAGGATATGCTTGTGAAGATGGAATATGGGGGAGAGCAGAAGTGCGTTGAAGTTCCACAAAGGGATGAATGAAGGACATGCATATTGTATTGAAGAAATAAGTGATGAGAATGCTGTTATTTGCATTTACCAGCTCACCTATGTCAGACCTTTTGATAAACAAAATTCTAATGAAAGCGAGAACATGTATACTGTTACATCTTTCAGAAAATGTTTTGAAATTGTGTTGCACAGTTCAGAATAAATGTTTTTCAAAAACCATTGCATCTTTTTAGTAAATGTTTATTTCCAAAAGAAATTTCTAGAAGGTCAGAACAGTAAAATTCCCGCTTTTTAGAATGGATTAGAAGATAACTCTTACGTAGTTAAACTAAAATACTCTTTGAGAGTTAATATATAAACTCTTAACACCAAGTGTTAAATTATCAACTCCAGACAGATTTGGTGTTTAACACTAAATCAGAGTTAACGTACCAACTCTCCAAAAAGAGTTAAATTAACACTCTCTGGTGTGGACCCATATAGACACTTTAATAGTGTTGAAATCAAATCCGACAGTGTTAATTTGGACATGCTGGATTTGCTGTGTACAAAAATATTTCACAAACACAATTAAGCTTTAAATGGGACACAAAGCAAAAAAAGGGGAAGAAAAACTTGTCTAAACTTTTATTTCAAATGGAAATCAACACAAAGGAGTTCCAAGGCTGGAACAACAAATGACAAAAATAATGAATTCACTTCTCATTTCTTCAGGCTGGTCTTAGAATGAATAGAATGAATTTCAATCAGCTTCATGAACTGCAATGCATGCCGACATCCGTAAGTGGAACTATTCTGAAATATGATCGTGACATGTACCCATAAGGCAAGCGGACCCAAAACTGGTCTCCCCTCTCTGCCAATCTAACCTTTGGTCTGAAATAAGTCCCACATGTGTACCTTTAGCAGGAGCATGACCCTATTAACCTCAAACAAGGCCTGTGTTAGGTTGTGCTAATGACAATCCCCACCCCACTCCCTCCTAACTTGTCTGGCTCATGATGGCTGACTGACAGTCATGCCCTGCACACACAAACAAACACACCTCATTACTGGGAATGGGGACACAAACACACACTGGACCTGTGGAGGCTGGTTATGTGTTGATAAGGAGGAGGTCAAACAACAGATGGCAGCCTGAGGATTAGTCCAACTCTGTCACAGTCAACTTCTAGTTAAACACAGTAGAAGCAAAGGCACACGCGCACACACACACACACACACCTAAACTGCTCAATTTTTTGTAGCTAAATGTTTAAGTAGATTTACAGTGGGGCAAAAAAGTATTTAGTCAGCCACCGATTGTGCAAGTTCCCCCACTTAAAATGATGACAGAGGTCAGTAATTTGCACCAGAGGTACACTTCAACTGTGAGAGACAGAATGTGAAAAAAAAAAAATCCATGAATCCACATGGTAGGATTTGTAAAGAATTTATTCGTAAATTAGGGTGGAAAATAAGTATTTGGTCACCTCAAACAAGGAAAATCTCTGGCTCTCACAGACCTGTAACGTCTTCTGTAAGAAGCTTTTCTGTCCCCCACTCGTTACCTGTATGAATGGCACCTGTTTGAACTCATCATCTGTATAAAAGACACCTGTCCACAGCCTCAAACAGTCAGACTCCAAACTCCGCCATGGCCAAGACCAAAGAGCTTTCGAAGGACACCAGGAAAAGTATTGTAGACCTGCACCAGACTGGGAAGAGTGAATCTACAATAGGCAAGCAGCTTGTGTGAAAAAAATCAACTGTGGGAGCAATCATCAGAAAATGGAAGACATACAAGACCACTGATAATCTCCCTCGATCTGGGGCTCCACGCAAGATCTCATCCCGTGGGGTCAAAATGATCATGAGAACGGTGAGCAAAGATCCCAGAACCACACGGGGGGACCTGGTGAATGACCTGCAGAGAGCTGGGACCAAAGTAACAAAGGTCACCATCAGTAACACACTACAACGGCAGGGAATCAAATCCCGCAGTGCCAGACGTGTTCCGCTGCTGAAGCCAGTGCATGTCCAGGCCCGTCTGAAGTTTGCCAGAGAGCACATGGATGATACAGCAGAGGATTGGGAGAATGTCATGTGGTCAGATGAAACCAAAGTAGAACTTTTTGGTATAAACTCAACTCGTCGTGTTTGGAGGACGAAGAATACTGAGTTGCATCCCAAGAACACCATACCTACTGTGAAGCATGGGGGTGGAAACATCATGCTATGGGGCTGTTTTTCTGCCAAGGGGACAGGACGACTGATCCGTGTTAAGGACAGAATGAATGGGGCCATGTATCGTGAGATTTTGAGCCAAAACCTCCTTCCATCAGTGAGAACTTTGAAGATGAAACGAGGCTGGGTCTTCCAACATGACAATGATCCAAAACACACCGCCCGGGCAACAAAGGAGTGGATCCGTAAGAAGCATTTGAAAGTCCTGGAGTGGCCTAGCCAGTCTCCAGACCTCAACCCCATAGAAAATCTGTGGCGGGAGTTGAAAGTCCGTGTTGCTCAGCGACAGCCCCAAAACATCACTGCTCTCGAGAAGATCTGCATGGAGGAATGGGCCAAAATACCAGCTACTGTGTGTGCAAACCTGGTAAAGACCTATAGTAAACGTTTGACCTCTGTTATTGCCAACAAAGGTTATGTTACAAAGTATTGAGTTATATTTTTGTTATTGACCAAATACTTATTTTCCACCCTGATTTACGAATAAATTCTTTACAAATCCTACCATGTGGATTCATGGATTTTTTTTTTCCCCATTCTGTCTCTCACAGTTGAAGTGTACCTCTGGTGCAAATTACTGACCTCTGTCATCATTTTAGGTGGGGGAACTTGCACAATCAGTGGCTGACTAAATACTTTTTTGCCCCACTGTAAATATAGTAGAGTTAAGATGATTCCCCATGTCACACGAGGCCAGGGGCCGTAACACTGTTAAACTGTTACTATTCAATTCAGTTTTATTTATATAGTGTCAAATCACAACAGTAGTTGCCTTAAGGTACTTTATATGGTAAGGTAAAGACCCTACAATAACACAGAAAAAAACCTAAACAATCAGACGATCTCCGTTGAGCAAGCACTTGATGACAGTGGGGAGGAAAAACTACTTTTTAACACTAAGAAACCTCTGGCAGAACCAGGCTCAGAGATGGGCACCCAACTGCCGTCCCCAAATTTTTGTGGACTAACGGCAAAATACTTCTTTTTTTTTTTATTTCAAAATACTTCCTTTTAGTTTTGCAGATGCCTGATGTGCCTCTCCTTCCAAAAACTTAGAAAAAACCCAGATGTGGACAAAAACGTCCCACAGTAAGAACACAGTCTCACACAGCGAAAGTGATAAATGAAGAAAGACGAGTTCCATTTAATCAGCACCACAAAGCGTTCTGGGAAATGAATTGAATTTGACATTTGTTGTTATAAATCTATCCATTTCTGGTATTATGCAACTATGAAGGGTGCTGACTAAAAGCTGAGCACTGTTAAAACAACCCAATGTGGCACAGATGTGGCTGCTAAAGAAAAAACACCATTTCACTGATTATGAAACTAACACTTCCAAGAAACGGCATAGTCAGAAGCCCCTGACAGCACAAGTGATGCTCGACACGACGTGTGCAGGCAATGATGTCTTTCTTGTTGTGCAATACTGACTGTAAACTCTTAAGGCCAAGTACGCTCATGCTCCAGAGGAACCGCCAAATCCACCAAGTGCTCTGTCGATGCTTCGCATCTGTCAGGCAGCTATCATTAAAGTGGCTTCCACTTTCACTGAGGCTTGTGAAACTCAGTATCAGCCAAAATTATGGCTGCAGTTTGATTTAAAGCTGGGAATCACCAGACAGTATTATTTCAACCCTGCTTCTTTTTAGTGACATGCATTTTGTGACACGCTGAGTTTTGCTGTAACATATATTGCGATTTATCCCCTTGTTGTTCTCATGGACCAAGAGTCATTCAGACTGATGGCAGGATGTTGCCAATTGGTCTGCATTTTATTTATTTATCTGCAAATGTTCCACAGTCTCTCTGAGAGTGATTGCAGTCCGTCCAAGTCAACCTACCTGCAAGCAGTTGCAGCCTATCTTCTATCAGGCGAATGTGCAATGGCTTTCCAATCAAAGTGGTCACGAGTATTGCAACTTGGTCCTATGCTGTATCAATTTTTTCTCCCCACAGCTAGTTTGAATTGAAGTGACGGCCATTTTCACAAAAACTGCCCATCTGCTCTTACTTTAAAGGGAAACCTCCATTTCCAGTTTGTGTCACACCTTTTCCAGTTGTACTGCTGCTTAGTTAGTAGTTAGTATTTGCAGACAACCGTGAAAAACTACAGGCAGCCGTGGCAATCAGCTAGCAACCAAAGCAGTCAAGGGAAGGTTTATGGCCCAGAAACCACTGGGAACCACTGACAACTAGTTGGGAAATACACATTTCTCTTTAGCAATCACTGATCCTATCGCATCCAATACAACAGACAACTCTCAATGTGCACATGACATCATGTGAGAAACCTCAATAAATAAAGTGTTTCAGACACACTAAAAAAATAAAAATAAACTCGTCTTCACCTGTTATGACCTGCTGGAGCTCACAGGTGTCAGCTAACTAAAATCTGATTGTTGCACCAGGCAGGCAGTGAGGTAAGAGCAAACAAAATGTGTATGGCTCTGTGCGTGTGTGTCCAGTGTAGGTCTGTTATGTTTGCCTCATCCACACACCCTTCTGTTGTCCTACATCATTAATCAGGCTCAACAGGGGGGATTGTCTCTTTGCTAATAACATGCACCACTAGCTCCTAAGATAACTCAAATGAGTCTTCTTACACACACCCTCCCAAAACAGTTACAGCAGGAAAAGCTCCGTCACTCAGTTGCACACACAAAAAGAAGTTGAATTTGAAGATAATTAACCAATTAGTTGATTTTTGACTTACTCTGTTTACACATAAACAAATGAGTTGGACTGATCTTCTTAAACATGCAAATTCTGTCAAAAAAGCAAATATCCACATTTATCTATATCTTTTTACTTTTTTAAGAAAAAACGAGCCAATAACCTATGATAGTCATATTTAGTCGTTATTCTGATTGAATAATGAGATTGCTTATTACTGCGCCCGCAGTATGTGATGCATCTCTATTGATCTAATGTAATGCGTCCAATAATTAGTACAAATAACTGTCACGCACTCAGATATTAAACAGAAATGTAAGCAACTTGCGAGCAAACACAGTGGAATGCTAATGTGCCAAAAGTTCACAAACAAGACACAAAGAACTGCACACTCACATCAACCAGTCTTCTTGTGCTTGAGATTCATTATTCAGGGACTTCTCGAGCACAGCTTGTCTGAGTTAGAGCATCTGGAACTCAAACAGGCCAGACGTGGAGCTGAAACTGAGCGAACAGTCCTCTCCAGCCTGTCTAAAGTACCTTTAACTCCATCTTCATGCAACCACAAATAGCAAGACGTACCTGCTTACCTAAAGGAAGAGAGAGGCACAAATAGAAAGGCAATCTGACACTCTGGCACCCTAACAGGGTACCCAGTCTGTTGCAGGGCTAACACATATACACAGACAACCAGTCGCACTCATATTCACTCCCAAATTCACACCTATAGGCAATTTAGAGTTTCCAATTAACCTAACCCCACTAACTGCATGTCTTTGAACTGTGGAAGGAAGCCAGAATACCCGGGGAGAACCCACGCAAACACAGGAAGAACATAGAAAGACCCTGGCCTGATGGTGGAATTGAACTCAGGATCTTGCTGTGAGGCAAGAGTGCTAACCACTCTGCCACTGCGCTGCCCTCACTTTATACTTTTTACTTTATATAGGGCTTCCTGACCAATGTCTATGCACATTAAGCATTTTACCCGACATCCACAGCTAACCTGACATGCTTGTCTTTGCTCTGTTGGAGGAAGACAGGGCATCCGGAGGAGACCCATGTAGACACAGGTGGAACATACAACATAACAGTAATTAATAGATATAACCCCCCCTACACACACACAGGCAGACACACACGCCTAATTAAATGGCCTTTGGCTTTATTCTCACGCGACACACCGACTTTGTGGTTTTTTTTGGGGTGGTTTTTGTAAAGACACCAATTTGGTCCTCTGTTGCTTTCCATTCCAGCTTGAACTGTAGTCAGTATGGAACATGAGATTTCAGCTGAACACCATCTGGCATAAACGGAGACACGCTTCCTGGCTCAGGTGTCAAGCTATTAAATATTACAAGCTTAAAGTCTGTATAGTCCATTCTTCGTATGGCTGGGAGCACGAGCAGGCACGTGTGGCGGTGCTAACGAGAAAAAAAAAAACAAAAAACAAAACACAGGTGCACGGAGTTCTGCGTGGGCTACACAATCTAAGACATCCCTCGAGTTAAAGTGTCTGGCATTTAGCACCTGCTCTCTCACACACACAGTACCACCCCACTTAGATGTGTCTTTCTAAACATACACACACCTGCGCACACTGTCTGCATTCGACCTGTTATGGGAATCAAATATCAATTAAGGGAATACAGGGGAAGAAAGAAGCTTCCTATTACCCCCTCCGATAAACACCAAACATTCACACACACACACACACACACACACACACACACACACACACACACACACACACACACACACACACACACACACATTAAAAACGAAACATTTTAAACAATTTTTAAAATGACCAAAAACAGGTGAAAAGGGGTGACAAACCAGACCTGGAAACAACTGTGGCGTCATTACACAAACTTGTCACAGATGCAGATCAAACACAGGCTCATAAAAGGCTGGAAATGGTCTTAGAATACATTAAAAGATAAACAAACAAATAAAGTCAAGAGTCTCATAAGCCAACCAGATGGAAGATAAAATGTGGCATTTAAAAAAAAAATATATATATACACACACAGGCTAAAGCAGTGTGAGCTTTGTGTTCCCACATGACAGGAGACAGGACTTTCCATACACTGCGGGTTATCCAATCTGTCTCCCTCCTGTTTCACCACCAGCGCTCCAGGCAAACAATTTACATTTTACTCTCAATGTGCTTGCACGCCGTTCATTATATCGCCATTAGCTTCTGCTCAGCGAGGACATTAAAGCCGCTGTAATGAGGAAGAAGAAGTTTGGCTTAAACAGATAAATAAATAAACACATAGATAAATAAAGAGGAGACGGGGAATGGTCTCGTCAGAATCAAACGAGAAACAAATTACACCCCAAGACCACTTATAAATATTGGAGTCTTTGATCCCCACACCAAATGAGCGATTCAGTCTGTGGGGGAAATGATGAGTGTGTGTGTGTGTGTGATGTGATGTGTGCCACAGGCAACATAATGTTAGAGGGGGGTTGAATTCAGGCGAAGTTAAGCTCATTGTTTAAGAATGCAGAGATATACAGCGCACATCACAGCCTTTCTGACAAAGCAAGGCCAGTCAGCTTTACCGGGCTAAACTGCTGACTCTCTGTAAACGTGTAACCTGATGATGCCATGCTGGAGAGAGATGTAAGAAGCGTTGATGCTGCTCACAGTGTATGTTAGCTTTCGCCTCCAGGTTCCCATTGAGTCAAGAAAATACAGTAGACTACCAGCACTAATATATTGCAGTAATACTTGGTAACTTTTGATGCTATAAATTCCTGACCAACTTTCAGTTGAATAAAATGTGCAACTAACTCATGTGCAGACAACCTGGACCCCTGCAGATGAGTCTGGATAGAAGTTCAAAAGAAAGTCTTTAGCTAAATGGATTACAGCCCAAACTGTTGCTTTCTTTTCCTTCCTGATATCCATTATTGTCATTAAGCACAGCTCATGTATTACTCCACAATGATTACCTCCAGTGCCAGCTTTAATCATAGCAATGGCATAGCTAAAATTATACACTTTGTGGTACAAAGTTACTAACAACTGAACCCAAACACACACACACACACACACACACTCACTCTCTCTCTCTCTCTCTCTCTCTCTCGGAACTTTGCCTTTGTAGCCATTATTCCAAGAATCACTTGACAGTTTGTAATATTCGAAATGTGTGACAATACTTTCAAATTTAAATAGACAACCAGAATGCTGAGCTTTTGGCATTAAAGGTCTGATCTAGACCCTGTAAATGCTGCAATAGTAAGACATGTTTAATGAAGGCAACTAGCTAGTGCATGGTTGAAACTGAGATATGGCCAGCTGTTATCAGTTTCAAGCTAATGACACGTTCTTAAAATTTTTAACAATGCATAATGGAGAAAATGAGTAATGCCCAACTTTACAGAGGGTTAATTTACCTCATGAGACTCTGCACAGCTAGAAAAGTGTCTCAATGGACTTTGGAAAGAAAAAAGAAAACATGTCTACAGTACATTACTGAAACAAGCAAGCTACTTTTACTACAGTGCCATCTGTGGCATGGATGCTGTACTGAGCCAATCTTCTAAGACACGCTAGCCTTTGGACAGACCATAACGGAAGTTCAACAGTAAAAATGAATCGGTAGTTGTGCATTTTATAACAAAGAGACATGTTTTCTATGCTTTAATTTATCTGAACACTTGCTCAAATAAATTTGGACCCACAGTCCCTCCATACCTGCAGGCCAAGGATCTTTGATGGAAATAAGACTACTTGTGGTCTGAGCCTTGTGGATGCTATCAGGCACCATCGTGCCTGTCTGTCTGCACGCTGGTTGGTCTGAGATGTGCCCTGTGGTGTGGGAAAACCCCAGCTTGGTGGATTAGATGAGAGAAAAGGGGATTTGCTGGTTAAAAGCTGACCTTTGACATGCATACAACGGCCTTTTGATTCAGCACATCAGCTCATTCTGTTTTCCGCCTCTGGACTTTGCAGTCACTCTGTCACATTCACTGTCAAGCCTTAACAGGATAACATGGGTTTATTATGTGACAGAAGGCAGTTGGGACTGTGCAGACTGTCTAAGTGTTACAGCACAATACTTTGCATACGCTGGACAGACACTAAAACTGCAACACTATTCATGGAGAGAGTCAAAGGTGAGTCTGCGGGCACTTCTGATCACATTTGCAGGTGCATATTTGGCTTTTATTTTTATAAAACCTATTTGGCCATGCATGTTTCCAGTGTTGGATATCCTAATCACAGTCAAAGCTAATTTGAACTCTTTCAACATCACATTCAAAAATTGTTGGAGTCTGTGTGCTGGTCACAACTACAAGAGTATCAGGTTGAGAAATAAATCGCAGAGGGACTTTACAAGGGAAGGCTACATTGCTGGTGAGTTACTTGGCTCTCTGGTTTCACAAGATTTTCAAATAATACAAATACCTCCACAACTCAAGCACTCTTGGGGCCACACCACTCCACAAAAGTCTGTTTTTTATTCTTTTGATGCATCTGTTCCACGTTTCATGGTGAGGGAGTTAACCAAATGTCACTGGCAAAAGTTTTTGATACTGATAACCTTAAATAACTTAGTTAAGGTAACCATTTAAAATGAGGGGCCAGTTTCATAGTGACTTTTCATCTTTGCAAACACGTTGTAGCTAAATTTGACATTTGATTAAAATAAAGAACAGAAAACTCTTCATGCTCTTCTTTGGGAGGTTTTTAAAACAGTATTCAGATCATGCAGCTTAACATTTCATTCAACTGTGACCAAGATCATACATAAAAAGAAACATTTTTTTTTAAACCCACTCAAAAAGTCTGACGTCAAATGAGCAACACTAGCCTCTTCATTTCCAGGTTTTTTTTCCCCTTCTCCCATGTCTGCTTACCGCCCATATTCACTGGTCCTCCTATTGTCTTACTGATAATACACAACTTATCTGGCTTGTTGTCAAGGCAGCAGCAAACTTAGAGCACATTCATCATTGCCTTGGCAACTGGTCAACCTGCACAAATAAACTCGGTCAGATGAGTGATAAAGATTGCTGGAGAAGAGAAAAAGAATGAGCCTAACCTTCAAATATGCAGAGCTCTTGGCGGTTAAGCTAGAGAAACAGAACCATTTTGCAAAATAAGGGTGATGATGGCCTCAATCAAATCACAAAGATAACTTTGTCAGGTGTCTCCATTACCAGTTCTCATTTCTATCCATCTTAATCCAAGTGATTCAATGTCTTTGTCTTTCGTTAGCGCCCACGCTGTTTTTTTGCAACACACAGCCTTATAGGAGAACGTAAAGCTACTTCACATCCACATGTCTGAACTGGCTAAAACATGTACCATGCAAGTGAAATGCACTTAAATTCAACCTGAGTAATTTGTCACATATCATCAGCCTATCCATTTACCTTTTCCAGATCATGTCTCTCCACTCTGTACCTAAACAGTAACACAAAGCATTTAAGAAAAAAGCACTTTGGTATACAGAAAAGTTCCTTGTTGATTGCAAAGTATAAAGAAAAGAGTCAGATGTGAGGGCGTCTGTCCGACAGCTTAAACTGAGCTGAACTTGGGTCATGCAAAAGGACAATGATCCTAATCACATCAGCATATGTTAAAGAGAAAGGCTGAAAAAGAAAATAATTAAAGTTTTGCAGTTGCCCAGTCAAACTCCAGATCTCAACCTGACTGAAATGCTGTGGTGACGCCTTAAGAGAGCTGTGCATAAACAAATTCCTGCAAAACTCAATGAACAAGATTGTAAAGAAGAGTGGGCCAAAGTTTCTCCACAACAATATGAGATTGATAAAGTCATACAGAATAAGATCACTTTGTGTTATCGCTGCTAAAGGTGCTTCTACGAGCTACTGAATTATAGGGTGTATGTAGTTTTTTCGCATACACCCTATAACTAACAACTAATTTTGGGCAACTGCAAAAACAAACAAGCCAAAAAAATTACAGCCACTCAAATACTGACTGTCTCTCTTATAACAGCAGCAGGGACACACAGTGACCCGGCAGCAGTGTGCTTGAACAAATCTAACATGGAAATTCCTCATCTTAAAGCATCTGCTGCAAACACAACAAAGCACCTTTGGAGTCCACGCCTCAGAGCTATTCTTGTACTATCTGATGGACCAGGTAGTACTAGAGTATCCTAGATGATCCAGATCCAAATATTTCAACTGAGGTTCTTATTAAAAAAAAAAAAAAAAAAAGAGCACATACAAATAAATAAAACTAATAAGAATAATCAATAAATAACCATCAGATTCTTAAATATAGTTATTGACACCAGTTTTTGACTAAAACACCATAGGAATGAATACGGACCTGCCAGCTATAGCAGAATGTTTCCAAACACTTTGTCAATACCAAAATGCCCCCAAAATTTACAACCACAGCCACAAAAATAAAATGTTATCCATTTGCTGGTGTGTGTGAGTTCTAATGTTTCGGTGAGGCAGTGCTACTTCTGGCCTTTATCAGAGGTAGCTGGCCATGCCTCAGAGCTGTCTTCGACTTTTTTCTGCCCCCTCTCCATTCTGACTGCACTCAGATCAGTTGATAGATACCTGTACAGTTTGGCAATGAGAGCCAGCCTACTCTCTCATCCATGAAATATAGGCTTCACTTAAGAGCCTCTCTGCTATTAATACTCTCTCTCACACACACACACACACACACACACACACACACTCGCTTAAGTCCCGTTTGGGGTCGCATATCTTAACTCCCCCCCTTTGGGGACACCACTTTCTGTATGGGTTAGAAGCAAGCTGGCAACTCAGTTTTACTCCTCCAAGACCACAGAAATAAAAAATCACTTGAGATTTTCATTTTAAGCAACTTTTGTCCAGACAGTATTTTTACCTTCCCATTGGGGACTGGGAATGTTTAATGTCCCCTTTGGGGTCTTCAGCGATACACAGATTTAAAAAAACTATTTTATGCCACTTTTGGGGACCTTACTTCCATTTGGGGTCTTCGGCGACACACACATACACAAACTATTTTATGCCACTTTTGGGGACCTTACTTCCATTCGGGGTCTTCAGCAATACACACATACACAAGTTATTTTATGTCAGTTTTGGGGACCATACTTCCCTTTTGGGTCTTCAGCAATACACACATACACAAGTTATTTTACTGTATGTCAGTTTTGGGGATATTACTTCCCTTAAAGGCAATTCCTTCAAAGTACAATGTAATGTTAACTACCCAATCTAACCATAATCTAAACAATAATTAAGGTCTCTATTTATCTTGACGAATTCAAAACTATGTCCAATGTCTCGGCCACAGAACAATTTAAATTTTTGACTGCATTTATTACTACTGTGTTGTTTTGGGAGTTTATATGCACATCATTAATGCAGAGAAACTTGGATAAAAAAAAAATCATCTGTACTATTGAGTGTTTGTTACCAGCAAATTGTAAGGCAAGAACTTTGCTTCCAAATATGTTCACTGGGAAGAAGTCCCTGGTCCCCTGTCTTCATCTTGATCCGTTTTCTTGTTCTATTGTGTTTTTGTTGGCTCCATACCTGACAGAAGAGACTCAATCTCATTGCTTGAGGAATCTGGATTTTTTTTTTACATTTCAGGCATTTCTCATGATGCTGCTTCAGCTTGGTTAGTCTTGAGTAGATAAACATCAGTTAAATAGGCAAACATTAGACAGTTAAACTAGTTTTTATATTCTATTTAAACTAAAAGAAATTTCTAATTTCACCTATGAATTGTTAACACAGATAATTTGAACACAATTACCAAGAGTTCATTTGATTTTCAGAAACTATCCAAACCTATCATAAAAGATTTAATTTAATTATTAATAAACACACTACTTTAACCTACATTAGAAGCAATCAAAATATCCTTTACACCAGGGCACCAATAAGTACAGTATTAAAGATCTGTGAGTGATAAGACAAGCTGTACGATTTTAGAATGGATATCTTAATTTTAGTTTTCACTGATGTTACGAGTAGATTTAACATGAATAACAAATAGACAAGCGACAATTAAAAACTGCCAAAGAAGATGACTCTTATGACTTCCGGGGACATTTCTAACAAAAATGCACTGCGTTAACCTGAATGAGGACAATCAAAAGGATATACATAAATGAAATTGAATTGATATAGTACCAGAGTACAGTGATCATTAACTGATCGTCATTAACGATCAGTGACCATTAACGGTTTTGTCACTGATCTCAAGGGTAGATTAATACTAAATACAGAAATATACCTCCATTTAAAAATTGCAAAAACATATGCAACAATAGTTATTGGTATACCTGACTCTTATGACTTTTGGGGACGTTTCTAACACAAAAACACTCCGCTTTAACCTAAATGGGGACATTCAATGGGAAACTTTCCTTAGGGAACTGGTTAATACAATAAACTCTGACTATTAAACATCTGCATATGTTAAGGTATGTGTAACTACTTTTCGGATGGATTTCTTTATCTTAGTCCTCATTCTGATTGGTATTTGTTCCGTATTTTTAAATCTTAGACATAGTGAAGGTTTTTTTTTTTTTACATAACCCTTGAGTCTGGGGATCATTGATAAATTGTTTAGAGACTTCATGGATAGATTTATACTGAAAAAGAACATGATACTATTTTTAGAAAAAAATTATGAAACATATCCAACTATAGTCATTAGTATGCCATATACTTATGACTTTTGGGGACGTTGTTAACACAAATACACTCCGCTTTAACCTAAATGGGGACATTCAATGGGAAACTTTCCTTAGGGAACTGGTAAACACAATGAACTCTGATTATTAAATATTTGCTCATGTTAAAGCATGGGTCCCCAATCCGAGTCCACGAGGGCCGGTGTCCCTGCAGGTTTTAGATCTCACCCTGGGTCAACACACCTGAATCACAATTCAAGACATGTTGAGAAGGTAATTTATCCATTTAAATCAGCTGTGATGGATCAAGGACACATCTAAAACCTGCAGGGACACCGGCCCTCGTGGACAGGGATTGGGGACCCCTGTGTTAAAGTATGTGTAATGATCTGGAGGATGGATTGCTGTATCTTAGTCCTCATTCTGATTGGTATTTGTTCCATATTTTCAAATCTTAGACATAATGAAGGATTTTACAACATAACCCTTACTTGAGTGTGGGAATCATTGATAAATTGTTCTCCGACTTCATGCATAGATTTATACAGAAAATAGGGACATGATACCATTTAAAAAAATAAATGCAAAGCATATCCAACTATAGTCATTAGTATGCCATATGCTTATTGGTATTTGTTCTGTATTTTTAAATCTTAGACATAATGAAGGGATTGTTCTTTTTTTTAACATAACCCTTGCTTGAGTGTGGTGATCACTGATAAATTGTTCTCGAACTTCATGTATTGAGTTATACTGAAAAAGGGACATGACACTATTTTTAAAAAACAATACAAAAACATATCCGACTATAGTCATAGGTATGCCATATATTTATGACTTTTGGGGATGTTTCTAACACAAATACACTCCTCTTTAACCTAAATGGGGACATTCAGTGGGAAACTTTCCTTAGGGAACTGGTTAATACAATGAACTCGGATTATTAAACATCTGCATATATTAAGATATGTGTAAGGATTTGGGGGATGGATTGCTTTATCTTAGTCCTCATTCTGATTGGTAACTGTTCCATATTTTCATATCTTTGACATAATGAAGGATTTTACAACATAACTCTTGAGTGTGGTGATCACTGATAAATTGTTCTCGAACTTCATGTATTGAGTTATACTGAAAAAGGGACATGACACTATTTGTAAAAAACAATACAAAAACATATCTGACTATAGTCATACGTATGCCGTACAGTATACTTATGACTTTTGGGGATATTTCTAACAAATACACTCCTCTTTAACCTAAATGGGGACATTCAGTGGGAAACTTTCCTTAGGGAACTGGTAAATACAATGAACTCTGATCATTAAACACATGCATATGTTAAGGTATGTGTAACTACTTTTCGGATTGATTTCTTTATCTTAGTCCTCATTCTGATTGGTATTTGTTCTGTATTTTTAAATCTTAGACATACTGAAGGGGTTGTTCTTTTTTTTAACATAACCCTTGCTTGAGTGTGGGGATCATTGATAAATTGTTTACAGACTTCATGGATAGATTTATACTGAAAAAGGGACATGATACTATTTTTAGAAAAAAAATCCCGCAACATATCCAACTATAGTCATTAGTATGCCATATGCTTATGACTTTTGGGGACGTTTCTAACACAAATACACTCCGCTTTAACCTAAATGGGGACATTCAATGAGAAACTTTCCTTAGGGAACTGGTAAATACAACGAACTCATTACACATACCTCAACATATGCATATGTTGAGGCAAGGCAAGGCAAGGCAAGTTTATTTGTATAGCACAATTCAACAACAAGGTGATTCAAAGTGCTTTACAGAGACATTAGAAACAAGAACAAATAAAAAGCATGATTTAAAATTGAATAAAACAAGCAAATAAACTAACTAACTAATTAACAAACAAACAAACAACAGTATATAAAATCAAAACAGATACAATCAGAACAGTAGATAAAATCAGTAGTTAAATGTAAGTTTTGAAATTTAAGCTTAAAGTGTGGATTTGGTGCTTTATTCAAATGCAGCTGAGAACAGGTGAGTCTTCAACCTGGATTTAAATAAACTGAGTGTTTCAGCTGATCTGAGGCTTTCTGGGAGTTTGTTCCAGATATAAGGAGCATAAAAGCTGAATGCAGCTTCTCCGTGTCTGGTTCTGACTCTGGGAACTGATAAAAGACCGGATCCAGATGACCTGAGGGATCTGGATGGTTCATACTGGGTCAGGAGGTCATTGATGTATTTTGGTCCTAAACCATTCAGAGCTTTATAGGCCAGCATCAGAACTTTAAAGTCTATCCTCTGACGGACAGGCAGCCAGTGTTGAGGTATGTGTAATGATTTGGGGGATGGATTACTTTATCTTAATCCTCCTTCTGATTGGTATTTGTTCCATATTTTCATATCTTTGACATAATGAAGGATTTTACAACGTAACTCTTGAGTGTGGTGATCACTGATAAATTGTTCTCGAACTTCATGTATGGAGTTATACTGAAAAAGGGACATGACACTATTTTTAAAAAACAATACAAAAACATATCCGACTATAGTCATAGGTATGCCATATACTTATGACTTTTGGGGATGTTTCTAACACAAATACACTCCTCTTTAACCTAAATGGTGACATTCAATGGGAAACTTTCCTTAGGGAACTGGTAAATACGATGAACTCTGATTATTAAACAACCGCATATATTAATGTATTTGTTCTGTATTTTTAAATCTTAGACATAATGAAGGGGTTGTTTTTTTTTTTTTAACATAACCCTTACTTGAGTGTGGGGATCATTGATAAATTGTTCTCGATCTTCATGCATGGAGTTATACTGAAAAAGGGACATGACACTATTTTTAAAAATACAATAACTGGTAAATAACTGGAACTGGTAAATACAATGAACTCTGATTATTAAACATATGCATATGTTAAGGTATGTGTAATGATGTGGGGGATGGATTGCTTTATCTTAGTCCTCATTCTGATTGGTATTTGTTCTGTATTTTTAAATCTTAGACATAATGAAGGGGTTGTTCTTTTTTTTTTAACATAACCCTTGCTTGAGTATGGGGATCATTGATAAATTGTTTACAGACTTCATGGATAGATTTATACTGAAAAAGGGACATGATACTATTTTTAGAAAAAAAAATCCCGCAACATATCCAACTATAGTCATTAGTATGCCATATGCTTATGACTTTTGGGGACGTTTCTAACACAAATACACTCCGCTTTAACCTAAATGGGGACATTCACTGGGAAACTTTCGTTAGGGAACTGGTTAATACAATGAACTCTGATTATTAAACATCTGCATATATTAAGATATGTGTAATGATTTGGGGGATGGATTGCTTTATCTTAGTCCTCATTCTGATTGGTATTTGTTCCATATTTTCAAATCTTAGACATAATGAAGGATTTTACAACAATAAACCTTACTTGAGTGAGGAGATCACTGATAAATTGTTTGTTGACTTCATAGGTAGATTTATACAGAAAAAAGGAACATGATAACATCTTTTTTAAAAATCCCAAAGCATATCCAACTATAGTCATTAGAATGCCATATATTTATGACTTTTGGGGACGTTTCTAACACAAATACACTCCGCTTTAACCTAAATGGGGACATTCAATGAGAAACTTTCCTTAGGGAACTGGTAAATACAACGAACTCATTACACGTACCTCAACATATGCATATGTTTCATAATGAAACATATGCATATGTTGAGGTATGTGTAATGATTTGGGGGATGGATTACTTTATCTTAATCCTCCTTCTGATTGGTATTTGTTCCATATTTTCATATCTTTGACATAATGAAGGATTTTACAACATAACTCTTGAGTGTGGTGATCACTGATAAATTGTTCTCGAACTTCATGTATTGAGTTATACTGAAAAAGGGACATGACACTATTTTTAAAAAACAATACAAAAACATATCCAACTATAGTCATAGGTATGTCATATACTTATGACTTTTGGGGATGTTTCTAACACAAATACACTCCTCTTAAACCTAAATGGGGACATTCAATGGGAAACTTTCCTTAGGGAACTGGTTAGTACAATGAACTCGGATTGTTAAACATCTGCATATATTAAGATATGTGTAATGATTTGGGGGATGGATTGCTTTATCTTAGTCCTCATTCTGATTGGTAACTGTTCCATATTTTCATATCTTTGACATAATGAAGGATTTTACAACATAACTCTTGAGTGTGGTGATCACTGATAAATTGTTCTCGAACTTCATGTATTGAGTAAATCCTGCAGCTTATTTATGTTTCTTTGTTTCAGAATAATAAATAAATAAATTAAACAAATAGCATAATATTCCTCTTTATAAAGCTTATTTATTTTTTCCGTTTCATTAGCCTCTCTTAATTAACAAGATAATCCTCATTGTTAGCTTGCACATGAAAAACTTAAGGATGCTAATAAACATCCTTTATTATTTTAGAATCATAAAAGCATAAAAAAAATTAAATCCCCTAAAATATTGAAAGTTTGGTTCATTCAAACATCCCTTGATGTTTAATCCAAGACGGCTCTGAATGTGTAACTTATATGTGGCTAGCTTTTTTGGGCTAATTAGCTCAAGTCTTTTTTTTCCCAAATCATCAAGGGCACATCTAGCAAACCAGTATTAGCAGTTATTACTAAATAACTTTCTTACATTCAAACAGAAAATGCTGAAACTTGTCAGCAGAACCCTTAAGATATAGATATAAAAAACTAAAAAAGTTTTAATCACTTTTCATACCTTTAAAGCTGCTCTACATGCTGCTGCTTGCACACACCTCTATGGCTGCGATCAAGGCCTATGGTGACATAGAGGTCTTACCTCACCTCCCCTATCTTTAGGCTGTCCCTGCTCTGTCCCTCTTCACTCTCACACACACACGAACTCCAGACCTGCATTCATCTCTTTCCTCTGAGCCCCCCCACCCGACAGACATACAAAACTCTAAACATCGCCCTTTGACTTACTGCCCCACCCCCACTTGCACACAAACTCTTTCCCGAAAGCACTCTGATTGTATGACACTAGTGTTCATTGTATTATGTTGTACATAGGACTTTTGTTTTGTTTTTATCTTTAAGGTTTTCACTGTACACTGTAGACCGTGGGAGCATTACAATTTAAAATTCCTGTGTATCATCTGTACATGTGGGTTTTCACAATAAAGCTGACTTTGAACTTGACTTGAGTCAAGCTCTGCACATATCTCTAAGGCCCAGTCAACCATGCTACAGAAGCTAATCTTTCCCACTTGTATCCAGGATATAATTTTTTTTCTGTCATGATCCATATGTAATGACCATTGTCTTACACAGTTTTTGATCAGCTCTTAAAGAAACTTTGGTGAGAATTAAGTTTTATGCCATATGCTTGTGACTTTTTATGCTTTTTAGGCAGTATTTTACATACTGCCTAAAAGGTATTAACATTGAAATTTAAATTTAGCTCAGCTGTTTCACCAAATTTTGGATCCCTGCACCATCCAACAGAAATTCAAGAAACATCTTAAATATTTTGCAATAAAAGTATCAAGAATTTAGAGTAATTTATGTCAAGCTGCAGTTCAGAAAGCAAATATGAACCTAAAGTGCTCCATTATTTCATGCATCAGCTTCACATCATGCCAAATAATTCTTTAAAAAATATTAAAACTATTTATATCATAATTACGTGAAATATGACTCTTTTGTATTTTCTAGTGTCTTCTTTACCCTTTGAAAATATAATCTACTAAATAGTCTACTGATTTCTATTATTTAGTCAAGAGAACAAATGTTTGTTTATATAAAACCATTCATACAGAAGAATGTTGAATAAGATTTTCAAAAAAGATCAGTATATTAAAATAAATCTTACACTATAATAATATAAGGGTTAGGGAGAGGTAATACACACACACAAAAATCCAAGATATGTCACTTTTGGGGACAGTGGAAATTCTTGCAATTTCACACACTTCCACTAGGGGCAACATAGAGTTATACACAGATTGCAAAAATTTTTGGGGGCAATGTCATACACATACACAAAAAATCTAAAAAATGTCACTTTTGGGGACAGGTGAGATTTTTGGATTAAAATATGTTTTAGAGCATGCTGAACGTTGTTAGAGGTAAATCTAATTGGGGACGGTGGTTTTGGTCCCCAAAGGTAGAGGTGTCCCCAATTGACTGGTGTGTGAGCTTACAGAAGTCCCCAATTTTGACACAAGCAAACTCTCACACACACACACACACACACACACACACACACACACACACACACACGGGTTTAAGAAAATGCCAGATACACAACAGACAAAGTCCATGAACCAGCAGAACAGTAGCAGAGCATTACAGCTCATCCAGCATGCCTATTAGATTCAGCATTGACTCACGCAAACCTGCAAGCAGAACGAAGACGACACCTCGCCCACTCTTCAGATGACGACAAATTACACACAGAGACAGACGTGGGAAGGGAAAAGAAACAAAGATGAAGAGTGAAAGGGGCTTTGGAGGAATAGAAGACAAAGGGTCAAAGCTGTGGCGATGTGTGCAATTCATCCAAAACGTTAGAATTTCCTTTTTCAGCTAACAAACTTGGTCAAAGTGACGCATCGACATGGTCCAAACTCAGTCCTTTTTGATAGAGAGGTTATCCGGTTCCTTTCTTGACTAATAGATGACACTCAATTCTCTTAGGTCCACATGCCACTTAAGCCAACCAATATTGAGGGGGCTGGCTGAATCAATAAACCAATCAAATAATTTAACAATGCAGAGTCATCAAGCTTCTGTTTTGCAATTAAGACAAACAAGGCTTTGTGTTCCACCGGGATTTGGGGGTCTGTAAAAAACAGGACAAGTAATTAAAGTAATGGGAACGTCAAAAGGAAACTGTCACCCTTTCCTAACATATGAGTTTTCCCCAATAAAATAATGATCCACACCACGCCAGTGTCTTCTAGTGCTGCAGGTGTGAAGCTTTGCTATTATGGAAAAATCTCTCATCTCTGATATTCCAGTTAACACATTAGTCAATGAGGATTTCAACTTGGATGAATCCATGTTGCGCTTGTACAATGCTGTCCTCTGTTGGCTGCAAAAAACCCCCAAAAAACCCAAAACCAAAGAACATTTTATCCCCTCCAAATCACCACAGCTGAGGAAGTATTCCAAAGACAAGAAATGCCTGTAGGATTGTGTGTTCAAATTGTGGTGTTAGCACAGCTCCTTAAGGCTTTTCCCTTCCACACCCAGCCCGAATGAGAACAGGTGGCTAGATGGTGAGAACTGAGGAGGGGGGGAATAAAACAAGAGGAGAGAATCAAAGAAGGCTTTGAAGTGGAGCACTGTGTAAACCTCTGCAGCGGTCTGGCAGTCTTTAAACTGCAGAGATGAGGAGATGCATGAATGGAAGGATGCCAGGACTGAGAGAGGAGGCCACAAGATGAAGGGTTAATGAGCTGAGGTGACGCAGTGATAAGTGGCACTATGAGACAGAATGACTACAGGTGTATGAGCAGGAAACAAGCAATGGAAACTATTGACTGGGGTAAGTATAAGCTAATTACACTTGCATTTTATTTTAGAGGCAGAACAAGGTGACATTATACTACTGTCAATCTTTCATTTTCCACCAGTCTCACCTTCCCTGTCAGTCTAACCACCCACCTATTCCTGAACTGAGAAATCAGTTTACTGATGAACTGATGGTCAAAGAATTTGTTTTTCGGCTTCAATGACTTATCAGTCCTTTAAAAGACAAATCAAGAAACTATTTGCAGTCTCTAGGAGCTTTTTATTTATTTCAGTTCTTAGTCATGTTTGCTGTATGGGTACAAGGCTGCAGGGAGGGTTAAGGCAGTCTGAATAGAGATATGCATAAAGTCAGTCCTGATGACTTTAGTGTCTCCCCCTTTTTCAGTTTAAGTTACACTAAATGAACATATATCAAAGGTTGCCACAGGATCAAATGCAAGTTTGTCATGGATTCCCCTTCCACTTATTCTGTAGGTATCCACACTAACTTGGATTAGTACAAAATATTGTACAGTCATAGCTGACAGACAGTTACACTTGTTGACCTGCTGGCTTTATTCTCAATGACAGTTCAAAGGCAGCTCAACACACAAAGCCTTTAAGGTATGGATCACCACCAGGGCGAACGCCAGGATGAATGAACATGACTAGAATGTAAATCAAGGGGAGTTGCCAATGTGTGTTAATGTTGGAAAAGTTAAAGCAAGAGAGAGCTGAAGGCTTATCAGGATGTTGGGCCAAAAGCCAAACTTGTATATGGCAATTATCATAATGAGTTAATGTCATACCTCAGGAATAGACGGGGAACTGTTAAGAATTTGGAAACCTTTTGAAAAGAATTAACAAGCTGACGGCATGAATTAAAAGACAATGGAGCCAATCAACCAGTAAACAAAGTGGTTAATACAGTTCAGTGTCTATTAGACATGTTTGCCCCCTGCTGGTCAGTTTATTTTCACCACATAAACAAGAAAACAATTTTAAAAAGTGCTTTTTAGATCATACTGATATGTGGTATATGAATATACTGGTCTTTACAGTTTTGCTTTTTAAGAATGTTGAAATTTAAAACCATTTTAAAATTGTTAATAAATTGTGTTATATGACATTTGTTACACCCCCCCCCCCCACACACACACACACACACACACACACACAGAGTGATTATATAATATGTTATATTAAACTATTTGAAACTTGGCATGTGAATACTGTAAACTGCAGGCACACCGTTTTTTAATCATTGAATCTACTTTTACTTGTACGTAGTCTGTCAGTAAACGACTACAGCTCTAATGATAGAGAATTACAAAAGCCAATTATGCAAGCACAGAGTTTAGAAACCCAACTCAGGGGGTCCTGTTACACTTCCAGAACCCACCTGGTGGATGATATGACGCCGCCTGCTGACCTACACCCATCCTTCTCTTAGGGATCAAATTGATCTGTTGGTGAATGCACCACAAGCTGCATCTAAACCAGATGTGAGGCTCCGTCCTCACAGATTCTACAAATGAGTCCCAAACCAAAAGAAAAAAAAAAAAAGAAGAAATCCAGTATAATGCCAGTCCATCACAGTGGATGAGATCAGTCGATACTATTGTGTCGGGAAAAAGAAGTAATAAACGTGTTCGTGTATTTTCTGCAACAATGTGCACAATCAGTATTAGAAAGCAGGGAATATGTTAGAATCGTGTGCTTGTTTCAAACAAACAGTCCTTTACCCATGCTTATTATTAAAATTCCCAAATGCAGAAGGGAAGGCATAGTACGGGAATTTTGCTCAAGCCTATAATCTCAGCCTGGTTGTTCAATTTTGATTCAAGGATATCATTGGAATTCAACAGGCAACCACCAGCCCTGCAGGAAATCAGCCGGCGACATGTGTAGGCCATCCTCATTTCCGTGACCAACATACGTAATCCCCATCTAGACCAGCCTGTTACAGTCAATTATGGGGTGATTTGGATAAAGAGGAATATGAGGAGAAATGGCAGGGGGAAAGGAGCGAGGGACAAAGCCAGCAGTTAATGAAAGCAGAGAAATAGGAAGGGTTGACTTTAGCCCGACACGGTCCGAAAACCTAAAGGTCAAACTATGATTGATATCACGGAGTCAAAGCTCCCTAGGCTTGCATTATCTGTAAACATCAGGCATAGAGCCAAAGTTCCTGCAGGTTTGTGAAAATAAAACCCCTTCAAAATAAACCGCCAAAGGGCAGAAACAAAACATGCCATTCACACATTAAAAAGCCAAGTTTATTAGTAAAGTATTTTGCTTCCTGACCCATATGAATGCTATTAGGAGACGCTGCTGACGCATTCTGCATCCAAACAAGCCCTGAAAAGGAGAAAACACAGCAGGTCAGGGAATGTTTTCATCCCTGGAAACTATCAAGCAAAGATGCTTACCATCTACATGCCAATACACTGACACAGCTTTGGTGATAAATCTAAAGTTTCCATTATCTGGCACCGGCCACCGCTGGCTTCCTTCTCCCTTCCCCCTCACCTAAAACTGAGTCTTCTTCAGTGCTGCAACAGCCAGAACCCATTCAAATGGCCGGGCACCCTGACAGTTTTATTTGCCAGATCGTCTTGTTAACACAGTGAATTGAGGGGCCCAGCCTGTGTTATGCAGATCACACCAGGTTACCGAGGGGACAGACGTCAGCAAGCCATTCAGGGCCGGGTTAAAACTCAACCGTGATCCCTCTTATTCTCCTGCAAACATCATCTCTCCTCCTTCCTCTGTCCTTTTCTGCTTCTCTCTTTATCTGCTCAGAACTGCTTTTAGCCAGCTGAAGTTTCAGCCAAAGCTTCGCTGCACAGGCTTTGTCCAGCGCCAGTCAGCTCTGGCAAAACCTGAACTAAACCTACTGCCTTAAATTAAGTTTTATGTTGTGCTGCTGGAGGAAATGAAAAACTGCTAATGGCAAGATCTCATTGGATTTGCAGTCTGATTCATGCCTGGACTGACTCAAGGCTTCAAAAACAGGTTAAAAACAGGTTAAGCGACAGTAACTTTTCAGGTGTGAAAACACACTGGCGTCATGCAGAAGAGTCATGTGATCCGGCGGGTCAGACAGCACGTTCACACTCAGGGTTAATGTTAATAAGGCTGGTAATGAGTCTCATTAGTACAAAGAAAATCAATCAAGCCAAAGGCAAGTATTAAATATTTAGCAGGAACATGTTGAGCGAAGAGAATCCGCTCCTATCACTAACCTACCCAGAGCAGCCAACTTGACTTACTCTGTTACACATGGACACTAACACACAAGCAGCCAGCAAACCGAAACTCTTTCATGTGTCCATTTTGTATCCACATCAGGACAGCAACTTCAAAGATCCCAAAAGACGTTTAGATGTCCTGGACCTTCCACTGAACCTTTAACATTAAGCAGACCGGAACCATTTGGTTTACTTTGGTCTGTCTATGTTTTTATTTTTGTGCACAGGTCTCTCCAGAAAAAGAGCTCTCAATCTCAGCAAGATAAATGAAGTATCAATAATAATTATTATGATCGCATTTGAGTAAAACAACAGCTATAGCATATTCTCAAAGGGATTGCCTCCTCACTTTAGCACAAATAGCTCATTTCTATAAAAATGTGGAAATGGAAGAGATTTAACCAGACCCCTTACTCCATTCAAAATTTTAACAGGACATTCAGCCATGATCCTTCCTATTCTACTCCTCTTAATATTCTTATAAAAAACATATCCCAATATTTCAGACTGTATTTGGGAAAGATAATAATCAGAGGGGGCATTTACCCTCAGATTTAGAATGGTATTTTTTGCTACTTTATCAAATGGCAAATAACACAATATAAGAACAAGGGATAGACAATATAAGGGCAGGGATAGCTCAGTAGGTAGAGTGGTTGCCCCATGATCAGAAGGTCAGGGGTTCGACTCCACTGAATGGATACCCTGAGGTACCCCTGAGCAAGGTATCGTCCCTACACACTGCTCCCCGGGCGCTGCATTGGTGGCTGCCCACTGCTTCACTGGGTGAATGGGTTAAATGCAGAGGAGTAATTTCCCTACGGACTAACACATACACAATACATTTAGAGGATTAAATGGCAAAGAAAATGTCAATGCTGAAATTCTCTTTTCAATACATACATTTATCAGCGTTTTAAATTTATATTAAGAAATATGGCAGCAACACAAAGAGAGCAACTACCTGAAATCCCAATAACTCCCAAGACTAATCCTAAATTATCCCAGATAAGAAATCAAGCTCGTCATCAAATTTAAATTCAGCTTAAAGAAAAGACTAAGAGTACAACAGTGTTTTAAGTTGAGTCCATCAGCAAAGCATGAACCTTCAGCATACATGGATATATGAACCAAAATGTCACGGCAGATCATCCAGTAGGGTGGATATTACCACATAATCTATTACAAATGTGTGTTGTTTTTGTCAAACAGCTACTGTGACCAGAGCATACAGTAAGTGTACACACATGCACGCACACATTTCCCCCCTTCTCATTCCTATCTCTGACCCAAGGGTCACTTTAAGTCCACTGCATTGCAAAACATTACAACTACGCCTTAAAAAAAGGATAATAATTTTTTTTAAGCATGAAAACCCATTAAGTTTGGCCTGGTATGGAAGTAGGACATTCCTTAAGAAGTTACCCTGTCTTTTTCTCTGTTTAGCCTCAGACACAAAGACTTGCTGGAGCAATAAAACAGCCTTTTGCCTCAGCACACAGTCGTGTTCCTGCAGGCAGTCTGTGTCCACTGACTTTTTTATTCCAGCTTGGTGGGGGTAGAGGGTGGGGAGTGGGTTGACTTTTTATTGTGGGACTGCACAGACGAGCAATTAAAGGCTGCATTCCTGAGGCTGCCGTTGCCTCTGTATAGTTACCGGCAAAGGAGACTGGATGGTCTTTATGGCTCAGAAACTCCCAGCCTATTGTGGATTCCTATCAAACAGACAAAACACTTCATAAATCCACGCTCTCTGAATGAAATGTCTCCGACCCAGCTGACTTTTGTTTTACCAAAACACTGCAGTGAGTTATAACGTCTTTTTGATGCGTTCTACATCTGTGAGAAAAATGGTACTAAAATAGTTCTAACATGCTGCAGAACAAGGTCATACTTTATAGGCTGCACAGGTGTAAAAACACAAACCTCTCAGTGTTACTGAACTTATAGTTTGGAACTTCTCTTCTCCATGTAAGCCTTACTAGGGGGCGGGGTCAGGCAGCCTATTCTTTTCCAATGCTCACAGCATCTCCACAGTTGCACAAGCACAGTCACCGGCATTCACACTCTAACCCAATCCTCCCGTACTCCACAGCAGGATTACGTCTTCCAACAATATGCAGTTTGTTTCGCAGCATAAGCACATTTATACCCTCACAGTTGTGACAGCGTGACTGCAGAAGCAGCAGGCTTGAATCCTTCCTGCTGCATGAATGGTCTCTACTGTAAAACTATTATCCTGGAGCACACAGGGGCACAACAATTGTTTCCTCACAGTATGATGCATGGCTGACTCTATTCAACAGCCCAAGAGTTTGGAACAGTTCTTGAAGAAGAAATCACAGTGTTAAGAACGGCTGCTTTGCCAAACTGGGTGCAGGAGCACAGCAAATGACTCTCGCTTTAACCCTTTTCGATGAATGAATGAATTCAGTGACTTGTAAAGATGTAAAAAACAAAAGAAACATTGGACCTTCCCCCATCACTGGTGTGATATGGATCGCTCACCCATCTGGGTGAACAAGTGCTGTACCTCCATTTGTGCAGGGCAAAGCCAGGACACTGCTCTCCACAGGTGACACAGGGCTGTCCTCTCTGAGTCTCATCTGCAGGGTTCTACAGAAAGAAACACAGGTCACAATAGCAGGTCCCCTAAACTCCTCACTGCATGGGGCTTTAAATGACTGTCGTTAATTAGCTGGTAATTTAGACTATTTAACGCATTGAACGCATTGCATTTTTACAGTGTAACACTATTTTAAATGACGTCCCTAATATGACTTAAAAACACATGGGGGGGGGGGGGGGGTATTTGTAATGGAAATATGTGTGTGCGCTTCAGAATTCGCTCAGAAAGCAACTGTGCGCAACAGAAAACATCATCATGCTGACTGTGCTGTTGTCACATCTTGAGTTACATATCTCGACAGCTCAGATTATACTGGATCTCCTTAGCAACAGGGCAGAGCAGATACAGAGAAGAAAACCACACAACAAACACGAGCATACCGCGTGCAGTGGGAGCTGAAGCAGCGCTATGGAAACCTAACTTTATCCTGCCAACTTACCGATCTGCTGGGATCTCTTCTCTTGGAGCTGCGACTGAACATGACCGCTTGAACCCAGAAGAGCAGATGTACAGTCGTGCGCTATAGAGACAAACTGAGCACAGAGAAAACTCGGGATTAAAAATAACAATAATAATTTTAAAAAATACCCCTCAAGATTTGTCTAAAAGTGCGCAGAGCGCTGGCGGCTGTCCTGCCCTATTAACCTCCTTCATTAATGAATGAAGCCTCGCTGTTCCGGGTAACAGCTCCACCCTGTTTATCCACAGCCAATGGAAATCTGGCAGTGTGGGGGGGTTTTTCTTCTTCTATTGGACAAAAAAAGAAATAAAGAAAGCAGGTTATTACAAAATTTTGTTAAAAGTGGTGATTAATTAATCAATTTGTTGTGTTTTACTTAAAAGCTAACAGCAAACTTGGGCTGAAAGTTGAGCAAGTTTTAAAAGTCACATATTTTTTTTTTTTTTTTTTTTTTTAAATGACATCAGAAACAGCAGTATGCGACATTACGTGATGGCAGAGCTTCAGTTCATCCTTTGTCATTTTTTTTTTTTTTTTTTTAATAAATAGGACAGGGGGAATGAATGAGAGAAAGAGGGGGAGAGAAAGAAAGAAAACCAAAGGGGAGAAGAGACGGTGAGAAGGGGGGGGAAGAGAGAGAAAAAAAAAAAGAACTCCTGGGTCACCTGTATGGAGAGAAAAAAAAACAAACAAAAAAAACAAACAGAGGAGACAGCAAACAACAAAGAGTAACATAATAATAGAGAAAACAAAGCACCATCACAATAAACTAGCTAGTCATAGATATCAATATTTACTAAATAATAAACGATATTGTGCAGCACGCAAGATAGACAGCGCACAGTGTGCTTTGAGGCAGCAGCCAAGAAAGCTTTAGTCCGCGTCTGTGAATACCCATGTGTGCATACCTGTGTGGATCAGCATGCTTGCATTCCAAAGGTTTCTCCATGTAATGATCTGCTAGGGAGTGTGGGGGGGCCACAGCCCTGTCCTCCAGGGTGTGAAGCGGGTATGGAGGAGATCAAAACTCCAGACATCCAGAGGCCCCCAGAACACAAGAGACCATGGAAGACCAACAGAGGGGCAGCCGCGCCACTGTTCCAGTAAGAGCTGAGGAGAGTCCCAGATGAGGGCTCGCCCAGCAGCCGCGGAGCAGAAGTCAGGGGGAGTTGCAGTGACGCGCCCGTGAGCTCCGCCGGCCCCCAGCTGTGCCTGAGTGACCGAGCCCCAGGCCGAGAGGCCGGGGGCACCCCACCTCCAAAGGGGCCCGAGCGAGCCCCAGGCCCCAGGCCCCGACAAGCGGCCGCCAAGGAGTGAGCCGGTGTGTACCCGGACGCCCACCCCCAGACACAAAGAACCACCAACACACCGACACCTGAGGGAGTCCGCCACCGGCAGGGGAAGTGGTGGTGGGTGGAGATAGGCCTCCAAACCTTGGAGGGCCTGAGGTGTCCCCAGAGAGGTGGCGTCTGATACCCAACCTGACATATAGACACAGACATACAGGCACACACAGACACAAACATCCATTCCCACCCTCATGCTCTCATATGCACTCACTCCACACTCAACCAACGTGGAGACAGACATAAAGAGACGCTGTACACACAATCACACTCCCCAAGCGTACTCTACAAACCGGGTCTAGGTACCCTTGCCCCTGGAGGGGGGAATTGCACCCAGACCCAGGTGGTGTTACCCTTTTCCCTGCGGTGGGGAGAGGCAGACCACCCCGACTCCGCAGCAGCAGGGAGGCCCCACACCCCAGACCGCAGTCGGACGGCCAACTCCTCCTACTAGCCCTCCCGCTCCAGCAGGCCGCAGAGAATGGGGGTGGGAGAAGACTCCAAACCTCCCTCCACCCGCTCATTGTAGTGTTGATGCATGTGTGTTCTAAGGTGCAATTAAAACCCAGGAGGGCATGGAGCTACCTGCCAAGGAGCAGCAGGTAAGCGCATAGTCCCTCCTGCTAGCCCTCAATGACTAAGTGTATTTAAAATTGAGAGGTGGGCAACGACGTCAGGGGTGAGGTATACACCCTGATGGTGATTTGGACTCCGTGATTGTGCCCACCCCCAAGATCCTATATGTATGTGTAATGAGAGTGTGAATAATGTGAATGTCTAAGTTGTGGGATAAAATTGAGGCAGAGGCAGCCAGAAGGGGACGGGGGGGGGGGGGGGGGGGGGGGGGGGTAGCCTCCTCTGCACCCTGGTGACATACCCCCACTCCAAGGCCCTGCATGTGTGGGTGGTTGTGGAGGAGCGGGAAGAGGGAGGCAGCTGGAGATGGGGAGGGAAGGAAGGGAGGGGCAGGTAACCCCTCCCTGGGGCCAGCTCCCCCGCTGACCCCAGTAGGCACTCCCACCCTCCGCGACCTGCCAGGGAAGGGGGGCCCAGGCCCATCAGACCGGGGCCCAGTGCAGTAGCGCCCCCCGGCTCCACAGAGCCCTGGACAGTCCACCCAACTCCACCACAGAGAAAACTGCACCCACCCCACCATCCACACATCTTCCAGACTACATAAGACGGTAAACGCCCAGGCTGAGATCTTCCTCCACCTCTCCTGTATCTCCCCCTCCTGCAGAGAGTTCCTGAAGAGAAGAAAGCTCCTGCAAGATGTGACCATCCCCCCCACCAGTTGAAGAGCCCCCCAGGCGGCTCGACGCACCGGCGGCACCCTGCTCCAGGGCCGGGCCCCCATGCACCCACCCGCCCACAACCCCGGCAACACACCAACCAGGACCCAAGCCCCCGAGGCCCGGCCCGGGCCCCAGCCCAGAGACGGAGCGCCCCCAGAACCTCACGCCCATCCCGGACCCACCCAGGGGCAGCCAGGCTACCAGGTCAGTAACCCACGTCCGTCAGCACAGACCCTCCCCTAGCCCCGCTGCACGCAGCCGCGAGGAAACAGTCACCTGAGAGCCAACAGAGCCCCCAACCGGACGTGACCGCTACCCCGGGTTGAGCTCCCCAAGGAAGATGCCTCCGGGGAACCCCCCGACGCCCTAAGCCTGTCCCTACCCCCTCACCAATCACAACAGTGAAGGCGGGACCAAACTATGACCCCCCACCCCCACTAGGTGATGGAGCTGATAAAAGGGGCCCAGAGCAATTGATCTAATGTGGTGGCAGAGGCTGTGTCAAGACTAATGTAATCTAATAGATAATTTCTATATTGGTTAGAATTAAGATTATTTTTATTTTTCCAGTTCATGAGGACTGTTTTCTTGGCTATGCATAGGGCAGTGAAGATCATATGGGCTATATTCTTTTCTGAAGTGACATTATCTAAGCTGCCCAGTAGACACACTAAGGGGGAAGTTGGGATGTTACATTTCAGACACTTTGATAAGTCTTCACATATCTCGCGCCAAAACTTTTGCACTGGTGGACAGAACCAAAGAGCGTGGATGTAATTGTCTGGTGTATTGCCTTGACAGTGTGAGCAGTTGTTGGAAGATGTAAAGCCCATCTTGAACATCCGATGACCTGTATAATGCACTCTATGAAGTATTTTGTATTGTATTAATTGCAGACTGGGATTTTTAATTAATTTAAAAGTTTTTAAGCAAATCTGAGACCAGAAGTTTTGGTCTAGGTTGACTGATAAATCTGCTTCCCACTTTGCAGTAGGAAGGGATATTGATTCATCTAATTTAGAAAGTGTTCTGTATATTTTAGATAATAATTTGGGGGATTTAAGAGTAAGAAAATGTGCCGCACTTAGTGGTGTTTGTAATTCAACTTGACTGAGGTTAAATTTCTTTTTTACTATGGATTTAATTTGTTGATATTCTAAAAACCTTGTCTTGTTGATCCCATATTGTTCAACTAGTCTGTCAAATGGAATAAATTCTGTTCCCTCTAATATATGTTCTAAGTATTTAATTCCTTTACAACTCCATTCTGGGAAATTAATCATATTATTGTTTTGTAATATGTCAGGGTTATTCCAGATAGGTGTACGTTTGCATGGGATTAATGAAGACTCCGTTATTTTTAGAAACTCCCACCATGCTGTTAGAGAAAAGCTGATGTTGATACTTTTAAAGCATTCATGTCTTTTGATGTTTGAGCTAATAAATGGTAGGTCTGAAATCTCTAGATCCTTGCATAGTGCCTGTTCAACATCTAGCCAGGGCTCAACTAAGAAGGTATGTTTTAACCATTCTGAGATGAACTGAAGCCTGTTGGCTAAGAAGTATTGGTGAAAATTAGGCAGATCTAATCCTCCTCTATCCTTGGTTCTTTGTAGCGTTTTTAAGCTAATATGCGGGGATTTATCTTTCCAAAGGAATTTGGAAAGATATGAATCCAGAGATCTGAACCAATCTTGTGATGGTTTGTTAGGGATCATCAAAAATAAGTAATTTATTTTTGGCAAGATCATCATTTTTATAGTGGCGACCCTTCCCATGAGTGATATGGGTAAAGATTTCCATCTAGTCAGATCGCCTTCTACTTTCTTTAGAAGTGGGATGTGGTTTAGTTTAGTTAAGTCTGAAAGCTTAGGAGAGACATTAATACCTAAATATTTAATATTTCCGGATTGCAGTGGGGCAGAGGAAGAATTATGGAAGGAGCAGTTAATGGGGAGAACTGTAGATTTTGGCCAGTTAATTGAATAATCTGAAACTCTTGAAAACCAGTTTATTAAAGTAATTACCTCAGAGAGGTTGGTTTGTGTGTTTTGCAGAAAAAGCAACACATCACATATTTTTAAAAGAGAGAGAGAGATGTCCACTTATTACAGTGGATGGGTACAAATAACAGAATTATCGCTGAGGAAATACATGTTCCTGTTTCTTGTTTTTCCTCTATTAGAATGAATTAATGATAGCACTTTGGTCCAAAATGGAAAAAGAAAAAAGCGAGTAAATAATGCAGTCTTTCTTTTACTTTACCACAAACCTGCACTGAGCTCTCCTCTGTGCCTTCCTCTCTTTGGTCTGACAGCGTTGACTCTCCAACAATCGCCCTCCATTCATCACCAGAGAAAAGGCTTTTTAACATCAGTGTAAGACTGATCTGACTCACAGGCAGCTTTTATGCTGCTCTGACAGCCAACTTAAAGTTCAGGGATGCAACAGTAATGTGTGATGGTTGCCGTGCACCGTTTTGGTCGTTTATATTAGACGTAATGGGGTTCCTTTTTCTTTCTTTTTTTTTCTTTTTAAATGAAGTGGTAAGATTGCACAAATGTCACTGCTGACTAATACAGCTCCACGGTCAGTTTAGAGACTTGCAGTCGTACTGCTGCGGTGCACAGCTTAAGAAAAGGAGGCTGAATTTCGACATCTGTTTAGACTGTTTGAGAAAGCGTCTCTTGTCAGATTGGGTTTTGGCTGATAAGAACGAAGACAGACAACCCTGCAGGTGTTGTTTCCTTCAAAGAGGATGAAACAAGGAGCAGACAGACAAACTGGGAGATGTCTGCTTGTCTAAGGACAGAATCACAACCTTGAGATAATCAGATGTAGCAATGGATGAAGGCAAAAAGCATCAATAGTCAAACGATGGCAGTGTGAAAGAATAACAGAGAAACAGGAAAATGAATCCACATTTGCTCACAAAACAGACAATTACCTTTCAAGATTCAGGTTAGCTCACCTTTGCTCGGGGTCATCATTTGAATGACCTTTTAGCTACACGAAATTCTTCAGTGTTTTGTTGCCTGAGCACATGGGGAAGAAAATGTGTGATTCTTTGATTGTGATTCTTCATTGTTGCATACAGTAGAGTGCAAAGGCCTTTAGCCATCTTTCATTTCTTTATATTGCATCAGGAAAATGGGAAATGAGTGCAATGATTTATTGAAACATCTGCAAATATGCATTGAGTTTGTAGAATTCTGATTCTCTTGTAATTTCCTGAAGTATTCTTCAGGAATAGTTCTCCAGATGTCTTGAAGGATATTCAAAGCTCTTCTTTGCATGTTGGCTGCCTTTTGTTATATTCTCCATCAAGATGATCTCAAACTGCTTCAGTAATGTTTAGATCTGAGCTCTGGGGAGGCCACTCACCGACTGTTCCATTGTGCTTTCCTATCCAGGTATGTTTTTTCTGCATTGGCGGTGTTTGGGAACAATGGCATGCTGAACGCTGGCCATGCATGCAGACACTTTGCAGATGGCATTGCATGGTGGATCAAATATTGAAGCTACTTTTCTGTATTCATAAGTCCATCATTTTTGACAAGATTCCCAAACCATGAAAAAGCCTCCACCATGTTTTATAGATAGCTGTAGACACTCACTGTCCATCTCTCCTGACCTACTCCATATATATTGATGATGATTCAAACCAAAAATTTCAGATTTGGATTTATCACTCCATAAATCCTGTTACCAATGATTTTCTGTCCAGTTTTGTCTCCCTGCTTCCGTTCATTAAGCCATTTTTCCACTCAGACCATTTGTGAGTGGCTGCTAACAACAAAGTACTTAAAGATGCAATTTAAAAAATGCACACTTTGCCAAATTGTCTGTTATGACACAACATTGGTTCATACCTTGAGTTAGGTGCCTTTTTGTGCTTGAATGATTCCTAGGTCAGTGTTAAGTTGTTCAATGATTAAAAAAAACAAACTTATTTTGAAAATAAGCACTGAAAATGAGTGAAAAAGAAGGAGAACTATTAGTCATGACCACTATAAAATTAAACAAAGCCTGGCTGCTAAGAAGGAAAAAGAAATGAGGAGTACCTCAAGATTTTTGAGCATTTTCTGAAACATATTTACTGCATGCAACAAATACAATTTGTGAACATGCAGGAGCCTGCTCAGATAAATAACTTGGTGACAGAAGAGAAAAAGAGAAAGCATCTGTGGCAGTATAGTAATAGGAATACAAAGGAAGGGGAACAGGCAAGAAACTGCAAGGAACATATTCCAACTACAGTAACAATGCAGAACAGTAGATGTAAAATGGATTAGATTACAAAACAATGTAATCTGTAGAAGAACACCTAGGCAGTTTTGTTTTCTTCATTTTAATCATAATTTTTTTTTTTACTGTAGTATATTATTGCACAAGCTGGGATAGACTCCAGCGCCCCCCGCAACCCTGAAAAGGATAGGCGGGAGCAAATGGATGGATGGATATTATTGTACATAGTAGATCTATTCTATTTTTCTATTGAAAATGCTTTTTCAAGTGCTTTGATAATGTTTCAAAAAATGTGGCAAGGCAGTTGAGGAAAAAGTGTAACACATAACGCCAGTGTATCTGGGTATCCAAATTATTTGTGCGTGCATGCCGGGCCTCAGGCTTACTGCTAAGCCTCAGTTCAAAGTCAGCCCAGATTACCTTTAGGAATGATGATGATAATGATGGTGAGGGAAGCTGACCCTGGGGACTCATGACTTTAAAATTCCCCTCATTAACTCTCAGGTTAAGAGTCTAAACAAGCTTGGCAGAATCAAAAACAGCTTTCATGCTATTTCCAGGAGCAATGCAAGAACTAGGTGGCAGTCAAGAAAAGCTCCTTTTTTGGTTGCATGCTAAACAGGGTAAAGTGAGTTTTTTTTATACAGTGAACTGCTGCTGCCACACGCTCAGATCTTCTAATTAGGTCAATTTTTGCTTGTATTTTTTCACCATGTAGCCTGTGAACCTTTGACCTACAGAAGTCTGACAGAGCTGATTTTGAGTCATTGTTCGCAAGCTTTTGGAAATGCCGTTCAAAGGTTCTGAGAAAGTCTAATACAGCAGCTTAGATCACACATATAATCCTTGTGGGAAGGTCTGTGAGACAAGGGTGCAAAAAACAGTCATATAAAGGTATGGAGGCTACACAGACTGATCGCAGTATGAGTATGTAAATGTGTAAATGTTCGTTTATTCATTTCCCCAACAGTGGAAAAATCTGATATATACTGTGTCAGTTTGCGGACTTATTGTTGGAACACTTGTATCAAATATTGCCCGTTCTCTGTCTCCACCTATCCCTAACTATCTTGGTAACGCACTTGCAGACTAATCAAAAGGCATTTTAGAGGAAAGAGAAACCTCTAGCACCTCTGTGGTTTTCTTCAGTCAGCGATAAAAGTGCTCATTCTTCAAGGGAAACATACCTGATGAGTGCTGTGGATCACTGAACCTGGAGATAAGAAGAAAAATAACAAGAACTTGTATTCAGCCTGAGATAACACGTTGCTGGAGTCTGAGTAGATGTTAATAAGAAATGATATCAAATAAAGGCTGTAAAGATTAAAAGTGTATTAGTGTGTCATTGTAAAATCCAGTCATTTAATCAGATATGACATCTTGGATGAAAACCTGGAAACAGTGGCAGATCCAGTCTTCCAGCTAAACATATCTTGTTTTTTTTTTTTTTAAATCTTTATGTTAAATGCATTTTTACCATACCTGAGAAATTCATCCTGGCTTCTAGGAGCGATGAAACTCGGAGCAGGATTTCATTTGTCTAAATCTGCCGAGGAGAGAAGGCTTCTCCGTAAGTGTTTTCTTTCCTTTTCTGGAATATCTGATGCAACGGAGACCTGCTGACATGCTGCAGTCATGATAGCAACGCTGTTAGACTTTTTTAAAAAGGGGAAACACAGAGTTCTCCAACTGACCCCAGGGCTGTTTGCACATCTACACCTGAATCACGTAGTTACGTTTAGACAAGCCTTGTGGAGCTGCTGAGAGCTCCTCTCTCCACCAAACTGACTTCTCTCTCTTTCCTTTTCACACTTTTCCCCATCTCCTGCTAAACAGCTGCTCTGAAGCAGCATTTCACTCAGCCTGCTGACAGACATTTGAAGAGTCAGCCTCAGAGTGACTGGCCAGCTCCTGTTGCTATGGCTCACCTGGGAATACCAACACAAACAGTAAGAAAAACTAGAACACGGAGGCTGGTGCAAGGTGGTCAGTGCTGCATACTCATGCCTCCACACAGTTGGCACTTCATTCCTTGCTCCATTTAATATTAATATCAGGTTACGTACGTACTGTCTGCTGAATACAATCAAGCAAATATTTTATGTGCAGCTTTCCACATGGAACTGAGCTTTGTGGACCTGGTTTAGACAGTGTTAAACATAAGGCCCGGGGGACAGAACGAGACTGGCAAAGACTAGAATCCAGTCCACTGGATGGCTCTGGAGACTCTGAACTTTAACTGTATTCATTAGTTTTACAGTTTTTCCTAGAAATAAAGAACCAGACTCTTTCTGTTTATATTGCCCGATGTGCATCTGCTCAAGAGGCCAAGTTCCTCTGTGCTCCCTTTGAAATGAAGAATATTTGCTTATAAAATTTAGATTTTGTTTCATTTTGTTATGGACAGAAAATGTCTGACAATGACTGGATGTGAGTCTAAACTGGCACTGCAGTTTAGGGATCTGCCAACTATAAACATTCATCTTTTCCTTCTGCTGAAAACTTGGTGAATTAGATTTATTTTGGAGGACCAGTGCTGACACTTGGTAAATGACCCGATCATTCACAATTATGAAGATAGACAGAGGTTGGATTAGCTTCCACGCTTGCCCGGTTAAAAGTCCGACTGCTACAACGATGGCATAAAATGTGTTACCATATAAATCAGAAGTGCTACGGAGCGAGAATTTTATGGTGCAAACATTAACCAGACTATCATCTTCCCATGATTTTTTTATTTTATTTTTTATGGCGGGTATTAAAATCGGACGACACGTGAAGGGCAAACTGGAGTGAAAATGATATATAAGTGCAAAAAGCAGACAGACAAGTGCACCCCAGGCATTTTATTACCCACCAATCTTTGCTTCATCTGCTCTCATACATAAATCATCCTTTTCACGCGGCACCACCAAACTGTGCTTATACAATTTATGCAAATATGACACACATAAATAAACGCACTCATAAAACAACAAACGCTTGGCGAGATGCTTCATTTTATGGCAATACTGTGCTGTGATTCATAGTCGTTTATGATCGAGGCTTATGTACATTCACAAGAAAAGAAAATAATAAATATTTGCATATAAAACAAAGAATATATATGAAGACAATAATACACTTTTATATGTCTGATAAAAATGCAGCAGGTATGCAACAAATAATAATAAGATAAATACAGTTAAATACAAGAATCCCTTCTTTTATGACACCTGAGAACTGCATTCTGACATTCGCAGTGAGAAGAGCACCTGTCAGCTGTGGTCTTCAGTAAGACACAACACGTCTTCTTCCCTGTGTCTTTTGTACTTGTTTGGCGGCAGATTAAAACTGCACTGAATTCCCTTTTGGCTGAATGTGCACATTTTTATATAAGGCACTGAAACAGCACCATATGGAGCAGCTTACATGCACAAATAAGGCTTCTTAATCAGATGTAGCTGCATGATGTACCACACAGAACAAACAGAATACAAGGACAGCTCACAATACTGCACATCAGTGGCTTCATAGATACAAAACCCAGACTTTTTACACAAAATAAGAAGTACCCTGATATCTTCACACAGAACAACAAGTCAGGTTGATCTAAACAGGAGCAGATGAGTATGCACAGTTTCGATAGACTCTTCAAAACAAAGATGGAATAAAAGAATGTGAGGTACAGGAGGTAATGGTTTGCAAGCAGCATCTGGACAGAAATCAGGGCCTGCAGGGCCTGTGAGCTCAGCAGTCTGAAGGGTGTCTCCAGGGATGGACCATCACATTATATAGATCTCCGGAATAACTGCTAGGATTTTATAGGCCTGAGGTGAAGTCTCCCCCCCCCCTTCTCTCTCTTATGAAATTCTTTCAAGTTGCTCCAGATAAGATAACCTGCTTGTTTTGTAAGATCTAAAAGCTAATGGCTCTCCCCAGCCACTGCACACTACTTGAGAGATATGCAGGAACACAGAGAATCTGATGTTTGGTCCATTTAACTCAACCATTTTTATAACCTATACCTTTACTAAACTTTCAGCATCTCCAGGATAGCGGTAAAAATACATGGCACTAACACCTGACCTGTATTGCACCTGACCCTGGTACTCATCATCTGATGAGGCTGTAACTCAGTTCGAAAGATGCACTCTCCTCTTCCCTGCATACGTGCTTGATGACCTAAACCTACAATTAATAGATGAAGTAGTTGTTGATGATTTTGACAAAAATCAAACAACATCTCACTGAGGCGGCGAAATTTGGACTTTGACAGGATGTAGAAAAAAGTTGAAGTAGCTGTACATAGAGTCTGATGTACTTACTGCAAGAGATCATCTCATCACACAAAAGGAGGAACATGAACACCTCCGTTCAGTGGCCAACATAATGGCCATCTACACATGCGTCTACAAACTCTGAAGCTATAAAAAAAAAGGCCGATAGCTTGGAGACACCTCGCTGCATGAGAACCACAGGTCTGGTGAGCATCACAATAACATTACTGGATTAAATACAACTTTAATAATAGTTATTTAAAAAAAACTACCCACCAACAACAGCAACTACAACAAAAATGGCTGTAACAGAATTACTGTGGCGTAATGACAGTATTAAAAAGTTAAACAGGCAAATGCCAAAATACAAAGCGCATTACTTTGGTAAAAATCTCACAAAAAGGCAACTGTGTGGTGTTATTGCCTGATGCACGGTGTGGTGCTTTGGAAAACAAAACACTTAAATTACATTACAGTATAAAAAATAAATGGCACAGTACAATAAATAATAAATTTTATCCATCTCTTTACAGTATTTACATCATTTTAAATTACGCTAAAAACACACAGGAGGAAAAAGAGGTTGTTTGGAACGGTTTGAACTCAAAGTTGGCTGTAGCACCAAGGAGGGACATGTTCACACAATGAGCACCTGAACACAACACTGCAGATCAAAGAAAGAGAGATAGAAGACATGAGCCACGAAAGCCAATTACCCTGCAGAGTAGCAGTACATCAAAAAATGCATTCGGTGAGCGCAAAAGCAGATTATAGTTCTGTTTTTTGACAGAAAATTTTTCATATTTACATATTGTTATCCATGTTTACCTCACCTGTTTGATGGCTTTGTGTTCATTCCACTGTTATGGGCAGACTGTGACCAGAGGACGGTATACATTTACCACAATAGCCTCCACACATTCCTGACACTCTGCTGCCATCCTGTGGACACGAGAATAATAACATGGGTACTGTGACTATCTGCTGTTTCAAGAATTTGAGGATAGGTACAAAAGAAGCTGAGTGAATTCTTCTCTTTAAAGCTTTGCTTTTCTTGTTAATGATTTTAGGAATCTTTGTAGAAAAGATCCTGACGCGTAAATTTAAATGCACCCTGAAATGTGTTGTTTTTGGGGGGGTTTTAAAAGACCAACCCGTTCTCACTCCCAAAGCGTAACATTTTACGCTAGGTGACAAATCGTCACCATATTACGTTTTCGGCTACCCAACACGTTCCTAAATGACGACCTCGGAAAACAGAGGAAATATGAGAACCCTCTGGACTGAATCTACACATGTTCGCTCTTTTTCTTCAAATCGCTTAGAAACATTATATATTTAATATTTAACATCATTAAAGTCCTGGTTACGGTCAGGAATAAGGTTATGGTCAGGGCTAGGGATAAGGTTAGGTTTAGGGCTGGAATACAGGGCTGGAACGTCTATTACCGCGGGAGCGTCATTGCACTGGATTCCAGCCATAACCCGCCGCGTACCATAAGAACGCCGAAGGTCTCCTTTCGCGTTCCTCAGGAACGCCGCGGGACGAGACAAAACGTCGACATGTTACGCCTCGGGAGTGAGAACGCTCTGAAAAGACACACAATGTCTGAGGCCCACCAAGCAGGTTTGTTTCTAAAGGTTGGCAAACAGCCTCTTAGAAACAAGCGAGAAATGTGAGCTAACAGAATTTCACTAGCGTAGGTAACAGAAGCAGGCAACTTAATAGTAGTTTCATGCAAACATCTAGAAGCAAATCGGAAACTGCATAAGAAGAGTGCTCCAAATTCACTATCCCATGACATGAAAGCCAAAGCGCCTAGTAAGCGCTTTGTCTGATTTTCACTGGAGTGTTGTCTTCATCCCGCTGTCCCAACAAGGCTTTATCTAAACTGCCTGGAGTGCCCAAAGGAGGGCCAGCTGGCTTTGGATGTCAGACTCCGAACACTTGTTGGCATCTCTACTTCCTCCTATTTTTGCCCTGCCAAAAAGCACTCTCCAGCCTGATCTCCATTTCAAAAAGTGGAGGGTGGTTGTAGGGGGCACTTGAGAGAGAGCAGCTGCCCAATAAAGGTTCTCTTTCAGCAAGGAGCTCTGAACACCGAACCTCCTTTGGAGCTATGTCTGCTTAATCTGCAGCCTGTGCAAACACAAAGCAAGTATGCGAATTAATCCTCTGGGCATGTATGTGATGTTTTACCTGTGATTTTTTTATCGTCTTCACTACAAAGGTGCCCTGGGACATCCAAGAGGTGTCGTCAGCTAGCCTGAGCCCTGTTCCTGACAGGTTGATCTTAAAGCGGCCCTAAAAGGACAGATGGATGGAGAAAGGACAGAAATGCGAGTAAATCTTGCTCTCTGCTTCAATACAGGCACCTTTAAGTGCCTGATGTGCAGTGAGCTACAGAAAAATAAAGAAGCACAACATCACAGAGTAGGAAAGGGGTTTATTATTATTAAAAATATATATTTGACTGCAAATGAATTGTATTATTTACATAAAAGACAACTTATCATATAGATTAGATATTAGATTATAAGAAAAGCAGTCCTTGGTCAGCTGAGCAGTTTATTTGACATTTTATTTATCTATTTTTTGCCACAGTTTGGCTTTTCTTGATATGAAAAGCAAAATAATTATAATAGATGTCGTCATCCTCACCTGCGGACAAGGAACGGCACTGTAGCAGTCTCCAGCTGTACCAAATGGAACACTCTTGCCTTGGTGGGTAAACGCAAACTGCCAGTCTGTAGCTATAGATCAAGATAAAGCAACAAAGTGATCTCGTAAAAGGTCTCTCTAGGCATTAGTCGCTATAGTAGCTCGAATGAACCTTAATAATCGTGACTTGCATCTGCCATGGTGAGCAAATCTTATGCTATTTACCTATAAATCCAGCCTGCGTTTCAGGCTGAGCCAAACTCATATCAGTATAATTCCATCTAGTTAGAGCAGTTTCATTTAATCCCCTCAAGCCTTGTAATTATGTGTTCCTTAAATGGACCTTAAAGACATCTTGAGCCCATTAACCCTCGTGAGCATGAACATAATTAAATGCCAAAGGAAGTTCTCATTTTGAAGTAATGTGGAGTTAACATTTTGCACAGGATGCTGTGAGACTGTGGGCAACTTACTGATGATGTTCATCTTGCTGAGGTCCAGGCGGACTTTGGAGAAGGTGGTGATGCCAGCGGCACTGTAGTCTCTTCGACAGTCGCAATCTTCTCTTCTAGAGCCATTGGCTGGACACTGGGTGGGGTCATTGAGCCTGGGAAAACACACGTTTGCCAAATAAGCTTGACATCTTAACTTTACACTTCCATGGAATTTCTTCATTTACAGAGAACATAACACTGCCAGGAGTCAGGTGGAGTTTTTGTAATGAAAATGGCTTTTTATTGTTATCCTCCTGTTTACCTGAAGCCAAAGATCTCTGAAAAATTCTCCCCTTCACCCGTCGCCAAGGTGATGTACTCCCGCGGAGCCTCTGTCTGCATTCCAGCACAGAAGACCTGAGGAGGAAGAAAAAGCAGCAGAGGAGCAAGAGGGTAAGTAAAGGAGGGAGACCAGAGGTGGGGCAAAGGGAAAGGCATAGAAGTGATAGGAAGATACAGGAAGATTTGTCAAAGTACAAACAAGGTGCAGAGGGGAGGAAAGAAATAAAAATAACACTCGTAAGGAGTTGAAAAAAACGACAAGAAGAGAAATGTTAAAATGAACAATTAAAACCCCCTAAATCCTGCAAGAGCTTGTGGATATTTTGGCAAATGATAGTATGTAATGGTCAGACAAAAAGACAGATTTCCTGTGTTACATGAAAAGTACTACATCTATTTGCAACCTCATATACAAGCCTCAGTGGCTGAAAAGTACCTAAAGATTTTAGTGAGAATTCATTTTAAGCAGCCGGCACAGTTAAGTGTGCACGTGAGGAGATCAAAGATGTGAGCAGTGTAGAGGAGCATTCTTTGATCCTCAAATCGGACCTTCTTAGCTTCCACTCAAGGAAAATAAGCAGAAAGCAGGTTTGATGCACTTTTGCTCTGGCTTCACTTTCCACACCTGGGAGCCAAGTCCATCTTAATATACATAATATGACAGAAACTTTTCCCAGTAGGATCTCTCCTCAAGACATGCTGGAACACCTTCATTTAACTAATATAAAGGTGTATATATTTGGTATATAAAGCTTTTTTAAGATCTTTGTCTTCTGTAAAACACAATGACTAAACCAGAACTGTTTGGGAGGCTCCTTTTTCATGACGCTGGGGCAGAGGACACAGTGCAGGCGACTGACAATATGAGTGGAGATTTTGGCTGTGAGCTGAGTGCGAGCGTTATCGGGATGACTAGACGAGATGCACCATAACCTGGCTTCAAACTGTTCTTGACGGAGTCAAAACTACACTGATAAACACAGCCAACAGAGAGAGATGCACTGAAAGACACAACTGGGGGGATGTGGAGGAGACGGATATGCATATATGGGTGTGGTGGTGGGGGTTTCTGCTCAGGTGCAGAAGTAGAGGTGGGGCAGAGAGGTTCAGGCAGCAGCGTCACGTAGGACTTATGAGCACAGGCAGCCACACACTTACAAATCATCTGGGCCTTCCTAAGCAGCACAAGGCTGGGACCTTGAGCTCTCTCACACACGGAGAGCTAACTCAGGAGGGAAGACCTTCAGGATAATTTGCGTGGGCTCTGGGGCACTGCGCTGGTTAAGGAGCTCGCAGCCTTGTATATTTTACTGTGTGTGAGCACCTTAACTACGTAAAGCTTAATAATCAAAGAAAAATCTTTTCTGTTTGGTGAAATGCTCACCGATTATGTGTCCTTTCATTTGAACAAGCAAATATGTTTTAAATAGTTTGTCACTTCCTATTTTATATGTTAGCAAGCAAGAAATAAAGTCCTGAGTTGTGTCAGTATCATCATTTTATCTACTGATTCGTTGCACTTTAAGGGATTTGTTTGGTACATGATATTCTAAAAGATTTGGAGAATCCACAAAAATCCCTGTACGGACAGGGTCTGAATTATTTAGTTTGGATAGAGGAAATGGAATAATTAACATAAAAAAACATAAAATAACGGGTAAGATATTAGAAATATTTCAAGAGCAACCTACTTTTCAGCTGCGTTTTCCCCATTATTAATCAAATCAGCTGTGGCCTCACACTGTGCTTTGAGCATTTGTGGTGTAATAAGCTGATATTATCTTACCTTGAGTGTTTTGCCTTGTATGCTGAGAAAATGCTCACTGTCTGGCATGGGGCCATTCATGGTCTGGATCTCTTGACAGCTAGAAGGCAAACGGCCTTGGAGAAACACAAGAAGAAATAAATATATGTTCTGTGGGGATACGGGCTCGCACGGTGCACAAATGTGCAAATGTTGGCAGTCACATCAAGTGGGGCAAATCTCTTTATCGAACCAAAGAAAATGAAACACCCCTCACACTTTGACGTCCCACGGTACCGTGGGGAAGCAAACAGGCTAAACAGTAAATCTTTGATGTTTGCTTCGGCTCATAAATATTTCACTAAAGGCCAGATTTCTGAAATGACTAGGTCGTGTTGAGCCATTCTTTGGATTTTGTCTAATCCTAGTAGTCTTGACCTTTGTTAAAAGAAAGGAGTTTTATCTCAGCACTCACAGTTTGGATTCCTGCAGACCTTTTTGGCTTCTGGCATTACATCTGGGGAACACCCGTCACTTTTCTGACCACCGGCTGATACACACTGCACCGTCCTCGCCGTCACTCCATCTCCGCAAGTCACTGAACACTGAAAGGAAGCAACTTATCATAACAGTCCGAAGGTAATTCTTGCAGGTGAAAGTCTGTCAGAAATTCTGTGTTTGATGTTTATAGTATATGGTTAAGCTCATTAGGTTTTCTAGTTCATTTGTTATTAGAGTCCCCTTGTGTCCCTGTTAAGTCTCCCTTGCCCTTCAAGTGTTTCATGTCTGTTATGTTGTCAAGTTCATGCAGTCATGTCTGCGTTTCATTAGGTTTCCTATTTTATTTTCTAAGAGGTTCTGTGTTTTGTTTTACTCTTTCCCTGTGGCGTTGTTATGTCCACGTTGTGTCTACTGTGCCTTTCTGTCCCATGTTTCAGGTTCCTATGTTCTGTCTCCCCAGTTGCTGTTAAGTTTACATGTTTAGAGTTCAGTCAGTGTGTTTCCTGTTTTACTTTGAAGGTCCGTGTCTCATGTCAGCGTTTCTAGTTTTGCTTCCCTTGTCTCGTCCAGCCTGATTACTCCCAGCTGTGCTCTCCTTCTGTGTCTCATTCCCTCGTTATCCCTCAGTGTATTTAAGCCCTGTGTTTCTCTTCGTCAGTGTTGTAGTTGCCCTCATGGCTGTGTTTCCCTATGTGTCAGTTTATCCATGACCCAGTTTAATTTTGTTATTTTTCGTGCCATTCTGCAATAAAGCAGCTTTTTGAGTTTAATTCCTGCGTGGTGAGCTTTGCGTTTGGGTCCTTCTCCTGCCTGCACACAGCCGAAACATGACATTCTGTCTTCGAAGTGTCACTTTTTTTAAAAAAATGGACACGGTTCATTCGACCAGGGTTTAAGCTCAATGCTGAAACACTAGTTGAAGACAAGATTTTTCACATACAATCAGCCAACTGCTACTGTTTTAATGTCAAAGAAAGCCATGAATCATCACTAAAAAAGAGAGTAAATATATTTTGGATTAATTCTATTAAAAAAATAAATTATATATATATAAAATTTAAAGTCAATAGTCATGCCCGGCGAGGTGAAAAACAGTCCATTTTATCATGCATTTAGGATTGACATCAATCTGCCTTTGATATACTGATAAATCGCTATATCCCATTTAGGCAGTCCAGACTCACTCACCGGTCCCCAGATTCCAACCCTCCACTCTTGCAGCAGAGGGCACGGGCCCAGATTACAAGGCATGTAGCTCTCAGGAGGGGTCCCAGGGCAGTTGGACAAAGACTGATGGCCATACTCATAGTTGTCATTCTCCACATGCACCTCACTGCATGAGATCAGACGCTGGCGGTAGCCCTGGCCACAGCTGGCTGAGCACTGGAGGATAGCATAAATCACCGGCATGAAAAAAGAGAACAGTGTACTTTCCATCATGTGCGCGTCATTGGACTGAAAGGTGGTGATTTGCATGCTCATTCTGAAGAGCAAAGCATTACCAATTTAACTCAAACACAACTTTTACAATTAAGACCTGAAGACAAAAAAATGATCTAGATGTCTGCTTGTTTGACTCTCACCTCAGTCCATTCCCCTGTAATCCAGATGAATTCGCAAGCGTGGGTGTTGCAGCTTTCTATTTCTGGGGGTCTGATCTGGTTCACGCAGTACATCTCGTGGACCTCCCGCTGGTTGTGGTCCACGCACTTCAAGGCTCGTTGTCGCCGACCCGATTCGCACGACTTAGTACACTGTAGAGGAGACAAGACAGGAAACAATCTTTCACAGAGAGTACAAATAGAAAAAGAGCGGTACTATTGGAAACTCTGTGGCACTGCCAAATTAAAGTTGCAATATACAATGCACACACAGCAAGGAAGCTCCAGTTCAAGCAAAGCATGCATTCAGTCATTAAGCACTGCTTTGGGCTATACAGATGTTAAGAAAAACACAGTGCTCACATCCCGTGCCAACAGCATGTCTGATCATAGATGAAGTTTCAACACCTAGACCCTTGGCCCAAAAAAAGAGCTTTTTTCTTACTGTCAGACAACAATCATCTTCTTATTTTGAAAGTAAAACTTGAAGCATGGTACCCATTCATCCCATTCTTTTATAACAGCCCATTAGATCAGACCTAATATAAATTATGTATATTTTCTAAACAGAGCTGCTTTAGCGCAGATCAGCAGCACAGCTTAATATATCTCTGAGGAGATTTGTGGTATACAAGGCTGGAAAGAGAGACAGATATCTATGATCAGGGTGTAACAATCTAATAGTAAGTGCAGAATTGCGTGATCAGCCCCTGACCTATACTAGATAAATTTCCATTTCAAAGATTGGAAAAGCAAAATGGGCACAATAAAAACCAGTTAGCACCATTTCGTGCCATTGCACAAGTCACCGTGGCAAGTATTAAAAGCATAAGAGCAGCAGAATGAGGTGACTGGGATTAATTTGTTGGTTTTTTTTAATCATGTACTGTAATAATGCCTTGTAAAGGGGCTTATGTGCTGGTTCAGATATTACAACACTCAAGTTTGCAAGAGTCATAAAGATTTATCAAAGGTCCAGAAAGGCTTCCACATGTGTCAGAAACACTCAGCAGTCAACCAGCAGGTCTTTTTTATCTTTAACTTTGTCAAACAACCGAATTACCTTAATCTGTCATAGCGAGTTGTGCTGTCCTGAGAGGTACTCAGGTTTTAGGTAGCCAAAGATACTATATTTCATTCTGAGATGTACCGGAACAGGATACTGTGTCCTGTCCTTGTAAGAAATACTGCCTGTGTGAGATGTAACTATCTTATGCGTGGGTACAGTGTAAGTGTCTAAAACACGGTAATACTTCCTAGTTGAAATGTTTTAACTGCCTCCAGCTGTTAAATGGGACACCCAGGCAGGGACCCCCGAGCACTTCTGCAGAGTGATTGGACTCTTCTTTCAGAAAGGCATTTCATGTTGTTTAGTGACGCACATTCACCATCACATTAGCAAAGTGAAGAAGGAGCTCCTGGTGCATTTCCCGTTCTAATAAACAGCAAACATGTGCAGACTCTATCCTGCAGAAAATAGCTGATCATTACTTTGCACCAAATAAAAATGGTTAATATTAAAGGGACAGCTCACCCCAAAATCATTTAGTTATTTTTTCTCTGTTGCTCTTCATCTATCCAAACTGACCGAAGCAGAGAAGGAAGAAAATAGTTCCTAAATAAAAGCTTACAGCAAAAGTTGATTTTTTTTTTATATCCAAAAGAAAGGTAACATTTCCACCCTGGAGATCTCCAACTCCATCTCTTAGCAGTAAAGAGTACATTTCCCTCCTGGCACTAATAATGGGGCAAGTAACAGGCAGATCTGTGTAAATGAGAATCATTACAACTCACTGAATTCTCAACCAATTTTCAAGCGCTTTTGTTTGAGTATAGATTAGAATAACCATCTGACTGGTTATTGGATCCTCAGTGCCAATTAACAGTTTTGCCAAACTGAATACTTTTTGCGTCGTCTTTGAGTTTAAGTAAATAGACTAATTCGCTAATGAGAGGAACTTGAGTTATTTTGGGGTAGGGGAAAAAAGGGGATTGCCTGATTTTCATCTGCCTCTTCTGCTCCCCTCCCCTTTGGCCTCCTGACAGGCAGCTGTGCCTCCTACAGAAGCAGAGACTCTCATCCTTGCCCAGATATGTCAGAGCAAATTCATCCGCGGCACTAGAACTACTTGTTTAAGCATGCAGATTACAGTGTTTGTTTGTGCAGACTTCTACTGGCTTACCGGTTGCCAGTCCTCCTCTCTCCACCGGTAGCGAGAGGGACAGTCGGTGACCCGGCAGCTCTGGCTGGACGCTGGTCGGGAGCGCTGGGGACAGCCGGTCTCCTGCGAGCTCCGTTGGTCTTCAAACTGGCAGAACACCTCCCGCTGCTGGATGCCATCGCCGCAGGACGCTGAACACTAAAGACAGGGCAGGTAAGAGCTTTGCAATGAAATCATTCAATCTGTGTTAGTAGTTATCCATTGTAATATATTTTTATATAGAAGACTCATAACTGATTTAGTCTAAAGTATTTATTTATGGGGAATGCTTTTGCCAAAATGACTATGTTATTCATTTGTAATGTCAGGTAGATGCTTTTATAACAATGATAATAAAAGACTATGCAAATTACATTTTAATGATAAAAGCAACCAAGCGTCTGTGTAAACGTTCAAGCTGTATCAGATCAATGCCAGTTCTACAGATATGTAAAGAATCAAAGTTGAAGTCTGGAAAGTGGTTTGGCACATCTGTGTTTAATCTAGAGCAGCATGTTTGAAATGAAAGCGTGTCCTTTCTGCTGACATACAGAGCACATCGTGTCGAGGGTAAAATGAATGAGACTGGGAGGTGGGGGGATGCCTGTCGTTTTCTGCCCTTAACCTTAACTGAAACGTAAAACAACTGTCTTATTTTGACTGTTTGAGATATATTTGTAAGACGATATCTTACACTAACCAATTTTTGTCTCCTTTCAGACAGACCGCACTTCACTGATATAAATGTAATGCTCCTGGATCACATAACACCTATGTAATAACAGATGATTTAGAGACAAATAAAGTGATGGAGGTGTAAGGCAGTTTGTGTTCTGGAGCTCAACCTATAAAGATGCATCTACTACAGGCATATTTATGTGTCCATTTATTTGTAACTCAGTGAAGCAGCTGAACTTTGAGGCACTCCAGTGTGCTGTGCTGTGCTTGACTAAGAGCCTCGAGTGGAGTATCATTTTCTCCTTGCGTCATGCTCCACAGCTGTTTAGAGGGGGACGCACATCCTCTCTGACATGTAAGATGTTTCTGTGTGCTCAGTCCACTCCTATTGAGAGAAAAGGTGTTGAAAGGCAACGACCAGGTGCACTTTGTTGAGTTTGTTTGGCGTGATGATGCGAGTGTATTGCCTCGAGTAGCACATTCAAAAGACCAACATGTGGTTCCCATTGGTGAGGCAAAAAATAAAATTTAAAAAAAGAAAAAGAAGGGAAAGAGGGCATGGAAGAAAACGTGGGAGAGGGGATGAATGGAGACAGAGAGGAGAGGAAGTTGAGGACCACAGAAAAAGAAGCTATAGAGATGAAAGGGGTAGATTTACACTGGCTCTAATTCAAATACAAAGGAAGGGGTGCACATCCATCCTGCTGCCCAACTTGGTGGACGGCGGTACCGTAGCACCAGCGTACACCACCTCAGACTCTGGCTCCACCCTGGCAAACCACCATGTGATGTTTAAAAGCAATCACGCCTCAGTTAGTGGCTTAGCATTGTCCATGAAGGCAGTCAGGTTCAGCTGTGGCCTGTTTCACACATATGGATATACTTGCCTGTTAGCCTGTAAGTATTAAAGTGGGGCTACGAGAGAGAAACAAATCCAACATGTCTGGCACCGTGAGAACAAATAGCTGAGAAGTGTTTAATGGCTGGGTCAGAGAGTCCTACCTCCCCCCAGTTGCCAGTTTTCCACTTAGGACATCGTCCACCTCTGCAGCGGCGCCGCTCGCTGGGTTTGGACGACGCGTGCTGGCAGTACTCCTCTGGGACAGGACGTCCTGACCGGGTCACACAGCTCACTTTGCGGGATTTGAAGCCTCTTCCACAGGAGGCTGAGCACTGCAAGATGGAAATAAGGAGGCCAATAAGAAGCAGAAGTATGTTTTAACCTAAAGCAGAAAGCGTAAAAAGTGACACATTTCAAAACAATGAAACTCAGATTAATAATTTCCTTTTTATTGTTTTTATTGAGGGGGTATTTTGTTGATATCAAGTTTAACTGTAATTGATTATTCAGCATTAAAAATTGGATTTAATAAACAAGAAATGAAGAAAAAATCTCATTAGTATTTGTGAACTCGTGGGCCCTATTTGTCACTCACAAAAAAAGGAGGTGAGACCCGATTACATGGGGAGAGGTGGTCCAATGGTAAAGCGTGCCTGATCATCCCGGCAGCAGTTTGTTTCACCTCCGGGTTCACCGCGTTACTGAAAAGCTAACTCAGTGTGACAGGCAGACTCACACACACACAGCAGCACTAAGGGAGGAGTGAGTTGGGCTGGACTGTGCTTGGATAATCAAAGGGGGCGTTGCATGTGGGGATGGATGGGAAGCGACAGGCTCAGAGTTGAACGAGTACGTGGCCCAGCATGTGGCTCTGTCCTGATCAGCAAGGGACTGTACCAGACAGGAACAAGCTGTGACCCCTCGCCTCATTCAACGAGGTGAAAAGGTAGGAAGCCTTGTAAAAGGAGGGACGACTAAAGTGCTTGTTCCCCTTTATAAACGCAGGCATGCCAGTGCATTTTGTAATGTACTTAATTTATCGTAATTGTCTTGCAGGTAAATTGTTTATACAATCAATAAAGACAAACGTGAGTCATATCGACACAGTGTGGTTATTTTAAGGAGACATATTACTATTATAGCATATATTACTATTTTTCATATATTGGTGTAAAATAACTGACAGTGCTGATGTCTTCTCAGCTATGTTTATACGATTTCCACCCATGAAATTTAGTGGCAGATCTTTGGTCTACACACTGTGGAATGGCATCTATCTGCCCTCCACCAATGTCACATTATTTTGTTTGGCTTTTGTCTTTTATTTCATTTTTCTAAATCTAGATCACGAGTAATTTCCCACAAGTCTGTCTGTGCTGAAGGGATGAATCAGGATGGGGCCCCTCACTAGATCAAATGTGACCTTTGACCTGCCAATGCACCACTGAATAGTCTTGCTGACGCCACCTTTTATTCAAGTCACTGTCAAAGGCCCCCACAATGGTCCACTGTCATTAACCCGCATTAGACCAGAGCAGAGGGGCCTGCCAGAAAGGGGGCAAAGGGCGCTAGCAACTCCATAGCCGAGCTTCCCCGAAAAAGCCTCAGCGTGCATTAAGAGTGAATGAGCACAGTAAATGCAATGGGAAGTACACTGAGGCATTGTCCCGCAGGACTGAGATTTACCTTAATGGAAACAGCTTTGAACTCTTGACACATGGTGAGAACATACTCGCTGACAGAGGTCATCAGAAGCCCTGAGCGCATAAAACAACAAGGGTAACGCTCGTGAAAAGAGGACTTCTTTATAACCTATTTGCAAGCGTTCTTTTCTCATTTTTTAACCTAAAGCACTAAACAATAAAAGCCACTTCCTTTGCATGAACACACTGCAATTATCAAAAAGCTTGGGCTGGTGAAATCCTAATATGGGGGTTAGCAGCAGGAGTATAGTGTTGCAAGCACTGATGCTATTAGCATTAATGAATGTTGCTAAAGGCTGGCGCAGGGATCAGTTACTGCAATTTCAGCATTTCATTTATTTTTAAAGCCAGTCAGTGCAAATCACCAGCAAGTTTTAAGTCGTGTCTTTCCCTCAATTTAAAGCGACCTCGGTGTGGTCGCTGTATGTGATGTAAACCTTTTTATTCAGGCAAGAATGAAAAAAAGCCTTCGATAGTACCTCTACTTCACTTTAATTGTAACCTTTTCTGCAAATGAACAGAAATCCAACAAATCTGTAAAAAAAAATTAAATATTGACATAACATTATAATGAATGAACAATAAATACAAGTAATTACATAAATATACAGAAATATTCTTGAAACATAGACTAATACTGCCATTTGTGAATAAGAGACATACATTATACTTATTTCAAGAGCCTGTTGATATAGTGTTTGTGTTATACTGCTATTCTGCGACAAGAGGTTGACTGCTTAGACTGACAAATGAAACTGGAGGGGATTATGATACAATTCACTATTGTGTTCCACTTTCACTGATTCAACCTAGATTTGGTTTTGTGCTGCCTTACAGTCACACGTGGGAGTCATTACAAGTAAAAGTTCTCATTAGTAAATGACGTGTGGTAAAAATGTACTCACTGCTGTGTTAACAGGCCCTTAAAATAAGGTGTGATGTTGGTACAGACATTTATGACCAAGAGAAGTCAACTGGGTGGGCTTCAGGCAAAGTTGACCCTAACCACAGATTCTGGATCAGTTTGAACCGTCCTCACAGTAATGTTAAGCGTTACGGGGCAGGAGATGACACGCGCTACAGATCTGTGTTTAGGGCCAGCATCTGCGCAGGGTAGCATCGATAACTCATGCTTAATCTTAGCCAGCCAAAATCCCTCCAGTGCAAGGGAGAGCAAGATACGGCAGGGGGGGCAATCATAACAGAGACTGAGGTAGACACATTAGGTTGGCTCAGAGTAAGAGCTCTGAATACAAAACACCATTAACTTCCCCTGTGGTCACAGGTATTACATGTTTCAAAGCATGACATTTAACAGCCCGTTCTCTTAAAGTTGAGACAGTCAAAGACAATTCAAACATTATTTCATCAGATCTGTGATACACTTTGCATTTAGCTGATCAATCAGATCAGTGCAAACTGCTCATGGAAAAAAAAAAAAGTACAGAAGAGGCAACGTGCCACAATAAACACCTAACCAACCAAAAAAATTTAAAGGTTCTCTTTTTGAAAAAATATTTATATCTCATATCTCCCTTGTTTGGAAAAAGCACCACTGTTATGCAGGTCATCATTGTTTAATGGCTAGTTGAGTTGTGTTTTGTTCCAAGTGAGGTATTGTTGAGCATAGCATATATAGCAACTCCAAGTACTTACTGTACAAAGCAAACATTAACTAACATAATATAAATACACTCATATTAAGCACCTTTGAAGGATTTAAAACTACTGTTTTGGCCACACTAAGGAATTCTGGGTGCAAACCCAAAACTGGAATACAAAGGCTATCCGGCCTAACTACCACAAACTCGTCGGAAAGAGACACTTTATTTTACAGTGGCAGTACAGCCACTGTTCGCTGGTGTTTACTACTGATACTGGACGTTTCAGGCACTTTTGACTTGACGTATGTCTCCTTCACTGTCATTGTCATTACGGGACAACAGCGTTGTTGCTTTCAGGGGGGTAGATACATAAACTGTAAAATAAAGTGTCTAAATAAGATTAGTAACTTCTCTACATGTGCCTTAAAACAAATTGAATTCCTAATATAATAGCCATTTCATAGATGCATATAGTACAAAGATGTATATATAGTTTACAGCCCATATACAGTCAATATGTAAGGTGGTGCCTTTTACGTTCTTAACAGAACATCGACTATATCATGTAGCACCTCATACGTGGAGATCGTGGGCCATTCTTTGGATAATAAAAGAACAAGGCAGCATATTGTATATTCCTGATATACAAAAACATTCATCAGTATTTGCATATGAACAATGATTGGCTAAATGTGCGAATACAAAGAGCTAAGACACCAAATAAGACACTTTTTTAAAGTTAATACTATTTACAAGAGATAAAAAGGAAAACATCTCTCAATAAATTATCTTTTAAAAACAATATTTTACAAAACTAACTTTGATTGTGATACAACGTAATCCTGAATTATTAAAATAAAAAGAAGAGAAAACTAGTACGAGGCTCAACAACAGTTTTCTAACTACTCATGAAAAAAACTCTTACGGTCACAGCTGTCACTGAAGTATTATTTTTTTGTGTGTCGTACTTTTTTGGCATATTAAGCACATGTTTGCCATTCAAGTGCAACAGAAATGAATCTTTCCAAATGTCTTGAGGAAAAACTGACTGAGCAGTTGCCGGCTGCAGAGAGGGAGCAGTAAGTGGAGGGGGTTAAAGGTAAAAAGCTGGAGAAGCTGGAGTGTGACATCTCCAGTGTAAAAGCACCACAGTCAACCTCCCTCTTTAAAACTGTTTGTGAAAGAGTAAGACTACATGCATTTGAACATATGTGAGGTTAAAAAAACCAACAATAAAAAACGGTTATAGAGTATTTGGTTTTGGGTTTTTTTTATGAGCGTACCGAGGTCCATGGGTCTGTGCTCCAGTGGGGGTTAGACGGGCATGGCTGAGTATTGCACTGCTCACGATCTGGGGGCTTGTCATGGATCTCGCAGCTCAGATCATTGAAACGCTCGCCGTTTGGACGCTGACACACCACCAGCCTTGTCTTTATCCCACCTCCGCATGGCTTCGTGCACTGAGGACGGCACACAGAGAGGTCGCATTTTATAGATGCAAGTTTGTGGATTAAAAAAAAAGGAGCTGACCGCCATGTTTTCATGTCAAAATATGCCTGTCTTATGTGAGACTACTTTAGTGTGTCCTTCTTACCTCTCCCCAGCTGCCATACACCCACTGTGGACATGGCCCCGATTCGCAGGATCTTTGCTCGCTGGGTCGGCTGCGATCTTCACAGCTGTTGGCAGGGTAGCCGTTCTCATCCTGGCACACTACCACACGCCGCTGGAAGCCTCCTGCACATGTGCTGGAGCACTGTTTTTGTGTTTTTTTTAACAGAGATAAGAGGGCACAAAAATAGTTCCTCATTATTCAGGTGTAAAAGAGTTTAGTGGGTATTTTATGCTTCGTTTAAATGCAGCGATTAGCAAACATATTCTCAGCCTCGCGGTAATTAATCAGTGCACATACAGTATGTGTAATATGAGGTGTATATGATGTGAACACAAAGCCCACACAAAATTCTGACAACGCAGAGACGTCACATGCGACATGGCTAAACTTCTCTGCTTCTAAAATAACGTTCTGAGGAAGGAAGCGTGACCAGAAATATCTTAAATCCTTCCCAGAGTTATTTAAAGGTCACGGCTATTTTTTGTCAAAGATTATCAGTAACCCAGTTAAAACAACAAAGAAAAAAAAACTGCAGGAACAATACAGAGAAGGAGCTCAGTGGGACAGGATAGCCTGGGGCATTTAGGTCACAATGTCCTTCGGTGCTATTTCTAAAGATCTCATCCTAAAAAGAATGAAGGGCCTAAAGAACAGAGTCCAACTTTTGAGCTTTTATTCAGGACTGTGTGACATTACACAATGTTTCTTAAACCCTACCCTGCAGCTCCAAAGCACAGATAATATATAGGTACGACTTTGATTTAGGGCGCCTTAAAAGAATAGTCCAAATTATCCTCACTCTGCCCTTGCTGTAAGAAGAGCATAGATCTATATAGGAAGTTTTTATGGTTGATATTTAAGTAGAATTTGAAGATTGTTAGCTTAGATTAGCACAAAGGTAACAAAGTCTGCCAACCTTTTACTTATTGAAGTGATTGGTCCCACAAGATTAATGCAACATCTTAAATATCACACCCCTGAGGTCTGTTGACCAGCATGATGTTGTGTTTAGGAAGCCTCACCGCGCCCCAGGGTCCAGTCCGCCATTGGTGGGATTGGCTACGTGGCAGGTTCCTGGTGCTGGTGTTTGGTGAGGACGGAGGTCGGGAATCACTGGAGCGGGACGGGCACTGAGACATGGCACAGTCCTGCTCTGTGGCAGGACGGTCGTCTGGGTCACACTCACTAGCGTTCACTTCTTGGTCACTGAAGTTGACGCACAGCACTTGTCGCGTCGTCTTTCCCTGGCCACAGGTGACTGAGCACTGACAGCACAAACACATGGAGAGGGTGAAGAAATGAAAAGGAAAGGTAAATGCAAATATACACAAATCCAACTGGCATAAAAAGGAAAGCTGACTTTCTTTGATAGCAGATTCTTGACATTTCTGTTCATTGTGACCTGCTGGTGGTCAAACCAGACTTGATGAACAGAACCATGTCAGATACAAAAAGATGTCATCTTCATGCTACCAAAGAGCTAACCCAGACTTAACCTGGTGTTAAGGTTACAGCAAAACTTACAGTATCACTCTAAATGACCCAAGTAGACATTTTTTAGAAAAATAACACAAGGCAGATCTTCCACCAAATGCTAATGGTGTCTCCAATCTTGCTCCTCCCTAGCAGAGTCCATTCAGTGTCTCGCGTGATCCATTTCACTTATGCAACAGCAGTTCATAAAAAACATGACCTATCCAGAGGTTTACATGACTCTGTCACGATGTTTCATGTTATTACAGATACTGTAACATGGTTCTGCATGCATTAAGTTGATGTATATACTGTGACGCTACATCGAGCTGTACTGTGCTGCAAGCTGCACTGGCTGGAGAGCAGTCACAAAAATCTCTCAGTTTGGATTTTTCTGTAACAGCGAGCCAGAAAAAGATGATTTGCTTTGGGTTTATAAATCTGCCGTTGTCAATCTTCTGTTCGTGTGTGTGTGTAAACATGGGATAGGCCTCTGAAATTTTTAGTGGCCTTGGGATGATTTAGGATATTTATTTTCAGGGGGTCAATGAGTGTCTTTGGCTTGGCAGTACATGTGTGGGTGTGCATGGTTGTGTGCTTGTGTGTGTTGTGTATGTGTATGGTGACCAGACCTGCAGTCTGCCTGAACTGTATCGCTAAGGCTCTGATGAGAAACATCTGTAAACAAAACTGGAGCCCCTCACTACAGCCCCTTGCATCTCCCAGCTCAAGAACTTCATTCCTGATTCCTCTCTCTCTCACACACACACACACACACACACACACACACACACACACACACACACACACACACACACACACACACTCTCTCTCTCCTCCTATAACTTCACTGCAGCCCTCCTCCAGTCTAACATCCACGCATTCCAGCTGCCACCCTGTCTCCACATCCTGGCTGGCTAACACATTAACATCTGCATAGCGTGTGCAGATACTGGTTGTCAGGGTTAAAATGAGTCTACAGTGAACAATGGAGCAAACATGGAGGGGGGAGAAACACATCTGGATGGCAAATATTGATGACACAATGTAGGTTAATCTGTCACTATAAGTAAATAATTATTTTGTCAGCAGAAAAGCTCTTTTCAAATTCAAAAATTCAAATTCAAATTCAAATTTTATTTGTCACGTACACAGTCATACACAGTACGATATGTAGTGAAATGCTTGGACAACTGCTCGTGACCTAAAGAAAACAAAAAAGGAAAGGCTATGAATAAGATAGGAAATAAATATGAAAAATTAAAAAGGGTAAATTTAACTAGGAAGTTCTTAATTATTTGAATTATTTGAGTCAGTCAATCATATACACATGTTGGTCTTCTTACCACTGTCCATTCCAGCACTTTCCACTGTCCACATGCCACGACTGTGCACACTTCCCTTGAAGGAGGCTTTGGTAGGTGGGCGCATGCCGACTCGTCGGCCACGCCGCCCTGGTCGTCACGGCAACTCACATAGCGCATCCGTGTCCCTTTGCCACAGCTGGCGCTACACTGTTTTGCGGGAGAGAAAGATTAAGAAACCGGAAACCAACCAAATGAGAAAAGCAGATAAAAAGTAAAATAAACAAAAAATGTGACAGCACTGCCAACCTGGGTCCAGGAACCAAATCGCCACTGGGTTTTGTGGCCCGGGTGGGAAGGGACTTTGGTCCCTGGGGGAACAGGGTGGCTGCTAGGACACTGGGCTATTTCACAGTCCTGTGGAAGAAGAGACACATACACCCATTCATGCAGTGATTAGCAAAATGAATATACTGTAACAACATCTGTCCCTGACAACAAAATACCATGAATATCAGAGATAGCTTTTCTGACATGGGACAGTCGTGAGCAACTTAAACTATATTCCTTCGGCTCTACGTTTGAGAGTAGTTATGCTTCCCATCGACCCTTTCCCCTCAACTTACCAAAACAACATTAACAGGGTCCGCCCCGTCAGTTCAAACTATGGATTGTGGCAGTAAGCCACTCAGCATAAAGCCCTGATCCCTGTCATAACAGGTCATAGTGGAGTGGTATTCAGGGCTCCAATGCCTATGCTGGCGTGGTTGTAAACTCCACCCCTAATCCACCCCCTTGTCCCGCACCTTCCGCCTTTCCCTCTTTCCCCTCCATATGCCCTCTGGTGCCCTCTGACCCCGTGTCTTTAGGAATGAGTGCTGGATCAGGTCGCACAGACTTGGGCTACACATTCAGCATGCAGCCTCCAAAAAGAAACAAAGTAACAGGAAGCTCTCCACATGCTTCCTGTTGTACTTGCATTTGCATGCATCAATAGAATATTAACAAATATATACTACAAGAAATCCAAGACATGAACAACCTTGTACTAAAACCTCCCTCCATCTATCAGTCTCTCTCATCCTATGCCCTGGTGCAGGGTGGTGGTGGGACTAGTGGCCTGGTGGCCCACTTCATGGCTGGCTGGTTAGAATCACAACGAGGTGGGGCGACTGCTTCAGGGTCACTGGTCACCGGTCTCTGCTGGTCCAAGCACCGGAATTGCGAGCTGCTGTGACTAGAGGGGGGCCTCATCCTGAGTCTGCATGCTAAGCGCTCTGAAATGGGTTTACGCCATACGCTGACCAAACAAACCTCTCATTCAGTTCAAAATATTGCAAGTTTCTGTCGGGGTTTCTGTGCAAGTTGTGTGCAAAGTTCACCATATACACACACACAAACAATTGGCAAGAAAATTAACCTGGGTGAGTGTCATTTCCCAACATCGTATGATGTAGACTGACATAACCCTCTGTCAGTCTACAACATGGGTAAGTGGAGGAGAAGCACGGCTTTGAACTAGCCTACTTTAAATACTGGTAATTATTTATTTGAAGCATGTCCTCTGTGATATAGCTGTGATTTCTGATTTATTTATGGCTGCCACAAATACAGGATGTTTTGACACAAAACATGCGTGAAAATCAAACTGGGGGTAAATAACTGTGCACTCGTGGTGCTGGAATCATTGGAAAGTTAAGTGGTAACGAGACAGAGAAATTGCAAGGTAGTGCTTCTTCAGGTCCGAAAAAATAATGCTTGTAAGTTGGAAAAAATTAGTTAATACATCCTTCAGTCCAACCACTTTCTAAAACATTCATCCATGGAGGGAACTAACTGGAGCCTATCCCAGCTGCATATCGTAGGAGGCAGCAGGGATAGGCTCTTATGATATGTTTGCTAGATAATAGAAGGTCATCAGTCTATCACAGGGTTAATATGGAAAGACAGACAACCAGTCACCCTCACATTTACATCTAAGGTCAGTTTAGATCATCTCTGTATCATGCATGTCTATGGACTGAGTTAGAAAGCCAAAGTACCTGGAGAAAATGCACAGAAAGGACCCAGCTGGCTGGTGGACTCCAACCCCAAACCATCTTACTGCATTTTTTAAAAGGAGCTTATATTAGTTGATGGTTTCCATAATAAGCAAATTCCCATTGTATGCTGAGGTAAGAGCAGGGTAGGTAAACTTTGCTGTTTTAAGCTGCAGGTTTGGTCAAACAGTGGGCTGATGTTCCTGTCTATGCTTCTATAAGCATAAAGAACTGTTTGTATTTAACCCAGTCTGATTATGTCTGGGAAAGTTGGTTTAGAAATTCAACAAATCTTTTAAAGATTGTGCATTGGGGGTTTGTAAAAATTAGAGATGGACCGATCCGATATTACGTATCGGTATCGGTCCGATACTGACCTAAATTACTGGATCGGATATCGGAGAAAAATAAAAAATGTAATCCGATCCATTAAATATCACGAAAGCACCTCACAAAACTTGCAACACGCCGTAACTCACCTCAGAACGTTAGCACGTCGGAGCAGTATGCATCACGTGATAGAGAGGCTGTGGCATGCGGGACCTGTCGGTGGTCTGGATAGCATGTGGAGCTTCGCTAGCAACCCGGCATTTCATCTCCGACAAAGTTATCCCGAGAGAAGTAAAGCAAGTGTGTAAGTCCATCTCTGAATGTTTGTAAAGCATTCCTGCGTTAAGCTTAACAAGCGACTGCCTCTCCTGCTGCTACTTCAATGGTGAAACTGCTTAACGATCAGCTGATCGGCTTTTCTGTCGCGAGTCCGTGTCTCTAGTTTGCTTTTGGCCCACTTTGCACCAGAAAGAGGAAACCAGCGGCTGAACAACAGCAGCACGTTTAAGCTTGATCAGCTGTTGTTAGAATTTATTTAATATTACTTTCTACTCGAGGTGCAGGGGCGGATCTAGCAAAGTTTAGCCAGGGGGGCCGATAGGGCATTAACAGGGAAAAGGGGGCACAAAGACATACTTTTCTTTCTTATTCTCATTTAAAATGTCTAGCTTTTAATAAATAATTATCTGACACCCAAAGTTTTAATTTGATGTAAAATGAATAGAAGTCAATTACTGTATATAGTAACTATTAAGTCTAATATATATACCCTAGTAAGCTATAGTACTTTTTCCTTTGGGAAGGTACCATCTGTGCAGTCTGCAATTTTGTTGAAGAAAGATATTGAATCTATTTAATATTTCTTGAAAAATAATTGATTTCTGTGCATTTTTTTTCACACTGCATCAAATTAAGGTTGATTACGTCGATTAAGCATCATGAGGTGGAGCGTGAGGGGTGGTTCCCTATTTTTTATTTATTTATTTTTGTTGTTGCTGGGAGTTGGAACCCTATTAGTTAGGTTGCTTAATATTTACGCTAAGTACTCTTTAAAATACCAGAATAGGGAGAATGGTGTAGGTTTAAGTTTATTAGATTGATCAGTATTGCTGAACTATGAAATATTTTTTTTTGCATACAGGTATAACAGAATAGCTTTAGTGTAGTTGTTGTTTTAAACTTGAGTATGAACTTATACAAAATGCAGCAAGATATTTAAAAAACAGTTTTGTTGATTAAAAAACACTATATCGGATTCATATCGGTATCGGCAGATATCCAAATTTATGATATCGGTATCGGTATCGGACATAAAAAAGTGGTATCGTGCCATCTCTAGTAAAAATTACAGAGAAAAACTCGAATTTAGTGCAGTCTCGCAAGTGTTTGTGCATGTCACCTCCTTCTCATGTGCCCCAGGCTTAACGCAATCATTGCTTCTGCCAAACATTTCAAGTGTCAGCTAGATGACACAAGTGAAATTGTTTTCAAGAGAAACATATTAGGGATTCTGTCTCAGAGTTTTGTCTTTATGGTGGGATAGTGAGGCTGGTAAACTTCCCTCTGCATTTGGAGCAGGCGGGACAGCTTTTATTGAGACCAGGTGGAAATGAAATGCCAGGTTTTTTGTGTACATTTTCAGTACAAGCGTGCATCTTCTTCCTTCACACTCAACCACGGAGCAAAAAAAATGCTCTCAGAGTGAGGAGATGATAAGCAGATTGTGGGGGAAAAGAAAGGACGATAAGACCTCTTACCTGGGTGTCAGTGGGTCGCGTGGCTGCGTTACATTCGGTGTCGTCCATGACGGCACCATAAGAGCCCACCACGCACTTCACTGCTCGCATCTGGTAGCCTGGCCCACAAGAGGTAGTGCACTGGGTTCAAAGAGAGAAAAAAGAAACAAAGGAGGCGTGATGGGAAAACATTTGCAACAGTCAGCCAAAAAGAAAACTGAGAAAAAGACAAGAAAGGCAAGCAAAAAACAGATGTTTTGTTGGAGCCACCAGAGCAACCCCTGCACACATGAGTATATAGAGCATATAGAAAAAATGTTAGCTCACTTTAGAAAAAGGTCTTCTAACAAAAATCATACATGAGGATATTCATATACATTGGACTGGCCGCTTTCCCACTGCAGCTCAGTCAGAGGGTACTATCCCGCGCTTTCTTCTGGCTCACTGCCTTCAGTGAAACGGGGTCAAACTTGTGTGGCGGCAACTTCAGCTACCATTTGATCATGCTTCATTAAACCACTTCAAATATACCTTAAAATGTGCACATCCTCTGACGAGGGGCACAAAATAGCTCGCATTTTTGGGTGTTCTGTTCTGCACACGTACACAAATGAGAATGGGTGCGCACACAGATATATAACGGGCTTTCTGGGAACACTGCTATGAAGACTGTCCATTGCTTTTGTATCTTCATTTTCATGACATGTCCTGTGACTCTAAACAGCAGAGAGTTCAGTGCTAAATAACGAGCGTAGCTTGTCTGTGTATCCACCCGATGATTTACATTAGAGACCAATTCATCAGAGAAGTAATAGCAAATTTCTCTTGCTGAGCTGTGACCCATCAACTGGGTAGACTTTCATATTGCATGTATGCAAGTATGAAAGCAGTGGCTCTAAATCTATATATACAGCATACTCTTTTAAATGCCTTGGAAAAAAAGATCTGCTATAGAACTATAAAAATTATTCAACCAAACTGATTGATTAAAGATAGATTATGTCTTCTTTAAATGAAAAGATTTACTCATGTCAGTATGCAAATAAAATTTTCCATTTTACATGGAACCCTTGAGATAGATAGAACCAACCACAGTCAGTTACCATATCTTCCTTTATATTTAGCTCGTCTTTTTTCCTGTCTGCCGTCCCTCACTACCAACCAGTTGTGGCAGATGGCCGCCCCTCACTGAGCCTGGTCCTGTCGGAGGGTCTTTTTTTCCTGTTAAAAGGGAGTTTTTCCTTCCCAGTGTCGCCAAGTGCTTGCTCATAGGGAGTCGTCTGATTGTTGGGGTTTACTTTCTATAATGACCTGATAAATGACCCGACTTCTTACAGCTTTGAACAAAAACAATCGAGCACTGTGTACTGAATGCTGCACAAATCATAAATACAGGGGTGACTCACCTGTCCCCAAGGTCCAACCTGCCAAGCGGCACACTCCTGCTGTTGGCACGTCTGCACTGACTCAGGTTTAGACGACCCACAAAAGCGATCATGTAGACGGTCCTCACCAAACTGACACCACGTCTGGCGATGCTTGTAGCCTTTACCACATGTCACAAGGCACTAAAAAAATAAATAAATAAATGTTACAGGTTATAACGCCATGAATTGCGTACATAGTTAATCGCTAAATTAGTACAAGAAATGAGCAGTTACAAGTATTCAGATTCATGATAGAGGAAGTTCTCTTGGTTTTATGTAAAGCAGTATATGCACATTAGAAAGCCCCTAGCCGCAAAAACAAAAAAAGTGTGAGTGTGTTTATTTATGTGCGAGTACAGTCCATATGTATATATTACAGCATACGGGTTCTGGCAACACCACACGGGAGATCTGAAAAATTCCCGGAATGCAGCCCACAGCTTTGCAAGCTCCTTGCTCTATGATGTGTAAACTGTGCAGCAGTTTAAGAACGATTTCACCCTGCAATCACCTCTTACCCAACACTCATTTGGAGTGGAAGGAGGGGAGTAACTCTCCTAAAGCTGAGACATTCACAATCAGCACTGGGATTTGACATTTGACCCAGATCACCGCTGCTTTAATACTCCAGCATTTACAAAGAAGTCTGTTATTCTTTACGTTGAGTAGCCCTAGACACATACTCGTCTAAAAATCTCACAAACAAATCACTGAGCGAGTTGAAAACCTGCACAGAAACACAAAAACACATACATCTGCAGCTTGAAAAGGTGTCCACTTTAACTACTTAGGTAAAAGTCTTATTTTCTTCACTTGAAACTGTCGGCCCCAGAGCAAGCCACCAAAGGTGCAGAGAGTGCAGCGCACATACCCCTGGGGTCTTATTTTCTTCTAAACGCAAAGACAATACAGTAATTGCTAAACTGACCTCAGACCAGTCTCCAGTCTTCCACTGCGGACAGAGGAATTCATTGCAGGGTTGGACGGTCAGCTTGTCCCTTTGACTGCATTTGCTCTCATCGCCACCAGCCTCAGCTGCCTTTCGACACACTGCCCCTCGACGGCGGGTTCCTCCACCGCAGCTCTTGGAGCACTGCAGCACAAACATTTGAGCATCAGCAAGTGTAAACACATACACAACCCGAGATAAACTTGGACAAACATCTGGTCAGTGCAGACAAACAAATCCCCAGACTTCCAACAGAGTTCGTACCTCCGACCAGGATGAGTACTCCCAACCACCCGGGTTACAGTCTCCGTGACAGCCTTCCTTGTCATCAGGTTTGCGCTGACCGCTACAGTAGCGGTCATCAACCTTCTGGGTCTTGCCGTCTGCACGGTTGATTTTAGCACAGTATATTTCCAGGGTACGATATCCTTGGCCGCACTGGGCTGTACACTCACTTTTTCGAGCAACGTGCCATCTGCGTAAAGAACAAGTGGGTAAATCTTTGCACTGCAAAGACCAAATAAAGTGTCAGTCAGATGGATCAAATGGTTTAGAGTGATGATGCAAACCTAAGTTCACATTCAGTGTTGCATGGCTCAGTGATGACAGCAGGTCTCGCTGTGCCGTGGCACCTCTGGTCTGACACCACCACCCTGTCCGATTCTCTGCTACAGAGAATCTTCCGCTTGCGCTCTCCTGTGAGGGTACAAATATTGAGGTTCTAAGTGACAGCCACTCTAAAACATCTTGGCAACACACTATAACAAAAAATAAATCAAACATGAGTCAAAATGGCAAAGGAAATTGAAGAAAAGCTGTGTCATTTAAATAAAGAGATCTGTTTTATAACTAATAAGAAATTTACAAAGATGTAAACAGAATCTCAAGCTTGAGTTACAATCTCGGGTTTCATAACTTTATCCTGAGATGAAAGTGACTTTTTACTGCCCGACCTGCAAGTAGTTATCTGGGTTGATGCACCATCTGGCTCAAGTAAAATATGGCTCATCGTCGGGAGTGCAATAAATGCCAGCGTGAAAAGTGTGTACACCTCACTTTGGCCTTTGTGTAAAATTACAGCACGATATGAACCTTAATGTGGCAATAGATCAGCACCTCATGTTACCAAGTTTTGCAGCTGAACGCTATGAGAGCTTAATGTGTTATATGCTAGATGTTTATCCTGCTGTGAACTGTGGAGTTATTGGTTTCCCTTCAGTTGCTGAAGCAGGGTGGTGTCAAAAAGTGGAGAAAGGCATTCTTAAACAGAAAAAAAATTGACTTGTAACACACATAACAGGTTTTCGAGTTTGCTTGCAATCTTCCTCCGCACACCCACGTACTCTGACCTCTCCACAGTCATGCCAAGCAGATGTGCCACGGCATAGTGTAAAACTGATATTTAATCACTTGTACAAAGGCTAAATGCCTACAATGACCATGTTTAATGGTAACTACAGCATCCTCCATCTCCTGGGTCTCCTGCTCAGCATTTTCTAAATGTTCTTCTTCCTTCATTCCATCTCCATCCCATCTCATTTTTACTCTGACCACACAGTTTATCATTCACCTTTCCCATCATCTCACCCTGCAAACCACATGTGCCTCCCCCTCACCTTGGCACAGACGACTACACTCCTGCCAGGGCCCATAAGCATCCCAGAAGAACTGTTGAGGCTTATCCTCTATGGGAATGTTAAAGGAATACCTGACATCTGGGTTGTAAAGGTTCCCCACAGAAAGCACCTGGGAAAAAGCAGGCAATGTGATATACATTACACAACCTTACAATTGTAAATTTGAAAGATCAAGTCTGTAGAAGGATTTATGATTCTGCATTCCTCTCTTCTATTAAATCACCATCTTCTATCTTCACATCTCCTGCAAAAGATACCAAATTGTCATGATAAGGACAGCTTACCTGGATAACGATCTCCTCTTCTATGCGGTCAGTACAGTTGATCCTCTCAATGACATGGTCGGAACCGCTGTACTCGATGATGGCATTTCCTACTTTGATTTCCCTTTTGAACATGCTAACCACAAACTCCCCGTTAAGCAGGAACTCTCCGCGGCTATTTGATATGGCTACAGGGAGGCAGAAACAGTTAGTTGGCTTCATCACACTGAAAAGAGTTTGTGTAAACTCAAGCTAGTTTTGATTTATTAGCTGATTTAAAAAAAAAATATGCATAAAGGTGAATTAATTTGTGCAAATCACTGTTTATGGCAGGAACCTGCACAAACATGAACTTATTTCTGCGCGCAGCAGAGCAGCTTAGAAAACACAGTGGCTTAAAATGTTCATTTACAGTAAGGCACACACAGTGGGTAACAGTAAAGCCTTATTGGGCTAAAATAATCCTCTGTTCCCGAAGAAGTCCCATCCAGGGGCACCCTGTTCTGTTCAACAGTCAGTCTTCTGCACTCGTTCACCCTAATGCGATTATGGAGCTAATTTCCTGCCTTTACTTTCCTCGCCATTTCACACATTACACTAATATGGTTGTGGAGAGTGGCATTTATTGCACACGCACACAGACAAAAAAAACAATCAATCCGCTTTGGGTTGTCCCAATATATAGAAACACTGAAACACACAGTTAAGGATGACACTATGTTCAGAAGTTTGCATCAAGGACATGCACACAATAAAAACAACACACGAGCACAAAAAACATGAGTAGGTCAGTGGTACGAACAGGCTGAGACAGAGCCTTAGAGCAAGTACTAAAGCTTTTAAACTAAGGGACCTTGCTGGATTGGTACCCGCAGGCATTTAATGGATTTGCATGCATAGTATTTGCAAAATCTACGGCAGTTATGCAGTGCCCGGCTTTACACTGAAGGCTGAACGCTGTCCTTCTCATAAACACTCAAGCACATCTCATAAACACACATCTTTTTAACAGCGCATTCCTCCAGAAATGACTTCAAACAGCACGACTGGAAATGTAAAAATACAATCGAAGTATTAACAATTGTTGGCTGTCTTACCGAGGTAGTTGTCATCCTCCGGTTTCCCTGAGTAACTGTGTTGACGCACATCTATGTTTGTAGCACCACTTGGTATTCGCACCACTTCGTTATAGCCTGCAAATACATATGCAGCGCATTAGCGCACCCAGGTCTGTAAATGCACTAACAAGTGAACCCATCCATCGATGCTTTTCTGCTGAGGTGTGTAAGCAATATAATAACTGCCACAACAGCTATTACCATTTATATGTACTGAAATGGAGACTGATGGGGGTAATAAAAGAGGTTGTTACTCACCATAGCGTACAATGTTGAAGGTGCCTGCTACAGTTTTGCAGGAAGAGTTATCGCCTCCACATACGCCACATTTGTCCCTCCTGGCTTTAGAGTTGAGTACGTGATCACAGCCCGCCTGCTGCTCAGTACGGGAAGTAGGAAATACACAATAAGAAAATTAAGGATTTTTAATTAAAGGACTTTATTAGAAAATCACTAAATCATAGCAAATATGTAATTGATTCTTTTGAGACACATTTTAGCTTAACTTTAGTGCATCTATGAATATAAAAATCCCATTGTCTGAGCTGGAATATATTGAAAACTGTGCGTGGTTTGGAGATCACGCGTTATGTTAGTAATGTAGGTGCTTACTATTTTATCCACTAAACACTGTTACTGTTCAAGAATGGTCCCTGCTCTGCTATTATTACAAATAACCATGAACCGCTGCTGCTAAATGAACAGAATTAGAAAGCTCACTCTGCACAGGCCCTGGACACAGATGTCGTTGGTATCGGGTCCACATGGCGTGCCGTCAATGACCCTGTCCCTGAGCTGATAGTAGGCTGTGCTGCCTGCAACCCTGCAGAACAGCTTACATCTGTCCTTCATCAGAACTGACACAGGAGATAGAATACAGATAATTATTTCATGGTGACTCAAATAAATGCAAAGCTTACATTATGGCTGTTATTCATGAAGTAAGTATTAAGATGCCACTGTGATGTGAAAAAAACTATTCTCACTTCCGCTGTACTTGGGCACCCAGCGAACATTTGGAGGTAGACCGTTGATGTTAAAGTGCCTGCCGTCAAAAGCAGCACACTGTTCCTCCCTGAAGTCCTTCTTCTGCTTGGAGCAGGGCTCAGAGTTGCAGGAACGAAACTTCATCCGGCGACCAACACAGTACGTTCCTCCATTTCTGGGCCTGAGAGTGAAAACGTGGGATAAAAGCAGTAAAACCGAATCATTCCCTTGTGTTAAGCACCTTTTCTCAGAGGACACTTATCAGTTTATCAATTTCCCTCTCTTTGCTCAGCCTGTTGTTAGTTTTTAATTTCCAACTTATCCACACGCTCTACTCTTTTCTATTCGTCCATTATTCAGGAAGACTGACTGATCTCCATATTTACCAGGAAACAATCCTGTAAGATATGCCATCAGAGAGCCTGTTTTGATGAGCATTAGCTATGGAAAGAATTCCCTTAAGGAGGTTTGATCTATGGAACACTGACTTTGGAGACAAGGTCCAATAGGCATGCGTGACTACAAAGGAACGGGCTGCTCACACGGGTCGGTTGCATTCGCGCATGGCAATCTTTATGCCTCCGCCGCATGTCCGCGAACAGGTGCCAAAAGGACTCCAGACTCCCCACGCTCCCTCAACAGGTGAGGCATCGTGCTCTTTGGCTATACACAGCCCATGTTTGCAGTGCTGCAAGAGAGGAACAAAGGGGAAAAGTAAAGGAGAGATGAGTGAAGAGAAGATAACAAAAAGAAATGCCAACACATCCATCTGCTCTTCTGTGCTTTAAAGCTAATCTGGGAGAAATTTGGAACTGGGAAAAAAAAAATTCACAACTGTGTCTGGCTGGAGAGAGGACAAGAAAATGTCACCTTTACAGTCAATAAATATATCTCAGCTCCAAACAGAAGGATCATTTTATACTGTTAAAAAAACAGACTTCATTTTAGTCATTAGTGTGGTGTGCGCTGGCATGACAAGAGATGAGACAAACACCAAAAGGTTTCAGCTTGTCTGTGTGTGTGAGTGTACATGTTTAGACAGAAAATTGGCATGCTACTATTCTTGTGGGGACCAACAGGGACTTATGGGGACAACATGCCCGTCCCCACAAGTTTTAATGCATTTTTGAGGCTCAAAATGTGGTTTTAGTGTTAGGATTACAATAAAGTTATGGTGAGGTTTACGCTAAGGCTTAGGGTTAGACATTCGATTTTGATGGTAGGGTTAGGGTAAGTTGCTAGGGAAACCATTATGTCAATTAGATGTACTCACTAAGATATGAAAACAAGTGTGTGCCTGTGTATGTGTGCATCTGCAGGTCTTGGGACCTGGAGGTGTAGTTCGGCTGGTCCATGGTGCTTTCATGTCTCAGTCTTAGTGACAGGAAGCAGGAAGTCAGTGCAAAAGTTCTCATTATAAGCTCAGGCAGAGTAAGCATCATTCATAGCTTTCCACCACTCATTTACTAGTAACAAGAGTTTACATGTGTCAGTGGAAACTTGACTTTTGGCAAGTCTTGTTTTGTCATCTTGCACAACAAATTATCGTCCATTATGTTGAGATAACCTGCCAGTGTTTCCCTCAAATATTACAAATGACATAAGAAAACATTTAATAAATCCAACTAAAAAGGAATATTTAAAACCAACAATAGCAAGATTTTTCTTTTTACTTTTTTTGGTATACTGAAAAAAGGAAATTGGGTGTTTGTTACATTAAAAACAAAATTACATGTTTAAATTAACTTGTAATTTAAACACAATAATTACATGCTTCTATGAACGTAATTAAATCATGAAGGATCTGTACGAAATTCAACAACTTAATTTGTCCTTGTTGAGAGGACATGATACAATCTAGTAAGAGTGGTTAGTTGCTGAACTCATGAAATTCACAAGATCGCACGAGATGTCAAACTGTAGGAAAATCACTGGCGTTATAAGAGGCAGACAACTACGACACACCACGTGCATGCTATTGCTATTTATTGTGGATTAACCTGTCAAGGACAAAAACGTACAAAAAAATTCTGCATCAAGCCTTGAAATCATAGCTTTCCTACTTTTGTTAAGTCTGGATTGGTGGCATGGTGGTTAGTGCTGTTGCTTTACAGTAAGAAGATCCTGGGTTCAAATCCACAATCTGGCTAGTTTGCACTGGTTTCTCTCAGGGTATTCTGGTTTCTTCCCACAGTTAAAAGTCGTGCAGTTGGTAGAGTTAGGTTAATTGATGATTCTAAATTACCTGTCAATGTAAGTGCAAATGGTTGTTTGTGACAGACTTGTGAGTTTTCTAGGGTGTACCCTGCCTAACAATTCAGGGTTATTTCCCAGCCCCCTGCAACCAGGATAAAGATAGGATGTTAGTTGTTGTAGATCCATTAAATTTTTATGTTAACCAGACTCTAGACTTTGTTGAACATTATGTAATATGAAGACAACATGTAGTATTTAAATGAGCAAGTAGTATTGGGGTAAATGTTATTTAATAGTGTTGAAATACAATGACAAAATTGTGAAGGATTAAAATATTCCAAGAGCTCAACTTACTTCATCTAAACATGTTTCAATCGTGTTTTATGAACACAAAATGCACAAGTTTATTGAATATGAAAAAGTTGTGTTGATTGAACACAATTGTTTAAGTTTCTGCCAAAGCAAAACATTTGTGTGCAACCAATGTCCACTATTGAATCGAGTAAATCCAACATGGCCTTTTTTTCAGTGTATAACGTCCCCTCTTCCTGGCCACCAACACTAGGCAATGCTAAGGTTCATGGACTTTTTTTCTTGTGGTGGGCTTAAATCGCCACCTTCAGCCGAACTGAAGTGATTAAAATATGGCATTCCACCCCTTACTTAATTATCCCCAAGCTTCCGGCTTAATTAAAATCAGTTCAAGGGTCTTCTCCTTTACCATTTACACACTAATGCATTACACTATCAGCATTACTCTTACCTTTCCAGGTGAACAGTCGGTGCCATCTGCCCACGGCATGTGCTGAGTCCTGCAGCCCCGCTGGGCGCCCTCTGGACTTGTGCACCATAGTCTTCGACACTGGGTCTGAGAACACACGAACACACACACACACACACACATTAAGAGTCAATGCTGGGATTCCAGGAAAAAAAATAAACTAAAAGAACAAGCTATGGCTCATAAATGTCATGTTTATTTCCCTGACTGTAAACAACTCCATTAATATACAGCATGGACTCAAGCCAGCAGACTTCCAATTTAGCACATTCTATCAAACAATATGCCTCCCTACACTAAATTTGCTGCATCAACAATTTCATTTGCCAGGTATTTCTAAGCCTGCGTGACCTTTTAGACTGAGTGAAAACCACAAGCCAAGAAACTATAGTGTCACATATTTAAAGACATTTCTGTATTATTAAACTGAAATGTCACTTTTTTAACTTAAATTCAAATTAAATCTGGCTTCACTTTGCTTGTGTTTCAGAAGAGAACATGTTAAACGTGGCAAGTGACTTTAAAGGCTTCAGAGTCATCTGAGAACCTCTGCTGCACTGAATCTCAACTCCCTCCGCTCCCCTCTGAGACCCCCACGTGCAACATGACAGTTCAGATTTGCACACCGAGTCCGCTTACCATATAAGGGCACACCTGCGTTCCCGGCCCAAATATCAATTCACACTGTTTATTGACATTGTATATCCGCCCGGGCAGCTGCTGCGAGAGAGCGTACGGTCTAGAAACGGGCTCATCGAGCAAGCACTCACCATATCCTGTGCTATTAAGAAATAAAAATAAAATGACTTAAAGAAAAGGGATAAAAACAAGAGAAACAAACAGACAGAAAGCACACTCAGTACAGCTGGAGTGGTTATTTTTCTGCACAAAAACATCTTGAAAAACGTCTTGTGTTGAACTAGCTATATGTGGTAAGTGGTGGGGAACTCAGGAAGTCAAGGATGGAGGGATACTATGCATTGCTTTGGAGGTAGGTCATTAAATATTATTACTCCAAGAGTTCTGGGTCTTTCTCAGTGTGTACGAGAGACGAGACCAGAGGGTGCAACAGCCCTGAGAAATGATGACAGTTTGACTGTGGCTACCAATGCACTGTGTGTGTTGGCGTGTGTGTGTTTGTGTAAACCTGCACAGTTATTAAAGAATATTAAGCCAGGTTTTAGGGGGTCATTTTTGCTACGTTTTCCCAGTTCTATTCCCCATGCATGTTTGGAACAATGATGAAGACAACAGTATGACATACTCAAGGAACTCTGTGATGTACTTCCTGCTACACTTGGACCACATCCAAGGGTTTGTGTTGTAATTAAGTGTGGGAGCCATCACATGTTGTTGAATCTTTACTCCATCCTCCTTACACTTGTTACTGTCATCGTGAGGCATGTTGAACCTGGAAGAATAGAGGAAAAAAACATGTTCAGGCATAAAAAAAAAAGAAAAGCTATTTATATTAACAAGCAACAAATAGAGCATTTTCAAATGTCCCCACTAGCTGTACTTCCATGGCCCTGCATGGCTCTGTTTTGCCAGTGTGGTTATTGCTTCTTGGCAGGACGTCAACTTCTTGATATGTTTTATTGTGCTTCACAAAGTGGCAGTGACAAATAGCAATTTGTGTTGTGTTTGACTGTACTTCATTTCTTCAGCAACATCTAAACAGCAATTCTATTTTTCTACTGTCACCATCTTATTGGCTTTGGGAAACTCATTCAAGGTTGCTATACAAAATAATGCACAGCATTTGTATTGCCTGCCTGTGGCAAGACTGGATAGAAAGATATTAAATTATATGAAAACTGAGAGAAGAATAAGTGAAGCATTCAAGCTCCTGCAGGGTAAACAAATGTGCTCCCGGTCGATGGTGGACAGGTACGGCATCACACTCCTTGTTGCTAAGCTGTCCGCCTACAACACCGAGCTTTGTCGCAAATCAGTCATCAAGCATGCTGCCCCAGCCTGATGCAGATAAACATGCAACCCAATAATAAGAAAAGGAGCATTTGTTTGAGATGAGGACTATTAAAGTCTGTAACAGTCTCCAGAGTAGAACGCTTACTCAGGACTTTGGACAGTGGAGAGTTTGCTGAAGGGCAAAGGAAACCAAGAAGTGGTTTAAATTCAATTCTGAGAATCCAGGTTACAGATTTTTTTGCTCTCAAAATGAAAAGCAGGGATACATTTTTTTATCCAGATGTGCAGAATTTATGGTATCAGCTGTTATAAATTCCTAGAAAGTGTTCTGAAGCTCTAGTGATGTGTAACTAAGAACAAAACCAAGTATTTATGACTGATGAAAAAACAAATCAGTGGAAAAATGTCAGCTGCTCTTACACATGTCCAAGTTCGTGGGCAATGGTGAATGCAGTACTGAGTCCATTGTCCTCACTGATGCTGCAGCTCCTGTAGGGATCACACACGGTCCCCAACTCTGCAAGTCCTGAATAAGAAGAAGCTCAGTTCATTTTCTTTTGTATTTATTTAATGTACATTTCTACTATAATTTGTATCACTCTGTTACAAAAAAAAGAAAAAGAACAAATATGCATTTACCTAAGGTGTCACACTTATCCCTCGCTCTACAGATGTCCTGCCTGTGGTGAAAACAAAGATAATTGATCTCGGTCATTGTTAGTCTACATTTTAGAATTTTGTCAGGATCCCTCTACATTTTTGGTTCACGGAATATTTGCATTTTGAAAAATGAAAGCTTCCACAATTCCTCTTGCACCTGGTGATTAGGATGGCAGTGTCGTGATGGGAGTGGTGGTTATCATCCAGGACGTTCTGACTCTGCTGCCAGATGCAGAAGTTCTTTAAAGTGGTCTGTGCATTAAATGAAATAACTGGACCATCCTGAGAAGGACACAGAAAAAATAATAAATTATAGGAACGTGCACCATGTTGTGGCGTGGAAGCAAATTAAGTATTCTTACCAGCTCGTTGTTTATTATAACTAACTTTACAATCACAATGTTAATCAGGTTTCCAATGCTGGGGTCCTTGTATATGGAAGACACCTGAAAAAAACAACAAAGACACAAAACGTGACCTCAAACCTAAAGAGAAAATCAATGTTTAAATTAAGTTGAGCCAGATTGGATGTGACATTGTATATTTAGTGCTAGTGGTTTTATGGGCTGCTTACTTGCAGTTTCAAGCAAGTACCAGAGATTTTGTTTGATTGAAGGATCAGCATGATAACAGCTTGAGCCCCTGTGGACAAGTCAGCCTTTCCCCAGACTAGAATATGGGTCATCGCTGCCTCCCCAGGACTTTCAGTTCAGCCCCAGATGCAGGCGGAAACTGGTGTTTGAAGTGGTCGAGAGTATGCAGCCTAAGTAACATACCTGAGCCTATTTTTTAACATTCATCAAAGCTGTCAGGCAGGCTATCCCTCAAGCTGCCCTCTCTTCCCCCGAGCCGTTTGAAAATGTTGTTTACCCCTGCCCTAAGGTGCCCTTTTACCTCCCTCAACTCTCCTCCAAAGGCTGACTGACTTGCAGCACAAACAGCAAACAGCAAACAGCAAAGAGGAACACGTGTGTACATTTAGTGCATCAGTGTGCACGAAGATGTCCTACTCTGTCCATATCTGCGCAAAAGATTTCTACCAACCAAACATAGAGATCAGAACTTACTATAGACATTAACGTGAGTATGTAGTGCTGTAGGTTGCTGCCGTGATGCTCCACCATTTTGCTGTCGGCCACCAGCATAACTTCAACAAAGCGCGGGTAGGAGAGGAAGCGCTTTGATCTCCTGTGAGGTCCTGAGTCACCGCTGCTATCATTTGACGGTCTAGCGCTAGCACTGCCATGCTGTGATCTGAGCAAAGCATTGCTGGCCAGGCCAGCGCTCAGTGACTCCAGGTCATTGAATACACCAGTACTGACCACAGGGACTGCTTTAATCACAGTGCTGACCCCAGCCGCTGGCCTTCTTTTCACCTTGTGTCTCTTATGTCTGTGTTTGTGTCCTAGAATGAGAAGCCAAAAGAAATGGAGCAAATGTAAATATACAAGAGTGCAGGCCTGAGAAGACTGGAAGCATATTCGCTCAAACAAGGCAAGGAATAATTCATTCTTTGTCAAGAAGATGTGTTTGCTATTAAGCTGAAGTCACGTTTAACTTTTAAATGATGGAGCTATATGAGATCTGGAAGTGGATATTGTCAAAATAAGCTCCCCCCTCCACTGAAAAGAGTTTGCTGACAAATGAACATTGCCTGAAGTGCCTTTTTTTTCTCTCAGAAAAGGGAGGAAAAGAGGGCAAAGAGTTCAGGCAAGGTAAACCTGGAACCCAGCCATAAAAAGAGTACACAAATTGCTGTGCACACATCAAACGAGAACAATCCAACAACTGGGAAGCATTTTTCTTTAACTCTGGAAAGGTTTTATGTCCTTAGATAACATCTGCTGAACTGCTGAGTCTTTTTGTTTTCAGATCATCCTTACTAGACCATTACCAATGTGTCACCATTTATGAGGGATGATTAATGAAGAGTGCTAAAGATCAATTTGCCGTTCCTAAACACCCGCAAGAAAGAAATGTAATCCATGTATATTTTTTTCACATTCAACTGAGAAGTATTTTGTAAAATATCATGTTAAAAGTCTTTTCTTGTATGATATGTTTACAGCATCCTTAGCTCCATCTTTGTTTGTATAGTTAAAAACTGTAGTCTGTTGGAGTGGCTAGTAACAGCTTCTTTTTGGTATGTCACATTGGATAAACTGAAGGCTACCACTGGATAACTTTCATACACCACTCTAACAAAAAACACATTTGCATGAGCGGTCATAGTCAGCTCACTGCAGTCAATCAGGGATCAATCTGTGTGCAAGCTGAAGGCTGGTCAAATGCAACAGCCAAAGAAGTTTGAAGCCTTTTGGCATTTTATGCAGTGTGAATGATTAAATATTAAATTCATATTTTGTCCCTGCCCGTTTTCTAATTCCTTATTGTCTTTTATCTTCTTTTTTTTTTTTTTACTGATTTTGATCAAATCAAAAGTACATTGTTTGTGTGTGTGTGTTGTGTCTCCATTCTCAGTTCAAAATAAAAAGAATGGTCTACAGATTCAATAGCACTTTGTGCAAGGCTGAATGAATCGTGTCCAGAATAGCGTTTAGTCTCATTTATGTCACTTGAGGCTAAAATGAAAACACAAACAATCACTCAAATGGAGTGAGAGCAAGCATCTTCAGAAGGATCTCCAGCACACAAAGACAAATGATTTCCATATTTATTGCTTTTAGTTTTGATTATTTTACCGTTTCAAGTTGCCATCACTTATGTAAAAATTTACACTACATCTTCATGGAAGTAGGTCTACCAACTTTCTTATCAAAGGAGCAGAGGAAGTACAAGAGTCAACAGGAAGTTCAGCCAGTAAACTGAGATGAGGCGATATAAGTGTGAGCTTCCAAATGATTCTTCTTGTGCGAGAGCTGGAAAACCTCCTCATTACTGTACTGCAGCTGTGGGTACTGCACTGTGCAGGCTATAGCATGACATGCAAGCCAGGATAGTTTCATACTATACTTTAATCTTGTCATTACATCTCTGACTGTAGCCTATTTATGGCAGAATGTATTTTTTATTTAGATATAGAACTTTAATTACTTTAATATTTAATCAGTTGCATTATTAGTTTGATGGTGGGGGTTTTTTTCTAACCCTAACCCTGCCATTCGGGTTCACTTTAACTCTTTATGGTCATTGCACAGTCATACTTTCTACAGTACTACAATAAAATTTAAGTACTGTTCCACATTGGTGCCAAAAGAAATTCAAGCTGTAATTGCAATAAATAATATATGTACAAAATATATACAGTCATTTATGAGTCCAGGCATTCCTTCGGTTCCCAAAATCAACCCAACACTGAGGCATCACTGAAAGTTAAAAACAGTACAGCTCCAATAAAAATAATTCACTAAAAAAAAGAGGATTTACAAGGTTTAGTGACGTTAGAAGTTAGCAGGAAGTTATGTTGCTAGTTCCAATCTAGAAATGATGAGCCAGATTCTTATTAAGGTAGTTTTTAAAAAAAAACAAAAAACCTAAATGTTCAAACTCTGCTGTCTATGGAGGACTAAAGAGCAGTGACATATAAACTATGCAGTGGTTAGCTACACAGCTATGGTTATGCTAATATAAATACATTAGCATGAAGGATGAGGGATACATTTTTCCTCAGTAAAGGTTTATGTTGAGGGTGCTCGATGGTAGAGACACATACCATCACATGGCAGGAAAAAGACATGGAAACAGACCAAACTTCAGCTAACAGAGATTCTGAGAAGTTCCCATTCAAAAGACAAGGTTAGCTACTAATATATACCTGTGTGGTTTGGATTAGGTGTGATCTTCAGTATCAACACTGAAATCTTAGTCTACTTTGTCTCCTCTCCTCTGCTCGCTGCCTCACAAAGTGTATGTGTTTGTGCATGTGTGCACAATCCCCCTGTCAAACTGAGTATTCCCAGCTAGCATTAATTTGTCATAAAACTTCAACCGCCTGACAAGCACAGGAGGAAAAGCTTGGACCCATTTTTGCTGTCAGAAATGAACTATTCTTCTTCAGTGCGCCACAACGATATAGTTTTATGTATGGAATTCAACTCCATACAATAAGAAAAAAAAAAGCAAATGAAAGGAAAAAGAGGCCCCTCCCACCAATTGAAAAGTTGTGCTTGCATTAACCAGATAAGCAGCATATCATCCTAGAGGGCCTTAGTACAATTACTGTAATAGCTCACTGACTATTATATAATTGGTTCCTGTTACAGCTGATAGTGGAGACTTTAAATTTGAGTGATTATATCTGCGCAAACCAATTTAAAGGTCCCATGTACATAGTGGCACACAAATGTCAAAATTGCCTAATCACTCTGTCCCCTGTCGCACTAAAGCACTAAGATGTGCATTAACCAATTACATCTAACCAATATATACTGTTTCTAGACACTGGGAGGTCCATGCTCAGCAGCAGAAGTATGCCGTTTTGATAGAAAGAGGACACTGGGTGAGGGTTTACTAGAGCAGATATTTAGGTCAGCTGACTGGTCAAACACAGCACCTCAGTAGCAAGGTCTGGATCTGACGTTTTAGGTACAGAGCCATGTCTGTTATATATCCTAATGGCATACATGCTTACTCATCATATAATGTACCGTACCTGAAGTGTCACAAGCTGAGGTCTCCTCAGTGGTCTGTTTCTTCGGTGCACTTTTCCTGTATACAATATGAGGTTTTGTGTGTTCCTCTTCATAGTGTTCTCCTTGATAGCTGTGAAGGGGCTCCACAAAATACTCCCCTTCTGGAGACCTGAAAGTGCCGAGCTGGGTAACAGAGAAGACACATAGGAGTTAGGCTACAGCTATCTATATTCTCTGTGCTTATAAAACCAAGGAGAATAATCTATATCTCGAGGATCTTTTAGTATTGAGCTCTGTGCAGATCACATACCAGTTTGTACTTAACGTAGGAATGTAAAAAAATAAGCAAAACACAGACATAGCAGCTTTCAGTGGTAAAAACAAAGTACATTTGCATTCATGTTATAACAGAGGAAAGGTCTAAATGTGAGACCGTTGATGTCTATCAGGAAAACACTAAGACTGTATGTTCTTGGCAAGTATGCTGCAAACCTTGTATGCGTTTGGCATGTTTAGCATGAGTTGGTTAACTTAGAGGTCTAGGATGTTCCAGATAAGATTCGTGGACAGTAAAGCACACATATGGAGAACCATCATGAAAGCTTGAGGGGTAAGGTTGGTATAATGTTTGCTTGCCATATGTTTCTACTCCCAGATAATCAATGGTAAAATATATATATGGTATATCATAAGGAAAAAATGATTTGGCTATGTGTATTAGTATTTGATGCTGTTTGTTCTGCTTACATTTTGTTTCTATTACTCTGCAAAGGCCTGCACTTGAACTTTTGTCTGGCAAGACAAAAGAGGATCTCACTACAATAAGTTATTTTAGAATGTACTGCAATGAAAGGCAGCATTGCCTGTTTTAGGATGGAGGTTTTGGATAAATAATAATATATGCTTCATAAATGTCAGCTCAGCCCCACAAAAGTTCCCTGCAGAGCAGAGGATTCAAAGCATTTTATGTTTGATTTGTCATTTGGGAACAAAGCTGGCTTATTACTCTTGTCTGTCACCTCACTGTGGTTTCTATGTATAAACTCCTCTGAGTGCACTTTTCCTCCACTACAAAGCATCACTCATCAGGACTCCCTCTTTAGGAAGCCTGGGAGCTGGAACAACTTCGTCTTAAAGACGTCACCGACTACCGGTGGACCAGAAAGAGACACAAATGTGGAGTAAACCTGAGTGCAGTCAGCCGACTTGGGCTCTTTGCAGCAAGCCACAACCGAGATTCTCGGTAAATGATCAGTTACTTTCTGGATGCGCCCCACTACATGATCCTACCACGAATACAATTTTGAACAATTTTCAAAGTTTTATTTATTTTTTCTTAAATCAACTACAGCTTCACTCAAAAGTCTCCAAAACACGTACACAACTTTTTATGCCCTCATGCTGCAGAAGTAAAGTGAATGTAAAATGATCACGCGCACGACGAGTACAACCGCGCGTAAAAACTCACCAGTCCAGAGCACAGACTGATGACTGCGGCGTGCTCTGCATGTGCATTTACTTGTCCTTTGTAAAAGCAGTGCCTTAACTCCGTGTCCTCCTCCTCCTCCTCCTCTCTCTCATCTGCTGCAAAATCCGTTACGTTCTCTCCTCGGGCTACTCCAAGTATTGTCACAGTGTAGAGAGGTGCGATAAATCCCGAATCCAACGTCAGGTTGAGGTGATAGTCCTGTCCGAAAGCAGATATCCTGTAGTGGATATTCGGCGAGGCCCAGTGATCCGTGCTATTGCCTGTGCCCTCATCCAAACTTCGCCTTTTCCTTTTGAAGTGCACACTGGTTGGAAACTTGTCACCGGCTTCATTCACTCGCACCGGTGTTACAACCTCATAAGCGCCGATCTCCTCGTTTACTGTGGAATAAAGGTAGAAGAATGTAAATGTGGTTTAAAAAAACAGTCTACTTACATTATAAATCAGTGGGTAAAAAGGTTTAAGGATTATTATTCTATCAAAGTTGTTTCTGTCTTGAAAATCTGTTGTTTTAGTCAGAAAACGATAGTCAGTGAACTTCAGGCATCTAAACGCTGCAAGTCATTCGCTTGACTGAATTCAAAACTCATTCATTCTCTGCCGTCAGTGTTAGAAAACAGCTGCATGAGAAATTTTAAGAAATGCGGGGGTTGTCACAGCAAAATACTTTACCCGTGCTTGAATTCAAAAGCAATGTCCCCGTAGATGCGACTACATTCAAGAAATCAGGGAATAGTAGGAACCCCAAGCCCCAGAAGAGCACATGCATGATTGTCCACGTTCAGAGGAGAGAGCCAGCCTGTATTCCCTTAGTAGTACTGTATTCCTGCGGTAACTCCGGGCTTTCCGCCTCCGGTCCGCCTGCCACATCCAATTTTATTATCCTAGACTCTTGAGTTGATGGTCTCTGGCCGATGAAGTACACTGCTGGGACGTGAGCGCGTCGCGGATTCCCTGACGAACATGCATACTGCAGAGAGGAGTGGGCTGCTCCAACACTCAACTGCGATGGGCTCCGCTTGCCCGTGAACCAACTCTCCCTAGCTTAGAGGGGCGGGATCAGTCTAATATAATATTATCAGTTGTGTTGTTTCAATCTATACCACCTATACTCAGAGAGAGCTGCCCAACTAATCTGACATAACGTGTAGACAACGTGTTGCGCAATCCAGCTGCAAATTTGCATCGTGACACAAAGTGACATACCGACTTTTATTGTTGAGTTAATCACGTTTCAGAGGGGTGGACAGATGCGCAGCAGATCGGTGACTATGACAGTGAGGTGGGGCCCATATAGGAAATGCCTGCCCTGGGGGCAAATGAGATAATCTTAGCTGTATACTTAGAAGTTCACGGGATCACAGAGTGACAAAATTCAAACTGGCAACCGTATACAGCCGTATACAGCCATTGCTTTAGGTCTTAAGTAGGTGATGGAAAAGGTATTGTCTGAGGACAGTGGTAATGGTTTCATTAGGGTAGTCTTGAAAAATCTGGGTCAGTCATCTCTCAGGGAGATATTCCAGAAAGATACTTTAACAAAATTACTCGGGCGTTACTGTAGTGCATAATCTGGATTCTGACATATACTCAGGTAGATTACTCCATTTAGACTCATTTGATTGAAGGCATCTGTGCATGCTTCCCAGCCCACATAACCTTATGTGGTGATAACTGCTTGCAGCTGGCATATGACTTCACAGCTCATTTGTTGTGTGCAATCAACACACGTGGCCTGGAATGAGGCTATACATGAAACATTGGGTGTGCGGGTGCATAGCTGAAATTAAGCACCTCATATAGAATGCCTGTGTTGTTCAGAAGACTCTAGAGCGGCTCTTCCTCAACCTCCTCCGACCACAGGTACAACATGCCCAGGACCCACTACAGTTCAAATCAAATCAAATCAAATCAAATCAAATCACTTTTTATTGTCACATCACATGTGCAGGCACACTGGCACAGCACATGCGAGTGAAATTCTTGTGTGCGAGCCCCACAAGCAACAGAGATGTGCAAACACAACAACACAAACGAGCAAAATACAAGAATGGCCAACCTGAAACTAATAAATATATGTACAATATATAATAGTGTATGCATTTCTGGATGTGTATACTAAATATTTTCCTACGTGTGTGTGTGTGTGTGTGTGTGTGTGTATACACACATTTTTACAAATTAAATAGTAAAAAAATAAAATAAAATAATAATAATAATAATAATAATAAAATATATAAAATATACAGAGTTGAATATGTGCAAAACAAGTGGCATTTATATACAGTGTGGAGTGCATAATGTTGAAGTTCCAGTAGTGAAGCTGAGGTGTCTATGACGTGTTCAGCAGTCTGATGGCCTGATGGAAAAAGCTGTCTCTCAGTCTGCTGGTACGGGACCGGATGCTGCAGAACCTCCTTCCTGATGGAAGCAGTCTGAACAGTTTATGGCTGGGGTGACTGGAGTCCTTGATGATCCTCCCCGCTTTCCTCAGGCAGCGCTTCCTGTAGATGTCTTGGAGGGAGGGAAGCTCACCTCCAATTATCCGTTCAGAGCACCGCACTACTCGCTGGAGAGCTTTGCAGTTGTAGGCGGTGCTGTTGCCATACCAGGTGGTGATGCATCCAGTGAGGATGCTCTCAATGGCACAGTGATAGAAGGTCCTGAGGATGCGGGGGCTCATGCCGAATCTTTTCAGTCTCCTGAGAAAGAAGAGGCGCTGCTGGGCCTTCTTCACTGTTTTGTTTGTGTGTACTGACCACGTAAGATCCTCAGCCAGGTGTACGCCAAGGAACCGGAAGCTGCTCACTCTCTCCACAGCAGCGCCGTTGATGGTGATGGGGGTGTGTACTTCTCTGCACCTCCGGAAGTCCACTATCAACTCCTTTGTCTTTGCGACGTTGAGGGTGAGATGGTTGTCTTGACACCAGTGGGTCAGGGCGCTGACCTCCTCCCTGTAAGCCGTCTCATCACCGTTAGTGATAAGACCCACCACTGTAGTGCCGTCCGCAAACTTCACAATGATGTTGGAGCTGTTAGTGGCTGTGCAGTCGTAGGTGTAGAGTGAGTACAGGAGAGGGCTCAGTACACACCCCTGTGGAGCACCAGTGTTCAGTGTGATGGGGGATGAGGTGATGCTGCCCAGTCTGACCACCTGGCGTCTGTCAGACAGGAAGCTAAGGATCCAGCTGCAGAGGGAGCTGCTCAGTCCTAGATCCTGCAGTTTCCTGTCCAGCTTCGAGGGAACGATGGTATTGAATGCTGAGCTGTAATCTACAAACAGCATCCTCACATACGTGTCTCTCTTCTCCAGGTGTGACAGGGCAGTGTGTAGTGTCAGGGCTATGGCATCATCAGTGGACCTGTTGTGGCGGTATGCGAACTGTAGAGGGTCCAGTGAGTCGGGTAGTGCAGAGCAGATGAAGTCCCTGACCAGCTTCTCGAAGCATTTGCTTACGATGGGGGTCAGGGCTACAGGTCGCCAGTCGTTCAATGAGGAGATGGTGGAGGATTTGGGTACAGGGACGATGGTGGCCATTTTGAAGCAGGCTGGGACTACAGACAGAGAGAGGGAAAGGTTGAAGATGTGCGTGAACACTCCAGCCAGCTGAGCCGCGCATGACCTGAGGACGCGGCCGGGAATCCCGTCCGGACCAGTAGCTTTGCGTGCGTTCACTTTCCTGAAGCACTTCCGCACATCCTCCTCAGACACAGTGTGCGCACTGACGTCATCCGCGGTGCGCACACTGTCCGGTCTCATGGTGTTCGCTGTGTCGAATCTAGCGTAGAATACGTTTAGATCCTCACACAGAGAGGCCGTGGTCTGCGGTGTGCTGGTTTTCCCTCTAAAGTCTGTGATCGTGTTTAGTCCCTGCCACATACTCCGAGGGTTGTCAAACTGTTGTTCCACCCTGTCCCTGTACTCACGTTTGGCTGCTTTGATCGTCTTCCAGTTTGCATACAAGGCGGGTGTCGGAGTGGAGGATGCCATCCTGTACCTCCTACACAGAGCCCACTCACACCTGGATGGGGGAAAAGGCACGGTCAGGATCCTGTTTCTTGACTTTTCCAGTGCCTTTAATACCATCCGGCCCTGTATGCTTCAGGAAAAACTGAACAGGATGGAGGTGGACCCCTGCCTGGTCGCTTGGATCTCCGACTACCTCACCGACAGACCACAGTACGTCAGGCTGAAGGACATCACGTCTGACACTGTGGTCAGCAGCACAGGAGCACCACAGGGAACTGTGCTGTCCCCTCTTCTCTTCACCCTGTACACCTCTGACTTCGGCTACAACTCTGAATTATGCCACATTCAGAAGTTTGCAGACGACACAGCCATCATGGGGTGTATCTGGGATGATCAGGAAGAGGAGTACAGAAGTCTGGTGAGGAACTTTGTCGCATGGAGTCACACAAACCACCTGCAACTCAACACCTCAAAGACTAAGGAACTGGTTGTGGACTTCGGGAGGTCCAGAGAAGGTTCACTGCCGGTTCAGATAGAGGGGGAGGAGGTGGAGGTGGTCAACAAGTACAAGTACCTCGGGCTGTGGGTGGACAATAAACTGGACTGGTCATGCAACACAGAGCACCTGTATAAAAAAGCCCAAAGCCGACTGTACTTCCTCAGGAGGCTGAGGTCTTTTAACATCTGCAGGAAGCTCCTGAGGATGTTTTACCAGTCGGTGGTTGCTTGAGTACTTTTCTATGCTGTGGTGTGCTGGGGGAGCAGCACAGCAAAGAAGGACTCATCCAGGCTGGAGAAACTGATCAGGAGGGCTAGCTCTGTGGTCGGCATGAAGCTGGACACTCTGGTGACAGTGGCAGAGAAAAGGACATTAAAGAAACTGATGGACATTATGGACAATGCCAGGCATCCTCTGCACACGGCCATTAACAATCAGAAGAGTCTGTTCAGTGACAGGTTGCTTCTCCCAAAGACAAGAACTAACAGACTTAAAAACTCCTTTGTCCCACACGCCATCAGACTGTTTAACTCCTCTCTGGAGGGGAGAGGGAGGGGAAACAGGAGGACAAAGGAGGGGGGAACAACTAAGCTGTAGTGCCTCTTCACCTCACTGTGCAATACCTTTTGTGCAATACTTTTGTAAATAGTCAACAGTGCAATAGACTCAATACTTGAAATGTGCAATTCACTTGTATTTTTATTTTTTATTCCTATTTATTCTATTTATCCCCTTCGTATATTTTATTTATATTGTCTCTGTATTTATATATGTGTGTGTGTGTGTGTGTGTGTGTGTGTGTGTGTGTGTGTGTGTGTGTGTGTGTGTGTGTGTATATATATATATATATAATATTCTGTAACTCTGTAACTTCTATCGGTGCTGTGCTTTTTTGGAAATCGAATTTCCCAGAGGAACCCACCCGAGGGATTAATAAAGTTCTATCTTATCTTATCTCTTATCTTCAAAAACACAAAATAAAACAAATAAAAGTGGAGAAAATAGCTCAGTTGCTTCTGTAATTATGTTGATTTCATATGCGTGTGAAATCTATTTTTCTTTCTTTCTTTTTCTTTCTTTCTTTTTTAATAGAGAACATCTTTAAATAAATTCACACCAGCCTTTTTAATCATGGCTTTTTCCTCTTCACAAAATCAACATTCTTGGCGAAATGGCAATTGGCCACCCATTTGCACCAGTAAGGGCTAATTTTGTATGATGGATGATCCACCATGAACAAGTTTAGTATGATCATAGGGGTCAGTAAAATGTTAGCATTTGAGATCACTGGTTGTAATGACCCACACTTGAGGTTCCTAAGAATACCTTTACGTCATGACTTAAAAGAATTCCCGAGCCTCCTAGCCCTTCCACTGGAGCTGGAGCACGTTTTTTCTTTTTTTTTTCTTTTTTGGAAAACCATCCCAAATAACAACCCAGGGACAGCTGTGGGTCACAAACCCCTTTTAAACACACCCCTTTTATCTCCAGTTAGTCTCTTTTCCAAGAATTCTTTTTAACACAGTTTTACAGCACACTGGATCACAGGTAAGTAATAACAGTTGGGAGAAAATGTGCTTAGGCAGCATGTTTATGTACAGCAAATACAACTTCAGAGGGCTATTTACTCTTGTTCCAGTTGCTGCATTGTTACAGATGCTATTCATTTAAAAGAAATTATAATTATGTTTTTCAACGAATGGCTAGTTGAGTTACTGAAGTCACTGTTGACACAGCGTTTATGAAAATGGATTAAAAAGCTACTTTTCCACCTTAAATATCAGCATATGGTTAACATCTTTGGTGGGCTGATTTTGATTCTCAACAAAGCGGTTACTACAACTGGGGGCGTGTGTAGTGTGTGCGTGTTCTCAATGAATGGTGGTCACTGAGGTCATCAGAGTCACCCTTCCTGATTTGTGTGCGGGCAGCATCATTCAGAAGAGCTATCAGCAGTGTAAACTTCACTTCCCCTCCAGATCAGATAAAGAGCTGATAGGAGGCGGAAAGCTTGAATGAAGTAGCCAAGCCTGGCCTGGGATTTCAAAGAGATACACTTTAATTGTTTGGCTTTTAAAATCTCCCTTTACTTGATCTTACTCTCAGCCCCCACCCAACAGACCTTCCAGGCCCAGTGATCTTGACAAGGCAATATCCCTGTGTAGTGTAGTGAATGTGAAAAAGACCAAGTGCTGAATCTTTATTTCAAGATCATTCATTTATAGGCATGCACACCAAAATTGACTTCAATTAGATTTTCATGATGAAGCATGAAGGATGAGTTCAGTAATGCGAGTGAAGAGACTGTCCAAAGTTTGGTCGCATGGCAACCAGTATTACTTGTCAGCTGGTTGCTGGGTGAACAGGCTGTGGGTCAGGTGGGGTTCCCTTTCCTTTTGTCCTGTTTTTTTCCTCTTTACATCACTTAAGTTTTAATCAGTGTTAAAGGAAACATAGTTCTTCTTAAGATGGAAATTAATTTGTGTACCAAATGTATTGTTGAGCACTCCAATATTTGTTGAGATATTTCACATTAAAACACATGTGATGCTAAATTCATGATCCCACACCTGTTTGCATACGGACAGACTGACATAGCTACTGTGACATCACCGCTGGCTTCTGAAAGTCTTGAAATGAGCGCTGGTTCTCAAAAAATGGATGTGACTTTGACATGGCATGGTCATTCACCAATGATGTGATTGACAGTTAGTTAGCCAATAAGCATGCTCTCTCTTATGAAGATAATTCTCCATTTTGAAACATGGTATGACCAAGATTTACAAAACATACTAAAATATTTTTTCAGTATAATCGAAAATGAGTGACTGACCCTGTCAATTTAGCAGGAAAGTGTTAAAGAGGTCGACACAGAAAGGCATTTTCTTGTAGACTTATATGTGACTTATAAGTATTTTTGCAGCCACAGCTATCGCCATCTGGTGGTCTTCAGCTGAAATGCAGTTTTATGTCACTTCTGCATTGGCTTCACTTTTCTACATTATTTTTTTTCTGTGTATGAATTCAACACATAGCATAGCATAACCAATGCATTGATTGAATAATCAAAATAATCAAATGATCCATGTATTTTCTTTATACTGCCCCTTGGTGATAGTGTATAGGCATAACATGTAGTCATAGGTATGAAAAGCTCTTTAAAGCTCCTGCTGACTACCCATGCATGATTATGCTGGTTGTGTTCATTACATGAATTCATTCAGGAGTCTTTGAGATATTACAGTGGACTCCAAAAAAAGTCCACTTGGCAAACATTGCCATCCATTAAGCCAATGTTTTACCATAGCCCAACAAGGCAGAAAATACATATCGCTATTTCTTGAGGAGTTATTTTGTTTGCTGAATATTTTGTGATTCCATTGCATACGTCTGTTTGTGCTTGTGATTTCTAAAATGGAAAAATGTCTCAAATAAATACCTCAGAGCTTCCATTTCTGTGGCCTGTACATAATATACATCAGTATAATCCACAGGCCATGAAACAGATGTATTCCTAGGAGAAAAAAATATGGTTTCTGTGGCTGCACACTTACTACATCTTTCAACATGAGACTACTTGGACTTCCAACAGTACATTGGTAAATAACCAGACACAGAGACGCATGGCTTCCTAAGACCTGCAGGCAAAGACGGGCAACCGCACACAAACACAAATGGGTGCACATGTTCAAGCTAAGTCACATGCTCTTATTCTTTAACTAGCTAAGCAGACAGCAGGCACTGAGAGTTTTACCAGGGAGGAATGGAGGGAGGGGGAGGTGATCCTGTAAATGGGCTTTTTAGGATAGTCTCAGGCAAGTTTATGTTGGGTGAGAGCTTGAGCGAAAACATTGTTCAACATCTGAAGTGCAATTAAGGCTTTGGTGGAGCTTTCACAGACCACAAGATAGAGGTCTGGATTCTGCCCAAGTCGTACAGCAGCTGTCAGCAGGTCTCTCCAAAATCAGAATGCTTCCCAGATTCTCTGGCTCTCTGTGGAATGGCAACAATAGACTTCATGCCAGAGACCAAATTAATCACTCCACAGATTCAAGAGGGGAGGGGGATAGTCATCAGAGGTGTAGTGCAGCACAGCTTGTGTAGCACTGTGACAAAAGGTACCATAGTCATACAGTAGGGGATCCAACCTCTGTGATCCTTTAAAATCCAAAAAGCTTTCTTTAATGAACTCTTTTGTTTACAGAGGAGTGAGCAAACAGAACCACTTCATCACTAAGTCTTTGTAGAAGGTAATCCATTCTTTCACACCAATATTATGATGCATCCACAGGGTGAAGAGTAAAGTCTGCAGTAGGAGGTTCTGGACAACTATGGTGTTATGATAAGAGTTTTAGTAGTTTGGTCTTATTCACGTTTGAGAATGCTTTTTCTCATGTGAAAGTGACTCTGCGTATTAGTACACACAACAAATGTTTCAGTCATGTGAAAAAGTAGGAACATCAGATGGAAATTGTTGGCTTTCAGGCCACCACTTCAACTTCTTTGAAGCCGAGTCTAAAAATAAAGACGGTATATCGAGACAAATTACATGTAAAACTGACATTTTATGGTGACTTTTTTATTTGACATGACACCAACTATGAATCACACCGATTATGAATCTTGGTGGTGGAAAAGTCTTGGTTTGAGGTTGTTTTGCTGCCTCTGGAACTGCAGCTTGGAGTCACTGGTTTAACTATGAAATCTGCATTATATCAGACAGCAATTTAAGAAAAAAAGATACTTAACTAGTTGATACACGGTTTCATACATCACAGTTGCAGACAGGCAGGCGTAAAGCCCCACTAGCAGCTGAACACACGAAGGCAGCACAACAAACTTGGAATCTTAAAGACTGACAACCAGTATTGATGAGGAATTTTGCAAGGTTAGTAAAGCTCCTGTTTCAGCAGCATTTAAGTATTCCATAGTTATCACACATGTTAACCTGGCCAGCACACATGCTAACGTTAGCTGTTTAACTATTAGCACTTACCTGATAGTCATTATTAAGATAGTTGGTAGTAAATTGATAATATTAACATGGGAGTTAGGCAGCAAATATTTTCCTGTCCACCTGTAACATCAAGAGATAGCTTTTAGACAGATATCAACACATGATCTTAAATAGTATATAGTAGCATACGTTGAGATGTTTGCACAGACCAATATTGTTCTTTAATCGTTCTTTTTTTTAAATGCATGCCTCTTTATTTCGTCATTGTTATTTTTGTCATTAATTTTGATATGTTCCCTTGTGTTGTGATATAGCTGAGGCTCGGGTGGTAGAGCAGGTCATTTACTAAACAGAGGGGCCGCGGATTGACCCTGGACGCATTCGTCGGAGTGTATGATTGGATGAATGATACTTGTTGTAGAAAGTGCATTGAGTGCTTAAAATTTGTAGAAAGGTGCTATATAATTCTTGGTATCAATGGTACTTAGTATAAAATCTAGTATTGTGACAACTGTATTAAAGATAATGTGCAGATAAATATCTGTCTAAACGTTGTGGTTAAATCGAAAGATTAAGGCGGTGTAAAGAAAATCCATGGATCACCGTGTTTGATTTGTTTTTTTCAAACAGAAGAGGACATCTTAAGCGCATTAGCATATCCACCCTCCATTTCACCAGAAAGCAGAAATGTGGAGGTAAAGTCAAACACTTTTCAGTGAGGTGTTATTTGTCTGTGAGCCTTGTTCAAAGGGGGATTCCTTGTCTAATTTTTCCACATGACTGTATGTCAGAAACTTGTAATTGTGTTTAAAGACACTGACACTAAAACCTGCATACTCTGCATCGCTGTATGGTTGTGGGATATGTATGGGTTTTCACGGTTTTTTTTTTTTTTCATTAACAAGCCACTCATCAGTCTGCAGTAAGATCCATTTCTCCTCTGCTTCATCTACTTCTTTGTCATATTGGATATAGTTTAGTGTTCTGGGTCAAGGATTCTATTTTGTGCCTGTCAGAGCTTGTAGAATAGGCTAGCCTAGGTCCTGCTGGCAAGGCCATCATATAAGTGGGTCATCTGGGACCTAGAGGAGCCAGCAAGCTCACTATAGCTGACAGGCACACAGCAGTGTGCACCAGTATGCAGCCAGATGTCAGGGGGAGTGCTTTACCACAGAGAAAATTTGCGATAATACAAAGAAATTTTCAATGAAAAGGGTATGAAAAAGGTCTGTGTGTGTGAGAGGGGGGGGGGGGGGGGGGGGGGGTTAAGGGCTTATAATAGGGGTGCATGATTCTTCTACAAGGAGGAAAATTTAAAATGTCTTTGTAAATATAAAAATTCTCTCAACTTGTCACCTGAAATGTTTCCATCGCGGGGCCATAAATCCTGGTCTGCCTTAATCTAACCTTGCAGAGGCCATTTAGGATTAGCTTCATCAGCTAACAAAGAAATAATTTTTTGGCCAAATCAGATTTCATCAATCAATAATCGCATCATGGAATTAACACAGAGAGGTGAATGGTACCAAGGCCACAGTGACTTTGACTGACAGCATGAAAGTGGAAAATATGAGCACACACACAGAAATATCTCACTTGCATTACGTCATGCTACACACAAAAGATTTATAATGCTTATAAATGGAAGCAAAACTTTAGTAAAACAAAAATGTAGTATTTTATTTGCAAACATAAAAAAAAGAACTGGTGGAGTTAAGATATGAAATCCAACTCAAAGAATGTAGTTAAACATATTTCTCACAATACAGTAGAACCACAAAAACCTTGTTCTACAACTTTTAAACAATCCAACATGATGTATGCTGCACTGTAATTATGAAGCATAAAAAATGGTAAACAAAATGACAAATTTGGTATAAACAACCAACCAGCAATGCAGCTTTTCAAGTGCAAACTGCAACGTTCAATCTAAAAGAAAGAAGGAACCACCAATTTGTTGTTGTCAGCTTTGTCTTGGCTGCTCTTATTGGCTCCATATGCAGAAGCTGTGAGTCACCTCTTTAATGATTTCATGTTTTTCTGTTTTGTTTTTTTCCAACAGGATGTAAAGCAGAATATTCATGGGATATACACAAAAGGCAGCCATCTTTAAAATTAAATTAGAGCAGTTGTAGCAGGCTGATCCTGATTATATCTGGGATCAAAACTATAGAAAAAACCCCAAAAATCTCTGTGGCCAGAGGGTGGTGGATTAGATCTGGGCTTTGCTGTAATGTCATTAAAAGTCAAAAATCTGCAGCTCTAACACAAATGTCTCTATATGTTGTTGTACGAGCACGGACAGTCACTTTAATTTTGACTCTTGTTCGACACCTGGCCGTGCCGTTTTGACAAATGAAGATCTGTGCTGAAAAAACTGTTGTAGAAAAATTGGTCGTCTTCTATACTGTGCCTTTGTTTTGTGTACCTTTCTGTTTAAGACGTCAGCGGTACAGGTAATATCCCATTTCAGAGATCTAGGATTCCTTTAGATTAAATGCTAAGGAAACAGCCATTCCAGACAGACACAAAGGTAAGAGCACTGCACTGCAGCCGAATAAAAAATATGTCACATGGACATGCTATGACAGCTTGGCTCTTCGTGCAGTTCAAGTGAAACGTCCAAAATCTGCAAATGAAATCGCAGATGTTTCATACTTCATTGCTTCTTATTGCCTCCAGATACACAGGGGAAGGCAATCGATCCAAAGAGATCAGGACTGCCCACACTTGCTCTGCTCTCTCCGTCTTCTTTGTCGTGTTTTTTGCATTTACTCCTACCTGGATCACCCTGAGGTTCAGTTTCTATCCTGTTTAAGCGTTGGCGTCTCATAGCTGAGGTCACATCATCACACATTAGTTTGAAACTAGTTGTCATCTTATTCGAGCCTCACAGGTGACTTTTAATTCTAGTCGGTCTCTTTGTAAAATGCCTCTGGTTTTTGTTGTTGAGTAAATCCAGACATTCTGAAAGTGTGACTCATCGCAAACAACATACTCTATTATGGTACTCTCTTATTATGTGTAAGCGTGTTTTGTTGTGGGGGCCGTGAACATCAGCGAGCCAAAGTAAGGTAAAAATTCTTCATATCAATCTCATTGTGGCACCTGTTTCTTCATTTTTGAATGTCTTATTATGACAGGTATGACAAGTTAGACACAAAGACAAAGCTAAAAGTTAAAAGGCAGCGTGTGGAGTTAAGAGAGGTGGAAAGCTGCTCTGTTAATGGCTGTGTAGGCGGAGCAGGCCTCTGTTTTCGACATCAGACAGTGCAAATGTAACCATTTTCATAAGGAATGCACAAATATCAAGGAGTAGGGATGAAAGTTTAGGCTAAACCAAAGAAGTGTGCCACAATCGGCTAATGGTGGTCACATTTGGGCTGGCTTTTAATCTGCACTGCTGGGATCTCACGTCATTTCCCATATGAAAACGAGCAACACTGACGGGTTTTTGGCAAACAAAGAGAATTTGAACATATTCATGAGCAGCACTGTGGACGCAAATCAATTTACACTCCATTTAATGTGAAACCATATGAGAGGTAAGCCATTTTAGAGCATAAGACTTACATTAAGCCATACACTCGGTGTTGACAGGAGCCAGTCCACAAGAAAATAACTTTGGGAAGTGAAAGATGGAGACGCTTTGCCTGCCTCTGTCCCAGACCAAAAGTTTGTTCAGCTGTTATTAGAATTAGAATAGTGTTTCAGGTTTTTCTACTCTATTTCATATATTTGGGTTGCTATTTTATCAGCCGTTCTTTATTAGAATTGGAGAAAATTTTTCAGAGCTCTGAAAAGCACGTGTGGCATCATCCCAAAGTTAAATCTGTGACCTGAGCGGGAAAGCATGGGCCAGTGTTAGAAACACAAATGCATGTCTGCAGTGAACCATACAAAGCAAAAGAAAACCTCAAAGCCAGATTTTTTTTTACCACTTAAGCGCTTAGTGAGCAATTTTTCAGTAATTTCAATTGATCAGATGATTACTGGAGTGGTTTTTCAGATCATACTTTAATATTATAGCAGAAGCTCAAGCAACTGTGAGGAGAAAGCCTTGCTCCTCTGTCCTTCTCATGCAGGTTTCTGCTCTCTCCATCACTTGCTTGCCATCTGTTGGGCATCCTGCTGACACTATTTTAGCCCATTTCACAAGGGTGTGCTGACCACAGCCTTTGTAGTTTGTATACTAAATGCACAGCAGAGAGGGAGCCCTTTTGGACGTGTGGTTTTCTGAAACAAGCCATCTGCAACTGCTCTGCTCTCTGTGCATAGCCTGAGGAAAGAGGACAGACACAAACAAAGCAGATTCATATACTGTATGGCCCTCCACAAGGAATTCATTCTTTTTCTAGTCCTTACTTTGGCTCATAAAAATGCTTTTGTTTTGGTTTTTTTCCTCATCTCAATTAGAATCTCTGTTAGAAAAGTCCTTTACCTCAATATGAATATCTGCTTTAAAAAGAAAAACTGAGGCACATGAATGGTCAAGGCCATCTCTCGGCTTTCACTTTGTTCCTTTTTCAGTACTTATTTCTTTATTCTTTTCTCTGTATGAGCCCAGTTTTAGTATTGATGATGAATGATGGTCCATTATTGTTATAATTAAAGTTGTAGAATGGTGAGCAGTAGCACCAGGGAAACGCGATTAATGTTTGACCTCCTGGAATCAGCAGCCTCATATCTATAGTTCTAAAATATTTCAGGAGCTTGCAGTCTGGATTCAGATGTGCTGCGGGAAAACAGGGAAAAGTGCCCAAGTGACTAAGTGAGTGCACTATGGGAGGTGATGAGAAAAGAGTCACTGCTTCACTATTTATCCAGGAAAAAAACATCCACAGAGAACAGAAAATTACAAACCCTTTCATTTTGCAGCTGGGGCTTAAATTGAGTATCACTTGAAAACCACAGCAAGAAAAGATGTCATGCAGTGATTCCAATTGAGGACTTCTTGGTAAAACCAGTAAATAATTGTTTTATACGACAATAGCACATGCATAAACATGTCAAAAGTCACTGTGGAAAATCATTTTTATTGTAACACTGTCTCCCCAAAGACTTTGGCCTCTGGGGGAAACGGTGTTCTGTGTCAGAGTCAAAGCAACTACAAAGACCTTCTCAAGTCATTTTAATTCTAAAGTTGCTGATATCAGCTGTTAACTCTGTAAAAGTTGGTCATTCAAAGCCAAACAGAAAACTTGAGTTCCACAAAACTTCAGCCCACACTGAGTGAAGCAGCCACAGTTGGCTGCAGCTTTTTCTCTCTCATCAGTGTTTGCAAACTTCACTCAGAACACCCCCCAGAGCCCAAGTGGCTACACGAGGACCGGTCCATCAAATGAACAACAGATGAACCGAATTATACAATTTCCATCTCATTAGCAGAAAGCTCTTAACCTGGTTATTCCTCTAGTTTTGTTTTGTATCTGATAAGACAGTCGCTGAGTGCCCTGCAGGGTAAAGGGCAGATATGTGCCAGGCCAACTTCCCCTAGCACGATTACTAAGCTTCCATCCGACATTAAGGCATCCCCAAAGAGTCAGTTAAATAAGCTTTAACAGATTTATTTGCAGGTTTTCACATTTGTCCACGTAGCTACGGATACCGAGGGGAAAACCTGTACGTGGCAGCACAGTGTTGACACAGAAACGGGTCTTATTACAGTTTGCCAGTATTCATCTAAGTCTTCATTTGTTTTCCCACACTTCTGATGAAACGGCTCTGGAAAAACATTTACTGTTCTCAACATGAAAGCATGGATTTATCAAACACCCATATGTTTTAGGTCTGTCTGTTGTGGAATTTCACAGCAGTTATCACACAAATGTCCAGCAGTTAATTCTAAAACACTATCTTTGTGTCATTTCCATTACTTCACCCTGCAAGTATGAAATTCAGTCATCATCTCTAAGTAAGAAAGTAGGAGAGGTGCTGCCAGATGAAGCTGCACTTTCATACTTATGTTACTGTGTGTCATAAACACCATCAGAGAACTTTCCATACGGGCTCCATGCGGGGCTCCAGATACTGACATCAGCCACCTTCTTTCAGTCTCTGGTTTCAATAAAAGTGCAGAAATCAACTCAGAATTCCCCCTTGAATCCGCGACATCTGTTTTTCAATGCTGAGATAGGCATGGTCGTGCTCTGCATGCTTTGATGTTGTTAGCGATACATGACATGTCGTTCTCTTTTACAGGTTTAAACACCATCCAATAAACAGGAGAGATGACAGAGATAATTAGGGAGAAAAAAACAACTGAATTTCTGCTCAACATTTAGATTTAAAGCCATGGTTAAAAAAAAAAAGGAAATGGGGAAATGAACGCTCACATAAAAGGAGTAAAAATGTATCTGTAGTTAAAGATATACAGAATATACATAATGGAGTTTAATTTCATAGGCTCAGTGTTGTTGGATCTTTGCAGCGTCTTTTAGCCAGGCTGTCATTTCCAGCCTTTTAATCAGTGTTTATATGAGAATCTGCCTGTGCCTGATAAGGGTTGGATGTAGTAGCCCAGGGGAGCATCCTCCCCTCCCATCCTGCTCGCTGAATGGAAATCAATGAGATTACATCTTCAAACACAAAAAACGGACCATATTACTATACAACCACATCCCATGGTCAGAGGAACTATGGATACTACTCATCATAATTTTTCACAGGAGTCAACATCCACTGCCACCCACCCCAAACACCAGCATCCCTCAACACACCCCTTCGTAATTTGGCAGGAGTGGCGGCCCCGCTCTGCCGGGTGAACAAATCGTTTCCAGCTCAGGTCCCATTCGGGATGTTTGAATCTGAGAATGACGGGGGGTCCAGATGTGCTTTCAAAACACATTGTAAGCCTCTTTGTTTATGGAAATCACAATCTTCTTTGAAAAATGCTGATGCAGGGTTTCTTTCTTGAAAATAATACACAGAATCAGTGACTGTTATCAAAACCTCCTTGGTTTAGCAGCAGAAACATCAAAATGTGCATCTGAGCAAAACACAAAGTGTTCCAACTCCACGTTTCACTGCAGTCTCACCAGTGAGTGAAACATTTTATTGCCGAGTTTCCCAACTGTATTTTTAAACGCTGTTAATTATGCTTTGTAAGTACCCTTCATCTCCTTCAGCTAACTCGACCCCATAAGGAGGAAAAAAATCAGAAAGTCCCCCCCAGAAACGATACTTTTCCCTGTTAAGGAATGAAAAAACAAACAGAAAAAAATCCTGTGAACCTGGGTTTAGTCTTCAAAGAGCTGGACTGTTAATCCTTGCTCATAAAATGTATAATATTGCAGTGTTTTCATTCTAAGCTAGATTGTGTGTCAGTCTGCTTCTAAAACGGGTGTGCTTGCGAAATGCTACCATATGGCAGTGTTTCTAGGAAAGTTGAATGAAAGGACATGAGATGAGCTCACAAGTGGAGAGGAGCTGAGCCATATGGTCTGTCACACTAAAAAAAAAAGAAAGATGATATGATAGAAGTTAACATTTATGGTATCCACTGAAATGCAAGTGCAGATAGATGCGAGTGTATGTGTTAGGACACATCACATTACATGTGTGCCAACACATGGAGGAAAAAGACGAAATCACTGGGTCAGAACAGCTACTATTTAACATCCTTTTTCTCTTCAGAACATAGACTCTTGACTAAAGATTGATATTGTTTTTCTGGTTTAAAGCCTTAACATTAGCTTCGTGGCTGCTGCACGCTTGGAGTTTTGGGGCTATGAATAAACATATTGGAGGAGAGGGTGTATATAACATCTATATTCTGTTGGCTTGTAACATATGGAGCTTTTAAAGAGTAGTTGCATGCCAGTCTGGTGAAAGCTATATCCTTGAGCCTGTCATTGAATCCTCCATTAGTTACACTCCAATGGACCCACAATGCATTGGGTGTTTCTTCTCCACTCACCTTTTTTCTCTATCTATGTGTTTATACACCACTCTGCCTTTTATCATTTGTTTTTAATAATGTCTGGCTCTCTTCCACAGTTGCTCGTTTATTCCCCAAGGCCACCACTGTAGATGGATCCACATGTTGATTTGGCCAGGTTTTACAGATGTCCCCCCTTGACACAACTCCCCCATTTAACTGGGCTGGGGACCAGTAACAGGAGTACACTGGGTTATGACCTGTGAGGCTGAGTTTATGTCTCCTCCTGGTTTCAAACCAGGGATCTTTTCCATGTAAGGCACATGTGTTAATCACTACAATACAAAGCCTCTGGAAAGAGTTTTTTTTTTTTTTTTTTTTGCTTATGGTGCAATCATGATCAACTGATCAGGCCTGTGGTGGAAAAAAATGTCTCTGTTTATTGTTATATTTTCTCTTTTAAAGAAATATTAAGGTTTTGGAACTGACTCGCTCACACAACACACAAGTACAGAGCGTATACACACATACCCACAAAAAGGTGTCCATGTGTGATGCCATTACCTACATGCTTCTTTAGTTGTAACTCAAAAATCCTATTCTATGCAGCCTTGGGGAAAAAATCATTAGGGCAAATATGGGGTTAAGATTGTTGTGCTGACAGATCTTTATTTTTCAGTCAGATACATTTGAAAACATTACTGAGATTAACAATTGCTGGGTGTCATTTCTACAGCGTAGCCACCACTGGTTAACACCTGACAGCATATGACATCTAGTGCTACAGCACCTGGGGTGTGAAATAATTTATAGGATTTTCAAGTTTAAAGTCCTATAGGTAGAAATGGCAGGATCACTTGGGACCCGCCGTCTCTGCCTACGCCTCCTCTGACACGCAGGAGAAGCTAAACAGAAAAAAGTATCTCCAAGAACACAAGTTTGTGGATTTCCGTCATGACTGCCATACAGCTTGTAGATTTATTGTCCAATTACTTTACTTATTTACTGTGGCTTTTTAGATCTAGTTTGGGTATGAAGATTGATGAGGGTGTAATGCTTATTTTTTTGTAAAGCTGTTTATTTACAGCTGCCTTCTCATCTCCCACTGTTTTTGGAGCTCAGCATAATAATAATGTGTCCTAAAGTTAGAATGACAGTACGTGTGTAAATCCAGTAAACAGGATCAGTTGACAACGAACGGAAGAAAAGGGGGAGGAAAATGGGAGGATAGCAAGTAGGAGGCAATGAAAGAAAACAGGAGGGAGAAAAGGAAGGCAAAGAAGAATATTCTAATAAAGCACAACTTCAGATGTGACAATAGTCGATTTAATATGGTTATTTAAATCCAATACATTCACTTTGAAATAGGTAATTTATTCAATCAGTAACTACCGAGGAAACAAAGTGGATGAATAACAGACTGTATCCAGACGTTTCAAATGTCTAACATGAAATAAAAACAAGGACTTTTTCTGGTCTTTTCTGTTTCTTGTTGCCAGTAAGTAAAGATGACTTTATCAAGCTGTAACCTCCAGGACTGAAAAATGCCACTAATGCCACTAGGGCGATCGTGGCTCAAGAGTTGGCAGTTCATCTTGTAATCGGAAGGTTGCCGGTTCGAGCCCCGGCTTGGACAGTCTCGGTCGTTGGGTCCTTGGGCAAGACACTTCACCTACTGGTAATGGCCAGAGGGGCCGATGGTGCAATATGGCAGCCTCGCCTCTGTCAGCCTGCCCCAGGGCAGCTGTGGCTATAACTGTAGCTGCCTCCACCAGTGTGTGAGAGTGAATGAATCGTTTTTTTGTCTGCTTATTTAGTTGGTTTTTGTTTTTTTGCCCTTTATCCCCGTCCCTCTTCTCCGCTGTTTTTTCCCCCTCTTCCTTTCTCCCTTTTCTTTTCCTCATTCAAGTCTGTCCCGTATCTAGCAAGTGAAAATAAAAACGAAATAAAATAAACAATAAAAGGTAAATTTGGTAAAGTAAATCCGTTGGGCATCTTTCTTCGCCTTTAGACAATAATTCTGATGGCAAAAGAACCAAACGGGACAGGCAAAAAGAAAAGAAAAAAAAGAGAGAGTGAATGAAGAGTGGAATTGTAAAGCGCTTTGAGGGTCTCAAAAAGCGCTGTATAAATGCAATCCATTATTATTAATGCCGAAGTGTGAAAAACTTCATTTCCGCAATGGCTGCTGGTCAGATGAATTTCAGTCAGATTTCAATTAGAAAGCAAACATTTTGTAGCACTGGAAACAACAAATCTAGATAAGATAAGATAAAACTTTATTAATCCCTCGGATGGGTTCCTCTGGGAAATTCGGTTTCCAAAAGCACAGCACCGACAGAAGTTACAGAGTTACAGAATATTATATATATATATATACACACACACACACATATAAATACAGAGACAAATATAAATAAAATATACGAAGGGGATAAATAGAATAAATAGGAATAAAAATAAAAATACAAGTGAATTGCACATTTCAAGTATTGAGGTCTATTGCACCATTGACTATTAACAAAAGTATTGCACAAAAGGTATTGCACAGTGAAGTGAAGAGGCACTACAGCTTAGTTGTTCTTACAACATATTTTAAGACACACAAACATGGAACAGGAACAGAAAAATAGAAATGTACAAAACGGGAACACGACTGAATAAACCTCCACTAAACTGGCACTGAGTGCCAGATGAAAGCCAATACTGAAAAAGGACACCACGGACCCATGTTTGGCATCACCTGGTACCAATCTGCAAGTCCATGTTTTAGACTGAACCCCATTGCTCCAGACTCCAGTAGATGGTTTGTTTATTATATGCAAGAAATGCTGTAGAACTTCATGTGTTTACAACCTCAAAATGAATCTGGGCTGCTATTCTGTCATTACAAAAACCTTCTGCCACACACTGAATTCCTTCAGATTTAAAACGGGATCTCCAGCTTCCTGACAAATACATCAGAACATATGTGCTCTGGGGATTGTTTGACCACAGCGTTGCTTGCGTGTCTGAAAATATTACAAAAACTACAAAAATGCAAAACTCGTTTGTAATTACACTGTTGAAAGGAATACAAGCATTTTTCTTTGTTTGTTTGTTTTTGTTTTTGCTTTTTGTCAGCACTTCCAACATTGCCCATGTGGAATCTATGAATCTCCATTGTGGTCATTCCCATTTTTAGCACTGCTGTAGTTAGTTATATAATGAAATAGTTTTAATCAGGCATATTCTTTCATGTTGTGAGGGAGAATAGCCACATATGTGCCTCTCTCTGTGAGAACACAGAAGACTCACAGGACTGAAATTGTGCATAACGAGCCGTGATCATCGAACCACAAACCACCAATGGGTTTTATCTGTCTGCTGCATCCATCAAGAAAACCCCGAACGAGGTCAAAAGACTGCCAAACACTACTACACTACTACGCACTAAACCTTTTTTTTTAATGCTGTAACCCCTATAGACATGGTTACTAGTATTTTCTTGTTTTTACCTGGTATTATTATTTCCGACACCCCTTGAACACACTTTGATTTTCCGTAGTTCAGTGAATGCAACAAAAGCACGTTGCTGGGCTTTGGAGTTGACGTCACGCCGCAATGCATTGTGGGAGCGCGGCACCATTTTCGGGGTCTACGAATCAAATCAAACACACTGTGTTGGAACGACGATTACAAGATGCTTAAAAGCAGCTCAAACGAGAATGGACTGTATAGAGACCGATTGCGTCCAGAGGCGAAGCGGCGGTACTTGCAGAAAATAGCGTGCATTGGAAATGTGGACCCATATGAAATACGGCCGTGGAGTAAAAACCCTGAAGACCAACCGCTATTGACGTAGCCTGACATATTTCATACCTTATCTGTGGAGTCAGCGCGTACAAGTCGTCATTCAATCAAAGGTAAGTCAGCTCGAGTACTGCGTGTGAAATGCGTTTGATTTCCCTGCAAACATTCACATTACTGCAGCATAAATTCATTCATGAGGGGAAATTACAGTGAGAACATGTGGAGGCTGTTAGGTGGATAACATAATGAGTTCAGTGCACTGATGTGACACTGTCCTGAAGGATTTAGTTATTCTGTATGGTTAAAGAAATTGCACTATTCATATTTATTATAAATAATCCTAATTATACATCTTGCTTCCATATTTGTATCCTGTGTCACTAAAAATACTTTTTATTTTAGTTTTATACATTGATTAATGACCTGCAGAATCTCCTTATCATATTAAGTGATTCATAATTGTCACTTTATGCTTTCTCCATCTCTAAAGTGATGACATCCTTGCATTACATACTTTAGGTTCATTTTCTGCAGGCAGGTTTCTGACAGAGAACAGACAGATTTACACTATAACCTGCAGCGCTCTATAGATGGATACATAAAGAAATGCATAATTACATGTATGTGCTAACTTTCTAGACACTTTGTTACATTTATGATAAAGTAGATAAAACACATTTGTGTTGGCCTTGGCTCATAGTTCTTGTCTTTAAATGAACTTTGTCTGTGTGTGTTTCAGGTGCTGCTCTCTCAAAGACTGAATGAACCAGCATTGCAGCCATGGGTCATTGTGAGCATCACAGGGAAGGTTGAAGTCGCCCACTGCAGCTGTATGGCCGGAGTCGCAGAGACCTGCACCCACGTCGCTGCTCTTCTGTCTAAAGTAGACGGAACAGTGTTGATCTGTGGCACAAGGACTGTTACAGATGAACCTGCATACTGGGTTTTGCTGGGTAATATTACCAAGATACAGCCAGAGGTTGGCCATAAGATAGACGACTTCTCTTCAGCTGCCCAAAAAAAGGCTCTTGATCAAAACATACACAGACCATCTGTAGTGACAGGTAAAAGGAGCCGTCCCCAAAACAGAAAAATCCCACCTGCTACTGTGGAGGAGTTGTCACTGCTATAATGCCATAATGTTTTATCTAGGGGTCTAGATGTATGCCTGTAGTGCACTGCTGTGTAAATAATTTGCATTTACTGAATATGTACTGACTGAGTCCCGCTGTTCAAAACTTGAATAAAGAAACAAAATAATTTTGCCTTTTTTTTTTTTTAATTAAAACCACTTTATAGAACATCACATCAGTAACAGTGTAGAATCCATGTCATTTACAGTTTACAAATGACAAAATGTTTACACCAAATCATGAGTGTTTACATGATATCACCCACTACTAACATTACTTTATTTACTGTATCTTTTGAAAAAATAACAGCACAATACTTAAGAACATTTAACAGGAGCAGGTTTCATTCTTCTCTGGTTTTATTATCACACTGTTCACCAAACGCAGCAAACCTTCACCATCTTATCCAGGAGGGTCACCTCTTCACCCTCACATGGAAGAAGTAATCTGATTGGCATGGTGGTTTGTTTGAAGCAGGTCCCTCGTGTAGCGCTGGAACTCAGTCATGATGTTTCATCCATTTCATCGGCTGGTTTGCTGCAATAATGCCAAATAATTAGCAACTCTATAAATAGACGGTAGTTCTGCAAAATCACTCAGTAGGATGTTTGTTCTAATTTGCTACGACCTCAGAGCGCATAGAAAATAAAACTAATAGGCTATAAAGAGTGATATGAACATATTTAGAACTTACCGGAATGAAAATGTCTGGAGCACCAACAGATATTTGGAGATGGAAGAGAACTGCACGTCAGCTCGTCTCACAGCTGCTCTCCAGGTTAGACGCCTTCGTTTGCTAACATCGATACACAAGCCGCTCATGTTGCTTCCAGGTTGGGAAAGAATGAAAAGATAAACCATTTTCAACCTTATTCTCTTGCCGGTCGTGCGATCGAACATTGCAGCCGACCACACAGCAAATACGAACCGTGGCTGTTGTGTGTGCTCCCTTTTCACTTGCGCTAGACCCCCAAAATGGCGGATCGGGCCAAAATCCTTTCCACGCCCACCCCCGTGACATCACGCTCCAAAGCCCTATTAAGCTAGGCAAAACGGAGCAAGACACCGAGAGCAAATAACAAGCTACACAGTGAGTCTTTTGGTATAAAATAAGTGTTATAAAGTATTTTCAACAGTCTCTAACTTAAAGTTATGTACTTTTCAGAGGCCTTTATGTGTTTTACTCTCGACCAAAACCAGGCAGAGCGTGTATTTGTTTCTTGGGAATTCCGGTGAGTTACTAGAGATGATAAGTTAGCAGGAAAACTTATGCTAATTTTACATGTGGTAAACACTGCAACAGTGCGAATTCCGTATTGTCTAAAAAAAGCTAAAACCAGTCGGAGTACTTGAATCGTGTGTGAAATGGAATGTCGTATTTTATTTTATTGTCTATTTGATTGGGCATCTTCACAAATGTGCAAAACTAATGCAGGATGCACTTTTCTTTTAGCCATAAATGTTGTCCAGTGCCTTTCCTGCACTTTGTAATTTCAGTTATAGGTTAATACATGTAAATAAGTTATTTAAAACTAGTTACGTTACAAACATTTCATGATGTGATTACATATGCCTTAAAAAGGGGTATTTAAATACAATTGATTGTAATGCTGTAAAGCAATACAAATGGAATTCGTAGAGACAGAACAATGTTAAAACAACAGTGTACTTGATTTTGAAAACTTTATGAGATCTCATTTTATTTAGAAAAACTGTTAAGAACTATTTTGTTTATTGCTCTGTACTGTATGTGCAGACTGGTTTTTTGTGATCCTGGATCTAAAGTGGTTCTGGATATGGATGGCGAGCCAGACCCTGTGAAAACTCTTGGCGAATCCAAAAGCAGTGTGGCCAGCTGTTCTGGATGCAGGAGTAGAGCTACAGTCTGAATTACTTCGAATCGCAGGATTTCAGATAAGCAAGAGCAAAAACTGCTTACTTCATACGGATTGTTTCTCTGGGAAACTATTGAACTCCCAATATCCTGCTCATCAGGAGTCAGGTCTAAAGAGACTACTTATTTTATTTTATTTTGTTGTTATTTTCAAAAGAGCGCTCTTCTCTGTTGATTTTCTGTTAATTTTCTATGCTGTTTACATTGGATTATTGCACCACTGTAACATTGTAATAAATCTGCCGGCTGTTCAACACTCAATTCTCTCAAATTTATTTTACTCCTCTCGAATCTAGTCTATAAGTTTAATCCTACTATACTAAGCAGGTGTTACAATGCCATCATACAATTAATTCCCTTCACCTTTTGCAGGAGCCGAGTCTCCTTATCTGTCAGTGCTGGTGGACCGTGCGAACAACATGCCCAAATATTAGCGAGCAAGAGAGTGTGGAAAAGCAAATGGAGCCGGCTGACTGACGGTAACACATTAACCAGGCTTAAATGAATAAGCGGATGTGTTATGTGTGACGATATGATGAACGGGGCCAGGGCTTTCTTTGGAGGATGTGTGGCTAATTCTTCCTTCCTGGCCTCACTACGGGCTGCTGCATTGTGTTAAGGCAGATTTCATCAGCAGAATCTGGCTTCCACCACCATAAGTGGAGGTATGAGACGCATTTTTGGCCTGAAGTTCAAGGTTAGCTGACACAAATCTTTAAAGCATGTACTTAAGGAAAAAAGAGAAAGGGAAAAGCTTCACACAAAGTACAGATAACCTTTAGGTAACCTTTATCGCTATCGAAACACCTACATATGGATGTGACCGCAAAGTTCTGTAAAAAGATGACTTATTTTTTTCAGTCACAGGTACAAGCGGAGGAGTGACGTTTTCAGCTTTTTACTTCTGTATTTTTGTAGTGCACACCCCAAAATATTTTTGCATTAGTCATCTACAAGCCACCTAACATCCTTGTTTCATTTCATCTCAGTGACAGCCACCTCTAAAGTGTGTTAGAACAGCATTCTCCGGGCCTGCTGACAGCATGTCAGACAAATCAGCAACCAAGGGAGAAAGATGAGTTCCTTGAGGAAAGGTTGAACTGATAAGAGCGACAAAAGCAGAAAGATGGAGTTGGGATGTGCAAGGGAGAGGACAGAGAAAGTTTATTTACACTTTGCTGGAGCAGGGATGAGCTCACAGACCAGCTGCATCTTACGGGGTGTGCTTGAACATGAGTGAGGGAGGAATGAGAGGGGTGGGGTGGGATGGGGAGTGGAGGGGGGTTGCCAGATCAAAGATCATCCCTCATTCCCCAGACTCGGTCCTGCAAATGCAGCAGGGAAGTGAAGCCACAAATATGGCATCCAAAGCCATGGGGTGAAATATATCTAGTCTGTGAGCTTCTTCAACAAGACCATAAACACAAAAATGGAAATGATGTGAACATGTGCAAACATGGCTTGGGGTCACAGACAAAACCAAAACTGGAACGGTTTTGTCAAGTCTATGAAATGAGCAGTTTGGTCTCAGAGTTAAAGAAAGCGTGCAGCCTCTGAATCGCACAAGCAGCAGTCTTTCTGCACTTCTAAATCTGTTTGAGAATACCCGATGAAAGAGTTCACCTGCATACAACTGCAAAGCAGTGCACGGTGATTGTAGCAGACAGAAAGAGGTGACAGCAAGTGTTTGTGGCCGGTTATAGTACCGGCCATTTTTCAGCACAGGCAGACAGGACATGGTTATTCGTAATGAGCAGTTCTCCATTCTCAGGCCCTGTGTGATATTCCCACAGTGCAATGTTGTTATTTCACATTCCACAAAGGTATTGTCCCATTTTTGTGCCGAGGTATACACCAGAGATTTCCCAGTAAGTGGTGTAATGAGCAGGGGTTGACAGGGTTTAACAGGAGAATTAGTGCCTGCAGAGTCAGTCAGTTGGGGGCAGATGAGGTCCAAAGCTGTGGGCTTTTGTCTCCATCAGCAGCTCCCAGTTACCCAGTCCAGGCACTACAGGGAACTACTGAGCCCCAAGCATTTGGTATTTGCTCTAGCGCCAGTATTACCAAGAGGTCTTTTTTTCCCTTTTTCTTTTTTTACATTTCCTCAACAGAAACTGGCTTCAAATCCGCTTAACCTTGTCTAAAATCTGGATCTCACCATAAACACTTCCTTCTGAAACCCAGTGGAGTGGGTGCAACACAGTTAAGCTAACCTCAACCCTTTGCACAAACACAAACACACTGTGAGCAGCCACGAAGATGTGGAAAGTCCGGTTATTTGAAAATCAGCTAATCCTATACACTGCCCGATGGGGAGAGCGGGGCTTCAAACCAAAGTCTCCCACAACTTTTCAGTCCAAATAGTCCAACGTACACTAAACTAACCTACACATCGTTTCCACCCTGATCTAAACGTCCGCCCACAAAGATGAAAGATAATTTGTCTAAATAGCTTCACTCCCGGGGTGGGAGGCTAAACTGAACCTGGTGGTGTGGCAGAGGACCAGAGAGTCAGATGAAAAGCTCCGTAGGCTGATAAGGAAGCCTGGCAGACTGCATGATGAGAAACCTGGCCTGTAATGGAGTATTGGCGATTTACCGGGTCTGCATGTGTGCAAATGGCTGCGGCTAGATTGAGCAACAAGACAAGGCCACCTACAGAGAGACAGCAATAGAGAGAGAGAGAGACAGAGAGCAAGAGAGAAAATCAGAGGAAGGGGCTGTGCAGATAAGACGGGATTAGATTGTGAGAGCAGAGAGAGAAATTGGTCAGCTCAAGCAGTAGTCTTTTCCGCTTTGTAAACTGCTCTCAGAAAATACACAATATCCTGACTGTGCCTTCTTAATCAACTGATTTAAGAAAGGAAAGGCTTCCCATTTACCTCAAGATAAGAAGGTAAAAAATATCATTTTTCCAACTCTCAAAATATTTCTTCATGTTCGTCTGTAAATGCAGCGCTGAAAAGACTTTTTATCTGTTTAACGCCTTCAGGGAGCAGAAGACACTGGGCTGGCCTAGGAATAAAAATAAAGACATATCTTCAAAGAGCATCTCAGTGGAGTCTTCGTCTCATTCTACATTTTCCATACCTTGTGGCTAGAATACACAAGCTCACAAAAAGTGGTAAGCATACAGTACGAGCGGGTATGAATTTAAGGAGGAAACGTGAGTGAAGGCGTGAATATAAAAACAGCTTTTTATGATCCCTGAGACGTTGGAAGATTGGAAGTACGGTGAACACGGAACAAAAACGTGCCGAGCAGGAGGAGGAAGAGAGGAAAACTAAAAGTGGAATAACATAATAATGTTTCCGCGTCTTCGCCGCCAGTTTATCCAGTGTTCTCAGCCTGATCGTACCCGCCTCACTGTTCCTCTGTTTACGATCAGGCCCCATAAATTCACACATAGCACAGACTCACGCAAGCTCCCACTCGCCCGCTGTTTGTGCTGCTGGCATCCTTTTACAGTACTGATAGTTTGAACACCCAGGGATTATGCCTTCATAAAACACTCCTTGTCTAATTAACAGCCTGAGAGACACATGAAAGGGAAAGGATTTTTTTTCCCCTGCCTCTTCTTCCCTTTTTTCTTTTTTCTTTTTTTTGCTCCTCTGGCCTACCTTTTCTGGCAAATTTGGAAAATACAAAATGATAAAAGACAAAAAAGAGAAACAGCTATCATGTTAGGATACAACATAGGAGATGTCCATCATTTGCAATGTACACTTGTAGTGTGGATTGCATGTTTTGTCATACTGTTGTACTCTGTAATCGATGCTCTCATTCATTTACTCAAACATTCATCTGCAGAGTCAGCCATATTATGTGCACTAGCTAAAGCTGCCTGTGTCAGCATCTGTGTGCAAAGTCAAGGACTCAAATGCATAACTTTAATACAATTAAAAACAGGTCACAAAGGGCGCCTGGCTCTACTTTAGCCAGGCTAAACACAGTTTCCACATTAAAAAAAAGTTGTGTATTTTAACCTTCTCTGGGGATCTACTTGGTATTCACAGTTACCCTTGAATGGTCATAGAAGAAACTGTGGTTCTTGGCACCTCTACTGTATGTTTGCTTAATTTTTAAGCCCCCAGATATTGATACGTGGCTGCACTGCACAACCTCAACCCACTCCGTGTCATAAATAAGAAACTACAAAAGTGGATGAGACTTTGTTCCTCAGCATCCTCCAAAATGAAAATGAAAAATATATTTAGAAAAAGAGACTGCAGACACTCTGTAGAGCCACACTCCAGACTCTTTTCACCTGGTAAATGATGGCTTTCCTCACTTCAAAGGGCAAACGCAACAAAACTCGATGACCCTTAGAAGCTCGACTCATCATCCACGCGGGCGCTCTGCAAGTTTACCAAGCTGTATGGGTGTTAAACATCTGAGGGCTCCTGGCAAACATCATCAGCTCCATAGAGAACTCACTTACGCCCAGAGCCTCTCACGAGTCACACCCCATTAAGATCAAAGGTCAAACGAAAAAGCCTTGTAGACCTTGAGAAGTAAAGTAGCGTAGAGAATCACCACACAGACACACACAGAAAACATCCAGGGTTAAGTCTAGAGACTCCAAATCAGGAGGTCTGCTAGTGCTCAAGGGCCACTTCATCCCTCGTGTGTGTGTGTGTGTGTGTCTGTGCTTGAGAACGGGGGACGCTGACTCAGCGTGGAGCGGCTTATTTGACCGCAGTCAGTCTCGTGGGAGCGTTCAGAACATCAGGGGCCAAACTGCTCTGAGAGTCATGCGATAACCTCTGGTGACCTCTTTGTCTGACATCATCACTGACAGATAGATGTAAGCGGGGCGCTGGAGTGACTTCCCTTATATACACAAAGGGGAGATTTAGGGTGTTTGAAGGAAAAGAAGGACCTTGTGTCAGCTCGTGCAGTCAGGCAGTTTTCGCTCTAGTGTTTTTAGCGGTTTTTATGTTTCTTTCACACAAGTGGATATAGAGCATTTTCACAGTGACAGCTCTAATAAAAAAAAGAAGGGAGAACAACCTCTAACTTGCTGCCAAAGTCAAACCCCAGAGTAGGAAGCAAAGCCAAAAAAACAAGTGCAACAGAATGTCTAATAATAACAAGGCCTAGCTACCGTAAACGCGTTGACATCACACTGCTGCTGTTCTTATGGGTGACTCTGTACCAGTGACACAAATCAGACCCCACTCCTTCACTCAGCAGACGTCACAGTGCTATTAGTCCCACAGTGCTTTCGCAGGCATGTGACATCAGCAGGGTGAAGTATGGGCGGGGAAATTTTGGGTTGGGTACACTCTTTATGAAGATACGATCTTCTGAGAAGCATCTCTGCGAGTGTTTTGCTCACTTTGTACAGAGCTGTCTGTACTTTCTGTCCACACACAGAGGGCCGGACAAATACACAGCGATTAGAAGAAATGATGCACATAGCGAGCGTCAACATAAGCAGAAATTAAATAAACGTATCCTTCCTGAGAGAACTGCTGTGTAAAAACATGCAGAGAGAAAAGCAAAAAAGGGTTTTTTTCTGCACAGCAGGCAGAGCAGAGAAATGTCCTCTGGGGTTCTTCCTCTTGAGAAGTCCCCATCAGAAAGTGGACAAGCTGGTCAATGGGGGTCACGGAGCATGCTCAGTGCTTCTTTCCCACAGAACTGCCTCAGTTTATATCCTGGCTCCTACATACCGTGTAATGCTGCCCAGAGAACTGTCACTTCCTTGAAACCACTGGTCAGCAGAGGCCCTGCCAAGTCAGCGATTTTATAACACATTGTTGGCCCGAGTTTGCCTTGAGAATATTGCCAAAACACAAAACCTGTGATAAGTTGATAGCAGTGTCTTTCTATATTCGGGGGGGGGGGGCCAGTAGTTATAAATAACCCCTTCCCGTGCGCCATTTACTCCCTCCGTCTCAAACTTGTGGCTCCGTGAGTCGCTCCAGTATGTATGTCCCCAGTCAGACATGCATGGGGAAGTACACGTTTGAGCTCACAGGCGTTTCACACAACACATCCGGCTCCGCCAGGTATGAGACAGACCACGTTCTCGTCCAGCCACAGCCCTGTCCTGTTAATCACCAGCCCACCACCCTTGCATTGTCCAACACAGGGTGGGATGTGGGTGTGTATTGGCAGTTACCTTTGACCCACTGGAGCAACTTATGCACACACCTTTCACAGTCTTCATTCATCCCTTGACTGCCGGGCGTCAGATCCTGGACACACACGTGCTTACTCACACTTACCATCAGAGGATACCCTGGAGAACGGAGAAGAATTCATGGAAGGAACATGGACTCTCTCTCCTTTACACACACACACACACACACACACACACACACACACACACACACAGAAACTTGTCCAATGCTCGTACAACATGAGACGCATGCGATATCATCACTCAATAACTTTTATTGCTCAAGAAAATATCCTATGAATCAGAGTTTGCTGGCTTAAGATGCGGATTTCTAAACAGAAGCAGGAAGCGCTCCTGTTTGTTCTTCTGATCTTAGTACATGAAGTTTTTATGATTTCCCAACTGAAAGAGATCAGTCAGGATTTCTGGTACAAAACAGAGAAAAAAAATCCCCACCCCCTTTCCCAACTTTCTTACACCCCTTTAAAAACTATTGAGACATCCTGTGGAGGATAACCATACTCACACAAAAATGCACTACAGTCACACGGTTGCCAATAACAACATTAAATCCACAAAGAAATCGAAAATATTAAATGCAGTTTCTTTTTCTCCATAGCTGTGCCCTCTGTGATTCGCTGCCATGCCTCTACAACTGCACTGCGAGGATTTCCCGTGTAAATCAGTAACAGGTACCAGGGAGATATTTTCTGTTTGAGCCTCAGGTGACAAAGCTGATTCCTGAGAATGGCAAACTTAACAGTAAATGTGGACTTTCTCAGTCATTGACTGGCTATTGCCTTCCGTATTTTTACTGTAAATGTGGGCCTCTTACAATGGCAGTGATAATAAAACCACTTTTCACTCCAAAGATGAATAAACAAAAACTGTCTTCCCACTGCTTTAATTTGCTAATGGCTGTTATCAAATACAGAATTAAAAGGCACACATAATGCCCTCAAGGATAGTTGTCACAGAGATGCATTCTTATAAACATTGCCCCCTCTCCCAAATCACAGCGACAAACGATGTTCTCTGTGTTTGTAGAAATCAGAAAAGAAGGGAAGATTAATGAAGAGCGCCTGGTAACTCCTGTATTTTACCTGTAAGCCTCCTTGATTTATCTCCTCTCGCTTGAGGACTCAAACGGGCCTCTGTCTTTCAAATTGAAACTGAAGTTATTTCTTTTGGGCTGCAGCTGCCATAAAAGGGTGCACAGATCACTGGTCCTTTTAGATTATGGCCAGGACAACTCCTGAGATGTGAAACCAGCTTTTTAGCTGTTAAGTTCTGAATTCAGCAGCAACTTTGACTCCTGTGTGGTTCTGGTAGGCAGTCAGTCTATCAGATGTGATAACTGTATTTGATTTTCTGAAAATATCTGAAGATGGAAAAAAAAAAACCCCACTGAACTGAAAGATGAATAAATATTTTGTAGAGCTGAGGGAATCTACGAAGTGTTGTGACTTTATTGTTCCAGGTCAAACCTTTTTCATGCTTGGAATTTTACTGGAGAAATATGAATCATTGTTCTGAAAGAATACAGTAATCTCTTTTCTATCTACATTTTAATGTTGCTGCCATTGAAAATAGAGAAAGTCATCTCTTTGCTCCAGGATCTTCCATAGGTATAACTTTACTAACCTTAGTGAGTTTGATTCACAGTTGTTGCTACTCAGTAATTAGCCAGTCATTCAGTTGCATATATAACTTAAGCTGACAGAGATCCGACTGGGATCAAAATGTTAAAGCTGTAAGTAACAATGCAATTTTTTCACAGGGAGTGATCCAGACCATGATGTTTAAAGCTCCCTATTTTAACTCTTTTTCACCTTTGGATGTGTATTAGAGGTAACTTTTGTCATATTCCACCCATGCTTCCTGAGCTAAATGACTGGTTCTGCATCAGAAGTTAGTGAAGATAATCTCTGGGCTACTCTTGGAAAAACCCGGAACCTCTTCCTGTGCTAAAACGTGTCACTAAGGGTACAGCGGAGGTTGTCTAATGTCATCTTTATGGGGTAAAGAGTCAACAGTTCAAAAAATCCTTATTCATCTTCTACTGGGCCGCTGTGCTGTCCATTTATTCTACCTTCAGTTCGATGTTTAGTTCAGATCTGTTCTAAGGCCGCCCTCTCTTTAAGCCAGCTTTCTCCCAATTGGGTGTCCCTCACAAATTTGACAGCATTTAAGGCTAGGTCACCTTTCACAATTAATGTGTTTTGATCATAGCTAACCCAATGTATTTTAAATATACGCACAGCTGTAGCTCAGGGGTGGAGAGAGTTCTCTACCAATCACAAGGTCGGTGGTTCAGCCTTGGATGCTCCAGTCTGGTTGTCTAAGGAATTTTACTTGGACCTCAAGTTGCTCTCCGGTGCATTCATCAGCAGTGTGTATGAATATATGTGTGAAAGAGTTAGATAAGTAAGCGTTTGTGTGAATAGGTTAATGAGGCATGTTTTACGGAGCACTTTGAGTGCTCAAAAACAGTAGAAAAGCACTATATAAGAGCTAGTCCATTTACCATTTAAAATTTTTATAGTTAGGTATATATGCTGACACAACAGCTTCCTTTCTACAGTTAAAAAGAAAAGAAAAAAATAATAACTTACTAGTTTATCACTAGATCTTCCCAGCTGTAAAAATCTACCTACTAGTTGGGATGCAGCCTGGTTTTCTGAAAGGACCGCCTTTGCGTGCCCACTCCAAAGAACCCAGTTTCCTCTGGTCAGCCACTTTACACCAGTAGAGCACACTGAGCAGGAAGTTTACAGCCACCACAGTCAACTCAAAGCATGCCTATCTTTGTTCAAGCAACCAAACAGTCTTTGTTCTGCGCAACAAAGGAGAAGCCTTAAAAACAGAGAGCACAGAGAGTGTCTCAGGACTGTTTGGTGCCATGATACAACTCAATACTGTGCAGAAAACAACTACAGTCTCCAGATCTCCACAGCCTCATCGTTCATTATTTCTGCTTTGTATTATGCAGCAAGCCATTCGAGGTCAGAACGCAGATGTATATCTGATTTGTGTTTTTCTTGGCCGACTGCAGCCTTATTAGCATGCTGTGGAACTTCTTGCAATTCCCTCTGTGGTGGAGATCAACTGTGTGTATGTATGTTGCACTGAAAAACCAATTTAATTTGTGTACACAGTATATATATACTGTATGTGTGTTGTATATGTTAATGCATTCCCAGATTTGCAGCTTTAAGTCAGTTATTGCCTTATGTTCTCTTAACTTTGTGTGGATTATGCATTCCAACTTTATCTCATTGTGTTTATGGGGCTCTCTAATACAAGCTGTCACTCCACATGAATCTTTGCTCTTAACCAGAACTCCCTACAAAATGGTCCTTACAGTGGAGCTGCTGTTATAATGGGAATAAAAACTCTGAAAGGGCCCATGAGAAATCACTTAACTTGTGTTGGCTCAGCATAATTCTGTAGTGGGTTCTGCTGATGACTGTGTGTCCGGTCCTCACAGCCTGTCGTTAACTCTGCCGTGTTAAAGATGAACTAGCACTTTGATGTAGTGATGCATAAAGGGCCATGGAAAACGCACCGTGCAGTGGTCGGGTCATAACTCAACTTGAAAGCAAACCATGTGTTAATTGTCCGTGAGTGTGTTTGCTGGATAGACGCACAGTGTATATAGGGAGGCATGCAATCATTCTTTTTCATGTAGTAAACACCGAATCGACCCACGCAGGCCTTCCAGCCCTCTTTGCAGCCTAAGCTAGAAGACTTTTATATCACTCATTAAAGGAAACAGTCTAAGAGGCCTTATACAACCTTTGGCATTTGGCAATCTGTGATTTGAGTTTGCAGAGCTTCCAAAAAAAAGAACATGTAGTGTGCTCAACTCCACTGATAAGATTCATCCTCTTACCCTTGTACAGTGAGACCAGTGTATTACCAGATGGTGTGTGTTCTTTAAAATCCAAACAGGTCAACGGAAAATGGGAAACCCTGAACCACCGAGAACTATGCATGCTTCAAAAAGCACTTGAATATCCAAACACAAGCAACAGTAGAGGGCGTCTCACCACAATATCACTGACCCAGAGTCAGCATTTGCCCCAGTGGAATCTGCTCACACTCTGTTGGACTGAATCAATACTGTGAACAAAGAAGCTTCAGACGGTCATCTCCTCTCCAACCCTGGCTTTGATGAATACAGTCAAACACACATACATGCACAGAAATTCCTTCGGTGACATATTGATCCGTTTCTCTGATGGAGTCCTTGGCCTCAGATGTGTGACACAGTGGCAGGGAACCCAAGGTTTTTATAATGGAGAACGGGGGCGGGAAACGCAGATTGCTCTTCTTTTCGAGCATCAGTCACACTCAGCTTCGTGAGTTATGGTTGGCGAGGCGACGGCATGTTGACACCATTTGCCACAAATCTGAAAACAGTCTGTTCACACAGCTTTGAGGGCATAAGACTGTGATGTCTAAAACTGGCCACAAGATGCCACTGTGGGACACAAACCTTAACTGATGATTTTCCCTGCTGAGACAGCATTTTATAATCATGCTTATGTTTATGTTTGTAAAATCTTTTCATTTATAAATCGGATATAAAGTAATCTGTCTTTTTTCAAGACAAGTGGTGGGTTAATTCTTTTTAACAAGTGCAATGTAACCACAGTCTTCTGTAGCAACTACAGTATTTAAACGAAAGTCTTTTTTTGGCATATCCCACATTAGAAACCAAAGAAAGTTGTAGTTTTCACTTTATTTTTTTTCAATTGTTACCAATACATAAACTGTCCCAATTGATTTTCAAGAAAGCTGATGCACAATAGGATCAATAATTTATTGCCTGTCTATTTTACCTTCAGAAATCTGAGTTTCATGTCATATTTTTCTTATATATTCATATAAGACTAAGAGTTTGTGAAAGTCTAATCTATTTTTATTAAAGTTTAAAATATTCCAAAGGAAGCATCTTAAATTTCCCGTATTGCAGCGGCTGTTTTTGTTTACAATTTTAATTACGGTTATGCTTTCAAACCCTAACATACTTAACCAAAGAACGGGTTGCCAACCCAAAATTGCAACAACCCTGATGAACAACAAGAGTTTTACTTCTGCTAAGAAAGCTTTGTGATTGATATGTCCATCTTTTAGCTAGAAGTGATTCATTTTTTGAGTTTATCTGAAGCCTTGAGTTTAATTTTTATCATTGTGGATTATGGCAACATTGTACATTTTGGATCGTATCTTTACAAATACAAACAGTGTGTGTACTTGCAGTGCTGGCCTTGATTGTCTGAAGAAAATGTAAAAACTAATCTGCAGCTGGATATCCTTTTTTATCCAGGAATGCCATTCGTGGATAGTATGAGAGGAATCTTCAGCCTTGTTGGAAGTATGCTGCGCTTCTTTAATAATGTCAAGTTACCAGTCATAATATAATAATTGTACCAATTTAAATTACACGAGTCATTTCACAGAAGAATTAGTGGAAATGATTAACAAGTGTGGGATATGAGGATATTATTATTTGTTGCTCTCTAGGCCTGGATTTTATAACGGAAACCATAGCAACATTGTGCAGGTTATACGGTTACAAACACTGAGTCGTTGCAGCTCAACTCCTTATGAAAATGTGTGTAAGTAATTAATGTATTCAGCTAATCAGCCGAGTTCAGATAAGCAGCTTTTTTGACTTTTAATAAAACACCTGCATTAAAGATAAATTGCAGCTTAATAACTGCTCGTTAAAATGCATTTGATTTTTACAACATTTTTGCATTTTGTATGCATTTTCTAGAAGATATTGGGATTTTAGTGTTGTGCCTTTAAAATAAATATCCTTTTTTTCAAATGTTTAATTATTAAATACAACCTGATCTATGACAGACTAAGTTAGGTGGCAGTGCAAAATCTTTCACACTGCCAGAACATTGTGATTTCGTGTCCTCAGCTGCTTCTTCTAGCACTAAACCTGCTTCTCTTCAGCACTGTCTTTGAAGTGTCACAGGAGTGTTCTGGGAGTTTTCTGCCATCTCATCAGCAAAAAGGAAAACCAGCACTCATCCACTCAGAATAACAATAATGAAGCCACTTCAGCTGGATCCTCCACATCAGCCAGGTCAAACTGTAGAGCTCTTACTCCCTCTACTTATGTGGCCAACCGGTGTTGTTTTTTTCAGCCGAGGGACAAATTACACTCTGTGAGAGCTCATTTGAAGACATGACTGTAAATCAAGATTTTTTTTTCTTAAACAAAAACCCAACATCACCGAGACACCTAGTGGCCAGCTAGTGAAACGGTTTAGTGTCTATCAAGACCCTGAAATAGTTTATCACAACCTCATATAGCCTGAAGGAGCAGCAGCTGTTTGCAGGAGTTCTCATTAGGAATAACACGAGTTAGTCTTCAAACACCTGCCACCCCATTTAAACACGCCTGTCATAGCCTAATTACAAAAAAGCAGTCAGCCAGTAGGAGATCCAGATCATTTTAAATATTACAAATTCAAAACTTTGTGTCATATACAGTCCAAAAACGACTCCTAACCTAAAATACGTTTTTTTGAACTTTGGATTCCAGTGCTGTTCTTAGTGCATTGGTTTGATGTACAGTAAGTATTAGAATATTTGATTACAATGTAAAAATGTCAGCGGAAGAAATGTTTGCTTTTGCTGGAATATATTACAGCCCATTGTCCAAAAACGACTGGACCCTATACGAAAATTTACAAATTTTATAAACTCATGTTTTATTAAGGAGAACGTTAGAAAAAACATATGAAATGTTTAAACGTAGAAAATATCCCAGTTTACAAAAACATTAAACATCTTTGAATTTAATGGCAGTAATGTGATTCTCAACTTTTTTGAGATAAAGTCAGTAAAAAAAGAAAAAAGAGCAAGAAAAGTGAGCGGTACAAAAAAGAAACAGCTGGAGGGAAATTAGGTTAACAGGCAACAGGTCAATAACATGCTTGGTTGTAAAAAAAAGAGCATCTTTGAGAGGCAGCATTTCTCAGAAGTGAAAATTGGCAGTGGTTCAAGAATCTGCAAAAAAAATTAATAAATAAAAATAAACATATCTTCAAATTTCAGAATAATGTTCTTCAATGTACAATTTCAAAGAATTTGAATATTTCATCATCTACATTACAAAATATCATGAAAAGATTATGAAAATCTGAAGAAATCTCTGTGCATGCAAAAAATCCACATTGGATACCCAATATGGAAATGTACCAAATGTCCCCAGGCGACCTCTGAGCATTGGCTCAGAAATCACTGTCCGTGAACATAATTTTCTATGCCATCCAAAACGCAGGTTAAAACTCAAAGATGCTATGATGTGAAAATGGTTCAGGAGAAAACCTCTGCAGTCAGTCAAATCCACACTCAATTAAAAAGCTTATTTTTGGTCCTCATAAACATAAAGCAACCATTTCGAATGACATGCAACTGAAATATATGAAATCAAAGATTAATTACATGGAAAATGTACATGTAATCAGATTACTTAAAGTCAACATTTAGGACATAAATGTAGAATTAGTTTTGGAAAATATGGATGCCCCATCCCTCCAACTGAAGAGGAGAATGACCATCTGGTCATCAAAATGACTATTTTTCCTTTTCCTTGTAAATCTTTTCCTTTTCCTACTCTTTTTTTTTTGTGTGCCTGATCTAAAAACGTTGCAAATCACATTTTTGGCATCCAATTCATAAATGTGTTAACGTGTATTTTTAGGTACATTTTCCCAGGTTAAACATTTGATATGGTTTCGGTTTTCTATTGTAAATAAAATATGGGTTTTAGAGATTTAATTGCATTGCATTCGGTTTTCGGCAAATTTTTGAAAGCAATTTTCCTGCTACCCCGTAGTCTAGTGTCCTCCTCCACCTCTGGAGGTGTTCTGGGCATGTCCCACCAGAAGGAGGCCCAGGGTTGACCCAGGACACGCTGGTTATATCTCTCAGCTGGCCTAGGAAGACTGGGCAGAAACAGTTGCAGGTAAACAGTTTCATCACCAAACCGAATTACCAACTGTCATAAGATCTGAGTTGCTCATTTGTGGAACCAGGAAAACATTTTAAAACAGTCACAGAAGTATAAATTGTATGTACATGTGTTGCCTGAGCATTACAATAAAAAGATTTGGCATTATTTTTGGAAACAATTTTCCTGGCACCCCCGTAGTCTAGTGTCCTCCTCCACCTGGTTTCAGTCTCCACTCCTGACTCTCCTCTTCTGTCGTGTCCTACGTATGTGGTACTGTAACTAAGGCCAGAATTCTACTCTGCTTTGCTCACTTTCTCTCCAGTTACCTGAGTACCTTGTACTTGTGCTCGTCTTCTCCCTCCTTGAAATCCCAGTCTCACTCTGTCTCAGATACTTGCCAGTCTTGGAACTTGTGGGAAACTGGAAGCTTAGACTTTTTGCTGGAAGAGTGGAAATATATATATATATATATATATATATATATATATATATATATATATATATATACATACATACATACCGGTACTTTTTCATTGCTAGATAGTGCCAATATTTATTTCTTCCATTTCCACCATACAATGATGCATAAAAATCACAAATCGGTGCATTAAAATTCACCAGATGGTGGAAAATTAAGTATCTGATGGTCAAAATTTCTTGAAAGACTGTAGGCCCTAATGTGTTTTCCTCCAAAGCTAAAGCCAAACCTACACTGCTGTTGCCAGGTGCTATTTATTAATGTATGAAGGTTACCAAAAAGAAGTATATTCAAGCATTGCAAATATACCATTTGGTATCATCTGCATGCCGAGTAATGGAATACAGGTGTTTGGTACTTGAATAAAGGGATTTAGCCTTGAGAAGTAGTCTCATCCAAAAGATGTTTAAGAACAAGCCCGGGTGTAGTTGTGAATTCAGTTCAGACACTTCACCCGTTGCCTACTGGTGGTGGTCAGAGGGCCCGGTGGCGCCAGTGTCCGGCAGCCTCGCCTCTGTCAGTGCGCCCCAGGGTGGCTGTGGTTACAATGTAGCTTGCCATCACCAGTGTGTGAATGGGTGGATGACTGGATATGTAAAGCGCTTTGGCGTCCTTAGGGACTAGTAAAGCGCTATATAAATACAGGCCATTTACCATTTACCATATGAATTTGTATAACACTCAGAACTAATAAATCCAATGTAAAAGGCATTACTAGAACTTGTTCACCTCTATGTGTATGAATGAGAATAGTCTATCTCAGGTCTTTTTGTTTCCTCCTTTTCCAAATTCCTCACCCAGTTAGCAAAACTCTCAGTACTCCTTTTGTACGTTGCCAAAGTAACGCTCACTCCCTCTCTCCTCAGCTCCTTTGAAGCAACTTCAGAGCATCAATATTTAACCTGACATTGTCAAAACTAAAAAAAGAAATGATGCTGAAGGGAAGGCAGCGCTTTGAAGCATGTTTGCCTGTAGACCTGCGCCGAACATGACTGATTTCCTCTCCGAGTTTGTTGACAACACAGGCAGGCAGTGCGGATCATACAGTCGTAACACACACATTACAGTCATTACTGAGGAAGTGCTTGATTACATAGCAACTAATGGGATTTGGTGTTAACCTGATGGATTGCTCACAATGGCACAAAACAGGAAGGCTACATCACATGCGTGACGGACTGTTCATGTGTCCTCCTTCTGCTGACAGGACAGGGCGGCCAATCTCACATGTAATACTGACAGAAGGACCAAGTTGCGTCCCGTGAGCTCATTGCAAAGTAAAACTCAAAGGTACCATGAACAGAAGTGGCAGATTTGACTCATACAAATGAGTGTGAATAGTGCGGCGCAGAGTAGAGGAGGAAATCTCGAATGAGTTTGCCGCTCGCTCTAGCTTCGCTCATTAAAGTTGAAAAATTAATGACCATCGACTATGTTGTCGTGCATATTCACCCCCCACAAACCAAGATGTTATATTACCTTTCAAACAAAATATTTCACAGTGAGCATCAGTAGCTGTGCACATCACCATTCAAATGCACTTCCCTGCACGTCAGCACTTTCAGAAGCACCAGACTTTCAGACTAGATACTGTGGCTCTGTTCAGAGTGCAAACATGTGGGCGTGAATGCATGTCAGCACCGCATCTGGATGAGGACATGAGTGAAGGTTACATGTAGGGCTACTGGTTCGAGCTTTGGTCTCGTGTGTGGTTTTAATCAGTATTGTCTAGTATTAATATTTCAGTATGCATTTCTCTTTTTTTTTTCTACAGTTGTTCGGGGTCTATGACACACCCAGATGTGACCCCATAAACCTTTGAAAACAAATGCATAAGACATAATTCACGTGCATCTTTTGAATGAGAGAAATACATTTTCATGTGTGACAACTGATATCTGGAACATGAAGGTCCCAGACCTAATTTGACAAGGGCCAAATTGTGGGCAACGTTCTGCTAGGAAACGTTGGGTCCTGCCATCCACGTGGATGTTACTTTAACCCATCCCACCAACTTTATCTTAGCATTTTTGCAGACCATGTACACGCTTTTCATACTCCATATGCATACTGTGCATGCTCAAAATATGGTGTAGAAGAAAGTCTTCCTGAAGTAACCATGACCAAATGGCCTCACACAAAGTTTTTCAAATGAATCATTCAACAGTGCAACAGGAAAGCTGACATCTCCACATGCATTTCTTATGAAAGTATAACTATTTCATTGCCTCAGCTCAGAGCACCTTTCAGTGGGCCACTTCTCTTCTGAAAGGGAAGAAGACAATCTGAAAATTCTATTATTCTTTCCATGAGGTGTTAGCCATACCTCTGATCAGGGGAACTGCTTGCATTCAAGGGGACACAGACCTGAAAAAGACTTGACGCACGCTAACTGCACAAAGTGAGAGATTTATTTATTAGACACTCACGCATGGACACGTTTGAGCAAAGGAAAGCCAGAGGTGATGCCTCAAGGGAAGGCAAACGTTCAGTGTCTTGGCATTGCTGAAGGAAGGGTCATTCAGGGGACACGAACCCTCCACTTATGAAGTCACATATGGGACTTCAAGATCAAATCACAAGTGATATTTTGTCAACTTAAACAATCAAGACTTCCTCTAGATGAGCCCTGATTCTGATGCATGCCTCAGCTCTTGCGTGCTATTACTGGAGTCCACCGATCCTCTTTTTAAGAAAACAAACAAGTTTCAATATAATCACACGCCTCACCCACAGCAGCAACACTTGCACATAAATGAGTACTTACAGTGCTGTGAAAAAGTCTTTACATTTTGCTTTAATGGAGTCAGACTTTCTTGTACTTTTTAAAGCTGTCTTGAGCAACAGTTCTCCAGGCTTTCAAATCGTCTTTCAAAGTTTTTCTTTGGACATTGGTTGCTTTTACACTCATTTTCAGTCCAGTCTTCGGCCATTTTTCAGATGTAATTTCCTTTTTGTTGTTCATTAACCCTTTAAGACCTACCATAGAACCAAGGCCGCCAGAGCTTACTTTATATTTTTACATGCTGTAGTGCCATTTTAGGGAGCATTTCAAGTTGCTATACATCAATACAACTGTTATAGCCCACATTTTAATAATATGTATGCATTAAGTCCATAGTAACGACATAAATTGCAAAAAAGTGCAATAAACTACAAAAAAATTGAAAATCGTTTTTGATTTTTTTACATATATTTCTACTTGGAGAAATTTAAGAGGTTTATCCCTCAAAACTTTAAATACAAAAAAGTTGCAAAAAATAGTTTACAACAACAGGAAATTTATTTGGAGTGGCTTCATAGTTTTATTTTTGAGATACACCAATTTTTATATACTGCAGAAAAAACGAAAAACAATCTTATGATGCAAATTTGCAAAGAAAACAGCATGTGCATCAAAATAAACTATTTTAAGCAGTGCAATTTGAGTTCTAAGCATCACAGAAACTATTCAGAAAAGCATAAAGTTAAACATGACTTATAAAAATACCAGTATAGGCTTTTAAGGGCTACAAGTAAAAAACTACATTTTCCGCGAAAATGACGTCACTTCCGGTTTCGGGCAGGTAATGGCGAACATGCGATCGTTCATGCTGACGTCTATTTCAATGTGGGAAGTGTTATGAACAGCTGATCGGATCGAAACATACTGAAAGTCATGCCTTTAAGAATTCGAATAGGAAAAAACAGCAAAGACCTGACACAGGACCTGAGAGACACACTCGGTGTATAAATGCTCAGTCAACAATCTCTTTATTCCATACAACACTTTGAGCATTACAAACGTCCAGACGGGAGATGTGGACAGGAGGGTGTCCGTCAGATCTCGAAGTGTCTAACCGTTTTGTAATTCTTATAGCTTCAGCCCCCTCCAAAGTCATAAAACCTAAACATCCACATTCTTTCTCTTTCAGTGAGCCTAAGTTATGACCTCGGCTTCCTGTGCAGTATGTTCTGTTCTTTCTAATCAGACAAATAAGGCCATGATTCTCTGAAAACAGTATTTCTTATAAATCAGCAGTATAATGCATCATAAAACAGTGTAATGATTTCACAATCTTTAATCCAAGGCATAATGTGGCCTGTAGCCGTATAATGATTCAACAATTCTTTGATTAGAAGTATAAGGTGGTATAAGATAGTATAATAATCTCACACAAGAAAACAGGACTGTTCAGGAAAAGGAAAAAAAACACCAATTATGTATAAACTAGCTCTACGCTGCTGATTATTTGACACAATGCTTGTGGATTTATTTTTTAACTGACTGATTACAGCTGGGACCAGGCTCCTCACACTTTGCTTTTGAATAGATAGCTTTAACTCTTTGAAAAAGATAAATAAATACAATTGTGAAACTTTTTCTTTCTTCTAAGTGAAATCATCTTGGTCCTCAGCACACAGCCAAAAATAACCCAGTGCTGTTGTTTTCGCTTCTCCCCCCAGCCTTCGTATGTGCACGTTTACAATTCTTGTCTGCTGTCAGCTTAAGGGAAGAGCCCGTTGCATTAGTGTTGCCATGGCAACAGGGCAGTAGAGGATCTCTAAGGTCAGAGCAAGAGCACCTGAAGCTTAGCTGATGGGAGAAAAGAGGCTGTCGGTGAACACTCATGTTGTTATTGGACATTTTATTACTGCTGCTTCCTCCTGCCTGACACTGACATGATAAATTGTCCCAAGACACGTGTTGTTAATCATTTCTGGGATAACACAAGAAATAAAACCAGGGGCTCTGCTCCTGCGTCAGATGATGGAGAGTGGAATAGGTCTTGATAAAGAGGGGGCAGAGATATTTAAAGAGAAGGGAGAAGAGATTTTCGGTGCTGGAAAGTGGATTGCATCCATTATTTAGGAATGGTTTCCTCTTCTGTGAGGGGACAGGGAAGAGAAATGTGTTTGGAGGATACAAACTCCAGCCCTCTGTATTCTGTAGAAATACTAAATAACACATGCTTCTCTAATAGGGAAAAATGTCGGCATCCAATGAAAACAATGCAAATCGTATAGCCTGCATTAAATATACTCAAATGGATATTTGCAACTTGGATTTTTGCACTTACTAAAAAGTGAGCCGAAGAATTTCCATGTAATGCTTCCACACTAGTGCACATCCCATAAATGTAGCTATGCAAAAACAGTTTCAGATCATTGCATCAAAAGGAGTGGAATGCATTGAGGCTCCCTTGAATTGCACAGAAACTGGGCCAGAAAAAAGCTCTGATATGTTACCGTTTGATCACGATGCTTTAACTCTGTTTCACATTTCCTCTTATGAGCTGCACAGATTGTGTCCACAGGGTAATCTTGAATGCAGATTTTTGAACATATGGCATTAAGTACCTTGGCATGTGCTGCAGGAAAAAGCACAAACTTCATATGATGCAAGCTCAGAAAATCTTAAATTCTCCCCATATTTGTGTAAACATACAGTTAGCTCCATAACATTTCTTTTTCCTGGCTCATCTGTTTTTTTTTTCAACAGCAAAGTGGGCTTAAAAGCAAACGATCAATGCGACTGAAGTGCAGGCTTTCAGCTTGAGTTCAAGGGGCTTGCAAACAAACCGGAACGACAGCCATTTCAATAGTGAGCTCTAAAGCGATGGGACGATTGACTGACAAGGGGTTTCATAGACAGGTGAGGCCTGCTGCTGCCATTTCATTTCAGAGTTGATTCCAAGTCTTACATTTTGTAACTCTCAAAACGAGATTCAAAGTGAGGCTGACGCAAGAGACTGAATAAAGATAAATTTGAAGAAAAAAAAAAAGCAAAGAAAAAAAAAAGCCTAATATCGCAAAAATGGACGACACAGAAGACAACTGAAGCAGATGACTGCAAATTCTTTCCTCTGTAATGAAAATCATTCATAACTTTTAGAACACTCAGAGGCATATCACTGTAAAAGAGACGCCTTCGGAAATTGGAATACAGAGTTTCATCTAAAAACAAGCTTTGGACAGATGAAACCACATGATGGGAAATAGTGGGAGGAAAACAGTATGGAGAAGGAAAAAAAACACATCATGATCTGAAACATATCACATTATCTGTCAAACAAGGTGGAGGCTGTGCGGGCATGTGTGCCTGCCAGTGGAGCTGGGTGACTAGTGTTTTTCCCTGACAGCAGCAAGTAGCAGGAGGAATTCTGAAGTTGCTCAGATTCATCCAAATGCTGTGAAAAAGAACAACAGACGTTGCTTCACATTTCAGATGGATAGTAATCCAAAGCATACTGCAAAAACAATCCAAGACTTTCTCAAGGCAAAGAAACGGGATATTATTCAACTGCCAAGTCTGCCTTGACTACAGCCACCTTCAGCCTGAGGGAGGAAACATTTGGTGACATCTATGAGTTTTAGACTTGAAGGATTTATCATTAAAAACAGATTTATTTCCTGTTTATTACCATAATCACCTTTGAGGCCTTTGAGAAGTTGGTGAAAATTCCTTTTTTCTTTTTGTAAATTAAAGCTGAAGTCGGTTCAAATGTTCAAATTAAATCCACTGTGGTGCAACACAAAAGGGTGTCATTGTCCTAATGTGTAGGGACAAAACTGTATGAGCATCTCATGCCTTAAATTAGAGTGTGAAGAAGGTAGATATGAGAGGTCATCCCGATTTCTTATCGCTGAATGTTAGGAAATGTTAAAGAGGTTAAAATGCACTTGTGTATCTTTCAGGGTTTTGTTTTTGTTTTTTATTGCCGTGGTGAAGTATATTGTGAATTGGTATTTACCGCTCACCCAGGGTGACTACTTGGTTTTTATCTAATCTCCACATTGTTTGTCCCAGCATCACCACCTTCCTTCTGCCGTCACCGTCCTGAAATAGACACGCAGCATCCCCGCTGTTTGTTCTGTATCAAATGACAAATCTCGCAACCACAAGAGTGGATGGAGGAGGAAGGGGAAGGACCGTAGAGGGCGATGGGAGAAAGAGGGCACTGAAAAGGCACAAATCAAAGTAAGCTGTGAAGAGGAGTGAAGGAACATTTTTAAGATCGTCCTTTTGGGCTTTGATGTTGGGGAAAGGACAGAAGCTCTTTGCTTTACTTTTCTTCAAAGGCTTTATCTATATGCATGCACTTTTGGCAGGGCTGAGATAACAATGTTAGTCTCCCCACTGTTTTGTTTTCTGCCTGGCAAAATGAGAGCTCAAAAAAAAAAAAAAAAAAAAGCTGTTAGTGTACATCTTTCTTCCCATCCAATATCTGCATTTTTTTCATGTTACTTAAGCAGGTCAATCAATCCCAGAATGACTCCAATGGCAATAACAAAGGAGAAAAAAGATAAAACAACTGTTCATTTGTTGAATATATTATTTTATTTTAACATCATCATCATAGTTTAACTTTTTCATTTTCCCTTCCTTCATTTAAAATGATCACCTCTGAATGTACACATACTGCAAACTGTCAAAAATATACAAACAAATGCAGGCTTGTGCTATAGTCTGGTCAAATGTCTAAAAAACAGTGGCACTGGAAGGAGAGAGAGTACGAAGGCAAGAGAGAGAGAGACAGAGAGACAGAGCGAGAGAGAGAGAGAGAGAGACATTGAAACCGGTAAAGACATGCACAGCATCATTGTGAGCACCTGTTATGGTGACCCAGGTGCGCAGTACTTCCAAGGGATCTTTGTGGAAAAGTACATATATTTCATCATCTGACAGTGGGGCACACAAACTGCCCTCCACATATCAAACCCGAAACAAAAATGTTGTTTGTTAATGGAACTGTTGTTAGGCACATCATTGTTTTTTATGGTTTTATATTTTCTGGAAAAGTCTGAGTATCTGTAAATGTAGAATACTTTAACAAAACAAAGAAACAAAAAAAAAAACAACAACCCCAAAACAAAATGAGAAAACAAAGAAAATCAAATATACAGTTTAAAAAAAAAAAAAAGAGGAAAAAAAAACAGCTTTCAAAACTACGACCTTGTTAGTAACTCAGTGTTGTTACAGTGTGTGTGTGTGTGTGTGTGTGTGTGTGTGTGTGTGTGTGTGTGTGTGTCAGCATGTCTACACAAGTTGGGTGCGTTTCTGTAGAACAAAGTGGTAGTGATGGTGAGTATTTGAGGTGTTTTGTGGATGGTTGCTGTGATCAGCTGACAGCTGTCCAATCAGATGCTCAGGTCTTTGGGATTCTCCTTGTAGGTCTTCTTGGGCTCAGGGAGCGTGGGCTTGGATGAGCGACTGGTGTTGGTCTTGTTCTTGACCGTGCTGTAGTATTGCGTCACTTGAGCCGCCACAAAATTGTCATCGTCCTCTTCATCCTCCGAGTCGTCCCTTCTGAAGCTCCTGATCGGGGATATGTCTCGTCCGAGACTGCGGGAGCGGTACCAAGTTTCAGGGGTGCTGTCTCGGCTGGGGTAGCGCTCATCCCTGTCAAACCTCTCAGTCGAACGACCCCTCAGCTGTGTGCTGTCAAACCTCTCAGTCGAACGACCCCTCAGCAGCGTGCTGTACTTCTTGTAAGCTGAATCTGAATCTGGAGTGCGTACTCTGGGCAGGGTGATGTCTCTCTGGTTGCGAGACGCCATGTCCTTCAGCAGGTTATCCCCCCCTCTGTAGGACCTGTCCAAGGTAGAGGCTTTCATCAGCAGGCTATCTTCTCCATAGAGGCGGTCTTCCCTGCGCAGTGGCGGTGTGACCTCCCTGTTTAAGCGGTCTAGGGCTGGGGACTCTCGCAAGATGCTGTCTTCCAGACGGAAGGTGGATTCAGGAGTTTTGATTGGCTCCTTTAATACAGGCTCATCCACAATAGGCTTCTCGGTGCTGCGGGTCTGTCTCTCTGGGGAGCGATACCGGCGGTAGGGGTCTGAGGATTGGGCCCGGCGTCTGGTGGGGGACTGCTGCCGAGTGCGGTAGGGGGACCGATGGCGATGAGGGGAACGATAAGGGGAACGGCGAGGAGAGCGGTAGGGTGAGCGACGGGGTGAGAGGTGGGGCGAGCGGTTGGGTGAACGGTGGCGGCGGTGGCGCCTGTCTGGAGAACGGCCTCGGCGCTGACCCCCATGTCGGTCGTCCAGGACGTTATCTGCACTGCGCGACCGGGTGTGCCCCTTATGAGGTGACCGATGGCGGCTGCGGTGGCGATGGCGGCCATCACTTTTCTTGTCATCTTTCTTCTTGGGAGTGTTCTTCCCTGTCGACTTTTTGCCCTTGTGTTTTCCCGTGCTGGTTTTCTTGCTGGGGGAGTGGTGGCGGTGGTTGGAATGTGTGTGCCTGCCAGTGCCGTGGGAGCGGCGGCCTGGCTCCTTCTTGCTGCGGGATGATTGTTGGGGTTCTGGTGGGTCGCTTGACTCTGATGGTGCACCGTTCGGGGGAAGAGTGTTCACTTCCGCAGCGTTTTGTACCCCTGAGGCTGGGTTGGCTGCGCTGATGTTGTTGGTGCTGTCGTCTGCAACACATTGGGACATACAAACGAGGGCAGGGGGATCAAACATGCATCGACACACTAAAAGCTTCTATCTGCTTTCACATTTATCATGCTGAGTCACTCAGACATGAAGCCGAGAACACTTTCAATGGAAGCCATTCTGATGTTAATACCAGCAAAGATGGCAAGTTGTTGGATGGCACAGCAGCAGCCAATGGTAAAACAGTGTAGCTTACACAGATTAAAAAAGGCAGTGACAGAGTTATGAAGCAGCCATTTCTTGAAGAAACCCACAACAAACCTGCTCCTTGGTCTAAAGGGGGAAGTCACCTCTGTGAAGCAGAACGCCGGCTTCTCTGGTGGCTGGACCGGATGCTGGTTACAGTCAGTGTAACTGCTGCTTCATACTGATGATGCTGCTAGATTTGACTCATTAGCCATGCTCTTTCATGTACTGTCAGGGCACGTTGTAAATCTTTAGAATAAATTAAATGGTCGTGATGAGATCCAGAGACTAGAAGTTGCTCTAAGTGCATTGCAGTTGCAGCGGGTGAAATTTAGCATTTTGCTAAGAAAAAACAAAACTGTATGGAGCGCTTCCTCTTGCTAAATCCTCAACAAAAGCTGCGACAACAATGCTTTGATCAATATGGCATTTTTAAGACAAAACTTTACAAGTGCTGAGATGGCAGAAGAACCATTCACTGTTCTAAATACTTCACATCGTCGGCCCTGAGATATAGTGAGTGGGAGTAAAACTCTGGCTCCTGTCAATTGAGTAAATAGTCTCCACCTGTAAATATACACTTTTTAACATTATAGCTTAGTTTGAAAATGTACTGCAAATGATTCTGGAGACCTTCAACAATGGATCATGGACAACTCGAGGAGAAGAGTTGACTCCCAAAGAGAACCACTGGTCTGAAAGTATCAAAACTAATTCCCAAAGATAAAATAATCTGCATTTTCACTTTTGACTTGTTTCCAACAGGTTGACTGCAACTAGGACATGAATGAAGTATCCAAAAGAACGGCTATGGCAGCGGTGACACTGGAGATGTAGTTGGGTGAATGGATTTGTATGCATGAAGCAGCGCACAGGCACGGTTGAACTGAAGCGACACCACGCACATCAGGACATAGAAGAAGAGAGAGAGGAAGACAGGAAGTGGGAGAGAGAGCCGAGATGAGAGGGGAGGACAGCTACAAACCGTGGTCTGATTTTGGAGGACAGAGGCCTCCCCCATCTTGTCATTTCTCATACATGCAGTGAGATGGGGAGCGACCATCCCTGAAGGAAGACAAGAGCCCAGCACAATACGAGAGGAAAGGGAAGATACACAGAAACAGAAAGGAAAGAAAAAAAGAAGAGCACAGTAGTTTAGAAAAATATGGAACCAACTAGAAGGAAGAAAAGGAGAATTATTCAGTGTTGATTCTTAATGAAAAAAAATGTGTTTATTTGATCATCGACCCATTCAGAATAAAGAGACAGTCCAGGAAGTTGCCCAAACCCAGTGAAGACCATCAGTTACAGAGTAAAGTCCCCTGGAAACAAGCGTGCACACATCGGACATAGGAGTTGCCACACCCACCCACAAACAAGCGCACACACACGCCTTAGACACGTTAATGAAGAAGCAGCAGAAAATCAAAAAAATGAAACAGTGAGACTGGTGCACAGACACACACACGCACGCACACACGCACGCACACACGCGCACACACACACACGCGCGCGCACACCAGCAAATTAAGCAGTTTTACAGTGCTGATAGAAATCAAAAGAAATACTGGCGAGACTGTCAAAGGTTGTGCCAACTAAAAAAAATAAAAATAAAAATAAAGATTTTTAAAAAGTACAAACAATGATCCAAAATATACAAGTTCACATGATGTCACATCGGTGCAGGTTTTGACAGCACATTCTCAGCTCAAATAAACTTTACATTGATGAACTTTTCAAAACAGGCAAAATGTATCCAGTCAAAAAAAAGCAACAAAATGAAAAAAAAAACATTTAAAATGACTTGTGACTATCAAAACTAATCAATACGATTAGAAAAAAAGGAAAACAGAAAAGAAAGAAATGTTCCATAAATATTATGGAAAGTAGACAATAGAAGGGGGAAAAACAATTTACACTTTTGACATGTTCATGCAGCAATAAACTTTTATCCATTAATATGTGGCTTTGATTCATGGCTCTGTACACTGAACAAAAATACTTGTAAAAATGCCTCTTTTTTTTTCTTTTTTTTTTTAAAATCATCACTATAAAAAGTTAATATAACTGGAACGAATCAACGTCTTTTTAAACGGGGATGGGTGGAGTCCCTATCTTCACAGCTTTTCCATAACACTGACAGTGGGTGCAAAAAAAAAAGTCCATGGATGAGTGAGTAATGTCAAGCACAGTATAGTGAGATTTACTGAAAATGGCAAAGTGGGAAAAAAAAGTCTTAGACTGTCTTTTTCTTCGCAACACAGTTCTCACTTGGAAAGGAGTTCAGTAGCTTACATTCACCTTCAATAAATATCATAAATATGTTTGTCACATCCTATCCAAAGCTGTGAAAGGTCCCATTTTATCACGGGATGCCACGGATCAAGTTTTCTCTTCCTTTTAATGCTAAATTAGCATGTAATGAGAAATGAGAGACATCCATATTACTTCTCACCCACAAGAAACATTGATTTTCTTTCCTTTTTCTTTACTACTCAGGTCAAACCCTGTAAACAGTTTCCTTTTTTTTTTTTTTTCCATGTAGCACTGAAAATCAGACCCACCACCTTCCTGTTAAGTCCCAGCAGAGTGCTTTTGCTCAGTGCCCAGAAGGTGAAAAGTGACAGCGAGATGACATGACAAAACTGAGAGCAGGTGACAGCAGGAGGGGGTGAGAGCACCCACAGGAGCAGCCTCGACCCCCTCGCTCTCCCACGAAATCCCAAAAAAGCCCAGGAGTGACCGCCACCACAAAGAGACCAAAAGCGCGAAGCAACACCCCCCACCCCCCTGACTCCCCTCTCCCATCCCTGGTAGGTTTGCTCCAGGGAGGGGTGAAGGATCCTTGGGGAGGGGGAGCGATTTAGTTCCTTCACCTTCAACCCACCACCATCCGCTTGAGTGTCCCCTGGCTCAGGGTGTGAAGATGGGCGAGAAGGGAATGTTTTCGTAGATTGACCCACCATATTCAGGCACAGAGCCGTCACCCCTCTTGAGCACCAGATGGACTCGCCGGCCTCCATTCTTGATGAGCTCGATGGCTCGCGCGTGCTTCATGCCCTTGGTGCTCTCGCCGTTGATCTCCAAGATTTCGTCGCCGACCTAGTGGGAAGAAGACCAGGGGGGGACAAGAGTGACAGATGAAAATGGAAAAGAGAAGAGGTGAATCAGAGGGAAAGGTGAGAGACAGCAGGAGCCCAAATAAGGGGAGGAGACCGCAGAGCCACACGCGGTGCAAAAGAAAACAAGTGAGAGGAGGGAAGAAGGTACACAAGGAGAAAGATAAGGTTCAAAGGGAAACAATGACACGAAGGGAAGGGTGGAGGGGATGAGGAGGAGTTAATTATCAAATCTGCTGAATGGTAATCTGCACAATAAGAAAACAAGTATATATGGAGGGCAAACTGCATCAAAAAGCAGCAAGCGTGACACGGAGAGTCAGAGAGGGAGAACGACAGAGAAAAAACGAGAACTAGAAGAAACATTTTTGCTTCCTGATTCTTTGAATCCACTCCTCAGGTTATCTGTCAGTGCTGACTGCGTTAAGGGAATACTTCTCTGGCAGAATACGGATCTCTCGCTGACACCTCTCCCTGCCTCACAGAGCTGCGACTATTAATATCTCTGCTAACAAGGTGCACAAACACCAACGGCCGGGTCCATATATGCATATACTAATGTGCTAACGAATGTGCGCACACACACACACACACACACGCTCCCACACACTCCCTAACTGCAGCATATTAATATATATGAAAAACTATATCTCAGATTCTAACAGTGTCTGCCAACAGGCTCCCTCCGTGCAAACGCACAGTGAGAGAATAAATAAAAACACCTCACACTTCATCAAGCACTCCGGGGAAAGTGCTATTATTTATGTACAATTAATCAGATGGAAAGGTTAAATATTGCAGTTTCATCACAGCTTTTGTGGCATGTATGAATGCCACTTTACGAGCTTGTCGTGAAACATAAATTAAAATGTGCATATTCTGTTTGCGTGTCTTCATATTACAATCAGTGAACCGTCTGCATGGCGGAGCCCGGAGGTGACTGTTTGCGAGTCAGTGAAGCATGGCTTGCAGTAATTGGGGGTACATTATGCAAAAGCTATTATACTAATAAATAATATTATTGCGATGGCTGTAAGGTCTACAAGGCTGCCATCAACCCCCCCCCCCCCTCCTGCCCCCAGCTAATCAATAAAGTCAACTGGCTTGTGCTGCACCTGAAGGCAAGGATTTATAAAATTATAATTGGTATTTATAACAACGGTTACAATCAGCAGTCGTTTTTCAGATATGCTGTTATGTGCACCCCCGACAAAAGATAATTTTATAGCGTTCAGGCAAGCTGACGGATTAAGGAATGAGAAAATTTGACAAATAGTTAAATTAAACATTCATTTTAAAAACACTCTGGATTACTAAGGAAAAAAAAAACCCGGAAAGAGACGTAATTTTTCTTAGCTAAATTGCAGAGCTAATGTCTCGCACAGCTCCACCAAAAATAATGAAGTCCGAACATTTCTCATTAACATTACAATTATTCCACTAGAACGCTTTTTTCAGATGATTTCAAACTATGCTGACAAATGCCAAGACGACTATATTACAGAAAATTAACTAAAACAACCGAGGGAACTGTCCGCCGTTATTTCCAGACAATCTGTTGGCTGTTTCCAAAGAAAGCAGGCTGTTAAAAAATAAAACTTATTTGGAGGTATTCTAGCTACTGAGGGAATATTGGCATCCCTGTTGACACAGCTGCATATAACCTTAAATTGATAAAATTACATCACAGTTTTCCATAATTAAGTATAATATTAAAGGGGTACAAGCAGTGGTTACATTTCAATAGGCCGTCCAACATTTCCTGTAAAACAGCTCCATGTTATGTGGCTGCAAAAAAGGCTGTCTGTCATAAATTTGTATGGTCTAAATATGAGCACAGACGACGAGATTGCAGTGTTACTTGGGTAAGTGCTGTTTTTCCAGCACTAGTTCTTATGATGGTCAAACTAAACTTCAGTGTTTGGTGGCGTGACCCTTTCAAGACCCCGAGAAAACAACCTCTGAGCTTCTGCGTTTCCCATTTGTGTGTCCATACCATCATCTTTCCGTTGCGAACAGCTGCTCCGTCCTCGGCTAACCTCAGCACGTACAGGTCCATGTTGTACTCGCGGCCTCCTCGCAGGCTGAAGCCGAAGCCTTTGTTGTCTCGCTCCAGGTCCACGGAGTAGAACTCAGAATCCTGATGGAGTCAGACGCCATGTGTGGAGGGAGAGAGAGTAAGAGGAGAAAGGAGATGTTTGCATCAAAGTCACCTTTGTGATTCAGGTTTCAAGTGTGCGCATGTGTCTGCGTTTGTGCGTGCTTGTGTGTGCGTGTCTCCTTTGAAGGGGGATCCTATTTCAGAGGCAAGGGACAATTGCCACCTTCAGGCAAGTCTCACCTTAACAGTTGTGCTACGCTTTTCCCCTTGGTGTGTGTGCGGGTGTGTGCGTGCGTGCGTGTGATTGCGTGTGGACATGCATATGCTCAGGTGTAAGGACGCTGAATTATTGATGCTGTGGGCCCTGGCCTGAAAAAGTAGAGAGGGCGCAGACGAAGAGAGAGGAGGAGGTCTGGGAACCACACAAGGACGGGCAGACAGCCTCAGCAGCTCCTGTCTTTACGCCCTCCTAATCTCCTCTGCTGGAGGATCAATGCTATCTGTGAAAGCCATCTCCACACCAGCAGATTAATTCAGCGGTGAACAGAGTGGACTGAGGGGCTACTTTGAAAGCAAACAGGCTTTCCTTAATATGCACACTCAGATAACGCCAGCAGGTCGGCGTAAAGAGATAAATAAATAAAAATGCACTTGGTTTGTCCTTGGGAAGGTAAGTGGGTATATTAGTTGATAGATGGAGGGACAGGGGAGGGGATGAATGACTGTTTAGATATCGCGAAACAGCTGAATGGATGTATGAAGAGACAAATTTAGATTAGATGTGGGTAGAAAAGTTGATGGAGTGTAGAGGACTGGCGTGTTTTGATGGAGACATGAAATGGATGGGTGTCCGCATGACTGATGTAACTGCTAAGACTGCGGCACCTCTCTTCCTCACCTGAGTGCTTGGGGGTTGCTGCGTGGGGGGCTGGGGAGGGGCGGCTTGCGGGGCAAATGACTCCTGTTTTGGTTTAGTGTTGGTCCTGAAACAGAAAAGGCGTGACATATGAGGCCTAAGCAAGGGGTCGCTCCAAAAGACATTTCATTATTAGGCAAGTCTGTTTTCTGCCGTGATCCTCACCTGGCCTCCGGTGCGGCCTGTTGCTGAGCGGTGTGAGTAGTGGTTATAGTGGCGATCTTCTCTGCATTCGTCAACAGAGATGCGTTCGATGACTCTGCGGAGGGCGGAAGAAGAGCAAGTATATCGTCACATGAGATAACACACAAAACAAAAACAAAGAACGAGAATGATTGTGTTTTTCAACCAATGAGGAGACGGGGGAAAAGGCTTGTAATTGAATATGCTGTCATTTTGTATAGACATACTCTAACAGAAGCCTCTCCAGTTTCCTTGAAAGCCTGGGCGATATAATTTAATTTCACATGTGGAGACATTTCATTGTTTTCCTTGTGTCAACCCGACCTACAGGGTCCACCACGAGGCTCGAAACCAGTTTCCAGGCTTCTTTCACCACTTAGCCATGTTCCCGCACACTTGGGTAATACTGCGGTTTGTGCCATCAATCATTTGGTAAACGTCCAAAGGCTGTACATCACATTTAGGACTGAAACTAATCCTTTCTGCCTCTGAATTGTCAAGTAGGGAACATCTACGCCAGTGGCATTAGAGCTCGTGCTTACTCCGTCTTTTATCTCTGCACTGATCCACTCATTTTCAGTTATCAGTGAAAAACACCAGACAGGCCGTCATCACGCGACACCTGCTGCATAAAGAAACCTTTGTTTTATCTAACGACCTCATCCTTCTTGGCCATCTACCGGCATCCTACATTCGATTACAACTCTGCACCTCCCCTTCCCCAGTCTGCTACTCGCCATTCTTCTCATGGTCACTTCCCTTCTCACCTATTAATCTCCTTTCCCTCCGGTACTCCACTGGAGCCTGGTGGCTCAACCATTCCTTTGCCCGCTGCTCAAGATCTACAGTGTCGACCACTCGAGCGGGAGTGCAGGTGAGGTGAGCTTCACTTGAGACGGCAAAGAGGGGAACCACGAGGAAAACCTTCGACCACCCTTTCAGTTTTGCAGTCTCACGTTAAACTCCTGTAAAAACACTATCACTATCTTTCCCTCTGCCTGATTTGCATGAATCACTTCCTTCTTTTGTCGCCTCTCTTCATTCGTCTCTCCTCCGACTGCTTTCTCTCCGGATATTACTTCTATTCTGCGTGCGACCTACTGCCTGCTTTCCCCTTTCTCGCTTAACTAAATAAATAAGTAAATAAAACGTGCACAGAAAAGGAACTGAAGCGTTCTGTAATTCGTCTGTGGCTTTGACCACGCATTTGCCCTCCAGCCCTGAATGGCGTGAGCCGGGAAGGACAGCAGGTACAATCAATTCAAGGGAGGTAAAGAAAACGAGCACTACAGAGGGTAAAAGGATACGAGAGCTACAGATTACACTTAAAATACAACATGTGCTAACAATAAAAATCATATCACATACAGCACGTCTAGCTCTCTTTTCTCACACAGTGGAAAGAATGAGGAGGGCTTTGTCTGTGCTCCAAATTTATACTGCAGAGACATCAGCTCTGATGAAGGTATTAGTTTCTTGTACACGTATTACTGAGCAGCAGCAGGGAGACTCCCATGCTCGTTTCCTCGACACTGCAGGCGTACCGAGCATCAGCTACTACAAAACTCCATCTGTGCTCTCACACGGTGAGGGGGTTGAGCTGAATCAGACTTCACCTTTAGAGGAAGCTCTCGCTATGGCGCTTGTTCCCATCAGAAAGCTTAAAGATTGGACTGATCCACAAAGAAATTGGCGATGCTCAGCCATTTGTAAACGGAGGCAGCCAGAACAGTCATTCAGAGGCACAAGTTTAGAAACACAAGCCACCATCTCTGCCCGACACTCTTTCTGCCTCTGTGTCAGACGGCGTCTGGTTGTTTGACACATGCACATAAACACAAACCAGAACTTTTCTGATAAAGCATATCCAGTTATTCCTCGCCAGCGCCTTCTCTCTTGCTCTGTGTCTTCTTGGCAGAGCAATTTTGGCTCACTGTTCTCATCAACTGCTCTGAAGGGAGAAACAAAAAACCCTCTCCATCCATAAGAAGCGAGGCGGAAAGCAACGAGCGGCGGACAAATAGCTCCTATTCCTACCAGTGTGCAGGTTGACAGGGAGTATTGCCTTTCCATGAGCACACACACACGCACGCTTAATTAAATAGCATTTGTGAAGCACGCTAGGGTGATATGTCAGCACAAAACACAGAAAGTTCTCAGCTGCACAGCGCAACATACAATGCACACAAACTTTTCCTTAAATCCACTTTGACAGAGGAGACACACCCACATGCACAGAGGAAATTCAGCATCTCTCGGTGCCTGTCTCGCTCGCCCTCTCTCCGCTCACGCACGCATACACACCGAAATCTAAACGGCTCTTGCATGTTTTAAAAATGCGGGCACGCCAAAGGCAGGAAGCTAAAAAATACCAAAAAAACAAAAAAACAAACAAAAACCCAGCAACCTCCCAAATATCCCCAAAGAATCACTCCTGTCAACACTGCGGAGGCGTTATAGTCACTTTGAAAGCCACTGAAGAAAGTGCACTTTACATAACGCCGAAGGAATACTTAATAACAACAACGACAACCCAGGAAAGTGAGAACAAGTCTCCTCAAACATAATCAGGAATCTAATAATAGCTGATATGAGGAAAAAATTCGGACCTGGTTTTGGATTCGCTTTTCTCTACTCACCATCTCCAGGAATGATGCGTAGTGTAACTGTGTTTCCAGCCTCCTTGATGAGGTTGACGATGTCCGAGTGGGACTTGTTGGTGATCGAGCATCCATTCACAGCCAGGATGCGGTCGCCGACTTTCAACTTCCCGCAGCGGTCTGCTGGGCTTCCCTCAATGATGCGTCCTATTTTGTGGGGCATGGCCACACAAGCATTTCCAGCTATGGTCAGCATCGATGTGGATGTGTAATGCATGCGTGATTGAGTGTGTGTTTGCGCGTGTAAATGTTGGGGGATTGTGTTTGGTGAGAGGAGGAAAACGGGAGGGAAAAGTGGGGAAGGAGCAGAAGAAGAGGACCAAGAAGGGTTAAGGTTAATTGACCCGCAGCCAACAGTCAGCCAAGCAAAAGTCACTGAGAAGAAGAAGAGGATAATATGCAAGCACTGGAAAAGAAGGGTCAATTTAAATGTGCACTGCAAAGAAATAGGAGGATTTGTCTTACTATTTTCTCTAAATAGTTTTTCCAAACGATTCTCAACATCTAAAAAACTCTTGTTAAGTTAGAGCTCTGTTTCATCTACATCCCAAACACCTGCAACTGCAGAAAGTTAGACTCTGCAAACATACATCAGAGCTGACATCTCACCAGCTACCCTGAAGTCTCTCTGTTTGTTTCACTCTGCAGGCCGACATCAGTCACTACAGACTGACGCCCCCAATCACTCATTACTCTCGCCACCCTCTCCCCTCCTTACTTTTCATTATTATTCTTCCATCCTTCCCGCTGCATTCACACTTTTAATACACAACAAACTCATCTGATCCCAACCCGTTTCTGTCCCCCTGAATAAACCTGACCATCTAGGACTGTGAAATATCAAGAGCAGCGGAGAGATAAATCTTCCTTTACACGTTAACTGAAATGAAAGCTCATCTACTAGCCTATGCTTTCTGCTTTGGCCTGTGAAAAGGAGCTTCACTTTACAAAAAGAAGAAAAAAAAAGCCAATCTGTAAAGCTAAGCGTTCACAGACCTTTCCAGTGCTGTACACCCACACAGGGAGAGAAGAGCATGGTGCAATGTCCTTCTAGTGTAGGTAGGAAGCCATAGCAGCGAGCAAAAAACGTACCGGTACATGGAATACGAGTAGAAAAGATGCAGTGCTACGAGTTTGTAAAAGCAACGCTGAATCTGATTTACTTGCGTTGCTGTGCAATATCAAACAGAGAAAAACGACACCATTCACCAGCTAAGCAATGAAAAAGAACCTCACAAAAAAGAAGAGAAAAGAAGATAAAGTTTGAGTAAGCGAATATCTCTAATCACATGCTGGAAAATAAATAGAACCCATTCACGTTGATCATTTCCCCTATTTATCTTTCTTGCAGTGCTCATTCTCATTAAACTGCTATTAGGATTTTAGTGCCAACCTGCTCCGCACAAGCCATTTAAGTTCAGCTGAATAATACAAGTGGCTTTATGTAAGACCTACTTCACTTGTGATCAATTATGAAAGCCTTATGTGAGTGTGAGCAGCAGCTGCAGGCAAAGAAAGGGTTTCAGTGTCTTGGTTTGACAGGCTCAGATGAAAATGAGAAAGAAGAACCACTTCTTTGAAGAGTGTTGATATTGATCTGGTGGGACTGTAAATAGCCAGACTGTGCACTGGTTGTCAGGCTATTTAGCGTTCAGTGGTTTTTATAGAGGATTCAAAGGATTCCCGTAGTGCAGACGAGAAGATAAAAGGCCCCGGTGATGAGGCAAAAGCCAAAGTGTGATTCGGGTTTTTGCTGAGTAGAAGTGATTTTTGAAATAACAGCATGAGCCGCCATCAACGGTGCGCTGGTGGTGGTGTTTGCGGGTGCTCGTGCTTACCGAAGGTGGTGCCAGCTTCGGGCCTCGACACCGACGAGACGATGACGAAACCGAATCCTTCGTTCTCGCCGCGGCGGATCTCTACGTCGTAGGGCTGCAAACCGGATGAGACGACAGCGGGGGTGGCGATGGGCGGCTGAGAGGAGGTGGTGGCGGCCGCAGCGGCGACCACGGCGCTGCCGCCGCCCCCGCCACCCACTCCGCCTCCTCCACCGCTGCCGATGCCAGAGGTGGAGCCGCTGCCGGAGCTTACTGTGTTGAGGGAGTTCTGGCTGCCCTGTGGGGTGCGCTTCCCAGTATCTTCTGTGAGACTGGGCGCCTGGGTGCTGCTGTGGTGCGAAGACGCCGGCGATGGAGGCATGTCTCCCTCTGCTTTAACTAAAAATGGCAGGAGGAGGAGGATATGGTGAGAAAGATACATAGATGAGGTGCAAAGTGCAAACAGGAGGGTAAGAAAAACACAGATATAGAAGATTAACAGTAAAAGATCACAAGGGAGGTGAAACCAAAGGTGAGACATTCAGGAGACAATCATGTACAAAACAGAGTGAGAACCTAATGTAATGAAAGCAAAGCTGTGCAAAAACATATGACAACATCCCTAAACGTTACGTGAGCAGTACAATATTAAAGGAGGCAAATAACAGATATTTAGCTCCTCTAGCACACCTAGTTTATCTTATGATTAAAAAAAAAGGACAGCTTTGGAAGAAGGCCTCTTCACCAATCTCTGCTCTCATCTGTTTCCAAGAAAAGATGAACCGAGGACGTGTTCTGCCTGCTCTATCTGGACATTTCATTCCACATTTCATTTCCTGTACAGCTGCTCAAGGAAGGCGCCTCATATTCTCGACGCTCCGAGGCAGACAGGGAGCAGCAATGCACTAATGTCTGGCTGCTGTCACTGGGCCGAAGGTTGGCCACCCTCTCCATCATATTTATGGGCCTTTTTTTTTTTTTAAAGGAGCAGAGCTGTGTTGACCGGAGTGAAGTCAGCGGTGGGGCGTGGGTGTTAGCTCGTGGTAGCGGCTGACCACTTCCACACCCACACTAAATTCTAAAAAGGTGAAAGGTTGACCTTAGATATATATTAAGAAGGCCTCTGGGCTCCTGATGGAAGTATGACTGACATAAATGTGGCTGTTGGTAAAGCAGGGAGTGCATTTCTAAAACTGAACAATGTTTTACTGTAAGCAAAGCTGCAAAAACCGAATATAAATGAAGCCATCTCAGACTGCTCTCAAAACTGATTCAATACACATTAAAATTCACTGACATGTTATCAGTGAATACACTATATGTAAACAAACTGATCAGTTAGAGATATTTATACTTTTTGCAATTTATAAAACAAAACAAAAAATTACAGTTCTGCTAATTCTGAATCCTGCATAAAGGAATCTAAATAGAGAAACAAATGATGGTCATTTTTGGACTATTGGTCAACAAAGCTACTAGCTTAACTTGAAACTACTTGAAATTGGATCCTGACTGTTTATAAGAGGATGAAATTAACTGACTTAATAAAACATGTTCTGATTGGTTGCACTGTGGACGGATATACCCGTTTGTCTTTTGCAGTACACTTTAAAAGTTCTGCAGTATTATTTGTCACTGTTATTTGAAGTAAAATCAGTAGAATTCAATAATAAATGGACTGCCACATTCTTACGGTACTATTTTCTATCCATCTGTGTATTTTCACAGAACCACATATTGGTGGATGATGTATCAGAATCAGTTTTCCTTTCAGTATCTTACACACTTTGCTATGTGGACTGGAGTAAATGACCTACTCTACGTCCTGAGCCACAACAACCTGAGTGTATTCTTGGACTTCAGTAAAAACCCTCTCTTGGACCTCTTAGGAGGTCTTTAAAAAGCTTAAACTACTCCTCCATCTCGAGCTGCTTGCTTCTCACCAGCGTAAGTGCTTTTGCGCCGCACTGTGAGGTTGACATGGCCCTGCTTGGCAGCCTGCTGCATCAGCTGGACCACCAGTTGGTGCGACTTTCCCACCACCGCCGTTCCATCCACGCATATCAGCTCATCACCGGATCGCAGGCGTCCATCTTCATCTGCAGCCCCGTACTTGACTATGTGGCCAATGTAGATCTGAAACGCAGCAGACGAATGAGGTTGCCGTGCATTCGAAACCACGCGTCGACAAAGACTGCGCAGCTATACGTTACGCCGCACCTTTGCAAAATAAATACATGGAAAGCGATCAAGCGGTATTCTAAAAAGAAAAAGTACGACATTAAAGTGCATGACATATAAAAATGTGTCGATTTTCTCAGCGGCCATAAACTTGGCATGCTGCACAGCTACAATTTAAACTTCAGCATTAAATCTTTACTATTCTCTCAAGCCTGTAACAGCAGTAACCCAAGCCAAGCTCTAAAGTAAATCATTATTTTTTTTTCCCCCTTCAAGAAAAGCAGGGGGGGGGGGGGGGGGGGGGGGGGGAGACGCAGTGCAGGCTAGTGTAAACAAGAACAAACAACTTTGACTCTTTAAAGGAAAAGAAAAAAAGAAATGGTGTGTGTGTGCAGGGTTTTTTTTTCTTCCCTGACTGGTTAAGGCTACATTGGTCAGATCAGAGAGAAGCAATCACAGATATGAAATTGCTGAATTCCAATACACAAGCATGGACACGCACACAAGGGGAAGATAAGAACTGTTGTGTTGAGACTGTTGAAAGAAAATCCTATAGCTGCTGCTCCCACTAGTGCTGGGAATATAGCATCCTTTTCATCATTCAAGCTACACAATCTTGTCAGTTTATCCATTTCTTCGGAGATGTACGGTGAAAAGTGAGGAAATTGAAACGCAAACTGGAGAGATTTCAGCCGTGAGATTGAAAAAGATTGAGGGAGAGAGACTCACAGGCTCTCCTGGCTCGTTGCCTCCGAGGATCCTGAAGCCGAACCCCGTGTCCTTTCTCCACAGGAAAATGTCCTGCTCCTGGAAGTCTGGAACTGTGAAATCAACAAGCTGCCATAAACACTTATGCACAAGCACAGTTGGCCTTGTGGGATCTCTATTCCTGCACCGTGATGCCTTCAGACATTTCATTTAATACCCTCAGGTACACAATAAGCCAACCACAGTGTGAGCATAATGAATACACCTGCTCTTCTGAGACAATCAGATATGTTTGTTTATGTCAGCATGTAAATACTGTCATCATTTGTGTTCAAAGCTTTGTCACTGTGGTAGCACACTGCACAAAGACAGTAAAAAAAACAACAACAAAAAACGAGCCATCAAAAGATAAAAAAGATCTATTTTGGGCCAAGAGTATAATTTTAGAGCGAAAACAAACTGAAAAGACAGGCTGAGAAAAAAAGATATCGTGTCCATCGTTCCCATAATTAGAAACGATCAGATTATAATTCCCTTCTGATCGTTTCAGAGTATAGTTTCACTGTCTTGTGAGGTGATGTGTGACACGCGATGCATCATTTGGCTATGCTGGAGTGCACCTTCCACCTGACCCCCCACCCTGAGTATGGCTAGTCACAGCACACTCGTAGCCACGAGGCAACCGTGTGCGTACGCTAGTAATTCGAAAGGTGTCGCGATATAAAAAGAGGCATCGCACCGCAGCGAGTGACAGCTCATGGTTAATGTAGCAGGGGAGACTGAAGCGAGCTCAGAGCCCAGAGGACAGGAGGAGATGATTTGCATGCGTGTGGCCTTATCCCATTGTACATAGGAGCTTCTTTGCTTTAAATACGTGGCTTTGAATCCCCATATGAGTACGTGTGCATGCATTTCCATGGGCGCAGATGTGTTATGTGTGCAGACAAACATCTCTCAGGGAGATTTCCTTTTTTGCTCCAGCTGAAGCTGCTGCTGCCAAGGCCGCTAAAACCACTAAGAGAGGGTGGGATGGCAGAAAGCATAAGCAGTCTGCTTCCAATCTGCTCCTTCAGTCAACACTTAAAATCCCCACGGAGCGCAGCTATCTCTTCCAATCTATCACAGGGTTACTGTGGAGGAACCAGAGGAGGAAAGAGTCAAAGGCTAACTGTCGCAATCTGCACCCGCACTCAGGAAGGTCAACTGCACACGCTGCTCCTGCCCATTAATAGACCCATAAGTGATCCCCACAGTGAGGCAACTGGGCATGAACGGATCAATATTTTCCCAAGATAGACGGCCCTATTCAAAGCTGTGAGTGATGATGTTACAAAAAAGGAGATTTTTTTTTTTTTTTTTTATAACCCCAAAATAATCGTAATGAAGCCCAACAAAAGCACGAGCAAGCTTCCTCCGCTTTTACAGCAGGCTAATGCTGTGCGAGATTTTGGGACGTTTTCTTCCTGCAAATGGAAATCACTCCCTGCACGGTAAGTTTAAAGACCTTGATCTCGGCAGAGTTTTTCATTATAGTGAATGCTGCATGGAAAAATGTCTCTGCCCTATCCAAGGCCTGAGAACTATGGAGTGAGTTTTATGGAGAGAGCTCAATGAAGCGTGAGGAAGTGGAGGTTTTACACCTGCTGTTCATCCCGTGCTGTTCAAGGTATTTCGCCTTGTGACTCTATACCTCAGAGTGCTCAGCTTTCTCTTATATTTCTCTTTACATCCCCTTCAAATGTTTTGATCAACTCTCCTATTATTATTCTTTGTTTTTGCTTTTCTAACATTTTACCAGATCAAACTGGCTGGGCAATTTAGAAATCCCCTATTGGGATGTCATCATATGAGGGCGGGTATGTAGACAACATCCCTCCCACCCTTGGTTGTGGATTCTTTCACTCCATTTCTATTATTGTTATTCATTTATTTATTACAAAATCAAATACTATTGACTCAACTAATCATGGCAGCTTTCCAACAGGTGTCTGAACCACTGCCTACGCTCAGCCCTTCATTTTTCATTCTTCTTCATCTAAATAATGAAAATCCTCAACAAGTGCGCCTGGAAAACTGATTAGATCTTTAAAAAATAAATAAATGAAAGAATAAAAACCCTTTGCAGATGTCTCTCTCTTTTTTTTTAACTTGACAATGAATATGATGGTTATTCTTTTTAATTAGTGCAATCCCCTTGCTTTGCCAAGGCAGGGGGTGGGGAGGTTTACAATCCGCCAACATCTACTCCACTCTTGTACTAATTATACACCATGTGCCTCTTAAGGGAAGTCTAAAATAAAAGTGTGTCAGTGGTGCTGTTGTCTGGCACTGGGTGAAAGCGGCAACTAGTAATTTTAAGAGGACACAATCAACAACACACTGGAGGCCTACATGTCTACAGCTAGTAACAAAGTAGCATGCTAGCTCTTTTGGGAAATACTATTACTATTCAGTTTCTTGTGGAGTCTCAGTTTCAAAGATTGACACCACTTTGATAGCTGAATGCTAAATGTGAAAGAAAAGCCAATTAGCTTAGCTTGGGGGAAAAAAACCAAGGAGATGCTTGCCATGGCTATGCCAGAAAAAAAATACATGTACCTGTAGACATAAAGCTAGATTCTAGTAATTTTACAAGACAGCCTATATACAAATAAATGTAAACTGCTTTCTTTATTAGCTAAGCTCCTCATCTACCATCACGGACATCTATCAGCAGTTTTCGTTCAAGGCAGTGACGGAGTACATATGAAAATATGTAGGTGAATTGATTTTACATTCTACAATGTCCTCCCAATGTAAGGTTTATGCCCTAAATTAACAGTACTGATAACTTCCAAAATCTTTATTTATATTTATTTATTTATTTTTCTGTAATGGTAAATCCACCAGCATGCACAAGCTCTTTTATCTAAACCAGCAGTGGGGAACTCCAGGCCTCAAGGTCCGGTGTCCTGCAGGTTTTAGATCTCACCCTGGGTCAGCACACCTGAATCAAATGATTAGTTCATTACCAGGCCTCGGGAGAACTTCAAGACATGTTGAGGAGGTCATTTAGCCATTTAAATCAGCTGCGTTGGATCAAGGACAGGTCTAAAACCTGCAGGACACCGGCCCTCGAGGCGTGGAGTTTGACACCCCTGATTCTAAACCATATATTTAACCTCCTAGGACCTGGCGTCCACATATGTGGACATCGCATTTTGGGTTATTTAGACCAAAATACTCAATTTTGCTCTACAAGGGCCTGATATCCACGTACGAGGACATTATACTGCTACTGTTCTATCGAAATTTTAAACGAATATCCTCATATGTGGATCTCATTTTTCTTAGAAACAAAAATTAGGTAAAAAAAATTAATCTGGTAATTCTTTGTTTTTACATTCATTGGGTCCCAATAAACCCAAATATCAAAGAGAAGTTAAAAATGCATGCTGTGGAAGAGTTCGGGTCTTAGGAGGTTAATGCCAAATGTCAATATTTTACATTAAAGAAAGCTGAAAAAATAGCAAAGCTCAATTATGCTCATTAATTTGCACCCCTGAACAGAAAAGTTTTACTGGTTGATCAGAACATCAGACTTTAAAAAAAATGTACATATAATTTCTGACTTCTCTGTGAAGTCCAGTGTGCCAGCTCAAATTTGGGTATAAAAATATGAATTCAATTTGTCATTTGCCTAATAAATAATAACAACAAACAAATTTCTTTGACAGACTCCTACAATATTTATGTTTTATCACAGGCGGTATAATATAGTTGTTAATCACTATGTGTAGTGGAGCATTTGAGCGCAAGCCAGTCTTTAGTAAAACATAGATCAATAAATAAATATAAATATCTGACCCAGCTTACTTACAAGCACAAAACGTTCCCCAAAATGAGCAGTACCACCAAGACACCAAGGGTCTGCACCGAGCCAATACCCCATGCTGCCCTCATCCAACCGCCACCAGAAATGAATATACTTACGCCTACTTTCATACATGCTCCTGGACTGGGCCCAAATCTTAAAGGGGTCCGGTTTTCTCTGGATGGTCCCGTCTCCTGGGGAGTCCTGGATTGGGAGTCCCGGCAAAGGCTGCGAGGGAGGTGGGGGCGCGTTGCTCTCACTGAGAGCGGGTGCCAGGGAAGAGTGCACAGGCGAGTCTGTGTGCGCGCTCCGGTGGCTGGAAACACTATGCTGGGAGCTGTTCTGGCTGTCCTTTCTTGACAACTGCTGTTGGAGAAGCAGATCAATATCATTTGACTGTTTCAAATCTTCTGCACAGGAGCATGGAAGCTGAACTCAAAAATGACTGACAGGAGGAGACAAAAACATTAAAAAAAAAAGAAGGTTATTGCATCGTCAACAGCGGAATAGAAAATATGAATCTGGGTTGTGGTTTGTGAGAGGAGGAACAGGGACAGCGGAGATGTGAATACAGAGCAATTCTGAATTAGAGTTCAAAAAGATTAAACATGGCTTCTCCTTGGGGTGAAAGGAAGCACATTCTAAGAGTATAATGTCAACCATTGTCGTATTGCTCCCTTATTTAACACAAAGAATAATCAAGCTGTTTTATGCAGAGAATTCTTTTAAAGCTAACAAAGAAGGAGAAAAAAAAAAAGAGGACCTCAATGGTTTCTCATGATTAAGTCATTCAGCTATGGGAGAAAACTGTGGAACTTACAAGAGTACATTGCCTATTCCTTTTGTTTAACAGAGTGGAATGTATTAAGAAGGAGCTGCATTCCGTGCTGTATATGGAGGGATAGTCACAATGAATAAAGCACTCCAGGGTTTTAAAAAGAAGAGAGGACTTTACTGGTGAAGGTAGAAATGTAAAACTGCTTATAAATTGCCACTCGCCCCTCAATAACATGCGCACTTAAGCATCTGTTCGAGGATTCGAGCTGAGTAAACCTCACAATCCCGAGCTCAGGCACAGATACGCTGCGAGTATCGGTAAAGATCCTGTTTGTCATCCTTGTCACAGCATCTCTCCTTTGCAAGCATCACATCGTCACCATTGGTCTGCAAATTCTCCACTGCTGCGAAGAAGCCAGCGACGTGAAAGGGTTACGGGGCAGAGCTCGGGAAAGAAAGGCCGATATTTTAAGACGGTAAGCGAAAATGACAGCAGTTCAGTCTCTTCACGTCACGTGACTGCACATTACTTTGGACGCCGAGGACAAAAATATACCAGGAAAGGGTGGAGGCAAGTGGATCGTCTGTTCTCAAATATCAAAGTGTTTGGCCTTCAAAGTGCAGTCATGTCTTCACACTCATTACTCGCTGAATCACTCTCCTACACCTCTGCAATTCATGTTTATATTCATCATCCTTGTTAGACATAAAATAAGCTTGATGCTTTAGGAAATATTAAGTCGGGGCTGTGGCTCCAGCTGGAATGCTTACTCTGCTGGTGCTGCAAATAACCTCACTAGGGTTTGTGGTGTACTTAAAAAAATAAAAATAAAAAAAATCAATAGAGTCATATACTTAATCAGAAATGCAGGTCGTGTTGATGCTAAAGTCAGACCTGAGGACTGATTCTCAAAAGAAAAAAAAAAAAAACCCAGGCCAACCAATCTGTGTTTTTTTCTTGTTGTTTGATGCACGGAAAGTCCAAATCCTATCCCCCTCTTAAATGAAAACAAATCTCCTATACTTGATGAATCTATTAGATTTTGACCTTCTGCAGTCATTGCGTTGTTCCTCGGTGGCCTGCGAGTAGTTTAATACATGGGTTTGTGCTGCTCCAATAACTTATTAAAGAGACAGAAGATGGGACGCGAGAGGCATTGGTAGGTGGGGCAATGAAAGCAAATCCTCACTGCTTCCTAAGACTCAGCTCAGTCCTGCTTAACATGACGCATCACTGGTTTAGCACACATACAACTTCTTAACATAACATGCATTTAAAAAGCATACCCATCACCTCGATTATCTGCTATAGAAATCCCATCATAATCATATACCCAGCATTAATATCATCACACATCCCAACAATTTTCTTCCCTAGCTAACTGAAATCAGATAGGGTGGTCTCTATAAGTAGAAGCCAGTGGAAAATCATCCTGCAAAACTATTCTATACTATTACTGTACTTTCACTCAGACACAGCTAATAGTGACTTGATGGTTTAGCACTGGCAACTTTTCCATCACCTCTGTTACGCTTTCAAGAACACCATCACCATTACCTAACTAGCACCACCATACATGACATCAATCTCCCACCAAAATTCTGTACTGTATCTAAATTATATCACATACCCTTCTAGAGTAATCGTTGTATGGAGGAGCCATCGCAAAATCATCCTGGAAAAAAAAATAATGATAAAAAAATGAAAATTGCAAAAAGCTCCTGAAATATGTGCAGAAAGTGGTTTAGGCATTGTCTCAACAAGGCATCAGATGAAAAGCAGCATTTTTGGTCGACAATCTGTTTATATTATACTCTACACCAATATAAGGGCAAATTCTGGCTTTTAAAACAGCACACTTATAACTTGAATGATGGTCCCTATCTTATCCTTAAGGACAAGGCATCTAAAACAAATTGAACATTATAGCTCTGTCCTGCTATGGCACCAATAGTTTTTCTGCAGCACCCAATCAGCCTCAGATATCCAAACCTGTTAAAAACATTATGATTTTTCACATTTATCAGTGGGAAGTTGTTCATCAGCTCTATTATCTGCTGTAAGAATTCAATTACTGTTATCAACCCATCACCGTTATCCAAACCGGTCATTCCCAAAACCTTCACCTTCTCTAAACAAAGATCACATACCCTGCTTCCATAAGCTCTGTACCGAGGATCCATCTCAAAATCATCCTGCAAAACAAAATTGGCAATCACAGATTGAGTCTACAAAGTGCTTTAATAATCAAAGTTCTAAACTTCGAGCATTTTAGCCTCATACACTAAATGCAATGTTAAACATTATGTAATGCTAAAATGATCATCGGCACCTTTTTCGTTGTGTCATTTATCAGCCTAGGATTATCAAACCAACACCAATATCACAACTTATTTCTAAAGCCTTCACCCCATCTGAACAATATCACATACCCTCCTACTGTTATCTGTGTATGAAGATTCCGCATCAAAATCATCCTGCAAAACAAAACAAAGTTTAGCTCCTTGACTCTTTATTGAAGCCTCTTGATCTTGTAATATGTGCAGAATTTGGTTTAGCATTTGAAGGGCATCATCAAACGCAATGTTAAACATTATGCTAAAGATTATGCTAAATATTATGTAAGGTGGGATGCTAAAATCTACATATGTCATTCAGTATTAGTGGTGCTGTCACAGATATACACTATATCTGTCCATATGTACTACTAAATTAAGAGCAATAACTATATTAAAATATTAAAATTAAAATATTCTGTTGAAACTTCATGCATTAAACCCATGATCTTTGGCACCTTGCCCATTCCCTCTATTGTTTTTATAAGCACCATCTACGCACACAAGGTTATTCGCGAAAAGTTTCAATGTATCTAAATGACATCACGTACCCTTATTCTGTTATCTCTGTATGGAGGAGCCATCGCAAAATTATCCTGAAAAATATATATTTTTAAATGGATACAAATGAATACAAAAGAAGCTCCTGAAATACATACAGAATGTGGTTTGGCAATAACTTGCTTAAATAAGCTATCTGGGTAGTAGCATTGGTTGCTTCCAAAAAAAAAAAAAAAAAAAAAAAAAAAAAAAAAAAAAATGCATTAATGTGTACAATACAATCATGAACACTGACTGTTAAATTATGTGTTTGTAGTGAGATAAATGTTCCTCTCTGTTATTGAGCCTGAAGGATGCAATATCTCCCCAAAATTAAAAGATTAGCTGTGTCATGCCAAGCTGCCAACATCATCGCACAACCAAAGAGTAAATACAGTAAAAACATTATGCATTAACACATTTATCATTGGGAGCTTAATCCTAAAATCTTCACGTCATGTAAACAGCATCACATACCCTCCGAGTGTTATCTCTATATCGAGGACCCGGCTCAAAATCATCCTGCAAAACAATATTGGCAAACACATTTTCAGTTACATACAGTCTGCAGAATCCCTCTATTAATAAAGGCATTACATCATGCAGCATTTACACTGCTCTCCCAGGCACCTTATCCATCACCTCTCTTATGAGCTAAGAATTATAGAACCACCACCAATGACGGCTCATTCCTAAAACCGTCACCCCATCTAAACAATAACACATACCCTCCTAGTGCTATCTGCGTATGAAGATGCCACCTCAAAATCATCCTGCAAAAGAAATTGGCAAACATGTCCAGTCTAATAATGCCTGAATGACACTTCTAAACTGCAACAAGGCCAGTGTAGCACCCGAGCTCCATGCTATGGCTCCATGCTCATGTAATATGTACATTTATGTAGCACAGCATTAACAGTCATAAGTAGTTTGTTGAGTCACACATAATATCGTTCTGTGTGAGACAATTTAAGCCTGAATGCATTAAAATATGATCACTTTGTATTAACATTATAAGAATACCATCTCTATCATCTGCCCAGCACCAGTATGATTACACCTCACTCTCAAAAACTTTAAATGGCATCACGTACCCTTCTTCTATAATCTCTGTTTGGAGGAGCCATTGCAAAATTATCCTGAAAAATAATAATAATATAAAAATTAATACAAAAAAAAGCTCCTGAAATACATGCACAATGTGGTTTGGCAATAACTTGCTGAAATAAGCAAGGCTGTCTTTTAAAGCACATTATCTGGGTTTGGCATTGGTTGCTTCACAAAAAAAAATAAAATAAAAAAAATAAAAAAATCATTTTTGTGTACAATACAATCATGAACACTGACTGTTAAATTGTGTTCTTGTAGTGAGATAAATGTTCCTCTCTGTTATTGAACCTGAAGGATGCAATATCTCCCCAAAATTCAAAGATTAGCTGTGTCATGCTAAGCTGGCATCAGGCCTGACTATGTTTTTTTGTCTTTATGGGCTACAGAATTAACAGCAATTTAGTTTTTGTGTCGCACACAGACAACATCACACAAGCAAACAGTAAATAAAGTAAAAACATTATGCATTAACACATTTATCCTTGGCAGCTTAGTCCTAAAATCTTCACGTTATGTAAACAGCATCACATACCCTCCTAATGTTCTCTCTATATCGAGGATCCGGCTCAAAATCATCCTGCGAAGCAAAATTAGCAAACACATGTTTAGACTATAGGACCCTTTTATATTATCAAGAGGAGGGTTCTATTTTAGTTTAGCAACTAGACTTTTTGCAATGTATTCATGATTGTGTAACATAGGCAGATTGTAGTTTGCTAACATCTTGCTAAAATAAGCAAGGTCTTCCATTAAAAAGCATCATCTCAATGATGGCATGCATTGCCACACCTGAGAAGCTAGCATTTGAACTCTAAATGGCTCCTTCCTTTTTAACATGATGGTATCGGCCTCCAACAGGAATGTTAAAGTTTAACTCTGTCACCAGCAGGAATGACTCATGTTCACTGTCTTTATGCACTGTAACGCAAGGAGTCATAATTTCTTTGAGGTGTGACACATAAATAGCCTCATACACTAAACGCAATGTTAACCTCCTAAGACCCGAAGTCTTTCATGACATGCATTTAAATGTTTTCTTTGCTATTTGGGTTTATTGGGACCTGATGAATGTAAAAACAAAGAATTACCAGATTTTTTTTTTACCTAATTTTTCTTTTTAAGAAAAATGAGATCCACATATGAGGACATTGGTTTTAAATTTCAATAGAACAGTGGCAGTATAATGTCCTCGTAAGTGCATATCAGGCCCTTGTAGAGAAAAATTAAGTATTTTGGTCTAGACATCCCAAAATGTGATGTCCACATATGTGGACACCGGGTCCTAGGAGATTAAACATTATGTAATGCTAAAATGATCATTGGCACCTTTTTCATTGTGTCTTTTGTCAGCTCAGGATTATGAAACCACCATCAATATCACAATAACTCATTGCTAAAACCTTCACCCCATGTGAAGAATATCACATACCCTCCTACTGTTATCTGTGTATGAAGATTCCACATCGAAATCATTCTGCAAAACAAAAATTGGCAAAGACATGGTCTGTTAGACACAGTCTACAGGGTCCTTCTAACAATATCAGAAAGAAAGATCTGCACTAAAACCAGCCCAGTTTAGCACTTGGCATTTTTGATATAGAGTCATGCTTGTGTCCTTTGTTATTTCAGCATTGTCTTGCTGAAATAATTTAAGACTTTCTTGAACCCGCCTTGAATATTATCTGTGAGAAGAATCCACATCAAAACCATCCTGCAAAAACAAATTGGCAGCCATGTTCTATCAGACAAAGTTCAAGCAGGCAAAGTTTAGCTCCTGGACTCTTTATTTAAGGCCTCTTGATCTTGTAATATGTGCAGAATTTGGTTTAGCATTTAATGGGCATAATCATGATGGTGGGATATGTTCCTCTAAAACCTAGATATGTTGTTCAGCATTGGTGGGGCCGTCACAGATATACACTTATACAGTGCAATACCATCATGAATGATAACTTGAACTGTATGCCGATCACAAGATGGAAGGTTTCCGTTTCATTTAGCCTGAAGGTACAGCACCCAAAGGGAGTCTTAGTGCGGTTCTGAAAAATGAGCAGCAGGCCTAAATTGGGTTCACTGTCCTTATGTACTACTAAATTAACAGCAATAACTAGAATGCAGGGCCTCACATAAACAGCATCTTGCATTAAAATATTCTATTGAAACCTCATTCATTAAACCCATGATCTTTGGCACCATGCCCATCCCCTCTATTATCTTTATAAGAAGACCACACCGTACCATCTACGCACACATGGTCATTCCCGAAAAGTTTCAATTTGTCTAAATGACATCACGTACCCTTATTCTGTTATCTCTGTATGGAGGAGCCATCGCAAAATTATCCTGAAAAATAAGAATGTGCAGTATGTGGTTTGGCATCGTCTTGGTGAAATAAGCACGTCCCTCCTTTAAAAGGAATGATGTGGATCGCTCTAAAACCTATACATATTATATTGTAATCCAATGCTGTCACAGAAACAGCTTTTTAAAACGATTTGTTTTTAATGAGATTGATAGTTCCTCTCTTAATTAACCTTGAAAAACATTGGGTTAAGCAGAACTTCAAAGTTTACCATTGTCCTACTAAGCTAACAGCCAGCTTGACTTTGGTTAACTGCCTTTGTGTACTACAGAATTAACAGTCACATTTACTTTTCTGACAACCAGACAGTTAGTAAAACCAGTATGAACATGATTATCACTGACAGCTTATTCATTGCTTTCATCCGTTATAAGAACACCATAGCCATTGTCATTCACAATACTTCCACCACCTCTGATTAATATCACATACCCTCCGAGTGTTATCTCTGTATTGAGGACCCGGCTCAAAATCATCCTGCAAAACAATATTGGCAAACACATTTTCAGTTACATACAGTCTGCAGAATCCCTCTATTAATAAAGGCATTACATCATGCAGCATTTACACTGCTCTCCCAGGCACCTTATCCATCACCTCTCTTATGAGCTAAGAATTATAGAACCACCACCAATGACGGCTCATTCCTAAAACCGTCACCCCATCTAAACAATAACACATACCCTCCTAGTGCTATCTGCGTATGAAGATGCCACCTCAAAATCATCCTGCAAAAGAAATTGGCAAACATGTCCAGTCTAATAATGCCTGAATGACACTTCTAAACTGCAACAAGGCCAGTGTAGCACCCGAGCTCCATGCTATGGCTCCATGCTCATGTAATATGTACATTTATGTAGCACAGCATTAACAGTCATAAGTAGTTTGTTGAGTCACACATAATATCGTTCTGTGTGAGACAATTTAAGCCTGAATGCATTAAAATATGATCACTTTGTATTAACATTATAAGAATACCATCTCTATCATCTGCCCAGCACCAGTATGATTACACCTCACTCTCAAAAACTTTAAATGACATCACGTACCCTTCTTCTATAATCTCTGTTTGGAGGAGCCATTGCAAAATTATCCTGAAAAACAATTTTTTAAACACATGAACACAAAAAAGCTCCAAAATACATGCACAATGTGGTTTGGCAATAACTTGCTGAAATAAGCAAGGCTGTCTTTTAAAGCACATTATCTGGGTTTGGCATTGGTTGCTTCACCAAAAAAAAAAAAAAAAAAAAAAAAAAAAAAAAATCAAATCATCATTTTTGTGTACAATACAATCATGAACACTGACTGTTAAATTATGTGCTTGTAGTGAGATAAATGTTCCTCTCTGTTATTGAGCCTGAAGGATGCAATATCTCCCCAAAATTAAAAGATTAGCTGTGTCACACTAAGCTGCCAAAATCATCACACAACCAAAGAGTAAATACAGTAAAAACATTATGCATTAACACATTTATCATTGGGAGCTTAATCGTTAAAATCTTCACGTCATGTAAACAGCATCACATACCCTCCTAATAATCTCTCTATATCGAGGATCTGGCTCAAATTCATCCTGTGAAGCAAAATTGGCAAACACACATTACTCTGCAGGGTCCTTCTAATAAAACCTCAAATGAAAGTTATAAAAAGGGTCAGTTTTGTGCCTGGTCTCTGATGACAGAGTCATGGTTATGTAACATTTACAGAGTGTAGCGTGCGATCAACTTGCTTTAATAACAAGAGGCTTTCTTTAAAAGTCATGATCGGGATGGTTGCTCCAAAACTTGCATATATAATGTATCATTGGAGCTGCTCTCACAGATGTGTGGATCAACCATACTGTATGTAATAGCACCATCATGAGTGCTGGCTTTTCAACAGCGCACTGATAATGAGATCAATGGTTCATTTCATATTCAGCAAGAAGGACCCAGCATTCAGAAGGTCCAAAGCTTGTTGTGTCACACCTAAGCAGCCTCGTAGAGCTGAAATGTATTATGCAATAACACCAGCACTACTGGCACTTTATCCATAACCTTTACTATTTGCTGAAGACACCAGAACCATCATAAACCCACCACAGCCTAAAGCCGTTCTAAACATGATCACATACTCTACTAGTGTATTTTCTGTAAGGCTGATCCAGCTCAAAATCATCCTGCAAAACAACCCCCCCCCCAAAAAAAAACAAAAAACATGCTCAGTTTACAGACTCTTTCCCAGAACAGGTCAGGTCAGCACCTGGACTCTTTAAGAAGAGAGTCCTGCTCATGTAATATGTGAGGAATGCCGTGCATTATTTTGCTGAAATAAGCAAGGGCTTTCTTAAAAAAAAAAAAAAAGGCATCATCAAGATTGTGTCATGTGTTGCTCTGAAATATGTTTTTGTTCTTCAGCATTACTGGTGCTTTGAAAGACGTGGGGATTACTCCTGCACTAATGCACTCCATCATGTTTGCAAGCTTTTGAACTGTGTGCTGATAACAAGATGGATGGTTTCTCTCTTATTTAGCCCGAAGGTACAGCACCCAAAAGGAATTTTAAGTTTTTCCAGTTTAGCTCAGTCAAACCTTCTCCCCATCTTAAAAAAACATCACATACCCTCCTAGTGTTAACTCCGTATGGAGGATCCAGCTCAAAATCATCCTGCAAAATGAAATCGGCAAACACGTTTTGTTAGACACCGTCTACAGGGTCTTTCTGGTAATACCTGAAATAAAGACTTTTGAACTGTACGCTGATAAAACGATGGATGGTTCCCATCTCATCTAGCCTGAAGGTACGGCACCCAAAAGGAATTTTAAAGTTTAGCTCTGTACTGCTCTGTCACCTGCAGACTCATGTCTTTATGCACTGCATTATGTAGTGACATAAGAGTCATGATTTGATTTGTCACACATAAATAGCCTCATACGCCTAAACACAATGTTAATGTTAAACATTATGTAATGCTATAATTATCACCGGCAGCTTATCCACCATCTCTTTTATCAGCTAAGGATTATCAAACCAACACCAATAATATCATAACACCTCATTTCTAGAAACCTTCCCACCAACTAAACAATATCACATACCCTCCTACTGTTATCTGTGTATGAAGATTCCACCTCAGAATCATCCTGCAAAACAAAATTGGCAAATACATGGTCTGTTAGACACAGTCTACAGGGTCCTTTGAATAGTGCCACCAAGTAAAATTACTGAAAACATTCTGGTAGCTCACTGCCCAGACTGTCCTGTATTTATAAAACAAAGTTTTGGTTATTCATAGATTTTTTTAAAAGTTGGTTATAGATAAATATTTTAAAAAGAAAAATTAGTAGTAGATAGAAAAGCTCCTTTTTTTTTTTTTTTTACTAATATTTAACAGTTTATGTCTTACGTAACTGCTTTGGTGTAGTGAGAATGGCAATGGTGAAAGTCTTTAAGCTGTAAAACTTATGAAAATACAGTTAAAAGTTTCCTTCACATTTTCCAAAGCCAGATTAGATTGGAGTCTTTGCTAGGCCATTTCTGCCCCCCTCGCCTTATGTTTAACATCGCTTCTCTATAAAACTGTAAAATATCCTGCACCTTTAGTGGTGCCTACACAGTGGGGGGGGGCTTACCCATGCTGTGCGCATCATGAGTGACGCTTGAACTGTACCACTTATGCACAGCTATGAGAATACCATTAACTACCCAACGCTAATACTACAGCACCATCATTTCAAAAGCACCACTGCATATCCTCCTAGTGTAATCTCTGTGTGGAGAGTCAAAATCATCCTGCAAAACAATATTGGCAAACACGCCCTCAGTTGCAAAGTCTACAGGGGTCTCTCTTTTAATAAAGACATTACAGGATGGAGCAGTCTCTCAGCTGTGATCATACATCAATGCTCACACTGCAAACTTAGCAGCAACCCAGCTCACGCGGTGCATCAAAGCTCCTCGTCCCATCCCCCGTCAGAAGGGGGGGGGGGGGGGGGGGGGGGGGCTGATGTGAAGCTACAGGAATCCGCCCCCGCGCAGTACAGTATCCCATGTCCACAAACCGACCCACAACATGAGCACAAGTTGCAGCGCACAGAGAGGAGTTAGAGATGAGGTGGGAAAGGGAGAGATGATGATATTGAAACATCCCTCAGAAAGATGCACACATGTGGTTAGAGGACTGAGGTGGACAGAGGTGGATGGATGTAAAAATTAAGATTAAAACAACTACTTACCAGTTTTGGGCTCTTCTTTGCAGGTGCCACTCCTGTGAAGCCAGACAGAGAAACAGAAGGAAAAAAAAAGAGAAAGAGAAAAATGTTACCAAAGGAGTTAGAACATTTATTTCACATTAAAATAAAGGGGAAATTTAAAAAAAGACATGGGTGGGGGAAAAAAGATTAACGCAGACTCCCCAACATTGTCACAACAGAGCAAATCTAGCTCTCGTCTCATTCTCTTTCCTTTCCTCTCTTTCCCTGCTTGATTTCATTCGCTCGCCCCTCCGTGGCTTACGTTTTGGAGGAGGGGGGGGTGTGGGGGAGGTGGGGAGCAGGCAGCGCGATCTATCTGCATCGCTGCCGTGGCCAGCGTTTTGGCTTGACTGGTGCGGCAGAAGAGCGCGGCCAGCGCCGGGGGGCTAACCCAGCGCTCCCGAGACCCTGGCTACCCAACGGAGGCGCGCACAAGTGAGCGTGTGTTTGAGGGAGGACGAGTGAGAGTTAAGGGGAAAGACAGGATCCTGGAAAGCACCTAAAGCGAATAAAAAGAAGATTGTCAAAGAGGAGAAAAGCAAGCTTTGCTCCGGAGTTCCTGGCCGTAGCATTACCCATGGAGAAGGAGTCCAAGATATTGAACATTAAATTATAGGCAACCGTCAGTTCCCCTCTTACTGAGACCATCTTCCTGTGTCCGCTGAGCACCGCACTCCGCTGTCAAAGGCTCCAACATCTATAGGCAGTTGGCGCGTCCTCCCAGTCTTTCCCTTCCCTGCTGCCTTTTCCTTTTTTCCCTGTCCCTGTTCCTTTCTCTCTCTTACTTCACTGCACACTGTCCTCCCTCCCTCCCTCCCTTTTCTTCCCTCAGCATCATCACCCTCCCTCCCTCTTCTTCTTCTGTACGCTCCATCCCAGCCTCCCCTCCCACCCCCACATGCTGGTAAACATCTACGCAGCTACACATGCACTCTCACAGGCAGGCTTCTGACACAAATCAAGGTGTGCTTATGACAGCCACGCTGCTTCTGCCCAAGTGAGCAGTGACCAGAAAATATCGTTTGCAGCAAGATCGTTGTACCCGACAAAGCGCGCGCACAGACGGAAAAGACTGACAGATTACTGAAATACCAACACAGCTCAGCTCCGACCAGGTAAATGCGCTCCTTAAACACATCGCTCCCTCGGCTCTGCGTGAAAAAAGCAGCAGTGTGAAGTCACGGATATGAGAACGCGTGGAGGAGTGCGTGAAAGAAAGAAAATACAAGAAGTGTGGTTTTATTTCCCTCTACAACGTTACAGTTCAGCAGCGAGTGGAGTGCTGGCCAAACAAGCTCCTCTGACATACAAAAGATGTGTTAAAGCACGCACAAGAGTAGGCTGTGCTTCATCTGCGAAAATGGGCCACTACTGTGTGTCAATCCTTTAGGGAAGATGAGAGGATAACATCTCACACACACACACACACACACACACACACACACACACACACACACACGCACACGCACACGCGCTCTTGTCTTCTTTATCTCTCAGACATCTGGGTTCATTCACAACTGACAGCTCCAGCTGTGTTGCGTCTGCAGTTCTTCCTTCTTTCCCCGCTACTCCCCTTTTCAAATCGATAGGAATCGTTCATTCAGAAGTGCGAAACAATCTGATATAAAAAAAAAAAAAGTTAAAAAAAAGGATGCATACTAGACATAATCCCACTGAATCCCAAGGTTTTCTCTTTGGACCGAGGAGGCTGTCAGTCAAGGACTCAGGACAGTGTTTTACTATCCTTCATCTGTCCACTGCAATTGATCTGCCGCTGCTCCCTCTCAGTGCCTCTTAGCGGCTCTGCAGCCACACAAAATTCAGAATTTCATAATGTGCAGCACATGTTTTTTGCTTGCTTATTTTGATTAACAGCTTTAAAAATTGAAAGACAAACTGAATATGTTTGTTATTTAAACAATAACAACATGACAGGCGTTTATTTTTGTGCTTGCAAGCTGCATAGCGATATTTCTAGTCTTTTAATGATGCTGTACTCTAATTAGTTGCAAGATACTCCACTAGGTGTTTTGACAAGCGTGCCACAACTTCCTCAGTCTTTTGTTGCCTTCGACTCAAACCTCACTTGAACATCAAATTCCAGTTTAATAGACTGAAATCTGCAAGTGCATGAATTCCATTTAGAGTTTATGCTTTTGTTTAATATTCCAACTTTTTGGAGAAACTACATCGGATAGGAAAACCTGAGATAAATCAATTATTGAAATAAATGTCGGTTTCAATCATAAAGCAAATAAAAACAGGGAAAACACAACTGTGCAAAGGTTAGCTTTACATCTGTGTGCGTCTCTCAGATCAGAAGGGATTGTGAATGTTTGGGCCAACTTCCGGTCCTAATTACACACACGAGGAGGGAAAGAGCATTTTTAGACAGGTGGGCAATTTGGCCTGGCCGGCAGACTGACAGCCTGAGTGAGAGAGCTCAGCTAAATCCTCAGCGCCTCCAGCTCTCAAATAATGGACCAGAACCACTGTGGGCCCTTTTGCTCATTTTACTCTGCTTAACAAATCTTAAACACAAGTGGCACGAGACTCTTTCGTAAGAGCCAATAATCCAACTACTAGGATTTTTCTTTTTTATGATTGAAGATATCAACAGAGCGGCGTGAATTTCAAAGACAGGAAAGTAATGAACTCTACTGCATCTTTGAGGACTGTGACAGATTAATTTAAGTAGCTTGAAGTAATACTTTTGTTTGATTGCCAGAGGAAATAAAACACCTGAAGTTGAGGGAAGATGACTTGGTTTTCTTTTCATATGAACACCCTGAGTTTACCACAACAAAGAATTTTAGGCAAAAACTAGCACAGTTTAAAGTAAGAACTGTTACTAACAGAATCAATATATAAAAATCGAAGCACTGACACACCAAGTCAAAATCTGTGTGCAAAAAATTCAGCAAAACAAGCTGCCAAAGGTGGGTACAGTCTGACAAAAGGCAGTACACCTTGTACACGACCCTGCAACAGATAGGAACTGTTGCACCAACCTGGCAACCCAGCAGTTACTAAACGGAAGCCATTACTAAGCAGATTATGTTGTCTGTCCACAGTGCGTGTCTGTGTGTATGTGCTACTAGGTCTCGGCGAGGAGTGATGGCTTCCAACAGGCAGGTCCATCTGTCACCGTGGCGACAGTGCCTGGTGACCGTGGGGAACTGACAGATGGTCTCTAAGCAACGCTTGTTGTGGTGAGCTGCTTTCTGCTGTACAGTGAAGGAGTGAAAAGCTCATATCAGCCGTGTCCATCGGCATCCTGAGTGTGACAGTCATGCTAAGTGCAGCGTTACTGAGGATCCTTCTATGTGTGCCTGTGTGTAAATAGAGAAATTACAAGTGCCAGTGTGGCTAAATAGCAAAGAGGACCAGGTTGAACAGGTTAAAAAAAGAAAACGCAGTGGAAGGTAACAGGTTTTCTTATGGGGAAAGAAACTGTCCTTTTTTCCCTCTTTAAATTAAAAACGGTGAACTGGGGAGTGTTTCTCTTCTAGAACTTTAAATCTGGGGTGAAATCCCCTCCTCCCACAAATGCACACATCCGCCCAGGGGAGACCCCAGCGCAAATTATCTGCGGAGCATTGTCATGGAAACAAAAAGATGGTGCAATGTTGGAGATTTACGACTCGCCCAGTGGCTACAGAGGTGTGAAGACATGGGAGATTGGTATGGGCTCGGAGAGCGAGAAAGGCTCACTTCGTCCCCGCCGTGCAACAAGCAATGATTCACCAACTCGAGCCCCTAGCGAGCCAAAAAAACGAGCAGAGGTGAATCGTGGGCACCCGGTGGGCAGGCTGCTCCCACGATCATTGCTTTTCTGAACTGCAATGCTGTTCGTTATGGTGCCACTGGAACGTTCAGTCAGCAGAATTTTTAATGCGAAGTGGGCAAAAATACAACACTTCCTGCCCATACAGTGAATTGATTTCCTGCTTTAGTCTGTGCAGGGAGCCATCATCAGCGTTTATCTCTTTCTAATGGCTGTGAAGAAGACTGGAGACACTAAACGAGTCTTATGAATGTGCGTGCCGGTAACTCTGAGTTTGTTTATGTGGGTTATGCAGTTTCACATAATTGTGTTCCCGTCTATCAGTGTGCGCCCTTAAAGAAAACAGATCCGTGGAGTGCTTTTTGACAGGAGGCACTTACAAGCCATCAGTGCACTTGCCCACCATTACGCCAATAAGAGCCATCTACAGTGACAACGACCCACTTGGTGTTTTTACCTTCATACCTTCCTTAATCCTAAGGTTACCCTCCTTATGTTCCTTGCATGCTGATGGAAAACACATAGGGAAACTTGTATTTAAACTGTGATTGTCTTTAAGGGTACATGAAGTCACCTGCATGCTGCATAGAGATAAATAAGGGGATTTTGCCCGCTTGCTATAACACCAAGGCTTCGATTACAGTCTTTTGTGGACCCGGACATGCTGGAGACACCACATCTCCTGTAACTTCTCTGACGTCCGTTACCTGGTTAGCAGGCACGCGGATGTTTTCACTGACCCTTGTGGTCGCTTTCAAATGAGGAAATTTACATCACTCGGTCCCAAGTGAACTCTAGTGGACTTGTGAATGCTGTTTCTAGGATGATTTGTAAGTGAATGCTAATAGAGTTTTCCAAGGAGCCATGCAGTTAATCTAAAGTCTTGGACACGTCTTTGGGCCCCTCATTTATTCAAAGGAAATAAAAGAAAGTAACTTTACAGGCAGCGGGGGTTCATCAAATACTTTGACACATGAAATAATTTAAACCTCTTGGCTGTTTCACTCCTGTAACCCGTTGCTTGCTACGGAGAGAAAGGGTCCATATCTCACTTTGAGAGCAGAGACGCAAGAGGCCTGATTGCCAAGCAGGGACTGTTGTGTCACTGATGATTGATGAGTCATGAAGTAGAGGGAAAGAGAGGAAAAGACAGAGAGCAGAGCATCATGGGGGTTTCTACACTGCTCTTTCATCATCTCTCTGATCCTCTGACATCGTTCCTGCCACCATTTTTTTCCCCTTCTCCCCTCATCCACTGCGGCTCCAGTTAATTAAAGGAAAAGCCTAAAGCCTTGCCCCTACGGTAAGGGACTCCATGGGCTCTGTTATGCTTTACGGGTTTTTTGCTGGCTTGTTTTTAGGCCTTTTGTCCCCTTAGAGGAAATGGTCGGAGCAAATCAATGCAAAGTTGTTTTCACTGATTAGATTTATCCTATAATTAAACCTTTCCACAGTGGTTTAAGAGGTGTCTTTCAGCATGACAATGTCCTCATCCATAGAGCTCGAGGAGGTTACTGAATAGTTTGCAGACTATGATGCAAATGCTGGTAATCACATGATATACCTTTTACAGTCACCTGATCTCAATTCAATTAAATACCATTGAGTGACTTAACACGTGTTGCACAGCATTGTCCACCACCATCAAAACACCAAATGGGGGAATTGATTGATACACTGTATTAGTGGTTATTTAATGCTTTAAAAATAAGAAATTCAGTAACCTATTTTGTTCTGGACATAAACTGCTGTGGATGCTGGGAGGAGGCGGCACTGAGACAAGAGCACGCAAAGCAGAAGGGAGAGAATTTTCTCCTCTAATGTTAATTTAATTGGAATACCAGAGGAAAGCGCCATCAGAACATATCAACAGCCAAGGCATGTTGTTTTTAATTTGTTGGAAGAAAGTTTTAATTTGTTGAAGCTTCCGAATCAAGAATGTCACAAAAGCCACTGTATCCAAACCTTTATTATTAACCTTATGATATTTTTGTCCTTCTTCTTATTACTAGGACATCAAGCAGAGCTTTAATAATCCCTCTCAAAGAAAAAAACTACCAAGAAATACATGGAACTGTCAGCTTAACGACATTCAAATGACCATTTTCATTATTTCATTGTAATTAGTATAACAGATTTCCACATTTCCAAAACTGTCCCTTGTATCTGGGCTTCTCCACTGTTCACACAGTCACTTTAGCATTCACCTTGACCACAGTGGTGTTGAGAACTCCCTTTTTATGAGCCAGTTTAAAGTATTGTTTTCCTAAGTCGTTCCTCTATTAACACCTCCGGTTTCCACCATTCTTCCGCCTCCCCCTAGCCCGTGCTGCCAAGCTGCTTCCTGAGCGAAATGTGGGTAAAACCTACGCTTACATTATGTTGTCAGATTACAAGTAACAAGCTGTGTCTGTGCTGTTAGTCGATTACTCACACCCTCATCGGGCCTGCTTGTTTGCAACCCTATGCTCATTTGCGCTGCCATTAGTAAACTACATTAGGTTATTATTGAGCTGAAGTGGCTGCGCCTGTGTTTATAAATTTACACTGTGTTAATAGATTACCCGGAGGACTTTCCACTCCCATTGCTCCCATTTGCCCTGCTTAGTGAATCAGGCCCTTAATGTAAGTTGATTTTTCCTTTAATTTGTCATCCAGAGGTACGTATCCTTCCCCCTTCATGTACATTGGTATGACCAGTTTGCTGCTAGCCCAGCGCGCATTACCGTGCATTCCTGCCTAGATTTTCAAACAGGTAAAAAATGAAAGAAAATAATGCAACTCTGCATCCATGCTGAGACAAATAGACGTATTTTTTTTTCCTGAGCTGACTAATGACACGAGCTGCCGGAGCTGCTAGGAAGCTATGTTTCAGAAAAACTGCACCGAAACTAGTTTTCACTGACAAACAGCTATACAACAGGTGTATGCACTCCTATGGACAAAAGAGAGTGGGGTAATGGAAATTAGCATCTATGCAACGGCAAGACATCAGGGGCCAAAATGAATTATGCTGGTGCATCAGTGGGGGAAAGAGAAGACAGGCAGGGGAAAATGAGCCCATTACAGGAGTGTAATTAGACAAATGAAAGCACAATGGATTAGGAAACCTGACTGAGGTAATAAATCATTCCTGCGCGCTTATAGGAAGTACATGAGTGTCAAGTGTCTAAAACCCACTATTTAACCTACGAAGCACTGTTAAAGTGTCTCCACGCTGACCCATAGCTCTTCCTCCAAATCTATTAAATGAGGGAGAGAGGCAAGTGAGAGGGGGGGCATACTGTTGCACGCAGCGGCTTTAACGAGTTCGCTTCTTCGTGCGCTAGTCCTCAGGGATTGGCTCCCATCTTTACGTGGGCGAGCAGATGTGAATCTCCATCCTGGCAGTGGGGGAACAGAAACGGAAAAGGAGGGACGGAGGGGCGGAGGAGAGGTGGATTTCCACCAATTAAGGCTGAACCAGAGTCTTTCTGCCTTTAATCTATAATTGGATGCATGATCATGAGACTGGCTGAGTGAATGCCTGTAAGCAAGCAGCGTTTGGTTGGAAGGAGAGAGACACAGAGAGAGAGAGGGAAGCAAAGAAAAGACGTATGTGTATTATAAGCAAAGCTGACATCAGGACCCCAATTAGAGGCCAGTGTGCTTTGCTGCTACTGGTGGAGTGATCCTGATTGAGACAGCAGTGAAGAGAGTGTGAGCAGGACAGTAATTAAGGCACCATGACTAGAGCCTTAGATGATGTGCTCCCCAGAGTGTAAATGTAAAAAAAAGAAATACACATGACAATCGAATGATGAGCAGCACACACACACACACACACACACACACACACACACACACACACACACACACACACACACACACACACACACACACACACACACACACACAAAATGTGCAGCCTAAACATGCTTAAAGACTCTAAAGGATGGGAAACGTGTGGGAGGAAGGGATACACAGTGGGACACTGTAAGCTTTGATGGAGAAAAAGGGACCCAGGTATTCGCTCATTCTCTTAAACTGATTTAGCCAGCCATAAGATCTAAACAAAGTCTACTCATCAATCCTGCCACAAAAAGGCCATAGGAAAAAATGATTTGTCCAGTGAGAACACATTGGAGATGCGATCAAAAATGGTGCTAAAGCAAACATTCAGCGAATCAGCAGAGAATTAATTAGGGGGAAATGAATTGTCAACTATTTTGTTAACTTCAAAGTGTCATTGCTCAAGTTATTTATCAAGACAATAAACATCAATAATCTGTGTCTTCCAGTATTGGAAAGGTCAGAATTTGCTTTGATAAAATTGAAAAAAATGATCAAAAGCAAGCTACACCTCACATCACGCTACTAGATTGGCGCTACATCATGCTCACATACCAGTATCCCTAAAAGAGCTGGAATTTAGTTTTTGGGTTTCATGTGGTTTATTCTTGACTAGCTAGCACCCAGGAGAGAACCACTGCTGTGCACCGGGTATTTTTAGTTGTCTTTGTGAGTTTATTCTGCAGGCTGCTGTCTGTTTAAATGAAAACTCATTATATATTGATTTCAGATTCACGGCCAGAAAAAACATCTGAGGATGTCTGCTTTATTTCCAGGAAACTTAAACTTACATTTTCTTTCCTTCTTTTTTGATAACTTTTATTCTTGCATAGACTTCATAGCTTCACAGCTCTCAGAATTCAATTGTTGGAAAGACATGAGATTTCTCAGTACTAATGTCAACATGACTGGAGTATTGTCATGAGAATTTCTGATGTCTTGCTTTTAGGAGCAGAAACATGAAAATCAACATAAAATGCAGTCCAAAGTCACAAAGACTGATTTAATTTGGAAAAAAAAAGTTTAGATGAAGAAGGTGAAGAACTAATCTAATTTGTACCTTTGCTGTCCTATTTCTACGTTAAAAGTTAGATATCTGATGTTGGAGCCATCAAGTCAGCGGATCACTTTCTAATAATAATCTGAAGGAAATGTGTTAGTTTCCTGCTTTTGTATCCACCCTTTTGTAAAAACTCTAGTGCAATAAAAGCCACCATAAAGCGCATTCAGTAATGTTGGTTCGCTTACAATGCTCCTCATACTTTATCCATACCATCCTTGTGTTTCCTCCAGTATCATTCTACTGTCATAGTCTGTCTGTGTCGATCGCAGCCAGCCAATGCATTTACAGAAGCCCAATTAAACTGACGTCTGTTTCCTTGACAGCCCATTAAGCTCCTGCCTGAGATGAGATGAGGCCGAATCGCTTTACGTGCTTGTGTACACAAGCGTGATGAGGAAATGCTACTCTCATTACCAAAAGCCAGAGAGGAGGGTAGAGAAGCCGTTTGGTCTGCATAGTTTTTGGAAGGTTTAGCCATTTGTTGAGAAGTCAGACAAACAGACTGTGGCAGAAAAAGATTGAGATACAACTTCAGAAAGAGGAAACAGAAAAAAGATTCCATGCGAGATTACAGTGCGAGCTGCCTGCCATTCATCTGACCAATTTCCCTTGGCAGTTCTGAGCACTTAACCTTATGACGGAGATAAACTGCATGCGTGTACACAGACACACACAAAACCTTTTAGTAACTAGAATTAATAAGCCCTAAAGCAAGCAAAAGGAGAGTCTGGCAGAGAAAATGGTCCAATTACTTGTATCACACGGGGCGTTTAGAGCGGCGGAGGTCTGCGTGTCTGAGGGGGGATTGGAGGGAAAATACTGAAATTCAATCATTTCAGTTTTATCCTATTCACAGTTGCTTTGTTTCCATTTAGTGCTCCTCTGCTACCGTGATTTTCAATCAGAAGCCATGACAAACGCTGAGTGGCGCACGGCGAATTACAGGCATTTACACGCGGCTGCACCATTTTCACAGCACTAACGTTGACCGGCTAGCACCCAATTTTTTTACGTTAAGGGCAAAATGTCGCGGGCTTATATCGAGGCGGAGAGCCAGGTGGGTGGATAAAAGGCATGCCGGCACAATTGGTGGCATCTTCAAAGTGATGATCTTGAACGTGGGACTACACTAAAACCCCAAAACACACTAGACATTCTCTCTCCCAGCAAACACAGCAAAAAGAAACAGAGCAGACTGCAAATGAACAGAGACACAGAGAGAAACTGAGTTTTTCTTTTTGAAAAGGAGCGAGAATATTCATACTCTGACCTCAAAACACCAACTAAACCTGAATTTCTCTCCTCTGTTTATCCCTCTTTCGATACTTCTCCCATTTAACCTTTTAGTCTTCCTTCTCCACTTCCGCCTGTCTTCCATTTCAGGAAAGCAGCTATAACTGGCTTGTCAGAGCCGATAACTGTAAACACCTCGCTCTCTCTTCACACTACACTACACCACATCCTCAAATGTTATTTCAACTTCCTCTGCGGCTCCTTCCTTACCGTAATTATCCTTCTATCTTTCCTCCTTTGCAATCTCTTGTATGCTTCCACCCTCTATTTGCATGAATAAATAAATGTGTGTCAATAAAAGAGCACAGTGAGCGGGAACAGCCTGTAAGGCAGAAGCCTATTATTTTTTTTCTGTCAACAGCATCAAGCAGATGCATGCGAAAGGTTTCTTTTGTTTTGCGCTGCTTCAACATATGGGCACATAACTCAGAAACTGCTGCATTTCTACTTGACACCTGCTCCCAACACGTTCCTCATCTCCATCTGCTGTCACAATTTACTAGACGAATGACAAATTTACCGACACGGCGAGTGAACGCAAAGAGAAGTTAGCCTTCACTCACCTCTTTGCACCAGCATGGTGACCTCACTGCCTTTGGGACACTTGCTGAGCAGGTCAACCACCTGGTTGTGGGACATGCTCTGCACATTTCTCTTGTTCACCTCCACGATGATGTCGCCCTCCCTGAGACCGCGGCAGCGTGGGTAGTCCACGATCTGTTTCACTCTTTGCCCCCCACCCCCGGGACTGTCAGCAATGGTGAATCCGAAGCCCTTGTCTCCTTTCTCCATGTGTACGGTGATGAGCTCTGGCTGCGTTGCGATGGATGAGGCCAGGGTGACTACATCACTAGGGTAGCCATGCTGGGAAGAGGTATCAGAAGCCACCTCTGTGGAGGGGCTGTGGGGTCGGGGGAGGCCGTTGACGGGGACCCCGCTGTTGGTTGGACCATTGTTGTTGTTCTGACTGCCGTGGCTGGACGGCGAATCGTAGCTGTTAGAGGGCTCCTGGCCGTTAACGATGATGGGCTCCTTGTTGTCGAGGATAGCCACTGAGGTAACCAGGCTGGTGTTTGGGTCGTCGGGGTCAAAAGGCAACGGATAGCCACGGCACAGCTCCAAGTTGACCATGGAACCAATTGGAATCGATTGGAAGATCTTCACAACTTGAGCATGGGTGTAGCCGAGCACACAGGTGTCGTTAACACTCACAATCACATCACCTTAAAGGGGTGAGAAAGAATGAAGTCCATTTATTTTTGTCAAGTAGAACATCCATCCATGCATATCCAATTCAGGGTCACCTGATGCAGCTACCCTTTGTTAATAAATACAGGATACTTACCAGTCTCCATCTTGCCATCAAGGGCGGCAGGGCCATCTAGGACTAGGCTCTTTATCTGCAGGAACTCATCTGGCTCATCCCCTCCCACAACAGTAAAACCAAACCCCCTACGGCTCTTCTTCAGTTTGGTATTTATGAATGTCCCCTTCAGCTCAGATCGGTTCCTGGTAAAGAAAGGCTTCCCTCCTAAAAACACAGACACAGATAGCTCAGCTTTCACCACATTGGATGCCACAGCAGATACTCAAGAACTGGGTTAAGCAGCAGTTGGATTCAGTTTGCAAAGCCCTGGAGCTACTAAACCTCCTCAGGTAAAGAATTATTGCTACAGTGAAGAGCCTTTGCTCGCTTGTGTCAAACCATCTCTGCGCAACCATCGCAGCAGGTATCATTAAATGCACAACAAATCTTCTCTGATTGGTGTTTGTCTTGAACAGGCAAGGACAACTGTCACTGCTTGACGATTGCTCACATGGTGCAAACAGGTCAAAACAGACCTATTACAATAAAATGATTAATCAGGTTAAAGGGAATGTCTGTCCCGTTTGTAGCAACTGAAAATAAAATAAATTCATAATTATAATAAAGGTCAATCAAATGGACCAATATGGCAAGGCCATGATGATCCACTTGGTAAAAATAAATCCGCTTGGCATCTTTCTTGGCCTTAAGACAACAATTCTGATGGCCAAAGATCCAAACGGGACAATAAAAAAAAAAAAAAAAAGTTAAAGGGAATGAACAGAATCATAAGCATCAAGTCAAACTGAAGGCTTAATCCCATTTGGCAACTACATTAAAAGTTCATATAGAAAAGACTGAGTATGGTTGAATGACTTTCTTCAGCACATGCAACTCAGTGAAACATTGAGCAAAACCGGAAATAAGAAGCCCGAGTATAGACATGCAAAGCCTTTAAATCTGAACTCATCTACTGTTATCGCCGCTGGAATCAGTCCATATTAACTTTTTGATAATAATGATCATTTATTACTTATAATTTTAATTTACAACGTGATGATGTGATGGGACAAAAACAGTTTAGACAGGAACTTATTTCAAAATAGTATGACACCACTTCAGCTCTTTGAATGTCTAATATGCAGGCTGCTGTTTGCTTTCACTGGCGGTTTGGCATTTGAAGACACAACAGGCGCACCAGATATCTGTAGCCTGAATAGCAATGACATTGCTTCAGATGAAGGTCACATGACCGTCGTGTTCACATAAGCGATGTCTCCGGCTTGTTTCAATCAGCTGCTGAAATCTCATCTGAGAAGACATCTGTATCACTCCACACTGGTTGTGAGGGTTTAACTGAGACACATCTATATGAAAAAAATTTGACAGTGATCTTGTGAAAGAACAACTGCTCAAACGACGACAACGACATCTAAACTCGATTCTCTTTTTCTTGACTTTGCTATCTAATTATACGGCATTAAGGATAAAGTTTATCTTTTCTACTAGGAATGAAAAACAAACAGATGAATACACAGGCACAGGCTGAGCTCCGCTTCTCTATTAAAGGACACGATGCATGCCAAACGCACAATACTTCGGATACACAAATGATTGAGGAGATGTTGGCAGAGAAGAAAATAAGAAGAGAGAGGATGATGAAGACTAAAGGAACGTCTGTGTGGTGACCTGCAGCACCACATTAGGTTATGGCAGTGCTACAGCTTACGCATTCAATGAAAAATGCATTACCCTTGGAGTCGGTCTGTGCCCTTGTGTTTTATTGTCTACATGCATGTGTGTTTTCATGCTCAGTGCCTTTTGAATTGGATTTTTTTCCCCTAGACTAGGGAAAATGTAACTAAACTGTGTGCTGATATGGGTGGCTTTATCCACCAGGGATCTAGAGATGTAAGAACAGACCAGGAAGCGGGGGGAACATGAAAAGCAAGTGTGTTAGATTAAAAGATTTCAAAAGCGATGTCTTTCTATGGAGTAATATGGAGTGCCGGCACAGTCGAGCTAGCAGGAGTTTGAGACTGGGGGTGTGGAGGGAGGGGTAAGACAAAAAGATGGACAGCACCAAGCAGTTAAACCAAAGCAGAAAGCTGGGTGGGACCAGACAAAAGGCAGCGAGACGACAAAAGGCAGCGAGACGGCAAATGTGCGCTATAAAATAAAGAGATCGATGAGGGAGAAGGAAAAGGCTGCCGACAAAGCAGCAAGAGAGAGTAAGAGGGAGAGACAGGGTGAGGCAGTTAATTCTCTGCCATGGCTGTGCTAATTAGACAAGCTGCTAGTGGGAGGCCGGTATAAAAGGAACTGGCAACCAGGAGAAGGAAACCCACCGTAACGGCGAGACTCTCTATTTGTGTGTGTTTGTGTGTCACTAAATGATGGGTGAAATCAGGCCATTATGTGGAACAACACAGCAGAGGTTTCCTGAGAATCAACACGTTGCCACGATAAACACAGGCAGAGGGACATTTATGGAAGGGCACTCGGCAGAGCGTGTCTTCGTAAAAATATGCAGACTGGACGCAATTTTGTTTAGTGCACGTGTCACGCGAGTTCAATTTGACTTATAAAAAATGCGTGATGTGATTTATACAGAGAGCAGCTTTACAGTGTCAGTTCAGTTCTGGTCCTCCATCACGACAACTCAAACAGGGCCTGAGGCGCTGGCACAGGAAAACAAACTAAGCTGTAAAAGATGAATTTTGTTTAACTTATAATAAGTCGCTCTGGGTGACGCCGCCTGGAAACAAAAAAGTTATGCATAATCCTCATTTCGCTTGGTTGCAGGCTTTAGCTCTCTGAGGATGACAACTTACGTTTTTGTCCCATCGCGTTGGGCACTGCGGGCCCTGTCTGAGGATCCCTGTAGGTCTCCTGGTGGTTGGCAGCATAGCTAGCCAACGGAGCCCCTGCCATCGTCGAGTCTTCGATCCATTCTGCAACAGCGAGAGGCACATGTTCTCGAGATGGAGTCTAGACAGGTGCAAAGTTGTCCTACTTGAACGAAACTGAGGCTAAGACAACACGTCCTGCTGTGCTGTGTGCTTGCAACAAAGCAAATGCAGCTCCGATGAAGCCGACAGAACTACTGTGCAGCGTGTTAATTACAGTGGATGAAAGATTGATGTGGAGCCTTCTACCCACTACAGATTCATGTTTCACTACTGAGCTCAGTATGAACACAAGCATTAATATGGTTTCGCATCTCTCTTCTCAATAAAACTGGTGGTGTGGGAAACCAGAAACAACTGATTCCCTTTTTCTTGACTGCCTACCACCTTTGATTAATCACCTTGCTAGCCTGCAGTTTGTCATAATATTCATAACAGATAGATGAAGTAAACACGTGTTTGAAAAACTGATTGGGTTTTTTTTTTTTTTTATCTTTTACAGAGAGATTCAACCTTCAATTGGGGGGAAAAAAAAAAATCAGCAGGTGAATCTAATGTTTTATGCTGAATGAGCAGAATGTGGAGTGCAATAGGAGAATTCCCTCTTGAGTTGACCTGCATTTGCAATTAATTTCACTGTAGGGTGTCCTGTGAATATGCAAAGAAAGGAGGACAAGAGCATCACTGAGCTACCCGTTGCTTGGTTTTGGGCAGCTGTCTCAGAAGAAGTGTTTGGGAAGAGTTCTTATTAGTGTTACAACTGGCAGCATTTTATTAAGTAACACAAAATTAAGGGTCTCCACTCCAGCTCTTAAGCAGGCAGGTGGGAGCCAAACTTACCTGTCGTTACCTTCGTCCAAAGCAAACGAGAATCAAAAGGTAGCACAGAAAACTGAAATTAACTTCAAAAAGGCTGCGTGGTGCAGCCGCAAATAATAGTTATGCCTTTATGGGAGGGCACTTAGCAAATCATAAGGCAGGAGCTGGCAGCAAAAATAAAACCGTAGCAGTAATAGGCATTGGCAGATAAAGTCACACTCGCTCATACTCACACAGACAGACACGCAGAGCATGCAGGCAACTCATTTATACACATGAATAAGAAAGAAAGAAAATGACGCCCCTGGTGGGGGCTTGTGAACGAACCTCGGATGTAGCGCTCACCTTCAGGTGGCTGCTGGGTCTGGGGCTGAGGCTGCTGAGGCTGCTGCTGTTCCAGCTGCCTGCGCTTCTTAGCCTCTAGCACCGGATTTTCATACTGGGTCTTCCTGTTGATATGACTTTGGGACGGTGGACGGAGTGGATGAAAAGAACATAAGAATACAGAACAAGATGTAAGGGGGGGTAAAGATCAGCAGGAGAGTAGAGCACAGCAGGGACACGGAGAAGAGGATAAGGTAACAGCAGAGCGGGAGAGGGTCAACAAAGGGCGAGGGGATTGGGGTGGGGAGTGGAGAAACATGGCGATAAGCTTTGATTAATACATGGTGGCACAATGCACACACACCCACGCTTACACAGAAACCTCTCTTTGAGATGCACATGACACAGCCGTGCCTACAAATCACATCAAATAAATCCTTTTGTGCTGATGGCTTAATTTCGCTGAAACCACAAACATCTTTCACATTACAGCCTGGGAGGTTTCCTACTAACCTAACTAGCACTGAAAAATGGAACCTGAAAGTGCCAAATTATACAGCAAATGAAGGAAACTGTGAATAATGTATATTAGAAAAAATATTGCAGAAACAAAGAGGGGGGGGGGATGCCACAGCCTTGGGCCCACAGGTGCTGCTTTGAACAACATAAAAAAAAAGAAAAACTCAAAAAACCCAGCATAAAACATATTTGTATTAATGCTGAGGCCCAGGGGCTTCACACAATATGAGATACGCACATATGTGCTCGCACAAACACGCTCGCTGCATATTTTTGTTCATTTATTTCCGAATGTTAATGACACAAACAATGGCCTACATTTTCCAGGACACAAAAGGACTGAAATAGCTGAAGCAAGAATCTGGCTGTGATGTCTTCCATTAGCAGTGAGGTTAAGAGTTTTTGTTGCTTGAAAGAAAAGAAAAAAAGAAATGTGTGGATGTACTTCTATTTATGCACACGAAGAAGAAGCTGGGAGCTATTTCTAGATTTTTCTGCGGCGTCAGCCTGTGCACTTACTCAACATAGTAGACTCCATACACTGGATCATCTATTTTCTCCCATCCTGGAGGAAGTTCTGTAAAGAAAAAAAAAAAGATAATGAGACAAAGGAAGTAAGTAAATCTTGACTTGCAGGAAGCCGTGTATTGAGCCATTTGTGGCAAAGCCAGGAAAGACCTTTTGCCACGCCATTGTAATCGGCCCGTCAGTCAGTCTCCGAGGCCAGAGCAGCTCAACAGCTTCACAGGCTGTCTGGCTGTTCTCACCTCTGTCCCCCTCACAATGCTGACATTTCCACCCATCAGATAAGAACAGAACAAGACCCCCATCGGCACAGGTGGATGTATGAATGCGGGGAGGGGGGTAGAGAGATGAAAGGCACATGAGAAGGAAATCGTGAGAAGGAAGTGGACAGGAGCACGGGAAGTGGGAAGAAATACAGGGAAAAAACGGCAATGAAGAAGAGGCAGCTAAAGTTATAAATGACAGGAAGCAGGTGGAAAATTCCAGGCTTAGAAACCTTTGTGCAAAATACATTGAAGCTAAATTCTGTGAGATGATTGGTTGGTTTCTCAATGAACGACTTCTCTTCTTTTCTTTCCCCTCATACAGAAGAAAAACAACATTCTACAGAATATCACACAGAAACACACGTCTCTAATCAGTGCGCTGGAAAGGTATGGTCGAAAAGTACCTGTCCTTGGCTAAACAAAGGCTCTTTAGTTTTCACATGGATCGCTAAGTGTCTGGTAGAGATTGTTGCAGATTTGACTTCACATTCGTCTCTTTGTGGGCAGAATTAAAACCTGCTTGAGTAGAACTGAAAGGGACACTGTTCACACTGATGTAAGGACACGTGTGCGAACGCTAAAACACGTGAAAAGGTGAAACTTAAAAGATGACCATAGAAAGACATGAATATGATGCCAATGTGCAATCATCCAGTGGTGCAAACTTGCTGCAGCGCAAAGCTGTTATCTTCAACTGAGCCATCTGATTCACTTCTCCCGCCTGATTACAGCAGCATTGATTACTGGCCATTCTCCACACAGATAATGTCAGACGCTTCTAATTGGCTACAAACAGAGATTGTCCGGTAATCCTCTCCTGTGACGAATAAGTTCTACATATTACCATTATAATTATTATTATTGTATATATATTTATATTTCTTCATACATTCTTATATATTTCTATACTGTGTATTTGTGTATTGTGTATTTTGTTGTACAGTTGTTTCATTTTATTTTATTCCTTCCTAGTTAAATTTACCCTTTTTAATTTTCATATTTATTTCCTATCTTATTCATAGCCTTTTTTTTTTCCTTTAGGTCACGAGCAGTTGTGTAAGCATTTCACTGCATATCGTACTGTGTATGACTGTGTATGTGACAAATAAAATTTGAATTACCCCCAGCCAATTTCTGCTCTGCCCTGCGTGCAAGTAGATGGTAATTACAATCATCCAACTTGGAGAGCTTCCCTCTGCTTTTTAATAAGGAGGACCTCGGCTGGAGTGGAATCAGCTGCAGATGCAGACACACAGAAACACGCCGCCGCGGTCTACATATTAATTTATCATTTGTAAGTGAAACCAGAGCCAACAGCTCCGTGCGTGTAAGCGGCTCGGGCTTCTGTGGGTTCCGTCTTTTTCTACACCTGCTGAAGTGCATCTAAAAGCACAAGCGGCAAAGAAGAAATGCAAGGTTACGGGAAAGAGATGTCGCGAGGGTGAACGTGCAAGGCGAGCACGGTAAATTATCATTTAGATGTTTTGAACTGGAACGTTAAATGGAATGCGGTCCCGCCTGTCGTCACGCACAAATTTTAATCACCCACGTTATTTCACACTGCACTAGTTCCAGTCCGGGAGGACCACCTGTGTGTGTGTGTGTGTGTGTGTGTGTGTGTGTGTGTGTGTAAGCGCACAGAGAGGACGTTCTGTGCTGCAAACCTACTGAAAGCCTGGTTTCGCTGTGTTTGCAAACACAGATGACAACAGCAAAGACAAAGGGAGGGAAAGTCGTCGCTCATTAAGCCGTGTTTTGCTCTCACCCCGTGTCCCTCTTCCCACTTTCTAGAACATATTGTGATTTCGAGGGGGAGACGAGCGTGATGAGTTACGGGTTTAACTGTTCGCATCTCATTCTGTTGATATAGAGCTGTGATTGATTTCTCCGGAGGAAGAGTCTGCCACAGAGAGGCACTTCTCGCGCACGTGGGTGTACGTGAGAATTTGGGCATGCGTGCCGGCGTTCATAAAAAGGCTTTCGTCTGCTCGTCTCCTTCAGGGGCAGGATTTAATTGCGGTTTCTGTGCCCACCTGCATCGGAGGGCGCCGATCGATAATTATTGAGCATGTTCATCCAGTTGAGGATGTCTTGTGGACAGGGTTGGGGGGGGTTGTCTGACCTGAAGATTTAAGCGCTGTTGATGCTTAGCAATTGGAGTGGGTTTAAAAATAAAGAAATAAAAGCGTGATAGATTCTCTGTTTTCCTTGGCAGCATCTCATCAACCTGTTTGGATCTGGTGTGCTCTCTTTTTCCTGCTTTTATTGCTTTTTGCTGGAAACACCTTCTGCTGCTCGGGAAAAAAAGAGCTGGAGAGACTAAATCGAAGCCGTTTCTCTGTAGTTGAACCCTTTCATATTACATTTAACCATTTTAAACAGTGCTAATATAGAATATATTTACTAAAGCAGTAATGACGGTGATGAAAACATCCTACATTCATACAGATTTTCATCACAGTATTAGATGTGGGCGTTTATATTTTTCCCCCCTTGTATTGCACCGTGTACCCCCAAGTGAAGTCCAAACATGTCAATCATTATTCTGATATATTTCCTCTAATGGAATAATTCATTACAGGTGCATAACAGTGCGGGGCATCATCTCCAGACACCATTTATCCTGCACAGGTGGCCTCACCGCTCTGTCTGAGAGGCTAGTTAGTGTGCTGATGGGCATCAGAACAAAAAGACCTGTAGCTGTCTGGCTCAGACAGGCACATTAGGAAACCATCATTACAACAATCTTCTCTGGATCAGCTTTTTGCCTCTTATGTCTGATATGATGGCCTTCTGATGTGGGAGTGTTTTGTAAGGCTGTGTAGTGGGTGCATGGCTGGTGGCATGGGGGTTTGATGACAATTATGTTCAAGGCCGCATACAAACGCACATTTAAAAATCCCACGTACTAATGGAAGGGCAGACAAATGTCATGATGTGTCATTTCTGAATGATTAAAGTCACAGTAACCTAACTGATACATGTCAAAAAGATGAGAGAAGTTCCTACCTAGGTCATTATCCAGCTCCTCTGTATGTACCCCTTCTACTCAGTTGAGTGGACGGCACAGCAGCGCCACAGGATTGTTGTTGGGAAGGCAAAGGCAGGGGGGGTGGATTGAAGCAGAAAGACAAACATCTGGGAGTTAGGCGGCTGTAATAACAACATCTGGACACTGGGTGGCAAGATTTAACCAAAACCAGAGCAACAACCTCTGAAAAACCATGTTTACTAAAATCAGGCGGCACTAAAGACTGGATCTCTGAATGTGGTTTGACATCATAATGGAGTTGAGCTTGTGACCTTTTCTTTTTCTGTATACTGTAACAATAGACTACAAAATTGGGGAAGGCAATTAATGGAAGTTGTAGGTCTTGTTGCTCCAAGAAACAGCTGGAAGAAGAGCAAAGGTGGCACCAGCCAGTGGACTGCACACCATTTGCTGTGACCCAATACTGACACCTAAAGACTAAAAGGGTGAACCTCTCAGATGTGTTATGAGAGTCTGAGTTTTTGGGTGCGGTGTAGAAAAACATGCTCTAAACAACGGAACAAAACAAATGAAAAAATATCACCTCCTTTAGCTTACAGAAGATTTTGCACAAACATTGACAGACAGACACGTACCATCATCTTCAGATTCTTCCAGGGGTTTCTGAGGTTTGTCCAGGCACCGAGGGTCTATCCAGGAGGTCGTCCTTGTATTGTGGCTAAGCAGAACACACAAGACAGGCCAGACAAGACAAATTATTAGAGGGTAGCTAATAGACGTCGGAAATTTGACCCTGAAACAGGTGGAATGAATGATTTATAAAAAAGGAAAAAGTGACACACGGCACTTGATCATTAACTGAAAGCCCTGAAAGTCTGGTCAATATTGCTGAGAATAAACAGGAAACATTTAAATCTGAGCAAATTGGAATGCTTTTACCATGTTAATAATAGTAAAAAAAGAACATTATGATTGTTCATTTTAATGGGTGTAGAGAAGAATAACACAGCTGGAAGGATCCTAAAAAAAGAACAATATAAACGCAAGTAAGTTACAGTGGATATTTAAAGTTTTATGCCTCATATTAAGGAATTTCAAATCTATTAGAATCTGTTTGACAAGTAACAACAACAAGGAGTAAGGCATCATAGATGACCAGGTAATCTGTAATAAATTTCTTGCAGACTTTAAATTGGTTAAAGGTTCATGGCTGTAGGAGCGATGCAGGAGGAACTCTTTGGTATCCTGAATTATGCTTCATGTAGCCGCCGGTAATGTACGCTGCATTCTTTAAACTTTCATGCTTCCTAAAGCCTTCGAGTACTCTCCACAGCGACACACGTCTGTCACATTAAGATGAAACCTGGATCTGGTTTAGACGGTGCAGACGATGGTTAATACAGAAAGAGAGTCAGCCATGAGAAAATGTGTCACGTTAGATAAAGTCATGTCCCATTTTAAACAGAGTTTAATCAAAATGAAAGGAAGCTTCATTCAGCCACATTGACAGTGAACACTGATAATATCTGATTTAAGAGTAAGCACTACTGGAATCCGACCTTTGGTACTTACTCTATAAAATAGACCTCTCCGTTCTCGGTATAGGCCATCTCCCAGTTGTCGGGCAGAGGTCCCAGCGGATCCTCTGGGGGAGGATGGCTCAGGTGAGTGTGTGTCTGCTGTGTGCTCTCCGTGATGGCCGGTGGTGAGGGGGTTGTCCCAGCGTAGGACAGGTCACTCTGGCGGGGGGCGAAAGGGCGCACCGAGTGATGAATCTCGTCTAATTCACTAGAGTCTCCTGGAGGGACAAAAAACCCAGAACACACACAGCCTGGTGTCAAAAATCTGTCAACTAAAGGACGCCAGTAACACTTTCAAGGAGCAACAAGTAGCTGTGAAAACAATGAGTTAACCTTGGGACAATGGTGCGCTCCATTTCAAGCTGGGATTTCCAAGCTACCAGTTGTCAACCGGAAAGCTCCCACCAAACCCAACTCAGCAATCCAACATGGCAGCAGTGCACATAAACATGAGTGAAACTGTAAAACTTGCAATCTGCTGCACTACTGTTGTGCATCTGTGACTCGCTGAATGAGCCACACACAGAGCACTGACCGCACTTTACTAGGATGCACTCAATTAGGAAATTCCATTTGCTCTGGAAGATGGCCGAGGCAAATGGAACGCATCACGAGATCAACTAAAGAAAAATTTATTAACAACTGTCTTCAAACAAACAAGTGCTCCTGTTGATTACACTGTTTTTTTAAGTATCGTCACAAGATACAGCCTATTATGTAACCTTAAAGTCTGTGCGGTAATAGAAAAAAAACATACATTTCCTAATACATTAAGAATTATTGAAACATCATTTGAATGGGAGTTTGGAAGAATTCCAGTCATTTAGTGTATTTCTGTAATGTTTTAAATTTCCACAGGAATAAAAATATCACCTGCCTGAGCAGTCTGAATAATTTAAAGACTAAAATATTTGAAAAAAGTTTCATGAGGCTGTAAAAATCCACAACTAGATGACAAGAAAGCCTCATGTCAGTGAGTTTTTGCATCTACTTATTGAATGAAATCAGTTATGTTGCTATAGCATGTTTCCATTTAGCCCAATAACTTCCTAAAGACAGAAGTACTTTGGGCTTGTTTCTTTCCTCCTTCAGTAAAGAATGCTGAGTGGGCAGTTCACGCCTTGAAAGTGCTAGCACCTTGCTTCCTGCCGGTTCATTTCCACACTCACACTCGAGTGGCACTTGTCACACAATCACAGAGAGTTAAACAACTTCTGGTGCCACATTTGAAAAACACATGTCAGCCACAGCTTTAAGGCGGAAACTCCTTAAATTTCCTACTCACCGACTAACAAGGAAATCCCAAAAATTACTCCAGTTCATTTCTTTAATGTCAAACAAGCAGCACTGCTGTCATTTTACCAACTTAAACTTAATTTAATGGACTATTATCCCCCCAAAATCAATTTCACATATGGAATCTGCTCAGGTGTCTAATGCTCGCAGCCAGATGGCACTATTTTACATGTGTGGATGCAGATACGCAGGCAGCAGATGTAGTCAGAGCCAGAGACCACTTACTCACCAATCAAAGAAGTTCTTGTATTCTGCAGCCCCTCTCCACAGCAAAGGGCTCTTTCTCTCTCCACTTCTTTTGTGCTTTCTCCTACTTCTTTTCTGAGCTTATCCTTTTTCACAGTATAAAAACCTCCCCTGCTTGTTTCTTTCTCCCTTTTCAGTCGTTGCTTTTTTAGACTTGCCCTCTTTCTCAGTCACCTCCTCTTTCTATTTAATTTCCTGCTACCTTCTCTCCACTTCCATTCGCCTCCCACTTTATCCATCACCTCTCAAATGATTTTTCTCTCCCGCTTCTCCTCTCCCAAAAATTAAAAGTGAAAGAAAGTGATTCTCAGGCTGATCTGCAGGGTCTGTTTGCTTTGGTGTCCAAATCAGCTGAAGGAGCGGTGAGTCCCGTGAAACAAGGAGGAGTTAAAAACAACCACAGATGCTAGGTGGTTACAGGCAAAGTGTGAGAAAGAGGAAAGATCTCTTTGAAAATGCAGATAAGCATTTATAAGTGTCAGATGTGATGTATCACTTTGGGTCTTCTCTGTGAAAAGGCGGCAAATTTAATTTAGCTTTGGGTCTGCTGCCAGCCTTCTGGGTCCATTCTTTTATCTTCTGTCCAAAGTTGTATTCAAATGAATGTGAGACAAAAATGCTGCTCTTAACACCTGGCTTCAAAACATGGCTTACACGCATCTTGAGTGACCATTTGCTTTTTGATTTCAGGTGCCAAGCTCACACCCTACTTGAGAGAAGGACACACACATCTGTGCTGAGCTGGCCAGAGAAGATGAGTGCACTGTGTGGTGCCACAGCTTGTGTACACAGCTACCAAGGCGTTAGTGCGGGCAAATCAACTGTGCTTTGGTTTGGTATTCACATTATTTTATTTAGTATTTGCTTTTCTGGCTCCACTCATATAGTATTCAATACTATATTGGATAGAAATCAATTATCAGTTCCTCCAGGAAACACTTTTCAGATTAATATTTTTTATGGAGTTAAAATGAAATAAAAATGAACAGGAAATCATTTGAGATGCTTTAAAAGATCTTATTTTGTCAGATCACTTATCTGAAGTCTAACACCAATTTATGTAAAGGAGGGTTATCTGCAAGCAATCAAGTATTAATGTACTCAGTGTACACGCAAAAACAGTGCTCTGTCAGTGTTCCCTTCATGACTCAATAATGGGATATTCTCGTCTCATCAGTTTAAAATTTTAACCAACTATAGTTGTTATTCATTTAGAGTTATTCACTTCAGTCTCCCTCATGTTTTGCTAATCTGACTTGAGTAAATGTACCTTTGCAGATGGTTTAAACCGTGGCTCTTATTATGCATTTGTTATAGCAGAGGGTTATTTTCTTCAACATGGCAGCGTCCTGACAGAGCCATACATGGTCATTTATACACGTGCTGTTGTACTCTTCACTAAAAGCAAACAGCAGAGTGCTTCTTCAATGCACAAAATCATAGAGATACAATGCTCAGTGTTACTCGAGTGTCAATCTAAACTTATAAGAGACTCTCCGCCCATCCGATTTCCTCTCCTTCCTCCGCACGTACCTGTAAAGCTGCTGTTCATGTCATGGAGGTCCTCGTCGTCCTCCTGCTGCTGCTCTCCAGGCACTAATCCAGCATTGTGCATGTCATTGTAGGACTTGGAGCGTCGGGGAGTGGAGTGCTGTGAGCCCGGCAGGCTACTCCTGAGCCCGTCTGGCAGTGGGGCATCACCGCTGTTACCACTACTGCTAATCACTTTCCCACTGGGGGGCTGCACTGGTGGCTTGGGTGTCCCATAATAGTTACCTAGGTGATGAAGGAGGCAGAAGGGAAGATGGGCGGGGATCAGAAAGACACAGAAAAGAGTAGTGGGAGGGCATAAGAGGAGGGGTCGAAGGGCCTTTTGTGTGTGAGTGAAGTGTGTGTGTGTGTGTGTGTGTGTGTGTGTGTGTGTGTGTGTGTGTGTGTGTGTGTGTGTGTGTGTGTGTGTGGAAGGGGGTTTAGTCACAGTCTTTGTATACAAATTGTGAAGTTGAGTTTGTCTGTGGGAGAATGCTAATCTCCAAAGCAAAACTGCTTTTGTTCTTTTTTTGTGTTTAATCTCAAAAAAGTTTCACAAGCAGCACCCCCCCCCTCCCTTTTTTGTTTTATAACTAAACAGTTACTTTATTTCTCAAATCACTTTTTACTGCTATAGCTTAATTAGGCTGATATTTTCTAAGTCAACCTTAAACACCAGTTTCTCAGATAACAGATACTCTGACACATGCACAGCACCTGCTTTCCTCCATAAAAAATCCTCTCCATTTCTTCAGTGCCAGTGCAACATTTTGGTTTAACTGAAAAATTCAAATTCAAACACACAGAAAATCACTCATGCTCATCCAAAGAGTAACCAGGCAGAGGTAAAGAGACTGTACCATCTGCAGACCAGCATCTAAAGCCACAGTCTTAATGAGCGAATGGTGTTTGCTCCAAAATATAAGTAAGCTATACTGAGCTAGTCTAATTATTTTGCATTGGCTTGAGTACAATTAATCAACCATGCTCACAGACCTAAAGGATAAAATAATTAAATTCTAGAAGCCGATAGTTACAGATGATTCATAGTTTGAACTTTACATTATCAGAGGTGAAGATATAATAACAGCGAAAAACCTGCAGTCAAACATGATGGAATTATCCAAGAGGATAATGTTTCTGCTTTTCTGTAAGAGCAAAACACCCAGGTTTACACCATGCACAGACTGAAGAAGGTGGACTGATGTTTACATACTGTAGTTTCAGTTGTCAGTTATTATACGCAGTCTCGAACCACATTTTAGATCCTAACCAAGCTTCAGACTTTACTCTCACACACTTCAGACCTGTCTGAGTTTGACAGGCATTTCAAAACATTATGTAATAGATATGATGGGAAAAGCAAACTACATGACGGTTAACTTGTCATGTTGCAGAGCTCTGTGTGTGCCCTCTGCTTAGTAAAGACACGGAGGCTTTTGTGCTCTCTGCAAGTTTCATTATGGGCGTATCTTTGTGTGGAAATAAATAAAGTTTAAAAACTCGCTCAGAATAAGAGTAAAAGCTGTCTGAGATTTTATAAAATGGGTCTGTGTTGAACAAATGTTCTGTGTAGAAGTATACGCCTGTGCCTTTGTATCTCTTCCAGGAAACTGTTAGCTCAGTACGGTATCTAAATGTTATTCAGTTAATTTCAACCTTTACACTGTGTCTCTTATTCAGAAAAATAGCAAAAGCTCCAACAAACTACAAAACGAGTCTTCTAATACAATACAAGCAGCAGGTTTTAAAGTGATTTAAACCCTGTTTGTGTTATATTGTTGTTGGTAGAGATGGGAGGCTCGATCTGCTGGTTCTACTTCTAAGATTCACCTGTCCAGGTGTCTGCAGGACAGTGGGGTTTTTTTTCTTTTATAGTTGGCAAGGTCCAACAACTACAGCAACCTTTCTAATTTACCATCATATGTTCCTATCTCCAAGAGGGTCCCACTTTTCTCCAATTCCAGGAATTGCTCTACTGAGAGGAATTCGTAGTCCACGCCAGGAACTTCTCCTTCACGTGGGGCACGGGTAGTACCTAGACAGAAAAACAGAGAGAAACGTAAAGTTAGACGACTTCTTTTTTTCCCATTTCATTATGTGACATTTCATCACCTTGGGAATCTGAGTGCTATGATGTCAAATGAACTGCCATGTGAACCCTTTGGGATTTCCCACACACACTCGTTCCACCTTCCTCCCCATAATGCTAATCTTTCTGTTCCTATATCCTCTCGTTTAAGTTGTGCATATATATCCACATGCATTAGAAGCCTCCATCGCAATTGGTGCAGAGCGAGTTGCAAACAGCAGAGCCTAAAAAGAATGATTATCAATTGTCTGCTATGATGTTATTTCTCGGGTGGGGTGTGAAGTATTGTAGTGGCACCTCAGTGAGAGCCTGCCATATGTGCCGGGGTGGAATGGGAGTGTGTGTGTCTGTTTCTGAATTGGCATGCAGCCTGTGAAATTCTAGCACTTGCCTTTAATGGCTGCAGACAGTTGGCCGGTGTGGCACCAGCGGTAAACAGCTTTACACATGAAACGCTGTGTTTCTATTTAACCATTCAATGTTTGCCTGACTAATGCGATTTCCACGCTATTGTACGCGCCGCTCTGAAGTTCTCTTTAGCGTTATCTCACTCTCTACCTAATTGATTTTATCCTACTCCAAAAATCGAATTATTCTGGCACAAATAAAAGCATCCAGTGCCCATGGCAAAATATCTTTTTCTTCTATTTAGTGACAGCAGAGGGCTTTCCCTGCTTTGCCTTCTTCCCTTGAAACCCCTTTCTTCCATCTCCCGATCTGTCTTATCTTGCAATCATTTTGTCTCCAGTGGGCTGCTAAGCAATAAGCTGGTAAAAATAGATGTGTGAGAATACGGGGAGAGGCTCCCACTGCAGCCACGTTCGGTGACACTGGTGATAAATCACAGATGCGCACATCCTAACTCGAGCAAGCGTACAATGCACACAGAGAGTTTCCACGTCTGAAGATAATGAATCCCTTATACAAATATTCTTGACGTGCATCAACTCAATCATCTATTACAGTATATCGCCTATTCTATCACGGTTATATGCCATTGTATGAAGGACACAGACAGGGATAATCTTCTTGTGCATTACCAGAATTCGCAAGTAGCGCCCGCAAACATCTAATCGCTTGCGCACCAAGAGGAAATTGATTTAAAGTCAATCGGATACCAGTCGCTCTTTGCACGTTCCCAGGCAGAATTTCTTTTTGCCGAATGTCAACCGTAAAGAGTGCTCAGACAAGCCGGAGTGTCCAGCCGACTGTCAGTTCGCTTCGCATACAAAAGCGGCCATTGATTCGACTCCATTTAGACGGTGCTGCTCTTAGAAAACTAAATAGGAAGAATTGTGACCAGTGTTTCAAAGGGGGTGTTAAAAAAAAAAAAAGGGAGAAAAAAAAGCAGAGCCTTGGCTTATACCCAGGGTTGAGACACTGTTATCGCTATAGGCCTAATTAATTCAATATCCCCTCCCCACAAAAGCTCCATTGACCAAACTGTGGAATGGTACGAGCAAGAAAGACAGGTTGAGAGCCGAGCATAGAGACTCCTGCAACTGTGCTAAGAGTTAATGTAATCCAGCTGCTGGTGCACACAACGAAGCCTCGGAGGGTGTTCATCTAAAGCTGGCTGCCTTGGGGCTTAATGGTTTCAGCGTATTCACGAGTTGAGTTGGGTAGGTGGGTGTTATGTAGAAAGAAAAAAAATTTTTTCATCATTAGCATTTCAGGAAGATGATCAAGGAAAAATGGTAAGACACTGGCAGTCACACTGTAATGCTGCCGCTGCATCAAAAACATCCCTCCAAAAAACTTAAAGCATTGCAGCCTGCAACTGTATGACACACACAGCAATGAAAAACTGTTTTTTATAAGGACAGAATAGAAACATTTAAGTCATTTATGCTTCTACAAGCATCCCGGGCCTGAGTTTCTGCTAATGAGAGGAATAATACAATGTGGGCAGGAAAGTTGCTAACTTGTGAGAGAAAGAAGTTTGTTTTCCAGTTACAACTTCTTTAGCTTCACAACTTCCTTGTCAAAAATAGGACCACATAGTTATGGCTCCATTAGAGAAAGCATGCACGATGTAAGGCATGACACGCCAGCATTTACATCACGCACAGTCGGTTGACCCTCTGAATGGTACTTCCTGTGGTCAGTTTTGGAAAGCATCGATAAAGCTGCTCACCTAAACTGTTCAACTTACATTCCTGCAGGATACTGAGCACTACCCATTAACACGTTGCATCCCACTTCAAGATACTGCCACACTTCCCCTGAATACTGAACTTACCACTAACTGTGTGGAAATTCTGCAAAACACTACATTTCAAGCAATGTCAAGTTTCTTTTTCTGAAGTATGCAGTGGCTGTGACTAGTCAATCCCAAACACCTTACCTAATATCAATAGCTTCAAAACATGTGTATACAACAGCCATCATAGAGGTTGTACACAACAAAATGAAGGAATTGACGTCTTTTTAAGAACAGAATTCATCAGCAATCCATTTATAAAATTAGTGAGAATAAAAAGGTCCAAAAGCGAACACATAACCTCAACCTCCAAACACAATCTCGACAGACCGAGTAGAAGGTTTTTAATTTTATATTAGATTAGTGTGTCAACTACCTTAATCTCGCACAGCTGAGCTAACACTTATTTTAGGTGAAACTGCAAAAAAGCCAATAAGCCTGTGTTTGAGGGTCAGCACGGAGGCTTGGGACTAGTTTTATTCAGCAAGGGGCTCTCTGCTGTGATTGGTGAAAATATAATAATGCATATCTGACTGAAGGGTATTTAGACCTGTCCTCACAGACACTTCACTACAAGGGCAACTATCACTGCTACTACTGCAAATGGAGTAAAAGAAGCAGTACTATAAGAAAAAACACTTGCCCATAGTGAGAGCAGGGGTCCGTGTGCATGTCTGCACACAGAGCAGGTCAACAGCCTCAAAAATACTGTCGCTGTCATAATGTGTGTTTTTTTAAAAAGTGTGGCTTTAAAGCTCTGCTGGTTTTTAATTTCTCCATTACCTGAAAGTGCTTTCACTAGAGCTTATATTTGTTTGTTAATATGTGTATGATTGTTGTTTAGAAATATGTACACGACTTTTATTAATTACACTTGTTCAATTGCTCTTTAATTCACATATCTAATCAATGGCAGTGCATTCGGGTGTGTAGATATAATCAAAGCAACCTGCCCGAGTTGAAACTGAGTGTCAGAATGGGGGAATAGAGGTGATTTAAGTGGTTGGTGCTGCCAGATAAACTCTTGTGAGCATTTTAGGAACTGCTGATCTACTGGGAGTTTCATACACACAACAATCTATAGGATTTACAGAAAATGGTCTACAAAAGAAAAGATTTAATGAGCAGTGATTCCCTGGGTGAAAAGTCTTTCTTGGCGTCAGAGGAGAATGGCCTGATTGTTTTGAGCTGTCAGGAAGGCTTAAATAATGACTTGTTTCACTTTTTGTATTCAGAATAGCATCTCTGAATTTGCAAAACATCAAATGAAGCAGATGGTCTAAAAGCAGGAAACCGAGGCTACATATTCACATGGGCTGGGACATGAGAAGATGGGAAAACGTTGACTCGTCTGATGAGTCTCGATTTCTCCTGCAACATTGCTGGGGTCAGAATTTGACATAAACAACACGGAAGCAACCGGTTCATACTGCTGGTGCAATCGGTTGGGAGATATTTTTTTTAGCACACGTCGGGCCCCTTAGTACCAACTGACCCATCTTCTGGTGGCTGCTTCCAGCAGAATAACACACCATGTCACAGAGCGCAAATCATTGGAAAGTGCTTTCTTGAACATGACAGTGAGTTCACTGCACTCAAATGGCCTCCACAGTCACTGATTTCAATCAAACGGGGCTCCTTTGGGATGTGATGGAACGAGAGATTCACATCGTGGATGTGCAGCCGACCAATCTGCAGCAGCTGTGTGATGCTGTCATATCAATATGGATCAAAATCTCTGAGGAGCATTTCCAGCATCTTGTTGAATCTCTGCCATAAAGAATTAAAGCAGTTGTGAAAGCAAAACTGGATTCAAACATGTACTTGCAAGATGTAACTAATAAAGTGGCCATTAAGTTATATGCAGTATTTTGTTTTAACTTGGGGCCCACTTGCAAGCAAGATATTGATCACAATTAAACTTCTTAATTAAATAAATAAAATAAAAATACATTTGCATATCCTCCTGGTAAAACAAACCACTTTGTGTAGGATCAAGACTTTTTGCGCATGTTTGTGTGAACATATGGAGCTGTGCCTGACCTTTATTCCTTCCTGTCCGCCTGACTATCCGATTGTCTGTTCCTTCCCACAGATAAGAAACCAGCAAGCTGAGCCCAGCAGAAGGTTGACTCAGATACCCACAGTCAGAAGCAGTCTTCTGGCTCATATGTGAATGGCAAACATGCGCGCACACACACACACACACACACACACACACACCCACCCACCCCTTTTGGCCTGTAATAGTATAAACAGGTTTGAGAAGCAGACACTTCCTACTCAGTGTCCTTGTCATAATCAGCAGCTGTTCCCCCTCTGCCAGCCAAAACATGCATATGTAAGTGCCCGCACACAGACAGTGGGGAGGGAGGTGTCACCAAATGGCATGGTCTACGGATAACGGGGGTGTGGGTGGAGGGTAATCACCTAATGGAGCTTTATGCAACGATCTCCTTTGCAGCACACACATACACTCATAAACACCGCTTCATTATCATAACAGCTACAGAGGGGGCGCTGCCCTGTCTAAGCCGTGTACCACCTATGGCGATCGGATCAGACTCTACGAGGAGAGCAACTTAAATTCAGCACATCTGTACTTATTGGGTGCGGGGTGGAATGGATACTGGCCACCTTTGCTAAAAAAATGTTTTTGAAAAGTCAATGATCATATTGCTTCGATGCCCCTTAACTTATTGGCCAAATAATTAAGAAAAGTAAAAGCAGAAGGTAGACAAGAAGCAAAAAGGGAGACAGAAAAGATATACTGAAAGCATTCAGATGAGGCAAATAGTCAACATGGCACCCAAACTAGAACAGGTATTTCCACCCAAAAAATTTGATAAAATAAACAAATAGTGTAAATAAAAGTGGTACTAATGATTTTAACTAATATTGGATCAAAACATGGCTTATGGCAACTTAACTGTGTGAGAGCACAACAAGATGAAAGTCCTTTGAAAAGGAAGTTTTAAGGCTTTTGAAACATGAACACATTTATTATCGGCTTACTTTAGTATTTCAAAGCGTTCCGGCAAGGCCTGTAAAACTTCTGTGATTTTTAATGTTGCCATCCTCAACAGTTGGCAACATCATGTCCACTATCAAACATGGCCATGGCTGGCTTTATCAACTGTGAACCTAACTGTAACCAAGTGACAAACTTCACTTTGTACGTTGAGCTTAAAAAAAAAAAAAAAAAAAAGGTAAAATACCATTTTCAGGTATACAATTGTTCCTGGCTAACAGAAGGCCCCTTCAGACTGAATTTCTCAATCATTTCAAAGTGAGGACATTCTGTCAATCAGACATGTGTCACCTTCACTATAACAATCTTCAGTAGTATCATCTGTCGTTTGTGAGATTTCATAGGACTCCGTCTGACCTATAACGCACGAGGTCAGATTTGTCAAACCTCGGCACCTTAATTCTGATACCAGATTTATGACTGAGGATTTCAAATTTTGAAATGGATCCATAAACTTTAGTAAATGGATTAGTCAACTATAACTGACAGCTCAACTGTCTGTAGTCAAATATATAATCAGTCATTTTCTGTTAGATATGAATCGATGCTGTCTTCATGACGGGATTAATTTAACCTACACAGGGATGCTGCTGCATCAGGGAGTGCAATTATTTCCCTGTTTGGTTTCCTCTATTTGGTGCAGCAGGTGTGGAATACAGTGGTTCCTCGCTGTTTCGATTGCTTTTGGTGCAATTTTGCACTTTTTTGGTGGTGGTGGTGGTGGTGGTGGTGGGGGGGGGGGGGGGGGGGGGGGGGGGGTGTTTTGTTTGTGTTTTTTTTTTTTTCACAGCACATTGTGTTCTGCGTCCTGATCGACTGTAGACCATCTTCAGTCAATCAATCTCGTGCCGTGTCTCCTGTACAGAACAGAATCCGTCCAGCTTGTCAAATTTACATAAACCTTTGCTAGCAGAAGACAACAAACGCAACAGTGTTGACGTCAAAGGATTATAAGGCGCATTAAGTTAAACCAAACAGTCAGATAAGTCAAATTTTACTCATTCTTCTTGCTTCCTCCACTTCCGTACCATTGATTCATTAATGTTGAATTCTCTCGCAGCTGCTCTGTTCCCACGTTCTGGACCTGAAATCAGGGCTTGATCTTTGGTGTCATTCTATAATACTGGACTTGGTTTGAACTTTGAGAGCATTTAAACAAGAAACGTGTGAAAATGTCAACGCCTGTCTGAGAAAAGTGTAGAAAGTGTGCAGTGAGGGGTTTTACAGCCTTAAAACATCTATAATAATTGTAAAAAATAAAGTTAGCTATTTTGCGGATTTCACCTATTGCGGGTTATTTTTAGAACGTAACACCCGTGATAAACGAGGGACCACTGTAAACCCAGAGGAACTATTTCTGGAAACAAGTATCAGCAAGGCTTTGTCAAAACTCAGATTGAACGTCATTATTCTGAACTGTTGTAATGTGTGGAAGTTCCTTCCAGGAAGTTTGTTTTTCGGGGGGATTTTTTGTCAGGGAGTGAGCAAAAGCAACATACAAAAGGTATATGGTGAGGTCAGTGTGTGCCTCAACGTTTGTATTCGGTTGCATTTAGGCACCAGCGTTGATAACACGTTCATCTTTGCCGTCTGAACAAAAATTAGATTCATCTCTAAAGAAGGCAGTTTGGACAAAGTGAGACTGTGAGAGAGGTTAGAAAGCAGTCATTTCTTTATTTTGCTGTGCTTTAAATCAATCATTTCTGTCAGTGAGCTGCGAATATCACAACAAGACACATGAGCACAGCTGTTATCTTGTGCACGCCAAGCTCTTAATGGGATAGTGTTCAGATGTGCCGTGCTGAAAGTGATGTGTAAATGTTCGTAACACACTCTTCCAGAAATCTATTTAGGGTGTGCATCCAGCGAAGAAGCCGCCACGTTCAGATAGTGTCAAATTAACCGAAATGACTGCACGTTCTTACAGCAAAAGCATTGAAGTCCTCTGACTTTGAACTTTACTACATTCTAATAGGCACAATCAAAAACGTATTCACTCACTACAACAGTATCTGCTTCAGGGTCTACACAGCCCATCACCGACGAAACTAGATCACTCCGCTCTTCATTCAAGAAACACTCCCTGTAATTCTTTCCATTTTCTCCATGTTCCTCTAGCATTACAATTAGAGGTTTCATAGGCAGATAAGCTCATGAACTCTGTGACCTCCCAGTCATCATCCTGAAATGTTTAACATCCCTCTTCCACTATAGCCTAAGACTCCACGTTCCTCCCTGCAGCAACTCCCCCAGCTCCTGACTCCAAAACAAGCCCATTGCCATTTTCTCGTAGCATTGCAACACTCAACATTAGTCAGCGTTCCTTGTAAACACTTGGGAAGATATTTGCAATGACAATTTTGTTGTCAGTGCTTTGAATTGAATATTGAATTGAATTAAGTGCTGTCAGGTTTCCAGTGTTGTCCACCTTACGGCTGCACTGAAAACTACTGATACTAGCTGAAGTTTTGTATAAGCCCCCCCTAGTTTCACTATATTAAAGTTGCTAAAACCTTAGTGATAAATTCCTAACTTGGTAAGCAGATAACATTTCAGGGCTTCTTATTTGAGTTGCTCTTGAACCTTTTCTTGAATGATGCAGTGTTCAAAAGTTGTTTATAACACTTTTAAATCAGCTATTTTGATCGTGTAAAGATCTGGATTGCACATGCATGTTTCTGTTGGCAAGTAAAAGTAAAAGAAACCTTCATAATTCTTGAACATCTGAAGTTTAATGTATTTACAAAACAAGTGAATGACGACTACTTTAGTGACCTTAGTAATAATCAGAATTTCGCAGAATCGGGTTTATCAGCAATCAAGGGCATAATGTTGCACGTGCACGTCTTTCAAACCACAATCAATAGATGACAGCAACTAGCCACGACCCTCACTGTGACCTTGGCCTGCCCACTTTGTCTAAACTGTCACTCGGCTTACAGCAGATCAATATCAGACTGCCTCCTTTTGTGCCAATGTCCCATTATCCAAACTGAACCGGGGTGTTCAGGGTTCATATTTTGGTTCAACGACGAGGAGAAAAATAATTTGATGTGTAATGGTGACACATATTACATACCAAAGGAAAAAAAAATCAAGACTTCACACAAGATGACTAACAATAACTGTCTCTTTCACAAATACACGGCCTAAGAATTTACATGGAATCTCATTACTTATCAAACAAAACATGCATGCAGTACACCTTATGATTTCCTGCTCTAAAGCAAAAAACTGATATAATGATCTTTACAAACTAACTTCAAGCACAGCTGACACTAGTGCCAGAGAAATCCAAGCAGCTCATCCATATTTAATTGATGGTAGACTATTTTGAGGGATCGTCTCCCCAAAGCAACCAAGTTGCCAAATAAGTCGGGACGCTGTGTGGAGACTGAATCTAATGTTTTATAATCATTTATAAATCACTCGTGTTTTAATTGGGAAAAAAATATTATTTTGGGGGGGGAAACCCAACTTATTAAACTAGGTGATATGTTTTGACAGAGCCATATTTAATAATAATTATTAACCACCTCCTCGAGAATATGCATGGTAGACTTAACTGTTGACGAGGCAGTCTTTCACAGCATGGTGAACACTTCCACACCTTCACCTCTAAAAAGCTCAACCTTCTATAAGACACTAACCAATTATTGTTACTGACCTGTTTCTTAATAATGTCATCAGCTGTAAAATGTCCAAATAGCTGCTGTTTTGATCATTTGTCTCCATCTCACCCTATCCCTAATATCCTTTCTCACCCCAGCCCTCTGCATGTCCTCCTTCACCGCATCCACGAGTCTTCCTCTGCTCTTTCCTGCCAGTTTCCTCTTCAACATCCTTTGTCTAGTGTATCCAGTACTCTGTTCTGAGCGCGTCTGAACCATCTCTTGCCTCTCTAACTTTATCTTCAAATTGCTCAACCTGAGCTGTCCCTCTGATGTACTAATTTCTAATCCGCTCCCTCCATCCCCTACCGGGTCGGCATCCTGTCCAAACCACACATCATAGCAGGTCTCACGACCATCATGTGAACCTTCTTTTTCGCTCTTGCTGCCATCCTTCTGTCGCAGATTGGCACTGGCACTCATCTCCACCCACTCCACCCCACCTGCACTCTCTTCTTTACGCCCCTTGTGGACTGTCCATTGCTTTGGATGGTTGACCCCAGGTATTTAAACTCTTCTACCCTCACCACCTCTGCTTGTTGCAGCTTCACTGTTCCACCCATCTCCCTCTCATTCACACTCACAGCTATATGTATTCTGCCAACGTTCATTCCTCTTCTCTCTAGTCCATGTCTCCATGTCTCCAGGCTCTCATCCACCTGCTCTCTCCTCTCACTACAGATCACAGTGTTGTCTGTGAGCATCATAGTCCATGGAGACTCCTGCCTGGCCTCATCTGTCAACTTGTCCATCACCACTGCAAACAAGAAGGGGCTCAGAGACTATCCCTAACATAATCCCACCCCACCTTGAATCCATCCGTCACTGCTGCCCCAGACCTCACCAATGTCTCGGTGTCCTTGTACATGTGAAGTGTCATCTTTGGGGTATTTTTATAAACCACTACATTCTGTTTTAATTATATTTTATGTAGTTTTTTTTCTAACCTTACTGGATACAAGGTTGGACACTAGGTTTAGCAACATTTGAGAAGTCAGTGCATGATATCTCAGTTAGATTTGAGAGTACAATGACACAAGAGCATGATAACACTGTTTAATTATTCTTCACTTAAACATATTCCACAACACTATGAAGGACAGAAGTCTATGAGGACTTGAACCTTGATGAATTATATAGGAGACAGAAGACCTAACATAGGAGATGTTCTAGTAGACAGTAGCTGGGCAACAACTGAGTCAGATGATAGTCAGTGACAAAGTAAAAGACAAAAGTAATCTTAGCCATATTTCCTTAACACAATGACATTAAGGCAGATGAAAAAGAAGTAGAAGGAGGCTCTACAGGCACGCACACAGCTTCTAAAAATAGCCACGTGTGATAAATCTGTTTATTTCCTACACTTGCATTCCCCCAGAGCAACAGAGGACCCTGGGCACATATCCCCCCAGGCCGAGGCCGGGCCTTTCATTTTGGTGGTGACCTACATTTAATTCCTTCCACAAGGACAACGCAGGGCTTGACTCCACGGATGACTTTGTCATCATAGCTGGGAGCTGGGAAGTCGCCCTCCTTGACATCTTTATTTGATCCAGTTTGAAGCTTTAGTTTGGCAAAAATCATTAGGGCATCTTCAGCCCGCTTAAATCTTTAAGCTGTCATGGTTTAAAAAGAGGCAAAAGAACCAGGCTGAAATATACTTCTTTGATATTACTATCAGCTGGTCTTTTAACTCTTAACCCCTTGGACGCTAACTTGGAGTAACCCTTGAGCTTTTTTCCAAAAGCAGTTTCAGTCATATTTCAGGCCTATGGTCTCTGCCTCTGCAGCTACCCTTGGAAAAACTCTGAAACTATTCTAATGATCATTAAATCATGTCTTTACTGATATAGCAATAAAGGGTATGGAAGGGTCTTCAAATGTTGTCCTTAAGGGGGAAAGATTTACAGCAAGAAGGTTCTTAGTGCAAATCTCAAGGTTTGAGCGTTTCTAGATGATGGTGATGATGAAGGTCACCATGGAAATATAAGGTTCAACTTAAAAAAAAAGCAGTGACCCAGGTCAGGATATCCAAATAACACGATTATAATAGTTCTAACCTTGAAAAACTGTTCCACACAATTACTGTGTACCTGATATTTGAATTAAAAGACTTATAGGTCAAGCCTGTCCAAACGGCATTTCTTTATGAATTCTTTCACAACGACATCCAAGACAAATTACTGCCGCACACGTGCCGACTTTTTAAACATGTTTTTGCACGTGATCGATACCTGCCTAATCTGCAACAGCCACACCAGAAAGCAGAAGTTATTTTGTCACTGCTGATGACGCAACAGTATTGTTAAAAAAGCAACATGAACTGGGTTAATGCACACATGTCACACTGTATGGTTATAATTAGCAATAGTGTGCACACCGCAGCAATTTCTGTATAAAAAATTTGCAGCATCTATGTAAAACCATGATGTATTTGATTACACACACGCACCCTTTCAAAATAAAATAATTTTTGATCAATCACAACAATAAAGACATCTTTCTTTATTCAGTGCAATTGTTTAGATATCAGATATATCAATAAAGGATACTGTGCCACAGACAGGCACAAAGGAGTGTATTTGCAGGCTGTAGCAGTTCAGGTGAGCGGTTTAGGAAGCATGCAGAGGGTTCTTTCACGTAGAGATAGCATGAGAAAATACATTTAATGATTTTTTTTGTATGGAGTCATTTTAAAAACTGACAGCATGATTTTTGTATTTTTGGTTTGTTTGTTTTTTTTTTACTGGAAACTGTCAAATTGACTCCAACTAATCTGTATTGGTGCTGAAAATAACTTATCAGTTTTGTAATGGGGCACTTCAGGGTATGCCCACACTATATCAACAGACACGCTATATCAACAGAATGACCAGTGTGACCTAAAAAACAAATGTCATTCAAACATCGAGGTTCAGAGAAACAACATACAGATTAGTGGGTTTCTGGATTTAGAAATAAAAGCAGCATATTAAAACAATCATTGTTTGTTTCAACACTTTCACCACTGAAGTGATCAGTGCTGTGAGTGAAAAGTAGGCCATCATAAATGTGTTTGGCAATGATTCATTATCATAATTGTTCTATTAATAGAGCCAGCTGTTCTTATTCGGCTTCTGTGCTGCCATTCAGGTCACTCAGGACAGGAGTTATTTGAAACGGTGCATTTTAAGTGGTCTGTGACTGACACATAGACAATGGCGCCACTCCTAAACTCTGACAGCATATTTGGACAAAATGTTGTTTTTCTACACGTGATAAGACACACACACAGACACAATACAAGGCACAATGTATTCCAGGTTATATGTATGAGCTAGGGTAGAGCAGAAGCTGTTATCTGCAAAAGTTGGTTAAAACTTTCATGACACGACTCAGTGGATAGTCCACAGGGACTTGTGATGTTCACTCCCTCTGCTTCCATTCCCTCCATCACTCCTTTCTGCTTCCATCACTTCTCCAGTTCATTGATTAAGACCACAGGCTCCACCCAGTCTCTGATCTGCTCATTTGTGATTTCTCTGTCTGCAGTACGCTTGGCAGTTATAACAGCAGCTTGTGTGGTCAGGCAAAACTCTTCCTGTTTCGGGTTTGAATGGTGGAGAACTGTGGTTCTCCTCAAGTCTCACACCGGGTCCCACTGTAGGCCCAAATCTGTTTTTCTGCTCTAATGTTGCTGATGTCATACAATCCAGAAGTATAATTACAGCTTAATTCATTTTGGCTACAGCACTTATGTAAATGACCAGTGATACCGAAATCCAGATGTGAAGGATAAAGAGGATTCGCTTATGGTTTGCGTCAAGTAAAAGAGAAGACATTGTTTGTGCCTGGCTACTGAGATTAATACAATGCATGCTACCAATATTAACTCTTTCCCCATCAGATGCCTGCTAGATGTAACCTTTGTCCCTTTTCTCAACAGAGTGGTCCTATTTCATGGCTGCTTCACAAGTTAGTATAGTCAAACCACAACTTTATTGATATATATCAGGGGTGGGGGAACTCCATGCCTCAACGGTCAGTGTCCTGCAGGTTTTAGATGTGTCCCTGATCCAACACAGCTGACTTAAATGGCTAAATAACCTTCTCAACATGTCTTGAAGTTCTCAACAGGCCTGGTAATGAACTAATCATTTGATTCAGGTGTGTTGGCCCAGGGTGAGATCTAAAACCTTCACGACAACGGCTCTCGAGGCCTGGAGTTCCCCACCCCTGATATATAGTTATGTGCCAAAACTTGGGGGAGGTTGCCAGATGTCATCTTTATGGGGGTAACAGTTAACACTAAAAGGCATTCTGGTTAAAAATCTACACCAAACATTTCAGATTTTGGTCATTTTTTAGTCATAGGATGCTAGCAGCTGCAAATGAACTCTTGACCAGCTATCTTCTAGCAGCAATGAATAGCAGGTTAGAGAGGTCATGCAAGTTCATGTCCGTAAAACTCGATACACCAGGATCTTTTTAAAACATCTTCATAGACAAATATGATTGTCTTGACGTCACATGAGGCTGATTACCAGGGGTGGGCAATTCCAGGCCTTGAGGGCCGGTACCCTGCAGGTTTTAGATCTCACCCTGGGTTAACACACTTGAATCAAATGATTAGTTCATCACAATTCCTCTGGAGAACTACAAGACATGTTGAGGAGGTAATTTAGCCATTTGAATCAGCTGTGTTGGATCAAGGATACATCTAAAACCTGCAGGACACCGGCCCTCGAGGCCTGGAGTTGCCTACCCCTGCTTTATATGTAGCCCTTTTTACTAGTCTCCAACTCTTCCAATCAACTAGACAAGGCACCTAACACATAAACCTATGGGACACAAAGTGCCTATGGTTTGTTCTTATAACTGTGACAACATCCAGACAATTTATTTTTTAGTCAAACTCATTACAAAAATTCCATAATCGTTATAAAAGAGAAAAGCTTATTTTGGAAAGTATTTACGCATTTTGCTTTTGGTAGATTAAACACAAGACAAGAATAAAGGGGGGGGGGGGGGGGGGGGCACCACACACACAAGGTAACTATAGCCAAGTTTTCAGGGTTTTTTTCCTTCAAACGGGCCACATTTTGTTGATTCACTGTGGTTTATTAGAGCATCTGCTTTGATTAAATAGGTGCCAATTTAAAGAATACTGTATGTAGCTGGTGGAAAATGACAAGGAAGCAGCACGGATTATGGGCCTGCCTCAGAAATCTGGCTACAGTCTTAGACCCAACTGTTGTGCAGAAGCTATTACAAAAGCATTTCCCTCAGTCTCCACAATAAACATGCTCTCATGTCAAAGCTAGCCGGCTAGTCCACATTTTCCAAGAAGATACTGAGGCATGTCTTCATGGATAATTTTCAAGACGCGCACAAGCACACACACACACACACACGTGGGGGGGTAGCAGACTGGCGCTATAGTCCAAAACCAAAACAGAGCCATCCACCATCTTGGCCAGAGCAAGCCTGCCAGTGTTTTTTTTCCCTTCTTTTTTCTCTTCCCCTTTTGGTGTAAGAATGCACGCACACACACACACACACACACACACACACACACACACACACACACACACAAATGCAGGAGGGGTCACAAGCTGACTGGGGTTTGTCACCACGGCAGGGGGATAAGGCCATCTGTCTCAGTAAAGGGTTAATCCAACCAAAAGCACAAGCCACAAATTCCAGCATTTTCCAATCCTCACATTTCTGTTTACATTACATCTTTTTTGTTTTGCTTTATGTTTTTTGACTTTTTTTAGGTTTGAGGAGAGGAGCAGTTGCAGTCCATTGTCCAGGCTTTCAAACAGCCCCAACACCCCAAACAATCTCCCTTATGTGGTGATGATGGGCAAACAAATATTAAAAGGGACCATTTTTGTTGGGGTTTTCTAGACCTATAGTTGCTTTTCATTTGCGATTGACTGCTTTGAGTCAGGGGAGGTAGTTTTCGCCACTCTGGTTGGCTGAAAGAGGTATGCAAATAAGAGACAACGCACACATAAAAATACAAATACACACACCACAATCAGATCAAAGCAGGATTTCTCTTGACCCGCTATGTTCTCCATTCTTTCCCTTTATAAGAAATTCATTCAGCCCCATATGATTCCCATACAGATAGATGAGGACCAGGTTAAAAGGAGAGAGCTAATAAAATCCACTGCCAGTAGTGCAGTGTGAAGCTAAATCAGGCAGAAACCTGCCTGAAAATGCCCCTGCGCACACACTCACAGCCGGCCTTTGTCTTTTTTATTCCACCCATAAAGGAAAAAAGCACCATGGGCTAGCTACTACCTACAGCAATATGAAAATGGAAAAGAAAGGCTCTAAAACGATCCATTTAGAGGGGCGGGGTGGGAGCAGGGATGGGGATGGGGAGGGGGTCATCCAGACATGAGATCGAAGAAAAAGAAAAAAAAGAAAGAAAAGAAAGGTTGGGGGGGAGAAAGAGGAAGGATGAAAGAAAGGCAAAAGCTAACCGTAGCATCCCAGAAGCTGCAGACAGACAAACATACAGGCGGCAGTTTGCTGCTGGAGGCAATGGCTTCCAATGTGATCACACATGTCAACAGATCACACAGCCTTAACAGAGCCATCACAGGGCTGAAGAGCTTCCACCACAAACACACATACTGTACATTCACAAACAGGAAGTGACACTTTGCGCACACAAACACACACGGGGGCAGCGTGTCGGGCCACAGACAAAAATACACACAGACACGAGCATACCTGAGACAGACAGACACAGACACACACAGCTTCCGTTTGACCACAACACATCAGCCTCCATTACTGCCAGCGATGTGCCTCCGTCTCCCTCGCTCTGCTCCTCATACCTTCCGCCTGATGCACAGCCATCCCCATCGCCTGCCTCTCCATCCCAACCCCCAACCATTAAATCACAGCAACCCTAGGTGTCTCTTCTGCAAAGAAAACTCAAATCAAAATACCTCAATCAGGGAGCCTTTGAGGGGGGGGTGGGCTTCTGCTCCTTCCACTACAGTCCACAGAACAACACCACATCAACAGGAGACAGGAGGAAAAAAAAAAAATCCAATCAGGTGTAGATGAGGAATGAGGAGGGGGGGAGAGAAACAACCCAAAAAACAAACAGTGCAGCTCCACCGTTCCTTCTCCTTTCCACCTTCTCCTTCCTTCTCCTGTGTGTCTGTCCTCTGTCCAGCTTTGTGATGCTAAGCTAACTTGAGCTAAGCTAAGCAGCATCCACACACTGACTTATAATGCGCTCCCGTCTCATACCCACACACACCAGCGCTGAGCTGAGCTTCAGTCTCTCTCTCGCTGACTGAGCCCCGCTGTTTTCCGTCTCGCAGGCACCCACATGCACCCGCCCACTTCCCCCTGCTCCCTCCCCTCCTCTTGGCTATTCACCCCTATTCTTTCTTGTTCTCATAGATCCCATCGGATCCCAACGACACCTCTTGTTTCACCGCTCCTCTCAGGACACTGATGTTCTTATACACACAAACACGTACGCTTGCTCTGGCTGTTGAACAAGTTCCTGGCAAGTCATCCTTGACCGACATGTGACGAGGAACCTTTTGCAGCAAATAAAGATGTGGAGTTAGGAGGTGAGATGAGAGCTGGCCACAGAGGAATGGACTGAAGTGAGACTGAGGCTGCATAAATATATATGTCAAACGCAAAAGAAGGAGCTAAATAGCCTAATTCCTACACTGCTGATATTTATAGAGGTTACAAGTCTGGTAGATAGATAAGCAAACTATAACACAACTAATCAACCGGGATAACTGCAGAACAATCCCAAAAGAACGAGTTCAAAGGTCCTTCATGTGAGAGTCAAGCTGAAATATGGACAAACAAGAAAAAACATATTTAAACTTTCCAAGTGGAAGAAGCTGCTATGTTGTGCTTTGTTGTTAAGGAAGGGGGCTGGGAAATGCAGTGCAAAGATATACAATGGAGTAAGGTCAAAGGTCAATAAAATCTGCATGCATGGAAATCTCACTTTATTTTGAGTGTGGTGTTGATGGACTGCAGAGCTCAAAAGTTAAATTTTAAAATGTAATGAAGGAGCAACTGCCATCAGGAAAAAAAAAACAAAGTAAATCACTGCTGGACACTTGCATTGGTGCGAGATTTAGCAATAATATTAGCATTTAATCTACAAGGTGTGCTGCTTCTTACGCTCCAAGGGACTTCATCTATCACAAATCCCCTTTATGGCAGCAATCCTTTGATCCTGATAATGGTTTTGTACCCCGGAGAAAAAAATAAAAAATAAAAACCATTTTGCCTATTCGGCAGTTACTGTTTCCTGCACAGTTGGCTTCATCTACCTGCAGCATGCTGGGAACCCCCCATTTTAAGTGTGCTCCAACTAATACAGAGATGCTGTTTTGTGACCTAGAGCCCTACCCCTGTGGTTTAAAAAAACAAAAGTCAGCAAAAACAGAAAATAAATCTGTACAACAACAATGTTCCTATGTCTGCATGAAGCTACACCCAGCAGCTGGTTAGCTAAGCCTTGCAGCCGTTTTTGAAATGAGCAGACACAAATACTGTTTTGGCTACCGTTTCCTCCTCCTCCCAGTTGTCGGGCTAAGCTAACTGTCCCCCGGTTCTATAGCTTAACTTCTGACATAAAGAGATAAATGTATTTCAGAAGATTCTTTTAATTCGCAGATGTCAGCAGGTGTGGTGTGGATGGACTACTGAGATAATGCCAATGTATAGTTCTGTGTCAGTACAAAAGTTGCACTCAAGTATGGCCGTGGTGTAAGGCGTTTGGAGAAGTCCAGCGCGTGGCAAACTTGGCTTTGAGAGATGGTTGAATTCAACAAAGAACTGGTTTAACAGGAAGGATTAGTTGTTGAACAGACATGTTCGAATACACTTAGGAGAGCTTCCCTTACATAGTGCGTGACAGATACCGGACACACGGATTATTTGACTGACATGCATCCTCTTCTCAGGAAAAAAAAAAAAGAGCCTCAAGTTTAGATCTAGGTCTTGTTTTTACCTTGTAGTGCCTTTACTTGACTTCATTTGCTGCTTAGAAAGGGCACCGCCACTCTCAGAGCTTTGTGCATTTCTTTTGCTTTGTTGAGGTACCACTGTGTGATTGCATCTCCGACTGCAATTTTTAAAGTATGACTAGAGAGGCGGCTTGTGTGTCCGTTGTTGACACAGACGAAAACCCGCTCGTATTGGACAGGACAGTGAGCTCTGATCCAACCACAGGTTATACATCTAAATGCTTATTCATGTTTATGTTAGCTTGACTAGCTAGCTAGAATCAACACTGATTTGAGTGTGTTTGTCCCCCAATCTTTCCATCCCCTCTCTCTTTTCTCCTCTCTGCCCATCCCCCCCGCTTCTTGCCCTCCTCCCACACCCAAACTCCACCCTACCCCCATCTCGATCCCCACGGCTTCAGCCCACACCTCCCTCCAAGCCGTCCTCTTAGCCTATATACGGGTCGTCCAATTGTCTGCACTGCCAGTCCCGCAATTCATCATCACTCACACACACACACACACACACACACACACAGACAGACACACGCACGTGAACACAGACTTGTGCAAACCCTGTCCATTTGAGGAGCGATCCCCAAGCCATCGGCATCACAACAACTACAGCAGACAATACTGCTTACTTGCCTTGATGCAGGCGAGATCAGAGCTCCCTTTTCAAGGCTTGTCGACACAGAACGGCGAGATTTAAATATCAGGTATTAAACCCACAGAGCAACCGTCTTCTTCTTGCTACTGCTCCGATCGTTGTAACTGGCAGGGAGGAAAAAAAGAAGAGGAAGACAAAGACTGATACAGAAGGAGAACGGGAGCAGCAGTGGCAGCGGGAGGACGAGAGGCAGTGGTGTCATGAGTTGGGGGGGTCAGGAATGAAGAGGAGGAGGATAGAGGGAGTGGAGGGTCGGTGGGGATAATGGGAGACTGGGAATGTTTGACGTACAGATGGGATGACCACAAGGGAAGCAGATAAATGCCTCGGCAGATGGGGGAGGGTGGGAGTGCTGTGCTTCAAATATTAACAGGGTTATAGGGACAGCTGACTTTTTTGGACATGCGAGTGAGGAAACTAGTTTATGGACAAATGACAACAACAACAACAAAAATTCTCTTGCACTTCTTGTTAGTCATTTCTCCAACCATGTTTTAAAAGTTCATTTTTATCTGGTTTTTACCCCTTAACTATATAATTAGTCCAATTCCACTGTGCCTTTTTAAAACTGCTGGTTGGATGGTAAAATAGCCTCCAATCATTTTTCTATGAAGCGAGTGTGTCTAACTGTTTTTTCTGAAACTGAACATTAGGATATTTACACCAGCTGCTTATGTTTTTTTTTTAATAAAGCTACATTCAAGTTTAAGATATAGTGAAGTGGCGTATGGACAGCAGACAGCAAACACGCACTGAAAACTGTTACAAAATACTGTTTAATCCCTCCGTTGTTGTGTAGTTGTTTAGGGAACCAGTGTGTGTGATATTCTTGCCAATTTCCAGAATAAATCTTAAATCAATTTCTTTACCTTGCTAAGAACCAAAGCAAAACCTGTTTTTCCATGTTTTTTCTAGAATGCACTGACTTTGGAACGACGTCACTCCCGAGTTCCGACATTGGAGCTCTAAAGAATCTGGATCCTGGCGTTTTTCTCATCTCCCTCACCCAGTCGCAGCAGATAGCTCCCCCTCCATGAGCTTTCCTGTTAAAACAGAGTTCTTCCTTCCCACCATTGCCAAGTGCTTCCTCGCAGCGGGCCACCTGATTGTTGCGGTTCTCTCTCCATTTATTGTACAGTGTACCTTACAATGTAAAGAACCTTGAGGCGACTGTTGCTGTGATTTGGTGCTATATAAATAAAACTGAACTGAGCTAAATGTCAAGCAGCTCACAGGTAATACATGGATTTTGACCTATAGTGCTCTGACAGTGACAGGAGGACTATAAAAGTGTAGAAAGGTTGATTAAGCTGCGATACAATTTTTGCCAAATTACACCAGACCTCTCTCTCCTTCTGTTTCTCCACCTGCTGTTTGCTTTAAAAAAAAAAAAAAAAAAAAAATCACACGAGCACAGGAACATGTGAAAGTGCCTTGATCAAGGATCCGACCATTATAAACAAAGATAAACACTGACCTCACACAACTGCAGGTCAAATGCAAACACACCCATTTCACAAACACGTGCTTTTTGCTCTGACTGTGATGGGCATAAGGATACATTTAGTCACTGCCCCATGCAACATGACCTCAAACAACACAAAGAAAATATTAAGCTGTTGCAAAGCATCTCTGAATTCAATATTCTGGTAAAAGATGGACTCTCCACTACGAGCCATGACAATGAAAACTTTAGAGTCCTATTAAACATGTGGCCCGGAGAACACCTTCATGCACCGTTTGCTGCCAACAGCAGCGAGGTTTTTACTGGTGTGCCTCGGACCACTCCGTAATTAAAACGGCTGGCCCCTCCCACCCTCTACCAGTGTCTAGCTGACATATGGCAGTGGAGGTAATGCAGACAAAGTCAGATAGTAATTTGTGTGAGAGACCATGAATAAACTAATTAAAGAAAGCCAGCTGATAAGAACCATGAACATTTTCATCCTTTGGCAGATCCTTTTCAAATCCAATTCCAAAAGAATGAACTTAAAATCCAATATGGCGAGGACATGGAAACCATTTAGCTGTTGAATAACGCTGATTAACACTTTCATCGCAATTTGCATACTGTGGATTTTAATTTATACTAAAAAACAAAACAAAAAAAACAAGCAAAGTTTTTATTGTGGAAATTGTGAAATTATGTAATATTGCTATTGTGAGACTGATGGATATTACTAAAGATCACTATATCACTGCACCACAGATGCAAATATTAAAATGCTGAGTAGAGACATTTGCAGACAAGCCAATCATTTATGCAGTTTTGCTCTTTCCCCCTCGCTTATTATAAGTCAGGCATTCTGTAACCACGATAAGTAGGGATTTCCAACTCGAGCAGCAGGATAATGATTCACTATCCTCTGATTGGTCTAACTGGACCACTTTCAATGTCCTGTGCAATTCAAGGTTAAGTCAAAATTGGCAACAGGCATCAGGCATAAATCTACTCTAGGAATATCATCTGTCTATAAGAATGCTATTATGTTGTTTATACAATAACGCCACATCATTAGCACCAACACTGTATTCAAGTGGTTTTTTTCCTGGAGCAGAGAATGAAACTTCAAATGTCTAATTCCACTTTGAAGCAGTAGATATGAGAGAAATATGCGGCATTAGAAAATAAATGTGCTTTCAAATAACTGTTGCTATATCAACACTAAGAAAAAACACATCAAAGACACCAGGCCTCTATTCCTGGATTATCCAACCAGAGAAGATACTGGTTAGTGATAGAGGGATGCTGATGAAGCTACAGGTACTATATTTACTGCCTTTATTGATCCAGTGGTCATGAGATACTACTAGGCTATTCATCGTCTTATATGCTGGTAAAAAGAAGGCAAATCTACTTTTTGAGGTTTGCGAAGACATGTTATCTATCATCCAAGAGGCTTCTTAAGTAAAAAACAAAAAGGTGAATAGAGGTGGTGGCTTATGATACCAGCTATCAGCCACTTACAATGCAGTCTTAAGACCTCCTCCCAGGTTCTTTAACTCCAACACTCACACCTAACCTAAATGGATCTCAATAGGCAATATGATAGAGTGGGGCAAGGCCCTACATTGGTTTCACCTTTAACCCCTGGTTATGCTAATGACACCCCTTTCTTCACACCGTGGCTTATGTGATGACTCACATGATTGATAGGTCAGGACCACCTCCAAAGACCGCAATCCCCACTAGGGGTTAACGCTGCATTCCAGAAACCACAGAACTCGGGAGTGACACCACTCCTGAGTTAGCATGTTCCCAAAAACACGAAAAACAAGGTAGAGCGATCCAGGCTTTACTAGCAGTTCAGCAAAACACTTGTTTTTTGCACTTAAAAGCACATTCATGGATATGGCCTGGTCAGTGCTCTGAGTATGGCACAACAGTGGCATTACAGAGAAGTTTCAAAGTTCTATGTTCAATGCCGCCATCATGGACTGTTAACTCTGGGCTGCTCAAACTTTGTGAGTAGGACATCAGAGTTGAGAGGGTGTTCCTACTGAGAGCAGGAAAAAAATCCAACTTTCAACTTATTCAGGAACACACCATAAATGTGTGAATAAGTGAAGAATATTCTTGGATGAGCGGTAAAACGTCTTCACAAACTTGACCCTACACAGACTACACTCTCCATTGTGGAAACGGCAGATATTTTTTCCCTTGATCTAACTTGATCTAACGTTACTTGACAGGATGGGTGGTGCGTGCAGCATGCCTAACTTTGTGTCAACTAGTTGATGATTAGTTTGGAAAGAAGGCAGAAGAGCGGGATGAACAGAAATGTTGTGTGATTAAACAGATGAAGTCATGATTAAGGTTTTTCAGGAACAGGATATGAAGCAATCAGTCCTGCTAATTGCACGGCCAATATTGGTTTAAAGACAAACAATCAGGCTTAATTAGAAACAGCGGTAAAGGGTCTGTGTGAGGCAAGCAAACTCATTCATACATGGATCTAAAACTAATGAAGCCTGGATGTGAGACGGCGGTTTGCAATGACCTAAACGAAGAGTTTTCTGATTTTGTTTGGATGCTTACACAACACTGTCCCCTGGTAATGGTAATACGCTACTGCTTAAACAGTATTTAGGGATGGTTAATCATGTGCAAAAGACTGATCAATACTGATGTTCTTTAAGAATATCGTTGCTGATGTGAGGAAGAGGAAGAGCACTGGATAAATGACTGATGGTCACGTACCCTAGAATCTTCTGAATGTATACTGTATGTATGTATACTGTACTTGGACAGACTTTGATGTATGCGTTTGTATGATTCCTTTAATTATGTGTTTTGATGCAAGTCTCATACATTTCTTGAATGCATACTTATTAAAAAGAACGGAATGTGAAAGACACAAGAAGGATTCAGCAAAAGACATGTCATGAACTCACAAGGCACAGCGTGACGGTAGAGGTTGTCTCTGATGGTCTGCTGCAGTTCGTGGTCAGGCGAGGACTTCTGGAAGCGCTGGCTCAGATACTGCTTCAGGTCCTTGGTCAGCTTGCTTCCTGTGATTGTGAACACAAATGTATCAAAACAACTGAAGTAAAAAGCAGGCCAGCACACATAAAAACATCACAAGAGCCAAAATGACACTGTTAATCCACAGCGGAGCGTCAAATGACCACACCGCTTGGCTCCTGTGAAAAGAAATACACAGGTTTGTCCTGCAACTACAGTAAAGCTTGATGCTGAGCGAGTGCACAGCCGTGAATTGTACACTTGCCATCGTCACTGAGAGGGGGTAGCTGGCCGCTCACTCTCGCTCCAGCAGGCCAGGACCAGCCAAATCTAAGACTGCTAGCACCATGGCTAACACAGAAGCAGCCCTCCTACCGTTTAGCCATCTGCACCTCAGACACACATTAGGCAACTAAAGGGCAGCATGAGGGGAAAGTGTCCATATATGTGTGTGTTTGCTCCCGAATCTGTGCCTGTGTGTGGTTATCATAGATACTGTCCACGTTAGTGGCAGTTCCACGCCTGTTCAAACGCATCACATGCAGTCTGAGAACATAACAGAAAAAAAAAAAGAGCCGAGATGTCTGCCGTCACCCTAAACAGACTGAAAAACTGGGTTTTATACTCAATTTATACTCGATGACAATTTCATGATCGAATTTCGTGACAAGACTCCTTCAGGCAACAACAAACATCTTATTTTCTTCATTAGTGTATGTCCCATTACTCATTATACAAAAGATGTATCTCCCATCTTTCCATGGCTGCCGAGACCATTTTTGGTTGTCTTGGGCAAACAACCAATCATAAAAGGCCCTGGTTTCTGTTTCCATGGAAACTGTGTGTAAGTGTGTATGTGTGTGTACATGCGTGCCGGTGTGTGTGTTTAATAAGATGATTGAGATTGTTACCAAAGTACAGAAGAGCATTCTGCATTGGTTAGCAGAAAATATTGTTTTTGTTTTTAATGATGTAAACCTACAATGGAAGCACACCATGCACAGGTATGGTGCGCCTGCCTTTTATTTGATTGTGACCAAATATTTTGTCTGTGATGCATGACAATATACATGAAGAAGCACAAAGTAGATGCAGAAACATATGGGCAAATTATCAAATTGTGGTTTGGAAGCAGTCGGGTAATTAAAATGTCAGCATAGAACACATTTAACTGTTGTTCCTCTGAATTTGCAGTTATTTTTCCTCATCTTCATTTTTCTGTTTTAAATAAAAAGTTCAAATTTAATATTTCTCTTAATTTGTATAAAAAATAAAAAATTTTTTAAAAAAAGCGTCTGTAGATCACACTCCTTACTAGGAGTTAATCCAGCTCCATGTATTGAAATGTAATTGACTCCGTTATAAATAAACTGAGGTCTTCGACCACTGCAAAGGTGAACCGTTATAAATCAGTTTTACTAATCGATGATGCGTAAGCTGTCTATAAAAAGAGGTCAAGTCTTCCATCACTATCTGAGCTTGCTGTTGGGAGGGTATGCTGCTCCTGGCACCGTCCCATACAGACATATCACTCAGTTGTAATCCTCACAACAGGTCACAAGCTAACTCTCACGCCAACAGAGAGCCTAACGCACTCTCTGATGTGCTCATGTACACAATTACTAGAGGGCCATGGGTACTCCTTCCTGCCAGACTTCAGACTGATTGTGTAACCCAATGTGAAATTTGGACTGGACTCCCTGCAATATCACTAAAAGGTCACCCAAAGTGAATGATGGCACAACATAGTACAATTTAGGTTTTTCCTAGTAATGTTAACTCAATATTGTGGTATATTTTTAGCCATAAAGAGGTGTAGCCACTAATATGAATCAAGATCCAAAAATGCTGAATTCTGCAGTTCCAATCAGGCTCAAAACCAAGTGCTCATCAAACTCAGCAGCAGCTTTTGTGCATCATCAGTACACATTATTTTGGCTGATTAAAAGATGAGTCACTCTTTCAGATGAAGCAGGCCGGCTTAAGAAAGCTAGCACAATCCTTTTACGTGGTTGGTGATGGGTGTGCCATCAACAGCACCTCAAGGAGCAATTGCATAAGAGCTAATCCAGTTACATTGAGTCTGTCCTCCCCCAACTCTCTCTTTGTGTGCCATTATCTTGATGGAACAACGATGCTTTCGTAAAAATGAGCAGCCATCCTTCAAAGTCACAAAAGTATGAATAACAAGACCCTAAAGGACTGCCAGAGTAGTAAATGATAAGAAGATAATCAACATGTCCCAATGTAATTAAGTAGATAGCGCTATCTGTCATCCTTCTGCTCCTGTACAGAGCTGATAATTAAGGCTATCCACTGATCCCCACCTGGTGTCAAAATATGGCATTTAACAGTAAGCATTTAGGGGAAAGTCTGACCCAATTTCAACTACCTGCATAGACCAGGCTGGTACTAAAGCTCACCATTACAAAGAAGCTGCTTAAGCCTTTTTTCCCTAAAACTGAAATTACCTGCTAGAGCTCCATATTAAGACTCTATGCCAAAAGTCAAGTCCTAATATATTTCATCTGGCACATCTGAAAGGAACACAATAAAACAAAGCAAAATAAAAATACAATTAGGATTTGTTCAGGATACAAGATCCAGATGTGAGAAGCAAATCAAGTCAACTTAGATGTTACTTGCCTTGGAACTCAAGGCAAATACAAAATAAGGAAAAAACAAAACTCTTTTCAGAAATCACAAGGCCCACAAACTATTTTTTATCTAAAGTCTGCATTTGGCAGCCAAAAGAAACATACAGCTAGCTAACAGTAGAACCTGGCTGAAGGAGATGCTGATAATATTTACATCTTTTCAAACTGTCGAGCACAAGCTTCCCATCACACGTTAAATTATTCTTTTCTTCTAATGTAGTTGGACACTACGAATTCTCCTGACATTTAAACCTTGAGTGGCAAAGTTAATTTTAAGGTCCACCAGAAAGGACAGTAGAAGTACAGCCAAACCCCCAATCTTCCTGCACACTGTGGTACTATTACTTCCATGCTTTAAACGCAAGCCAAATAAAAGCACACCATCTTGAACAATGTTCTACAAGAAGTGCAGGATGAGTGACCACTAGCTTTTCCTTGGCCGGTACTTAGATGTCTGCTGGGACCAAGTATGCATGAGGTTCGGGAGTCAAATGAACCTCTTTCTGCAGCTACACGATGTACTCTGTTGTTTCTGGTATGAGGTCAAATACCATTCGACCACATTTCCTATTGCCTTTCCCTTCCCAGCTGAGTACTTTAAAACCACTATCCTTAAGTGATCCAACAACGTGAGATTCTTTTGTGTCTTTTGCCTCCAAATATGTTTTGGTTGATGAAACGGTAGGAAAAAAAAAATCCACTGTTATTGAGTGGATAGTGTACCAGCAATCTGTCAGGTCAACATGATACCTCTCATGATCACCTCTCCTTAAACCTTAAAGACAGCTAGTCAGCTCCTTAAAAAGACTGCCAAGTATACATTTAAACCATTAACTGCTACCAAGGTGCTGTTTTGGTACCATCTATACAATGACACAGCACTCTGGCTGTGATGGCAAATAGCGCCGCTTCTGTATGTAAAATGAACATCTTAAAAATCTTTCAGTTTTAGTTTTGAGCTTTAATTTCAGATAGTTTTAATTCTGATGCCCTGATGATTTTACCTGTAATTCAGTTAACACAAAAACATCACTCTATGAACCTGCCATGATGGAACAAAGAGCAGGCAGGCAGCAGACTAGAATTCAGAGACCATTTAGCCCAGAGGCCACCCACCCAAATCATACTGCAAACACATAATTAGAAAAGACGTATCCCTAAAACAAAGCCCACCTGTTATAGATTTTCCATAATCCCACTGAAACAAGCAAGATTTTCTAACCGGAGACGTGCGATCTACAACAGAAGGGAGGTGAGCGAGAAGGTTTTTTATACAAAACAGAGAGAGGCAGGGTCTGTCACACAGAACGTGAACATCAGAGTAAGCCAGGCAAAACATCAAAAGAGTTTTTAGACATAGCTGAAATGTGGAAAGCCCCTCTACTTTCCAGGCATCTTCCCCCACTGAACCCAGCCCGGCACCCCTCGGCTGTGATCAGCCAGCCAAGTCCCTGCTCAGACATGCATAGCCAGCCGTAGCACCAGCTAGACCCTCCACTGGCAGTTGACATCTGTATTCACAGCATGGAAAAAGAAAACTTCATTGAAACTCGATCCTCCTTGCTCGCGGGGCAGCCTTAGTAAGAAAGGAAAGGTTTGACCGATTTCTGCTGATTTAGTAATGGGAGGAGTCACGCACCCGTTACACTCTAGACAAGGAATGGCATTGCATAGTGGGGGAGCCCCCAAAAAGCTGGCTCGATATCCAGCAACCTACAGCTACACGTTGGCTACATAACCCTGCTGCTGATCCTAAAATTAATCTTACATGTTTGCACAGTTTTAAAGTAGCTGAGGCTGTCCATTTAGGACTTGGGCTCAGGCCAAAATCCAAACGTACTTAAAGTTGATTACTTTTTCTGGAAGAATCCCATAATGGAAGTTTGACATGCTCTACATGTAATTCCAGACAAGTACTCGCATAAGAGAGTGTGTTTTTCCCCGCTCACATTACTCTCAATAACTTGCAGAAAACAAACTATCATTTCTAATTTTCTCCGATGTGGCAAGAGGAAAAAGATGTCAAAACAGACTGAGTGCTCATGCCACAGCTCAAGGAAACATAGCACTTATAGGCCAGTTGGTACATCTTTCTGTCCACTTTGATACAGAGTGAGAAACCTCGGCAGCCGTTGGATTGATCATCAGTTTTCATCGATGCTGCTTGCAGGTAGAACCCACCATCTGATGGTGATGCCCTCACCTGATTTTTAACATTTTGCAATAGTCTGCATTGTGATTTATCACCTTTTTGTTCAATTGCAAATTATGTCCATGAAGTTATTTCATAGCTGCAAAATGACTTTGTAAAACATATTAACCCTGGTACTAAAACCTGCAGTAAGATAGAGTTTATTTACAGTTGGACATCAGCATGCTGGTCTTATTATAACCATAAATTCCCCACCACTCTGACTTAAATGCATTTCCTGCACTGCTTAAAAAGGCTCTTTGTGCAGAGGCATCTAACGATTTTGACCGCAGGTTCGGTCTTCGCAGCGGGCAATGGTAGATGCAATCGTCCTCTTAACACAAAGCAACACAAAGTGACAAAGCAGAAAACACTGTCATATGCCAGCGAGGATGCCAGCCTGTTTTACACTTAGCCAAGCCAGACTTGGCAGTGCCACCATGTTTGGCTGGGCACTGGGTGTCGTATCGATGTAGAATACACAAAGAGTCTGGCACACAAGGTAACAAATAACTTTTTTTTCCTCCGTCCTCCTCTCACGAATTGTCTTTTGAACATCAAGGGGCATGTTGCCAGGCAAAAGCTATGATTAGAACTAAATCCTCCCTTTCTCTGGGCTGTTTATTGTTAAATTTAGTTCCTCCAAAGTGGGACATAACCGGCTTTAAAGTCAAATGGATTCATGCCATCCCAACTTGACCTACTACAAGTTAAATTTAGCTATGTACACAAGCTGCCCAGAGTCATGTCTTATATAATCACCTCTTAAGTGAGCAGTCCATCCATGGCTCTAGTTAATCAGATAATCGGGGCTAATCAGCATTTAATTGATTTAACTCAGCAGCTATCTACACTTAACATTTTCATCACCCCTGATCAAAGCTTAGCCATATGTCATAATGATTAAGAAACAGGCAGAGAAGTCAGAGAGAGCCGAATGTGACCCTCGACCAGTGACCTCTAGATAGTTCACATCCATATTATCACCGATAACTAAACCACCATGGTTAGGTCTGTGTGCACCAGCGGAGATTATGTAGATCCCTGCGGGTGAAAAACATGGTAAAATGAGGATGGCAGAAATACTTTCCCTTCTAAGTTTTTTATTAAGGTCGTTGTCAAGATATTACTATAATGAACAGCCCTTTGAAAAAGAACTCCCAAACCACCAGGCAGAGATTTCACATTCACAGAGCAGACAGGCATGTGTGTCTGTGCGAACAAGCCCGTCTTTGAACTCAACACTACCCCCTAGGTTGCTCTATTAGATGTGGCTTGCATCACAGCAATAGATGGGCTCTGTATCCATAGCAACAGCTGCCAGATGAGTACAGGCTGTGGTAAAAGGTGGTGATGGGAGACAGCAAGGCATAGTCTGCTGCCCCCCTCTGGACTATCAATGCTTTACAAAAATACAAGAAAAAGCAAAAAAATGGATCAAGAGCCACATTAAGAACAGTGACACATGGAACTGAGTTTTTAATGTAAATGTGCTGCTCGGTGCAATATAAAGAAATTACGACTTACTCTAAACGTATGCATGGCTACTTCACATGTAAAATATTGCTTGAACTGATAAAAATGTCAACAAAGAGACTGAAATACTACAGCTACAAAGACTTCACACTAAACAAGAACTAAAATGAAGTTTAGAGCTTAAAGGTAAAAGAAAATAAATAAATAATCTGCCGCAATAGTTACAAGATGAGCTACATGAACCATAAATCTGAAATGCCTATAGTGAGACATCGGTACTATAACCTCACGGACAAATTACCGATGCAAAACTGAATGAGGTGTGTGGATGCTAAAAAGATTAGTTGAAAAACAATGTTGAGATGTATACCTTACAGTTAACTGAAAAATGTAATCAAGTCTGCACATCAGAGGTACTGGGAACTCTGTGAAACTCAAAAGTGGTCTTTGCAGTGACTAACTGAAGTGAAAAGATCACAGACTGCCTTCAGCGCTCTGAGACGTGAGTTTAAGTCAATGTGTTGGGTTTGCAGTTTTGTGTCACGATTTCTTTAAAAAGAACTGCTAGCGGCCTCGCGTACGCAACCATGCGATTGTTAGACACAGCATTATGGATACTGTTGTACTCGTGCGTTTGCAACAAATCGCGTGAATGTGTGACTGAATGAGTTTTCGGTCAGAGGTAGGGGTACGCCGCTTCTCAATCAATGCCTGCATGAGGCAGCGGAGATCTAAATTGAGGACTAAATGCACTCAGATGCTGAATAATGTATCTGGATATGACTTTGACTGAATGACAAAGCCATCTGTTTTCTCAGAGGAAAATCCATTTTCACCAGCATTTTTGTTCCCCCTAACCAGCCCAGTATAGCAAGAAAAACATCAGAGCCCATCAGGAAACATAGGTTGTCCTCATAATGTCAGAAACGGTAAGAGAGTAATATTATACCCCTTTCGTCAAACTGACAGGTCATTAATTATTCATGAGCTCCGGAAGTTCCGGAGCTCCGGAAATAATTAAATTATTCATGAGCTCCGGAAGTAGGAAGTAATTAAGTAATAAAAATATGATATTCCTAAAAATATGATATTCCTAAAAATATGATATTCCTAAAAATATGATATTCATAAAAATATAATTGATTATTTAGAAAGTTTCTTATATATCAAAATAGCATTCTTTTATTTCTTTAAGCAATTAAATTTTTTTTTTATTTTTTTATGCTCAAAAAACGCCATCTGGTGGCGGGTCAGTGTGTGTGTGTGCGCGCGCGCGCCCGAGGCTGTGTGTCTGGGCGCGCAGGGGCGCGCCCGTGTCTCCGGACCGTGCTCTCTCGGGCTCCGTGCTCATGTGTTTAAAAATGTATTAAACCATATTAAAATTGTTTAGTTAAACTTGTGCTTTTGTAACGTTCAGTATGGCCACAAACACATGCTGCATGCCTTGGGGGAAAACTTTATTTCGATTTATATGCATTTGTAGATTTAGAATAAAACTCATACTCAGAAAAAACTTGCGATCCCCTAACCCTAACCCTCCTTAGAAACATAAGCAGGGAAAACTCCTTAAAAAACCCTCCGCGATTTCTCCAAAACCCTAGAATAACTTGTTAGCTACCCCTCTATTCCCAAAACCTTATATTCGATAACAGGGAAAATCCTTATTCTTTTTTCTTCAAAAACTTCCCTCTTACAAGCAAGCTCTAAAATTCAACGCACACTCTAAGTTCTACCTCGCTCTTAATCTCCGATCCACAACTTCTTGCAGAGCACAATTTTTTCCTGCTTGTTCGCTCCCCGCTCTGCTCCCGAATGCGCTGCTTACCTCGTTCGAAATTTGCGCCGGAGACCAACTCCCCCCCCTTACTTCACCCCGCTGCCAATCACATAACTATTGCACCGCTCCCTTCGCACCCCGGTTAGCCAATCCGCTCCAGGTCCGATTTTTATGATCTCCCGCTCAGGTTAAGACTACCCTCGAGGTCCCAGAAGACCCCTGCCTTCAGCCATATCAACAACTGGAACCGCTCAGACTGCTTGCGAGTTCGCATAGGGAGCTGCCGATTTCAACAGCAACTTGCGTCTCTTTCCTTATCCGCATATCATTCGGTAAGTGTTAATCTTCCTCTCTAACTACATTTTTGCATTTTCCTTTTTACCATTCTGTCAATCCTTTCATTTAAAAAATAAATAAATATCACAATGGTTTGTAACACGTACAATACACCATCCATCCATCCATTTGCCTCCACTTATCCTTTTTTCAGGCTCGCGCGGTGCGCTGGAGCCTATCCCACGTACAATACACTTTAAAATATATATAAGCTCCACTTTTAACTCCCGTAAAAGTTTATACATTACATGTCTACATCACCTATCATGGCCTCATCAGGTATCTCATATCATCTTGTTATTGTTATGTTATGCTCCTTTGATATTTTGCTAGTTTGCGTGTTTTAAAACTCTTTTTGTTTTTCTTTATATTTTTAGACCCAGATGTGTTAACCTGATCCCTGCGAAACACCAGCTCTGCGTGGATTTTGACCGCGAGTGACCGGATGTTGTTTCCGGCCTGAGGTTGCCTGAAGGCTCGTTTGAAAGATTGCGCCCGAGACCAACCCCGCCTCCAAGGCATGCCTACCTTTAGCTGCCACCAGTGAGATATCAGAGCCGGGCTCCACATATCCAATCAGGAGCACGAGCAAGACAGCTTTTGCAGACTCTCCAGAAATATACAAGTCCTTACCAACTGCTCTGCAACCCAGTGTTTCTGGTCCCCTCACTAACATCGCTTTTTGAGATATTTTTTATGAACCACCAAAAAAGCAATTTTACCCCACAGACTGGGTCTGAGGGCAGCAGCGGGGACAAATGATTGTAATGAAGCGACGGACATTTCATGGCTGGTCTTGCATAATCGTGAGTTATTATGTCATATGGTGATAAGTACATAGTTTTGCAAGAGGCATACAAGCACTGTGGAAAAAGTAATCATAAAACTGTTTTTGTGAACACCCTACGTTATGCTTTAAAAAATGTGATACATGTAATGTGATCATCAAAGAACATGATTTTTTTTTAAAAACTTTTATTCTTATGCTTTTAAAGTATGTCAGATTATCTTAAAACACTTATTTGTATGTTATAATGTTTTTCTTACACCATGTGTAATTTTTATAGACACCTTATTCATTGTATCAATGTGTAATTATGTATCTTTGATAAATAAATAAAATATTTAATCTTGTATTTGTGTACTTTCTGGTGATTCAATAAAAAATTAGTCACATATCGCTCTGATAAACACAGATGGCTGAAAGAAATGTTTGATGGAACAAAGGAAACAAGTGTCTTGCTGCTAAACTTTTAAGTCACCATGGTTTAAATGAGAAAGTCTGTATGTAAAACATGAAAAACTCCATATCAGTGATATCTACAAAGGTGTACTCATTTCTTTGTAATGGTACTTTACTGTTCCAATGAAACAAAAAGAAAATCTCATTTTTAAAGTACATTTTTCGGCCATCCTGACCTATTTTCAGGGGCAAGAATGTTGATGTTAGACTGTGTTTTAAATCAGGTTGTGATCTTAAACTAACTATCACAGCACTGATTTCAGTTGTAATGTCAATTAGAATCCCAATTTGGCTTTTCTCCAGTCAGTGTTATGGTGAAATTTAACTTGTTCTTTTGTGTAATTGCACATGGCCCAGCAAAGGACCCCTTAGTAAACTGTACAGCATAAGTTTTCAATTCACTTTTGTCAGAAAACTTCACAGTATGAGAAGTTACAGCACAATTTCTCCAAACGTGTGGTTCTTTTTCAGCCAGCGTGCTTTTAGAGCATCTACATTAGCTCATGTAGTAAAAGTACAATCAGTAAGTGTACTTTAACATTTGAGATTCCGAGTCACTCTTGCTTAGATCATGTGAACTATATCATGAACCTTTTTTTGTATAATGCATCAAACGTGTTCAAATCAGTTTATTTTCAATTTATTTTAACTCATCTAGAGACAAGCAAGTCCTTTTTAGCTTCTGTTATGTATTTACCTCTCACACCTTAATCTAGATGTTAGTGTTCTCAGAGTTAACATGTCTCATGTTGCCATGTTGTATTTCTAATACCCAGCCTCAGTGTTCGCCCTGTTCACCCTCAAATCCAAACACCAATGATCTAGATATTCACAAAATTCATAAGGAGATTCTTAAGGTCTTAAGTTTTGTTGTTTTTATGTTTTACAAAAAAAAAACTTCACATTTTTTATATTTTTAAACGAAAGTGACATGCAAGGATATTTTTCTTTAGTGATGTTGCTTCAGCAATCTCAAATACTAATTATTCTGGGAATTTTTATGGTCAAACTATGTGATTTTCCAAATGTGTGTGTGTGGAGTAAAATGACCTTGTTCTTATGATGTTGTCACCGTGAATCATTTAGGATTAACAACACAAATTGTATCGATAGCAGAAACAGTCTTATAACTTATAATTCTCACACGTTACCGCTAGTTTTACAAACGCAGTCTTCTTCAGCTCTGTTTATGTAGCTTTTATGAAACTGATTTTCCATAGTACAAGTAGAATTTAATTTTTCTTTGCTCTCCAGTATAAATGCAATAATTTGCAGGCTTTTTACTGAAACTCTCACAATGCAACACTCAATGCTCAGAGCTTCATATATCAACAGCTCTGAAAATATCTTCTTTTTTAAAGTAATGTAGGACAGGATCTCTCACTCTCTGTGTCTCAAAAAAAACCCAACTAAACTGGCAATCACCACTAAACAAATGAAAGTAGTTTATGGCTTTTTTATCAGCTGCATTTCTTTCATTTATGTATTGATCCCATTGTTTATTGGTAATGCTTTTAGGTCACTGTTTTAGCATGTCTGCCTCACACTCCATTTAAACAGTTTAACAGATAGTGGGGTCTGGTAAGGAAGTTGGGGGGAAGCAGACAACTCCACAGGAAGAGTCTTTTTGTCTTTTCTCCACTGTAAAAGATAGCAAGGCAGTGTGAAACTTTCTTTGCGGGAAAGACAAAACTGAGAGCCATGCTAGGCTCAGTGAGAGACTCTGCTCACCCTCTGCCCCAGCGATGGCAGTCCCTCACCAAGCTTGATTTCTGTTCTTTGTCTTGATTAAAGAATGTTAGCTACCGCTCATCGCTTGTCTGCAGGCTTTATTAAACGGAAAACTTCCACAACAACCTCTAAACAGTGGTTTATGGCTTTTTGTCACCTGCAACACCATGTAACACTTGGATGTTAGATTCTTTTACCAGTCAGTGTTGTTAGCCCCAACCCCCAGGCTCCAGGTGTCTGAGCTCTAACCCTGGCTGCCAAATGTCCCCCTGAGGCCTTTGTGCCTTTTACCACCAGACTAAGTTTGTAGTCCTATCTACTAATATTATTTTATTTTTTTATTATAGCACAAGGTTCAGTTAGGTTACTACTTTGACTTCCTCAATTTGAGCACATTTCTGACCCGATACTTTATCAAGCTTTTACTCGAGTGTTTTTGACACTAGCAGCTGTACTTCTACTTAAGTGAAAATTGCCTGCAATTTTGCCACCTCAGTTGCCACTTTTCTGGAGTTTGTACACTTTTTATATTGAAACGTTCAACGTTTTACGTGTTATCCTTGATCACAGTTCTAAACAAGTTAACTTTCTTCACTTCAAAGTAACCCAAAAAAGAAACTATATGTCCAGTTCTCTTTACTCCAAACCTGGTTTAAGGCTATGCTGTTGTTGTGATATGGCCATACAAATAATATTAAGTTTAATTAATCTTTTAAAAAAATGGCTGCTTCATGGCTACCTGTTCAGAGAATTTGCAGACTTTTATGGAAACTGTCACAATGTAACACTCTCACTGTCAAAACAGGGTTGATCCATGTTTCTATGAACACTGATTAATATATCAACAGCTCTGAAAATCCTTTTTTTTTTTTTTTAAAGTAAAGCAGAACAGGATCTCTGTATCTCTAAAAATCCCAACAAAACTGGCAATCACCTCTAAACAAATGGAAGTAGTTTATGGATCTTTATCACCTGCAACACCATGTAACACCTAGATGTTAGACTCTTTTACCATCACATTTGCAAGGGTTTATGTGTTATCCTTGATCACAGTTCTAAATAAGTTAACTTTCTTGACATAAAAGTAGCCCAAAGAAGACAAATATATGTCCAGTTCTTTTTTACTCCAAACCTACTGATCGGAAAACATTATGTGATGCTGGAAGTTTTCATCCTATCCATCTGCAAAACAAGTTTACCTGTAAGCCAACACATTAGACGTAAGCAAATTTGTGAAATTCCTGAACAATGTGCTTTGTGGAGTAGCAGTAGTACTAGAACTAGTACTAGTAGTCCTAGTATTCTGCAGCAACCAGGCTTCAAGAGTGATCACTCTTCTGGCTTTCAAATGGTGAAAACATGTCACAGTCTTAACCGCAAATCAGAAATGTTGGTAAATTTAAAAAGGAATTTAAACGTCAGCTTTGACATAGACACAGACTTTATTAATGCCACACTCAGGAAATTCACATGTTACACATGATTTAGCTCACCTGCTAAATCCCCAGAGCAATAACCCCATCAGCATCATTAGCCTGAGTGTTGATCCTCCAGGTGAGTGAGTGGAGTTGAGTGAGTGAGTGAGTGAGTGAGTGAGTGAGTGAGTGAGTGAGTGAGTGAGTGAGTGAGTGAGTGTGTGTGAGAGAGATCAGAGGTGAAGCTGCTTTCTGCAAAGTCTCATCAACAACCAGGAAGAGTCTAAAAGCACTAAATATGAAACAGACCATTTACCATACCCAACACTGAGCTCCTGCACAGTCAGATGGAGTGAAACATAATGTCCCAGTGGTGTTCTGTTGGATTTAGCAGGTGAGCGTTGTTGCCAGTCAAAACCTTTTTGGAAACTCTTTACAAGAATCAATGTAATTATTTGTTTTACTTGAATCAAATGTATTGGTTTATATACCTGAAATAAAACTTTTTTTGGAAACCCGTTACATCAAATAAAACTTTCTTGGAAAAGCATTGCAAGAATCAATCGAGTTATTTGTTTTACCCCATTCAAATCTATTGGTTTCATTACATCAAATTAAATAATTTTGGAAACCTGTTACATCAAATAAAACTTTCTTGGAAAAACTTTACAAGAATCAATGTAATTATTTGTTTTACTTGAATCAAATGTAATGGTTTATATACCTGAAATAAAACTTTTTTGGAAACCCTGTACATGAAGTAAAAGGTTTTTGATCTTGTAAGTTCTGGCTTTAATATTTTCAGCTGATAAAGTGAACTTCATACAAACTCTGTGTTAGAAAAATCAAACTGTGTCTCGTGCGGGTGTATTGTGACTGCTCCATCACAATGTATAATTTGACTTGTGAGGTACACACAACAAGGCCAACAAGAAAAAGTGAATTAGAGATTCATTACAAAATACAAAAAATAAAAATAAATAGTGCACAAATTTAAAACAAGCAAAACACCTATGCAAGAGTAACTACTAATGATTTACAAATACTTGTCATATACAACCATTACACTCAGAGAATTTTACCATATCAGTATAAAGCTCTCTGTAATTCCTGGACAGTTCGTGAAATAATTTAAAATTAAATCTGCACTTCAGTTAACTATTCTTTTTTTAACAACAGGTTTATGTCTTAGATCTACGGATACAGCTAAAACACTCTGCTTGTATAATGCTGTATTCTCTCCCAGCTTATCCTTTTCTCACAACAGGGTGATTCCCAAAGTACGAGTCAATAAAACAATCACTCTAAAAACCAGAACAGAAAGATAAAGTTGCAAAGTAAAAGATTAAGGATTGTGTTTTTATAGCATGTAGTAAACTATCCCCTTTTTCTAACACAGAGTTTGTATGAAGTTCACTTTATCAGCTGAAAATATTAAAGCCAGAACTTACAAGATCAAAAACCTTTTACTTCATGTACAGGGTTTCCAAAAAAGTTTTATTTCAGGTATATAAACCATTACATTTGATTCAAGTAAAACAAATAATTACATTGATTCTTGTAAAGTTTTTCCAAGAAAGTTTTATTTGATGTAACAGGTTTCCAAAATTATTTAATTTGATGTAATGAAACCAATAGATTTGAATGGGGTAAAACAAATAACTCGATTGATTCTTGCAATGCTTTTCCAAGAAAGTTTTATTTGATGTAACGGGTTTCCAAAAAAAAGTTTTATTTCAGGTATATAAACCAATACATTTGATTCAAGTAAAACAAATAATTACATTGATTCTTGTAAAGAGTTTCCAAAAAGGTTTTGACTGGCAACAACGCTCACCTGCTAAATCCAACAGAACACCACTGGGACATTATGTTTCACTCCATCTGACTGTGCAGGAGCTCAGTGTTGGGTATGGTAAATGGTCTGTTTCATATTTAGTGCTTTTAGACTCTTCCTGGTTGTTGATGAGACTTTGCAGAAAGCAGCTTCACCTCTGATCTCTCTCTCACACACACACACACTCACTCACTCACTCACTCACTCAACTCCACTCACTCACCTGGAGGATCAACACTCAGGCTAATGATGCTGATGTGGTTATTGCTCTGGGGATTTAGCAGGTGAGCTAAATCATGTGTAACATGTGAATTTCCTGAGTGTGGCATTAATAAAGTCTGTGTCTATGTCAAAGCTGACGTTTAAATTCCTTTTTAAATTTACCAACATTTCTGATTTGCGGTTAAGACTGTGACATGTTTTCACCATTTGAAAGCCAGAAGAGTGATCACTCTTGAAGCCTGGTTGCTGCAGAATACTAGGACTACTAGTACTAGTTCTAGTACTACTGCTACTCCACAAAGCACATTGTTCAGGAATTTCACAAATTTGCTTACGTCTAATGTGTTGGCTTACAGGTAAACTTGTTTTGCAGATGGATAGGATGAAAACTTCCAGCATCACATAATGTTTTCCGATCAGTAGGTTTGGAGTAAAAAAGAACTGGACATATATTTGTCTTCTTTGGGCTACTTTTATGTCAAGAAAGTTAACTTATTTAGAACTGTGATCAAGGATAACACATAAACCCTTGCAAATGTGATGGTAAAAGAGTCTAACATCTAGGTGTTACATGGTGTTGCAGGTGATAAAGATCCATAAACTACTTCCATTTGTTTAGAGGTGATTGCCAGTTTTGTTGGGATTTTTAAAGATACAGAGATCCTGTTCTGCTTTACTTAAAAAAAAAAAAAAAAAGGATTTTCAGAGCTGTTGATATATTAATCAGTGTTCATAGAAACATGGATCAACCCTGTTTTGACAGTGAGAGTGTTACATTGTGACAGTTTCCATAAAAGTCTGCAAATTCTCTGAACAGGTAGCCATGAAGCAGCCATTTTTTTAAAAGATTAATTAAACTTAATATTATTTGTATGGCCATATCACAACAACAGCATAGCCTTAAACCAGGTTTGGAGTAAAGAGAACTGGACATATAGTTTCTTTTTTGGGTTACTTTGAAGTGAAGAAAGTTAACTTGTTTAGAACTGTGATCAAGGATAACACGTAAAACGTTGAACGTTTCAATATAAAAAGTGTACAAACTCCAGAAAAGTGGCAACTGAGGTGGCAAAATTGCAGGCAATTTTCACTTAAGTAGAAGTACAGCTGCTAGTGTCAAAAACACTCGAGTAAAAGCTTGATAAAGTATCGGGTCAGAAATGTGCTCAAATTGAGGAAGTCAAAGTAGTAACCTAACTGAACCTTGTGCTATAATAAAAAAATAAAATAATATTAGTAGATAGGACTACAAACTTAGTCTGGTGGTAAAAGGCACAAAGGCCTCAGGGGGACATTTGGCAGCCAGGGTTAGAGCTCAGACACCTGGAGCCTGGGGGTTGGGGCTAACAACACTGACTGGTAAAAGAATCTAACATCCAAGTGTTACATGGTGTTGCAGGTGACAAAAAGCCATAAACCACTGTTTAGAGGTTGTTGTGGAAGTTTTCCGTTTAATAAAGCCTGCAGACAAGCGATGAGCGGTAGCTAACATTCTTTAATCAAGACAAAGAACAGAAATCAAGCTTGGTGAGGGACTGCCATCGCTGGGGCAGAGGGTGAGCAGAGTCTCTCACTGAGCCTAGCATGGCTCTCAGTTTTGTCTTTCCCGCAAAGAAAGTTTCACACTGCCTTGCTATCTTTTACAGTGGAGAAAAGACAAAAAGACTCTTCCTGTGGAGTTGTCTGCTTCCCCCCAACTTCCTTACCAGACCCCACTATCTGTTAAACTGTTTAAATGGAGTGTGAGGCAGACATGCTAAAACAGTGACCTAAAAGCATTACCAATAAACAATGGGATCAATACATAAATGAAAGAAATGCAGCTGATAAAAAAGCCATAAACTACTTTCATTTGTTTAGTGGTGATTGCCAGTTTAGTTGGGTTTTTTTTGAGACACAGAGAGTGAGAGATCCTGTCCTACATTACTTTAAAAAAGAAGATATTTTCAGAGCTGTTGATATATGAAGCTCTGAGCATTGAGTGTTGCATTGTGAGAGTTTCAGTAAAAAGCCTGCAAATTATTGCATTTATACTGGAGAGCAAAGAAAAATTAAATTCTACTTGTACTATGGAAAATCAGTTTCATAAAAGCTACATAAACAGAGCTGAAGAAGACTGCGTTTGTAAAACTAGCGGTAACGTGTGAGAATTATAAGTTATAAGACTGTTTCTGCTATCGATACAATTTGTGTTGTTAATCCTAAATGATTCACGGTGACAACATCATAAGAACAAGGTCATTTTACTCCACACACACACATTTGGAAAATCACATAGTTTGACCATAAAAATTCCCAGAATAATTAGTATTTGAGATTGCTGAAGCAACATCACTAAAGAAAAATATCCTTGCATGTCACTTTCGTTTAAAAATATAAAAAATGTGAAGTTTTTTTTTTTGTAAAACATAAAAACAACAAAACTTAAGACCTTAAGAATCTCCTTATGAATTTTGTGAATATCTAGATCATTGGTGTTTGGATTTGAGGGTCAACAGGGCGAACACTGAGGCTGGGTATTAGAAATACAACATGGCAACATGAGACATGTTAACTCTGAGAACACTAACATCTAGATTAAGGTGTGAGAGGTAAATACATAACAGAAGCTAAAAAGGACTTGCTTGTCTCTAGATGAGTTAAAATAAATTGAAAATAAACTGATTTGAACACGTTTGATGCATTATACAAAAAAAGGTTCATGATATAGTTCACATGATCTAAGCAAGAGTGACTCGGAATCTCAAATGTTAAAGTACACTTACTGATTGTACTTTTACTACATGAGCTAATGTAGATGCTCTAAAAGCACGCTGGCTGAAAAAGAACCACACGTTTGGAGAAACTGTGCTGTAACTTCTCATACTGTGAAGTTTTCTGACAAAAGTGAATTGAAAACTTATGCTGTACAGTTTACTAAGGGGTCCTTTGCTGGGCCATGTGCAATTACACAAAAGAACAAGTTAAATTTCACCATAACACTGACTGGAGAAAAGCCAAATTGGGATTCTAATTGACATTACAACTGAAATCAGTGCTGTGATAGTTAGTTTAAGATCACAACCTGATTTAAAACACAGTCTAACATCAACATTCTTGCCCCTGAAAATAGGTCAGGATGGCCGAAAAATGTACTTTAAAAATGAGATTTTCTTTTTGTTTCATTGGAACAGTAAAGTACCATTACAAAGAAATGAGTACACCTTTGTAGATATCACTGATATGGAGTTTTTCATGTTTTACATACAGACTTTCTCATTTAAACCATGGTGACTTAAAAGTTTAGCAGCAAGACACTTGTTTCCTTTGTTCCATCAAACATTTCTTTCAGCCATCTGTGTTTATCAGAGCGATATGTGACTAATTTTTTATTGAATCACCAGAAAGTACACAAATACAAGATTAAATATTTTATTTATTTATCAAAGATACATAATTACACATTGATACAATGAATAAGGTGTCTATAAAAATTACACATGGTGTAAGAAAAACATTATAACATACAAATAAGTGTTTTAAGATAATCTGACATACTTTAAAAGCATAAGAATAAAAGTTTTTAAAAAAAAATCATGTTCTTTGATGATCACATTACATGTATCACATTTTTTAAAGCATAACGTAGGGTGTTCACAAAAACAGTTTTATGATTACTTTTTCCACAGTGCTTGTATGCCTCTTGCAAAACTATGTACTTATCACCATATGACATAATAACTCACGATTATGCAAGACCAGCCATGAAATGTCCGTCGCTTCATTACAATCATTTGTCCCCGCTGCTGCCCTCAGACCCAGTCTGTGGGGTAAAATTGCTTTTTTGGTGGTTCATAAAAAATATCTCAAAAAGCGATGTTAGTGAGGGGACCAGAAACACTGGGTTGCAGAGCAGTTGGTAAGGACTTGTATATTTCTGGAGAGTCTGCAAAAGCTGTCTTGCTCGTGCTCCTGATTGGATATGTGGAGCCCGGCTCTGATATCTCACTGGTGGCAGCTAAAGGTAGGCATGCCTTGGAGGCGGAGTTGGTCTCGGGCGCAATCTTTCAAACGAGCCTTCAGGCAACCTCAGGCCGGAAACAACATCCGGTCACTCGCGGTCAAAATCCACGCAGAGCTGGTGTTTCGCAGGGATCAGGTTAACACATCTGGGTCTAAAAATATAAAGAAAAACAAAAAGAGTTTTAAAACACGCAAACTAGCAAAATATCAAAGGAGCATAACATAACAATAACAAGATGATATGAGATACCTGATGAGGCCATGATAGGTGATGTAGACATGTAATGTATAAACTTTTACGGGAGTTAAAAGTGGAGCTTATATATATTTTAAAGTGTATTGTACGTGGGATAGGCTCCAGCGCACCGCGCGAGCCTGAAAAAAGGATAAGTGGAGGCAAATGGATGGATGGATGGTGTATTGTACGTGTTACAAACCATTGTGATATTTATTTATTTTTTAAATGAAAGGATTGACAGAATGGTAAAAAGGAAAATGCAAAAATGTAGTTAGAGAGGAAGATTAACACTTACCGAATGATATGCGGATAAGGAAAGAGACGCAAGTTGCTGTTGAAATCGGCCGCTCCCTATGCGAACTCGCAAGCAGTCTGAGCGGTTCCAGTTGTTGATATGGCTGAAGGCAGGGGTCTTCTGGGACCTCGAGGGTAGTCTTAACCTGAGCGGGAGATCATAAAAATCGGACCTGGAGCGGATTGGCTAACCGGGGTGCGAAGGGAGCGGTGCAATAGTTATGTGATTGGCAGCGGGGCGAAGTAAGGGGGGGGGAGTTGGTCTCCGGCGCAAATTTCGAACGAGGTAAGCAGCGCATTCGGGAGCAGAGCGGGGAGCGAACAAGCAGGAAAAAATTGTGCTCTGCAAGAAGTTGTGGATCGGAGATTAAGAGCGAGGTAGAACTTAGAGTGTGCGTTGAATTTTAGAGCTTGCTTGTAAGAGGGAAGTTTTTGAAGAAAAAAGAATAAGGATTTTCCCTGTTATCGAATATAAGGTTTTGGGAATAGAGGGGTAGCTAACAAGTTATTCTAGGGTTTTGGAGAAATTGCGGAGGGTTTTTTAAGGAGTTTTCCCTGCTTATGTTTCTAAGGAGGGTTAGGGTTAGGGGATCGCGAGTTTTTTCTGAGTATGAGTTTTATTCTAAATCTACAAATGCATATAAATCGAAATAAAGTTTTCCCCCAAGGCATGCAGCATGTGTTTGTGGCCATACTGAACGTTACAAAAGCACAAGTTTAACTAAACAATTTTAATATGGTTTAATACATTTTTAAACACATGAGCACGGAGCCCGAGAGAGCACGGTCCGGAGACACGGGCGCGCCCCCGCGCGCCCAGACACGCGGGCGCGCGCGGGCACACACACTCACTGACCCGCCACCAGATGGCGTTTTTTGAGCATAAAAAAATAAAAAAAAATTTTAATTGCTTAAAGAAATAAAAGAATGCTACTTTGATATATAAGAAACTTTCTAAATAATCAATTATATTTTTATGAATATCATATTTTTATTACTTAATTACTTCCTACTTCCGGAGCTCATGAATAATTAATGACCTGTCAGTTTGACGAAAGGGGTATAATATCACTCTCTACGGTACTCAATTAAGTGCAAATCAGATCTTTTTTGTGAGAGGTTGCTACACAAATTGCTTGTTTGCTAGCATGTTTCTTGAAAATCTTCACAGCTAAGTGAGTCTCAAATTAGGTGCATCACTTTGCAGCCGAGGCTGTGAAAGCGCAGAAGATGCAGGACGAGATATGGTCTTTTTGGTGCAGCGGTGAAACAACAAATACAAAGTTTGGTACTTTGACAGATGCACCTCGTTGAGTCCAGATCAGAAAAAAAAAAAAAAAGCATATCCAACACGATCAGGGTTAAGTCTCTGACACATTTTCAATCCTGTCTATATGGTTTCGTGTCCCAGAGCTGCTTGCCTGTTTACTATATTCCTAGATTGCTTTCATTGATTGCAGTCCTTCACAGAGGGGAAAGAAATCCTCAGAGGATTTACATCAGCATGTGGGGCGGCAAAAAAAGGCTGCAGTAGAGATATCACTTCCTCATCTGCAATCTGACAGTGGACTGTGAGAAGCACATCATGCAACCATTCACAGGTTTGAGCACTGTGTGTGTGCTGCATGCGAGTGACGTCGAGTTGGTATTTGTAAAGACCATTATTTACACAATATGAGCACCTGTCTGATGTGACAAACACCAGCAATCCGCTAGCCAAGGACTCAGACACTATAAATAATAACAACAGTGGCTGGATCCAGATTTGTGTGGGTGCTGAACAGTGCCATAAGTTCTGTGTTATTAATATTGCTTTGATGCCTCCTACATACAGTATGAGCCTGTGCGAACAAAGAGGCTTCCAGATTAGGCTTGTGAGTGAGAGGACCCATCATGCATGGATCTGTATATATTTACAGTCTCCATGATCACCACAGAACCAAAAAAAACAAAATAAAGTTAATATGCAAAGTAAATCAACATCATAATAACTGCTTAATTAAGAGGTTCATTTATTTAAAGCCAGGATTTACTCAGCTAACAATGAGATTATTGACTGACTGACGTAAAAGCCTCTGAGACAAGTATTTTGGAGAGGCAGAATTACAGCCGTGTCACAAGCAAACTAGTAAAGCAAAACACAAAAATGTAAACAAGTCAGGAAAACATCAAGTCATAAAGAAAATAATAAAGAAAAAAGAAAATCACAGAGAAATGGGAGGCTTATTGTAAGCGTGTTCATATTAAAGACAGACCCAGAGTGAGGTACGTCCCTCCTGCCTGTCTACAACTGTACAACCAGCTGTTGGGATTCCTTGTGTTCATTGCAGATTTCCTGGCTTCTAATTGGCCACATGGGGAAGACTCAGTTATTCTCTATGATTAAACAATGTCTGCCACAGTCGGCCTCACCTCGGAGCCCAGGGCGAGCTCATTAAGTCTGCCACCAGGGGGCACATGTCACTCAGGATCATTAAGTATGAGAGACTGTGAGTGCTGTGACTGTACAGCCTGTTTGCTGATTGTTGGCTGTGTTTGCTGATGCCTTCGGTTACAGGTGTGGCCACGAATAACAACTGTAATTACAACAGACACCTAAACAGATTCCCCAAAAGAGTCTCCTGAGCTGATCTGACAACATGCCGAGTTCAGAGGAAGAGGAATCCCACAGAGCGTTTTAAGTGAATGAGAATTTGTTTTTATATAATTAAGCCTGACCACCCTTTGGAGTCTATCCCAGCTGCCATACAGCAAGAGGTGGGGTACGTCCGGGACAGGTTGCCAGGATAATAAGGATAATTCCAGTGTTTATTACGTGATTATTATTATTGTTTGATGCACCCTTTTGTTTGCTTCTGCTAAATTGCTTTAATAAAACATCCTGTGTTTAAAAAATCCCCATCGTGGACATTCACTTTTAACTCTTTGTGAAACAGGTAAAACTTGTGTATCTAGTTAAGTGTTCTTACAGGTTTCAAAACCCAAAAACTTTTCGGGATTTAAATCAAATTGGAGATAAGATGCTATAAATGCAAACAAGCTGGTATGCATGCATTTTTGGGAATGTGTCTGCCAACAAAAAAGTAGACAAAGTCAGTATAAACAAGAAGGTTCTTGTCATGCAAAATGTCAGTTCAATGTCACGTGTGCCCTTTCTGTGCTGGGCATCGTAGATTTATGGATATAAACTTCTTTCTATTACATATCTTGAAGAGCAGACCACCTCTTCCGGTTCTGTCTCATCTCTTTCCCCTCTTATGCAATTCCTTACTTGACCCGCCTTACATCATTAAAATACTAATTTCCTTCCCTCTGCCACATCCTTTGAGCCATCAACATCTACATCCAATCCTCCTCTTCTTTTTCCATCCATCTGTCCATCCATGTCTCATGCCTGAAGAGGGCATGACTGACCCAGTTTCCCATCGCACTGCTGACTCAAGACGCGCTCAAGATGTTGTGTGAACGCATTAAAAAAAAACAAAAAAAAAAACAAAAAAACAAAGGCAACGCAGTCTTGCTCATGCGGATGAACACTGAAACGAACTACATCTGCTGGCCGATCTAATTTTAGAAACAGGATGAGAACGCACACGCGCGCACACTTGGAGACATACAGTGTGAACGCGAGAAACACAAACTTATCCGATGTGCACCATGCTGATCATCACTTTGTCCACCTTTGTAACGCTGTATGTTATTCTGTTGTGGAAACGCTGACAAATGTTATCTGAATACCATAGTTAAAAAAGAACAAGTATTAGAAAATACCTACTTACACACACACACACACACACAATGAAATTTCAGAGTTGTGGGCTAATAGGGCAGCAGTCACTGCCGGTTACGTCTACAGTCGTTTCTGGGTCAGCATCAGGCATGGCTCATCCAGCCCTGCATCCCTTAACAGCTGACTCCAGGCCAGACAGGATGACACACACACACACACACACACACACACACACACACACACACATACAACCAACAGGGACAGATGAGCATGAGCAGTGCATTGGGTATTAACAAGACATTTACTAAACACTCAGAAGCAAACTGTCATAGCAAACAGCAGTACACCAAAATTCATTAGTTAAAAAGTGAGGCGCTCTCATGCATTCAGCACCAAACACACACACACAAAAAAACCAAACTCTTAAGCCCGAGTGCCTGCACAGGCAGCAAGTTCTCATGCATCAATTACTCCACATCACACTCCTGCCTCGTGAACGCATGTGTCCTTGCACGAGTGCATCATGCATGTGTTCATCTGCTGCCCGTACGGTTATCTACGGTTATTTCCCAGCTGTATAACATAACGAGCAAGATGAAGCCCAATGAACCATGTGCTGCACTTTGTCTATGTGTGCGTGTGTACGGAGACACTTAAAGTGAATCTGCGTCTATCTGCGTATGTAACTCGAGTTGTTCTAACACACACAGAGCAGGAGGAGAATGTGCAGAATCCGACTGCACACATGCACGCACAGAGACATGTGTAGCACTTAGCACCACAGTATTACACCAGAGGCTCAGGCTGGAGAGAGCCCAGGTTTGAGGACACCAGTTCACCGCCTTAATCCACTGCAAAGGTCCAATTCCAAACCACGGTGACGAAGCACTGACGAACAGGACACATCCCCCCAACGCCGCCGCCGCCGCCGCCCAACACTGTGCTCTGCCCGTGTCGCAGCTTCTTCTCCACTGCTTCCTGTCAACAGGAAAAGCTGAACTGCTCGACTGGCTGTCAAATGTGAAAGCTCAGATTTTCCTTTAAAGTGTGCTTATCATGGACAGACCATTTCATAACCGTAATTTAAAAACTGCTGCATTTCTACCACCACCACGTTTTTCTTTGAAGGAAATTACTGGAAGAGGCCATAAAGTAAACACAAAGACATGCATTCAAGGCCAACACTTTCTCACCCTCTGAGATATAAATTACCCTGTGGAAGGAGACCACCAAACTGAGACGGTATGCCTTATCCAACTGAAAAAGAGCCTGAAGGTGGGGCATCATGGTACCACTTATCACAAGCAGATTTCATCTCTGCAGCTGGGGCACAGCTTCAGTCATGCCATCATATTATGCTTGGACTTAAAACAACTAGCATCTTCTTTTCCCCAGCATGTGCACAACTTAAATCCTACACCACACTGCCTAAGAATAACCCTTAAATCATCCTCTCACCTAATCTTAAACCTGTCAGCATGGACGCTGTCCAGATACCACCTTAAATCTCCCAATTTTAGAGCCAAGACGTGACCATGTGATGAATCTTTGTGATCAACAAAGACGAGAGAGAAAAGAAACTCCTTGAAAGTATTTACTCTGAAAGTGTCTTTAAAAGTTACTCTAAATATGTTACAAATCATCTCCACTATATAAAAACATACTTGAGAATATCTACAATTTGTTTGTTATTCATTAAATCTTTGTTGTTTAAAACTCTTTTGGAGCCGTCGGAGCGGCCATGTTTTTTTGCACACAATGCATTCTGCGATGATGACATGTATTGGTTGTCAGCAGTATGGGCGCTTTTGTTCAGCTAACCCGTTTTGTTTTTTTATAGTGTAGCAACGATATTAATTAATTTGCCTATTAGTGACCTGGTTACGACCTGGTAGACCAGCACTATACTGGTCATGGAGGCTAACAAGGGCTGCCCAAAGAACATCTGGATTAAGACATACGGCTTCAACGTTCTGGTGCACTGTGTTGCATGGAGAATCTGTAAAAACAACGATATCGTAATTTCACTGTATAATAAAAATTAGAATTATATTAATGGTTTTTTTTTCATGTGGTTATATGATACCATGGATAGTTGCTGCCATAAAATTGAGCTCTTTAAAACAAACGCTCTCAGTCGCCGTTGCCATTGGCAAGCAGTAGCCGCACAGACACCAGTAGTTTTCCCTGACTCTCTCGTCCTCGTGTGACGGATCGTTTTCATCTTCATCTAAACTAAGTGCTGGTTGACTATTTTCATCCTCTGTCTCGGTTTGCTCTGGTTCAAACTGGAAAGGTTGAACAGAAGCCATTTCCAGTGCGCTGCCAACTGTGAACTCGATGCGGTGCAACCGTATGACGTCACTACCCAGAGTGCATTGAGAAGTAAATAACAATGGCGGCCTACTGGTAAACTAGTTTTATATAAAATGTGCTTAAAAGGAAAACATTTGGAGTATTTTAATACCACATATATATTATCGAAAGCACAGTACATATTTTAGAGCAAACATGTCTTAAAAGCCGGGGTTCTTTTTAAGTTCTAGTTGCACAGGCCTCAATCATCCACTGCATATACTTTATGTATGATTAGAATCGTTGTGTGATTGCTGTGTCTCAGTTTGCTGTAGTATAAGGAATAAATCTTCATGTATATAAAGACCTTTACAGCTACCTCACTTGAAGTTGAATTTCCTCCTAAAATAAACTTACGGACAGCCTATTTAATCCATTAAGCTGACTTTTCCTTGTGTTGCTGGCCAGTGGTTTAACATAAGTGGTTATGGTTCTGCTTATTATAATACATTTAACCCATATTCAGTTATTATCAGTGCAAACTGCTTAATAATTATCATATTCCTTGAGATGATTTAACTAAAATCATTTTGTGTTCATTTTTGGTAGAAACGTAACAAAGAGGCCCAGAGCATATGAGCGAGCAGAGTCGCATGGATGATGGATGATGTTTATGTTGTCATTAATGGATTACTTTTTAAACAAAAGGCAATCTATTATGAAACGGTGCCCTTTGAATTTCTGCAACAAAAATGCTGGAGCTAAAATACTTTCAGATGAAGGACACTCGGTCTTAATGCAGCCTGATAAGAGCAAAGTCGAGAGTCCTGCAAAGCAGTGAGCCACTCAGCCGTGGGAGAACATTAGTCAAACTTGAGGATGAAACAGAGTGGAGCATGGCAGGTCTACATTATTGGCAGACAGGGAATCAGCGGGCTGAGAGCCAGTCATCACCATCAACTCTTTACATCGTGCACCATCACGTGTTTGAGCCGTGCAAAAGCATCCTAACGCGTGCAACTAAACGTCAACAGCTCATCTTTCACTGCGACGGCTCGGCAGGATAAACACTGGATCGATGCTAAACATCGCTCCTACGCACAGATACTAGGTTACATTTTTGCATCAGTGTGAGATATTGCAGGTCAGGTGTCAGTATGATATCATCTAAAGCCTCCAGGTTTGAATCAGTTCATATCCGACAGAATTGGTCATTCAGTGATGTTAAGTGGTGCCTAAGTAGACATTTTCTACCTCAAGTCCATCCACGGAGCATTTCCAGATATTTGGTGAATGACAAGCAAAGCAAGGGACCAAAATTTAAGGTCTCAGCTGCATGTTTCATTAGCAACAGCTTAAATTTTAATTTTCATCTTTGGCTCTCTATGGATGAGGAGCTGTGCTAGCAGCCTTTTCAAAATTAGGGTCCGTGAACCAGTGAAGCTCTGGGGATTCTCATGAGACAGCCCAGTTGGAGGTAGATGGAGACTGATGGAGGGGTGATGGGGAAGAAAGGTACAGGCGAGGGCAGTGAGAAAGAGGTGAGCACAACAAAAACCAAGAATTTAAAGTTTTAAAGTGACTACTTCCATCTTGCACATGAAGCTGTGAACAGTTATATACTGTTAATCTCTGAAGACAGTCGAACTGGTTCAGGCTGGGAGGGCACTTGGTAAATCAAAAGTTAGCAGCAAGGCAGAGCAAGTGAAATATTTAAAGAGAACAATATCTCTAGTGCCAAACAGGATGGAGTTGCTGTTGGAAGGCAGTAAAAGTAAAATTGGAGGGAGAGCAGAGACAAAACACAAAAGCAAAAAAAAAAAAAAAAAAAAAAAAGTGAAGGACAAGCAAAAACAGAGGAAGAGGAAGGCAAAAAGGCAGGGAGGAGAAAGCCTGGAAGGATGCCAGGAAAGGGAGTGTGTCACCGATGTGCCCCCGTTACTCAGGGGAGGATGCGATAGGTTGACCGGGAACGCCCCACAAACTTTACATGCCGAAGCTCCCGAGGTTCTCGTGTCGCTGAAGTCACCGATTGGACAAGAACAACTACATTACAGGCTGTGTGTGTCTGTCACACTGTTAACTGCTGCTCAGGCTTTACCTGACACACAGCAAAAGTTGACTAATAATTGACTCTGAATAAGAACTTGCTTTTTAACTCTGAAACCAGTGAGATTCAAAGTGAGAACAAGCATCAGGCTGCCACCTGGTCACCTGCCATTCAGTAAGATCCCCGTAAATATACTAAGAACAATATTTCTCCCAGTTTACTTTGTTATACAACAAATGACCCTTAATGACTTTTCATTCAAAAAAGATAAAGTTTAATTTATTCATGAATGTACAATAATAATCATTAAAGTGTCTTCAATTTAAATTCTTGACAGATTTCTTTTAGCAGTCCCAGATGCCAAAAACTGGCTTCCTGGGATCTCTCAAACTGCACTGAAATTGAGAGATGCGTTCAAGGTGCTATAAATGTGTAGGCAAATGCTATATTCATGAGATAAATCAGTGAAAACTGCTGTATAATTCGCCTCTTCCCCTTTAGACAACTCCCCATTGACAGCTTTATCATGCTGTTGCCCAATGTTGGATTTTTCCGCGGTTCTGTGGCCAACCTTGAAAGCTCAATTCTCACAGAGACCCTGGATTTCATGAAGATCAGAAGAATGGGATAAAAAATGTACTAAATATCAGTAACAGTGACAAAGTGAGCATGGTTGCAGGCCTTGTCACTGGATACAGGCAGATACAGTCTAAATATTATCATAATCCCCCCACTGAAAGATAAAGAAGTACGGAAAAATCTGCTCATGTTCACGACTTCCTTTCATTCTTCTGGATACAATTCATGGAGTGAAGTAATTTCTACATTGTTCTTCCTGTCACAACATGTGGATTAAAGGAAGCGTGTTCTGCTGAAAAACTGCATTCGTCACAGTTTATTTTCAACTACATGTGCAGGTGTGCCACATGTGCAAGTCAAAAACAATTTCTCTTACCTGATCGCGTGGTTGAAGAAGAGTCATGGTCATTTTCAAGGATCAACAAGAAAACCAGGAAAATGAAAAAGAGAAAAAAAAAGTCAGGTTAGAGTTCATGCCGAACCGAACTTACAGTAGCTTCTTCAAAGATTCTGTCTCAACACATCACGTCATCAGTTATGCGGCATCGTGAGCAGCTGCGATACTAGTTTGCTGACAAAAATCCATCTTCAAAGTATTCAAAGCTGCTTTTGTGGTTGTTCTCACTAAAGTTGTGAAAACATTTAATTCTGTGGCAGAAAAATCGCCAACAAATTTATTAGAATTGCGCCACTGAAAGATGTTTTTTCCTTAAATCAGGCTAAAAGGCACCATATTCCTCAAAATTCAGAACCAGAATTGGAAAAAAATATAAATAAAAGGTTAGCAGCAAGACAGAAAGAAAAGTGCATCTTAAAATTTTAAAATAAATGTATGATAATGATTGTATTACACTAAGATTTAAAGTTGATGTAAATGGTTGCATGTTCTGTAATAGTGGCTTGGAACATCAGCATCAGTGGGATCTACCGTGGGAAAAAAACGTAATTAACTTAAATAACTTTGATTTACTATGATTGTTTTTCTCTGCACATTTGCACTTTATTGATTTATACAAGATGAATTTGGATTTTTTATGCTTAAACTCCCAGATCGTTATATTTGCCCAACCAGTTTTATTGTTTGCTGTGTACTTTTGATTGGCAAATATCTGCCATTTTGTGTACATATGTTCAATAAAGCTTTTTAGGGGGGGGAGAAAAAAAAAGTATTTTGTGATTCCCCCCCCCCAATGATTCTCGCCATTGTACAGTGTTAACTTACCAAGTTTACAAAACACTGGCAGTGGAAGTAGATACACCTATGGTATAAATTTTAAAATCCTAGGTGACTTCCTTCACACAGGTGACTTTCTTATCACTTTCACAATATTTTCAGAAAACCTGAAGTTGACCTTGAGGTTTCAGGTCACTGAGAGTCAATGTCGTTGAAGATTTTTTAGCAGATACACCTATGGTATCAATTTGACAGTCCTGCGTCACTTTGTTCTCAAGATAGCGCGTTCACAAACTTTGGCGTCCACGTCCAGACCAACAAAACCCCAAGTCAAACAGTGATCTTACAGTCTTTCTGTTATACTACAGTATCAATATACTTTGGGCACTATGGGATGGGAATCGATTTTGTGGTTGGTGAGATAAGTCTGGACCAAAGACTAACATACACCTGCTTAGCCGTACATTAATTCAGCAATCAGGCAAATGTGTAGCAACAGAGAAACTCAAAAGCACAGATCAGAAGTTGTAGAGGTTTACATCAACCATCAGAATGAGGGAAAATGTGATCTCTGTGACTTTCAATCTTTGTGACCTTGCTATAATTGATTGCAGCCAGATAAACTAGATTGAATATTTCTGACCTGCTGGGATTTTCACAGCTACACTCTCTGAAGTTTACCCAGAATAGTGCAAAAGCAAATATCCAGTCATGAGCAGTTGCACATATAGACAAACTTGTAGTACCTGTCCTACAATTGTTCTCACTTGCAATTTACCAACTCTGTCTGCTTGCGTGTTCAGAAGCTCTAGTAAAATTCATTGAAAAGGCCACGATCAGCAAAACTGCTGAGGAAAGTAATGTTTACACATAAACTGAGGTGTCACATGGGCCATAAGTGAGTTCTCATTATGCTGTGGTTCAACACAGCAAAGAATATCAGTGTCATTTCGGAAAAGCAGAATTTCGAGGGAGGTAAGTGAATAAAATCCCATTACAAATCTTCACAGCCTAAGAAATTCTAGCCTAGGTGAGCCAAGACAAACACTTAACGGGTCCCTGCAGCGAACGCCATCACAGCATGTCATCACTGCGGGCCCTGGCGAGCCGGAGGAACGGCAGATGAAAATGTGGGTCGTGCTGGAAATTGAATTTGTTTTAATTAGGTGGTGAGGGCTTATGGTGTTGATGTTAGCGCTCATGCTAAGTCCCGGATGCAGTCAGAAGAGTTAGCGTTAACTTGAGCAATGTGCGGGAGCTGGCCCCAAAGCTAACATTACGCAGAGCCAAGGCTGCTGAGGCTTAGAGCTGTGTTTACCTTGGAGTCTGGCTGGGCAAATGGAGAGTTATAACTCAGCAACGCTCGGCTCATAAAAGCTAAAGAAAGGCACAAAGATTCACCAGCATGAAGAAAACACAGTGGCACACCTAGAGCAATGACACAGTGGTGTTTAAACAGTAGCCGACTGAAGCGAAACCACTAGACATAGACAGGTCTTAAAAATCAAAATGAATCTGCCTCCCAAAAAGCAGAGAATAGACGTCGTTGCACTCACAAATCAAATCCACTAAAAACACTAATTAAAAAAAAAAGACCAAACAGAGGAGGAGGAAGAAAAATCAGATAGGGAGAGGTAAGTGCCTCGTTGATGAGAGCAGGTTATGAGTGTTTGCGATTTAAGCCTCGTTCCAGCAATTAATATTCTTCCAAACTGGGGCACGCTCACCAGCTCTGCCTACTCAAAAAGGTGGATCGTTAATCATCGTTTTGGAGGGGAAAGCAATCTTCCGCCAAAGAAAAACGAAATCTTCCGGCAACTGTGGGCAGGTAAGCCCCAATAAGTGTTGGGGTATTGCGACAAAAGACACAACACAGCTGATGAGAGATTGAAAACCAGGAAAGAGGAACAGACTGAGGGAGAGAGGAGGAGGGCGCCGACGCTGACAAGCCAATCTAGAGGATTCATCAAGCAGACGGGGAGACTGAGAGAAACAGACGAAGGAAAAAGGAGAGACAACCAGAAACACAAAGAGGTCAGGTATCATATCACTTGCCACACACTGTCCGTCAGAAGGATCCCCCCCTGCTTCCTCCGCCTCCTCTGAGACAGTCAATTAGTGGTTTAAAATGTTGTCAAAATGACACTGAGTATTAATCAGTTTATATAAATGAAAGACAACATGAAAGAAGCCTGAAAGAGTCGTATTTGAGTGAATATGAACTCAGGTCACCACAGGCTTGCTTGTACATAGCGGCTTCCAAATATTAACTATGGGACAACAAGGACCAAACCCCTCTTCTTTACCTCGCTCTCACACTTGATTTCTCTTTGTAAGCACTGGGAAGAAACAGAAAGAGAAAAGCCCAGCACCAGTAACATATGGGAGAGTGAGCAATACTTCTGGTTTTCCGATTCTCTCCTCCTTTGCTCTGACTGTAATAACACGTTAACCTCTGGGGAACATCAGGTTGCACCCACGATTCATAGGTTTCTGAGTGTATGTGAAGTGGAAATGTGTGCAAAGTTCAAGGTCAGGTCACAAATATGTACCCAGAATTTGGGAAGTAAGAGGAAACAAATTGCTCCTCTTCAGGAGAAGTTTCCTAAATGTTTAGCTACTATTAGTGCAAAACCTCACTCGGGTCATCTGAACACCACAATGTTACGCAGGCTTTACAAGCTGGCTACTTTCCAGCTCAGAGGAGCGGATGTTTTCACTCTTCAGCCATTGAACTAAAAATACTACTATGTCTTAAATTAAGTCACTGCGTGGTAAAATACTAGCTACTGCTACCAGAAAAAGGACTTGCAACTTCGTTTCCGAGAATCGAAATGGTTTTGGTGACACAAAGAAAGAAACGCAGTGATGGTCACTTGTTGGGTGAGGAACAAGAGGACGAAAGAAGAGAAGGAATGCACAGAGGATGTGAGTCAGAGAGCAGGGGAGGAAAGAGAAGAGCTGAGGAAGAGGGTGAGCAGGAGAGCAAGCCACTTGTCCCCAAACAACTGAAACAACCCAAAAAACAGAGCAAGCATGGCAGCCTACCATGACCTTGCTAATGGAGTCTAATGAACCACTTTAGCAGATCCAACCATAGACACAAAATAAACATCTCCCTAGTGCACTTCTTTAGTTTATTTCTTTAGGGTGCGGTGGGGGTGGGACTTTAATTTGAGGTCAAACATGAATATGTGCCTGAAAACTTTGCAAAAGCTGTTTTCTTTTGTGTCAAAATCTTTCAACCAAGAACTATTAAGGAGCGAAGAATTAGTTGTCCATTTATATGCAAATGAGCTTCAATCAGTGACAGCTCACTGAAAAGGATGAATGCAGTGAGGTGTGGCTAACCCCCGAATCCACTGGAGAACTTATTTTTTGGGGGAAGGGGTGTGGATGAGATGGTTGGGTGAGGGACGGGAGGTGAAACAGAGCACACAGTGATGGAGTTCTCTACTGATGAACCAAGACTTATTCCAGGCAAAACAATAAGGCTGTTATTGTAAAAGTAGCGGGTCTAGGATGTAAATGCATCAACATGAAAATATTAGAGAGTCATATACACAACTGATCAAGGAACTGTTTTCTGCTGGTGAGATTTTTGTAATTAGTAGTCTTCAAAGGTTCAAGTGCAATAGCTGAATAGTGTATTTATTCATTTATTTATAACTTGTCTGCATATACTCACTAACTACTAGTTAAACTGTGAAGAGCGTGACAAACTGCAAATGGAGACAGAAACCTGTTGATTTCAGTGGCAATGCACAACTTTTACTTTTCGGTTTGCATTGCCGTTTTTCACGTTTCGCTACAGCTCTGTGATTAGTTAGCAAGTGTTTGCAGGCCAATCGATGTCTTGCATGCAAACTGTGGGTGACTGTGGAAATCTGCCTGCAACCAAAGCAATCAAGCAGTTTTGGTGCAGCAACATTTTAGCCAAACTACAACCAGCAACCACTCGCCAACCAGTCAGGGAATATATGTTCTTGACAAACCCTCCAATTTTCTGTAAGGTGTGAGTAGCTTGTGTGGATGGTCGGCAAGATATGGCAGTGCTTCATAACAAGTATTTGATTCTGTTAAACAAAATATGAAAAATAAGTGAAAGTTTTGTAGATGCTTGTCTTTTCTGCCCCATCAATTATTTTGCATTGTTATGTCAAGGTTTCTTTAGTCTGTATAACCAATTTTTTGTTTTGTTTTTTATTTGAGAGTGAGATGACAAAGTTTTTTTTTCAGATTTTTTTTGCCTCCCCTGGTACAAACAATATAGAAATAAAAAAGAAACAAAAAGAACAGAATTTTCATAAATTATATCGCCATTGGCAATTAAGCATACAGCATGTCCATCAACATTGGTCAAGAATTGTACAAGTGGAAAAAACGTGGCAGCACGGTGGCACGGTGGTTAGCACTGTTGCCGCACAGCAAGAAGGTCCTGAGTTCAATTCCACCATCAGGCCAGGGTCTTTCTGTGTGGAGTTTGCATGTTCTCCCCGTGTTTGCGTGGGTTCTCTCCGGGTACTCCGGCTTCCTCCCACCGTCCAAAGACATGTAGCTTGTGGGGATAGGTTAATTGGATAATACAAATTGCCACTAGGTGTGAATGTGAGTGTGAATGGTTGTCTGTCCTTGTGTGTTGGCCCTGCGACAGACTGGCGACCTGTCCAGGTTGTACCCTGCCTCTCGCCCTATGACAGCTGGGATAGGCTCCTGAAAAGGATAAGCGGAAGCGAATGGATGGATGGATGGAAAAAACGTGTTCATTAAAAATCTATCACAGATTTTGAAAACAATTTCAAAACTGCATTTGCAGATGTCCCTCCCCCTCCTACCCTACCTGCCCGGTGAACCTCCCTATCAATTACAACAGTTCTCAACTCTTAATTTACTGAGGAATGCAGGATCACGAGACATGCAAAAGATGTAGTAACTTCACAGCATGCAGTCCCCCATTACAGCTAACTAAGCAAGTCAGCAGCAGCCTTTCATGACGTAAGATGGAAAAGGGAAAAAAAAAAAAAACCCTGAGTGGAAAAATCACATCTGATCACATAAATGTTGGAAAAACAAACATGGATAAACATAACAATTTGGGTTCAACTCGCTCAGGAGGCAAAAGAGGTGTTTAAGAGTGTGTGTGTGTGTGTGTGTGTGTGTGTGTGTGTGTGTGTGTGTATTAGTTGTGGTCGCTCATTTATCCATGCATGCGTGGTAAAGTATGCATTCCAGTGAGTGGGGAGAGAAGCACTGTGAGGCAAGAGATTGAGTGAGTGAGAATCAGTCACCGTTAAACCACATTACAACAATTAGGCAAATGTGCCCCCCCAACCCATTCCCAATTGTCGTAATACCCCCTCCCTCCAATGTTCGCACTCTGCCTGCAGCAGAGTCTGTATGCAAGGCTGCTGAACTAGAAACAGCTCTTCAAACAACCCTCTACCTCCTAACACACACGTCAGCTACCAATGGTTTGATGACCCCGTGTCTTTCCTGGAAACTGCATTAGCAACTTCAGCAACACGGTGGAAGCATCTGTCTGCACATTCTTAAACACTTAGTGGTTCAATTTAGGATTAATACAGTGGATTCCAACAAGTCAACAAATTGGTGAAAAACCATATAAAAACCAAACCACCTCCAAGGTTTAATCTTTCTTGGATCCATTTCCTTGATAGTTTTAACAAGTTGAAGATTTATCACGACAGAATATTGCACACAACATTAGGAGGGTTTTCAAGAACTTCAACCTGATTGGTCAGTGCAAAACTAAAGTTGGCACCACAAACCTGAGAGAACTGCTCATCCATAAACCCTTTAAGGAATTCTTCATAAAGCAGTTCAACATAAAAGCGTATCATTAAAAGCTCATTTGGCCACTTGATCATTTAGCCTTGTGCCTTGTTAATGAGTTCTTAGTCTGGCAGGTACTTAGGGTAGGAGTTTTTGATAGCCTGCAACAGCACCTCAGTAACGCAATGACTGATTAATAAATTAGTAAACAAGTGATGACAGACACAGCATGGTTTGTGGGACTGCGTAGAATTTTTAGCGATTTATCGGTGGCGCCCCATCACAGTGGCCTCCACGCAATCTCCCCACCTCTTGAACTGCCAGGTTTCAGAGAAAGACGCCAAGCTGGAAATAAGCTGAAGATAAAGATGTAGAAATATGTTTTTGGAAAGGACTGGCAGAGTGGTGCGTGGGCAGAAACTAAAAGAGATCGCAAACCAAACATGTACAGGAAGGTTTGGCAAAACACCAAGAGTTCCCCCCCACATAACTTCATGATGTTTAACAGCAACGAAAGGAAACAGAACATCAAAATATCAGAACAGACCTTTAAAATGACCAGCCTGGCAGGTCAAATCGGTCAACTCACAGAAGAGAAACCAGTGAAATTACTGGTCGGAGGTCAAGAAGAAAGGAAAAGCACTACTGAGATAGGAACCACGTTACCACAGCAAAAATTAACAAATGGTCATATAGTCTCATTCTCCACAGTAATAGTTTTAAAAGAGAAAACCAATTCTGGTAATCATTTATTAGAATCCAGTCAACTGCAGCACAGTTTCACTGTAGCATAACAGTCACAAATTCCTTCTCTCCACAACATCCCAAAATCTAGGCCAACTTGAGTAAGAAAAAAAAAAAACAAAAACAAAAAAACCCAGAGTCCTCTAATTTGTTACCCAGTGACACAGCAGTGGTGCCAATGTAAAAGTCTGTGGCGAAATGCAACTGAAATCTGGATTTCGATTAATTACCACATTTGACAAAAGATAAAACAGTTTCTCTTATCTGTTTTCTAAAGTTCTAAAATCCTATATAATCCTTTTAATGCATTACTTACTTCAAATAGACTCCTGTGGTATTTCACTGGCTCAGTGGTCTGAAACCCTGCTAATAAGCCGACATTACTTTCAGACTCTCTTTGAATAAAAATATCACCTCGAGTCCTTTCCAATGTAAAATGCAAGCCAGTTTGAGAGCCGCTTCTAAATGTCATTTCCAAATCTTGGGGTTTCTAGGTGAGGTTTTGCATAACAAGACAAGTGAACGCCTGGAATCTTTATTCAGAACACACACGCACACAAAGGAGCGCCTCACAGAGATGTCACCTACAGTGCTAAGTGGTTGCTTTGTTACCCAATGGTTTGACACAATAATCCTTTGTAAAATTATCCAAATGCTAGAGTTATAGAAATAGCACAATATGCCATTTCTCATAAGTGTCATATGGTAGGGTGTGATTTGTAACCTTTAAGCAATATTTGCATGCATCTATAGCAACCCTCCTCTGAAGCTACAGGTAATATCCTTAAAATACATCAACAAACAGCAGCTATTAGAACTATTTAAATGTCATTTGAATATTTGAAAAACTCAGAGTAAAGAAAGTTTCTTTAAACTTTACTTTTGAAATTTCGCTAAGACTTTCACTTGGTGATCTCAGCGTTTTTTTGAGGTGTGATTTTTATCATTTTTATTGGTTATTACAGGGTCTTCATCATCATAATACTCATCTACTAATTTGTAGTTAGTAAGCATGTCTCTGACCCTTTCATTACAGTTGGGAAAACAAAACTTAAAGTCCTGTGATCTAGATCAATGCTCCGGTCCAAAGAAAACAAAAGGCGCCACACACACGTTTGCCAGTGATCACTCAGCGGCGACCACATTAGGCCATCAGCCTCATACTTGGCTAGCAGATCTATGCTAACAATGTAGCTGCAGGGACCTCGCAGAGGTAAAAAGGTCATTAGAAAACAGACATCAGACTGAATCCAACAGCTGTGAAGTAAAAAAGAAAAATCAATAGCTAACTGAGATGTATAAGGAAAGAGTGGTGAGCCAGAGATGGAAAGAGCTCAGGGTGGCATGTGGTAGGGAGAAAGATGAGTTATACAACAAGGAGCTAGGGGGAAAATAAAATACAATTTAAAAAAAAAAAGCACCCAAACTGAGCCAATCAAATGCGAGATCAGGACAAAGAGAAGGTAGATGTGGGTGGGAGCCTGCTTCTTAAAAGTGAAAGAATAAAGAATATTACTGTCAACGAATTAGCTGATACGTCTTTCCCAAAAAGCTACGCAGCATCTGAAGCATGAAAACATGATGTTGAAAGAACAATTCTCACCTCTTAGAGTCACACCAAGAAGTAATCTGAATCTACTGTAAAACTGGGAAAAGCATGTATTAATGCTTCGATAAATGAATGAAATGAATGAAAACCTTCTATTGGTCATCAGGGCCGTGATTATTGCCAGGCTGAACCAATGTGTACACATTTCACCTTCTCAAGTTCCTCGTGCCTGAAGGACTGACATGCTGTGAAACTTAACTTCTTTTTGAGGAAGGTTTGGAGGAAGTAGCAGCTTTGATGGACCAATCATTTGAGGCACATGGTCTAAGATGTTTCATGACCACCTCTACGTCTACCAAACTGGTTAAATCACACACACAAAAAAGACACCCCTCCACAACACAGTTGCTTTTGGATTCACTGTAAAGTTATTTTATTATCGAACTTGGGGAGGGAAAAAAAAAACAAAAAACAAAAAAACGTGGAGAGACTAGAAGTTCCGATTTAATTAGTATGCTTTCGGTGCACTCACACTCCATTATTTGAGAGGCTCAAAGAGGTCTATCAAAGCCAACGCTGGCACCGTTTGCAGTTAAGGAAACAATAACGACAGAGATAACGCTCTCCATTACAGTCAGAGCTGGAGGAATCCATCTCCAGATAACCTCCATTTGATTGGACACTTTAATCAAAAGGACCAAATGTCTGTATTCCAATCTCATTATGCAGCAGAGCAGAGGAGAACACGCTATTGAATTAGCTTCAAAGTCAGCCTGGAGCCTTCGTGCAGCATTGTGTCTGCACATGCAGAGTACTCTGCCATGACTCTTGCTTATTAGCGAGTACCGTCTGGCACAGAAAGGACCGAGCACAAAGTGCATCTAAGAAACTTTACCAGAGATGCATTTTTGTCTTGGATCACTCACTTTTAACCTTTGCATTTATTGTAAACTATACAAATTGAAGCTGTCACCTTTTATGCATTTACATGTCGACTACTCTACCCTATTGAGATGGCCATGTAGTGTTACTGAGACAAAAAGCAAGTTATAAAACATGAGCCTTAATTGCCAGCTTCTAGGTGCCGGTGTTACCATAAACAACAGCTCAGGGCGCCTGGAACACTCTGCGGCCATAAACAAAAAACGATTGAAGGCTGAGGCAGGGAAATCGCTGGGAGGACAAAAAAGAATGCTGCTGTCAAAGTTGGAAAGCTGGCCAGTAAATAAAGTTAGCTTTCATTCCTGTCCGCCACGCCAGGAGGCTAAACTTCAGTTTCTCAGATGTGTGAACTTAAAGGTTGGAAAGTGAAGATGAATAGTGCAAACTCTGGGGCTGCCTGAATACTTTTCACTCTAATGACACACTCTCCCATAAAAACTAATAAAAGAAGGTCCAATGTGTCTAATATCAACATGATAACATACTGATTTGTGTCGGAAAAATAGGAAACCCGACTTTTTCTTCTCCAATACTATATATGCAAACTGATCAAACACAAAGCAGAACTATTAAAGCCAGATAAGGAAAGCAGCCTAAGTAATGCAGTGTGCAACATTATAAAGCATCAAATACATCTCGTATATTGCTTGTGCAGATGGTCTGCCAAGGGGCTGCTGGAAAAAGGCCCCTTGCATACGCCTTTGTATCGGTGTGCAGTACTATGGGATTTAAGCTTTGCGAGCATATACTGATAACATAAGAAAAATGGTTACGCCAGACACCCTGCATATGAGTTTAAAATAGGAATCATTGCTTTTTGCTTCTACTTTATCAAATTTGGGATTCAGTCTTTAAGAATTTATATATCAGCAAACCAGTAAAGGATGTACCAGAGTTCATCTATTTGAGCAGTAAGGTGACAACAGACGGTGATTTTGACAAGGAGCACAACATCATGACTAAGGCTGCCACAAACGATTATTTTGATAGTCGACTAGTCACTGATTATCTTTGCGATTAGTCGACTAATCAGATCATCATCCATTAGACGTAAAACGTACAGCTTATTGCACCAGCAGCATCTGCTCTTATATAACTATCATTAGCTTACAGCTTTAAGTGTTTAAGGTCTGTGCTAACTAAAAATAAAAGGCAAGATGATAGTTTATTAAATTTTAATGAAATTTGCACATTGTTTCAGTGAAGTTTAATAAACTCCTTGCTATCTAAAATATAACAGGACAACGGAGTATATTCTCGAGCATCTCACACTTCTGATAATCAGCTGTCTGCTTGACGTTTATTCAGCTGAGCAAAAACTATAACTTTAATCTCAGCCAAACAGATTCACTCAGGAACAAATAAAATACTAAAACAAAAACAAAAACAAAAAAAAGCCAAACAATAACATTTTTAAGTTATCTAAGTGAGTTGTATATCATGTTTAACCTGAGTAGCGAAAGACAGCGGTGGGTTTGAAAACGATTTGCCGGGAGTCCGGTGTTCTCACGGCTCTAGTGAGCCTTACCCCCGGCTAGCTATCGAGCTAGTGGGTAACAGACGTCTCCGAAAACATCGGAGCGCTTTTGAAAATATGTGGTGTCTTGATAAACTGAGCAGATATTTGAGGTTTACACAGCTACATTCTCACCCGAAAACATTTTAAACGTTTATTTTGTGACCCAGAAAGAGTAATAAGAGTAATAATAAAACTAACTAGCTGCCGCCATTGTTGGAAACTGAGCAGGGCTGCGCTATGAATTCTGGGACACAGCTTCTTCTTTTTCTTCGGGGTTTAACGGCAGCTGGCATCCTTGTACATGCAGTGCTGCCATCTTCTGTTTCAGTCCGTTATTACACTCTTAAATCCTACTACTTATTCCTGCGTCTTTTGGGATCTTACAAAGCTTCAAACAACGCGTCGACTATTAAATCAGTCGTCGATAGTCGACATAATCGTGACTAGTCGACTAATCGTGGCAGCCCTAATCATGATAAGGTGATGTTTGGAGATCCACTAGCAAGAGCTCTAAAGTCAAAGGCTATTATGAACAATGTCCTTTGTCAGTGTTCTCCCATCTTTAGGTTAAACATCCTCACAAATGAGTCTCTCTGAATGGATTTACACTCACTTTAAGACAGACAGTCCTATGCCACGGAGAGGACTTGACGTGTCTGATGTACACTACCCAGCTCACTAGCTAGAATTGCTCTGTACAGGATGCCTTAAATGTTGCGTCTACAATGTTATTTTCTTCTGTCTGTATAATAAAATATATATATCAGTAGTATATCAAATTTCTCATTTCAATGAGCAATTGCAACATTCCTGCAAACCCTGAAGCAGATGCTAAGAATGCATGTGTTGGCCAAACTATGTGAACAGATAAGATACTCCAAATAAACTGTTACACTAACTACCCCTTTATAGATGTGAGGAGTTACTTTCCTGTCTAGCAATCTCGGAGGAATCTAAACACACTAATGGGAGGCACTGATGGCTACAGTCAGATGAATCACCAGACTTAAAAAATATGAGCAGAAAAAGGGACAGTGAGTAAGCTGAACGAGGTTAAAACAGAGAAAAATGCTCAAAATAGCAGTAAGGAGAATACATTAGTCTGTTAAACGTATCCCGCTTCGAGCACATTTGTCACAGGTAAAGAATATTCAACAAGCCTATACTTCGACAGCAACAGCAGGTGTTGCTGTCAGAGTATGGATCAATGTAACAGAGAACAAAATAAATGTTGAAGAGTCAAAATGTTCCAGAGAACTTTAAACCCCGAGTGTAAACCACTCTGCTCTGGGCAAGATGAGTGAAGCTGGACCGTCTCTGCCCATTCAGAAAATCAGCCACAGCTTTCCAAATGAAGCTCTTTAATTGGTCTTTCAGTGGGGACTGGGCATGGCTTTGTTGCCCCAATTCTCTCTGATCAATAGCATGACATTTCTGCTGTTCACTCTTCTAATTACATTTTGGGTCCAGGAGAGTTTTCATTCTGCAGCTGTTCCGATTTAGCTCCAGTAAAAATATCAAGAATAAGAACTGACAGTTTGATTAAAATATAATTTTGTGCCATACTATGCAAAAAATATTACTAAAAAAACTAAACTTTTGAGAAGCTTGGTTCTTTTCCTCAGTGATAACCAGTGTTACGGGCTTGCACTGAAAGTACAATGTGTTTCAAATGTTTTTTCAACCATCATTTAAACACGTGAAATGTCACAACTAGAGCAGGGCGATATGGCCAAAAATATTTATCACGATATATATTTGAAAATTTGCGATAACGATATAACTGACGATATAATTGATGCGAGACAAAATACAACTCCACAACATTACTAGCGCAAAAAAGACAACCTATCATTTATTTTCACTTAAACAAGAAGCTGGTTTTTATGTACATTAAAGCTTTATAAAAATGTAACAGTGCAAATGCAAATTCCTTGCTGAAAGTTTAACCAAAAGGCATTTCCAGTAGAAATGGGCTGACATATCCTGAGCATAACCATGTATAATATTCACTGAAGTTAAAAAGAGGTGCTTTGCAACATTAAACTGCAGTGTGCAGTACGTATTTTTCGGACCATAAAGTGCACAGGATTATAAGGCACATTAAGCAAAACAAAGCAGTCAGATAAATCAAACTTTATTAAACTCATTCTTCTTGCTTCCTCCACTTCTGTACCATTGATTCATTAATGTTGAATTCTCTGGCAGCTGCTCTATTCCCATGTTGTTGCAGTATATTAATGACTAACCTGGTATTGTGGATGGATTATCTCAGTTGTTCTCCTGACTGAAGATTGGTCCTTTTACAGCATCCTGCCATGCGATTGCATTTGTCTCTAACCATGAGGAACCTTAACGTTAACTTTTATAAGTGGAAAAGTGTTAGTGTTCGTCCTCCAGCTTCACTGTTTATGTTATGCTAACATAGCTGTGTCGCTAGCGATCACGTAGCACATAATTATATACCAGCTAGCCCAACTTCAGTAACCCTACAAACGTCACTGCTGTTTAGTTTCCTGTCTTCATTTATGTTGGAAGTGATAGCAGAGCTGTACGTTTGATTTTTTTCAGAAATCTCTCAGTCAGAACATGCAATATCATGCTTAGGTAACTAGCGAAACTAGCGAGCTAACTTCCGCTAGCTTCCTGCTAGCTTCTAACTCCGTTAAATGTAATGCATTTTGTTTTCATGGATGCCTGGAAGTTAAACTTCATAGTTACACCTGGTAAAGCAGCAATGCTGATCGTTTTATTAAAGATGAAAGAATTTAGACAGTTTTTAACTCTTAGTGATGCTGCAGTGTTCGTTTGACCAGAAGCATACGGAGTTTAGGACCCAGATTACTCCCAGATTTAAGAGCATCTTAGTCCGACAAATATGACAATAACGACGGCCGCTTGCATGTTCTGCAAAAAAATGTGCTTTGTCGTGTATCTGACGGACAAACACCAAACCAGTTCCACATCACTGAAGTTGCACCATTTTTACAAACCAATTCTGGTTCATCTGTTTCACTCAACAATCGGCCATGTACGTATGAAAACAAAGGCACTGCGCATGCGCGTTTTACTCATATTCTATCGCGATATTTCATTTTCCTATCGTTGCCTAACATTATACCGGTATTACCGTGAACGGTATAATATGGCCCAGCCCTAGTCACAACTACCTTAGGGCACCACACTATTCCACTGAAGTACATTGCATTCAAAAAGGCAAAAATCCTTTGCAGAATTGCACGACTGGAGATAACAAAAGGCTGCATAAGAAGTTTTTTCCATCTTGATCCTGCATTTAATTACATAAATTTATGGATGAGCATGAACCCGATGATGAATGTATGCAGACGTGCATAAAGGAAGGGACAACAGAAGAATGTGAGAGTGTGCGAGTTTTATATACAACCCCAACAACTCAGCTGACACAGCAATCAGAACTCGTGGGGACACCGATGACTGTGTCACACAGGTAAAGAGGTCAATTACAGATGTACCAGTTGCACTCTTCTTGGTTGATTCCAATTTCTCATTTTTTAAAAGTCTGACATAATCCAGCTCTTGCTGATCGTCGCAAATTTTATGTTCACGCTCATATCAAACGCTTCTTAGCATAAGCTCTTTTTCCCAAGTCATCAACAGGTTATCAGACCTTTTACCATATCTTAACTACTAGACAGAGCTTGAGACACAGCTTAAGAACTAATTTGCAGTATACACCACTTCATCTAACATGTTTTACATGTCCACACGAAAAGCTTGAACTACACCTCCAGAAAAATTGCTGACTGTGCTGAGCAGATTAGTCACTTTAAAATTACTGACATGCCAAAAAAAGATTTGTGAACCAACTGAATCTAAACTCCAGGCATCGAGTGCCGGTGTCCTGCAGGTTTTAGATCTCACCCTGAGTCAACACACCTGAATCAAATGATTAGTTCATTACCAGCCTCTGGAGAACTTCAAGACATGTTGAGGAGGTCATTTAGCCATTTAAATCAGCTGTGTTGGATCAAGGACACATCTAAAACCTGCAGGACACTGGCCCTCGAGGCCTGGAGTTGCCTGCCCCTGCACTATAGCCACTATATTTTATTTACTGGAAGAAATGTATCAGTCCCCTCGCCAACAGTACCCCTTTGTTTTGCTTTAGATCTTTATATTGCATATTCCTACCAACGGGCGTTGCTGACCAGCTAAAAACGGTCCGATTCAGGTCAGCTCACAATCAACTGATGGATCTCTAGGGGTGGACGGTCCATTTGTGATCTGTGATCAACAGTGTGCACAAACACACCCATTTATTTTCAATTAAGTGAGCCAAGAGCGCCAGCGTGAAGCATTAGTATCAAGTTCATGCTAAGTCAACCCTTTTCTCCTGAGACAAAAATCAAGCTTCATATTGACCACATTACATCACCGACCTCATGAGGCTCCAAAGTAATCATGTCATCATAAAGCAAAGTGGAGTGCCTTGGGATCAATTACAGTATCAATTACAGTATCAATTTACAGATGAACACACACACACACACACACACACACACACACACTCTGAGCTTTATAGATGGTAGTGGTAACCTACTCCTGACCTCAGCTTGACTGAATGCAGTGAGCCACTGCCAAGTCTGCAGCTTTAGTCACAGCTGGAATAATAAGTCACACACTGCAAAGACACAGTCATCAAAAAGAATGCATGGAAGCCCAGAAAAGGAAAGATGAGCACAATATGCTGTGATTGGGGGAGGGGGGGGGGGGGGGGGGGGGGTGTTAATGGCCTTCTTCATTGAGATCCCTCAAGGCGAGTATTGGCATTGACAGAGATGTTACACCGACACGTCTGGTGATTCCCTTTCATTTTTCCATTTCTTCTCCTCTACCGGTCCGGCTAACTCAGAAATGCTGAGGCACCATATGGCTGCATGCTGCGGCATGTACTACTGGGGAAAATCATTTGGATAGCCTCTGTGATTGGAGCGTCATATATATTCATTTGATATGTGGCAGAAAAGGAGATGGGATGGAGGGATGTGATCCTCTCCGAGGAAAGCTGCTGATGAATATCAAGATCCAACACCAGCAAGCAGGTGATGGAGTCCGTCTGAATTAGTTTGTTAACAGCAACTAAATCGTAGAAACAAGCATAAAGTGGTCGCGTGCAACTAAAAAAAAATAATTGGGATAGTGTACAGACGAAGCTGTAGGACTACTGCTATGTCTGGTCTCACGTTCCCCAACATAATAATGAGAGCAATAAATGTATTTTTGGAAGTGAGAGAACCTTTTATTAAGTACAGTCTCTCTTCACGCTCTTAAACAATAAAATCACCAAGGGAAGGGCAAACAACAGGATCCTCATCGCAACATAAACCAACTGTTTTTATTGGGAATGCGGGTTGAGTTTGCAAGCACAACAAAAAGCCACCGTTCTCAGAGAGAGGTCCTTTCAGCAATGATCTACATCCTTTGATTTATCCATTTATTTTTTTAACTCAAAAGCTAGTTAACAAAGAAATGTCAGTTAGATTTGGCAAAGTTACAAACTTCCTGAATGCATATCTCCATTTCTCTGAAGCAACTTTCAACTTGAAAGTGACACTGATACTTGAAAACTAAAACGTGGCAAACGGCTGCAAACTTTTGATAACAGAAAAATACGCGGGACGGGAAATTCAGCACAGGCTAACTTGCACCTTCCCCGTACCTGGGCATCCACATTTCCTAACCACCGTTCTCATCATAAATATAAGCAGGTGAAGTTTCTCTGCCTCGCAGCACATTTATTAGGCCTCGTCAACAATTACGTCTACTTCAGCATTATGTCAAGCAATAAGGCCCTCGTAAAGAATATAACACAGCAAGGCCTTCATTTCTGAAATGTTGCCACTTCGCCTTGAAGAGCGCAATAAACACAAAGTAAAAGCAGCTTAGCATAACAGTGCTTACAATATTGAGAATGTCCCATAAGCAGCAAGTTAGGAATAAAATACCTTAACAAAACTCTTTTTTTAGGAAAAATAAATAAATAAATTAACCTAATAACTGCTAAACAGCTTGTGAGGTTTCTCTCTGGGGGGGAAAAAAAAAAAAGAGCCAGAGGTCCGATCTTACCTTCACCTCAACTTGTCCGGTGCAAATCGTTATGTGCAGTGTGGGAATTCAGGAAGAGATCGGGCACTTTTCTGTCTCCTCAGCAAGTCTAGTGTGATTAAACCTGTATGCGAGTGTGTACAAACATGCACACATAAGCATGCACGCTCAGCTGTCACATTGTCTCGGTGGGAAGGGCAAAGCACGGGCATGACTGTATCATCGCCAAACTACTAAAAAGAAAAAAATTGGAGAAGCCATTCCAAATCTCAGGAGCCATCAGCCCACCAACACACGAAGGTGGGCTGATGTGTCACAGTTTGAACACAAAAAACATTCCCCCCCTTTTCTCAACATACTTTGTTAACTTATGTCAAAGGCTGGGAACATACCATTCTTTCAAAAATGGATGTGGCGGCCTGGGATCAGAGCACACATCTGTTGTTTGTACAGCTATTTTTTTTTCCAGAGTCCAGAGGCGTGGAGGAGACAAGGGGCTTTGAAAATGTTCTGCAAGTGTCCTAACAGTAGATGTGGAAGATCAAAGAGTAAGCAGAGGGAATTAAAACACATGTATGTATGCTGAAACCGAAGCGAGGCGGCGCAAATGGGAAGACAGAAACTGGCCGCATGTGTAGAGGATGACATCAGACCACCCACAATCCAACTGAGCAGGTCCGACCACATGCGTCGCATTCAGAGCCCTTTTCATCTGCTCCGTTTCACTCTGCCAAACTACCCCTGATTGCTCATTTTACATCCAAGCTTATAAAACTGTTTCTTGTTGCATTCCCGAGAGTTCACCAATACAAAGCCCTACCCAAGACAAAGTCGTCAACTAAACAGATCAAACACTAAAATATGTCCGGGCCATCAATGCTCCTTTTACTTTTCTTTTCTTTTTTTTTTTTTGGGGGGGGGGGGGGGGGGGGGGGATTTCTATAATGCAGATGGATGTCCAGAGGAAAATAAATAGTTGATTGGTAGACTTAAGAAAATCTTGTTTGTCAAAACAAACTGCAGGCATGATTAATGCAAAGCTATTAGCCTGGTAAAAGCAATCCATCACAGCCTCAGAAGAGAAAGCGTGGAGAGAGAAGAATAAAAGTGTGAAACTTCAGACATGGATGAGTTATTGAGCAAAAGTGACTGAAGGAGAGGAGACCAACCAGGAGAGAGACAAAGACAGCAGGTGGAAGGGAAGAGCAGAGAGAGTGATTATGCACGAGACACGGGTAGTGTCAAATGAGACACACACCAAGTTACCATCTGCCTGCCTGCCACAATAGTGGGGTGCACTGAGTCCTCAGATAACCTCTCTTTCTAACTGAACCTCGTGGAGCAGTGATTCATCAGCCAGTCAGTCCCACACAGAGCGGCACACAATGCTATTTCCACTATCTTTGGGTAACACTGAAGAGGAACACAAGGGCCTAACATCTGGAGTCCTCTAAGTACTCTAATGAGAAAGCACCCTGACTATTTCTCAGCAATGCTTCAGGAGAAGTGGAGGAGCTCCAGGAAAGTGAGGTAGGTCTAGCTGTCCAAGTATCCAAACAAACATTACACTGAATACTTTCTTTTTTTTTACTAATCGTTATTCACTAACAGTCTTTCTGCACATGTTCCAAATCAAAGCATGAAGTGCACGGCTCTTCATCAGACACAGTTTGTCCATGACTGGGATTAGCTATTCAAGCAGACAGTCCACCACTTTTGGATGAATTATCATTGAAACCTGACGCTGATTACCTCGATCCCCAGACTTCTCAGCTAGCACCACCAACAGGTGTTTTTCTTAAATGCCTTCAGTAGACACAAGCCACGAAGACAGGAATGTGGTGAACCACAGCAACGGTTAGATCAAACCAGCGAAAAACAAAACAGTCATATTTGACAGTATTTGGACTCTTGCAGTATGTGCTCCAACTCCATGGTCATCTGGATGCAGCACTAGTACTAGTTTCAACATTTGGATCATTAACAAGTACACAAACATACCAAACTATGTGATAAACACAGTACCGAAGAACACCACTGTGCCAAAGTACACTCTCTAAGAGAGGCAAGCAGACTTGTCAATTTCCAACTATGGAACAAGGTCAACATGATTCGGGGAAGTCTTTTGTCTGTTCAGTCAGCATTTCTCACACAGGGCTCCCACAATCCTCTGAAAACCCCGTTTCCAAGCTGATTCCGACACTCCCGAGCACAAGTTGGCTCGTTCATATGCCACACTCCTGCCTCCTCAGGTGTGATATGAACTCGAAAGTATACTGAAATATGATATTTTACAGGCAGTCTGTCAATTTCAGGTGTTTCAGCCAAGTAATTCAACAAGCTTGCTAGCAGATTGGCTGTCACATTACTGGCAGACTGTAGGCGGGCTGAGGGTTCAGGTACCGGGGACAGGAATGCAAGGCATATGGTTGTGATTAAACCAGGGGCGGCAGAGTGCAGCGTTTACATTAGCATGCTGCCTATGGGGCTGTGCAGCTTTATGGAGGTGCTGTGCCAGTCACCACGCTCACTCTGCTGTGCTCTGTGTTTGCAGAGGCAGAACTGAAAACTGAAATAAGAAGCAGCAGCAGTGTGTTTGTCTACCTGTGTGCTGTACAGACCGAGTTTATTCCTTTGCAATGACTGGCATCACAACAGTTTTGAGGTCTCCAGACTGCAATTATGTTTAATTTGTTTAAAACAAACAAACAAAAAAACAAAAACAAAAAAAAGTCAATTTCGCTGGACAATTTATATTGGGAAAAAAAGCTTTAAATCTGAACATCAATTCTTATTACAGTCACCAGAAAGGTGTTGACTTGCAATGGTTTGAAGGCAATAATCTTATACAGTACTGCCAAAGAAGGCCTTATTGTATCGACTTTGAACATAAAAGTGAAACGAGACCACCCCTGCATGAAAATTGATTCTATTACCACAGAAGGGCAGAATACAAGTGAATGTAACTGCAAGCCCGCTATAGGACTCAGACAGAAAGTAGAAATGACGGACAGACAGATGGAGGAACAGAGGGAGTGAAGGATTACACTCCTCCCCTTTGAGCAATGGGAGGGAGTCATTAATACAGACGAGCACTCGCATCTGACACAAGCGAGCATGAATCAAATCCGTCTTACACACACACACACACACACACACACACACACACACACAAAATCCCTAGAAAGTCTCATGATCCATTTCATCAGCTATTCTGTGACACTGACATTGCTTCACTGAGGTTTGCTTTCTTCTAATATACTTCAGGCAGAAAAGGCGGATGAGCGTGTTGCATTCAGGTGTGAGCTCAGTGTGGGAAGAAAGAGCAATCGTGTCAAAGCAAGATTTACGTTAAATAAATGAATAAATATACTGCAATTACAGAGTGAAACACATGTTATAACAGGCCTACAGCCGACTCCTCTGAGACTTTTTGGTTTCTCGCCATAGTCCAGCTACTAATGACCAGTCGCATTTAAGCAGGCCCAAGAGGTTTTCAGGTAACAGTCAGTGGCTACCCAGACTATTACTAGCATGACACACAGAATCTCTGAAGTTTTGTTGTATTGTGGGTAATCTAAGAGCCTCATTTGGGTTAAAAAAAAAAAAAAGTCTACAACAGTCTCTATTTTGACATCAAAATGCCAATGAAATCATCAATCATAAAACAGCTTGTGTGGATAGTTTAAATGTGAAGAATAATTTTAGTTGCCCACCTCCAACACAGTACCAGCACAGATGAATTAGGAAAGAGCTAAAAATGAAAGAGTTCTGGCAGTTATCTGCTAAACTCTGCTGCAAGTTGACAGCAATACCTGCACGGGTGTCTGAAGTGAGCGTAGCATTTACTCCACTACTTTTTCTTCTAATACAGATGATCTATTGACCAGGTGGATCAGTGGGGGAAAATATTATGTTAAACAATGCTGTAAGACGGTTGTTGACCCTTCCCAGTGTGCATGAACATTTGGAGTGAATGTGAACTAAAATGATGCTTGCTATTCAATATAAAAAATAAACAATACCCAAACTGAGTGTTCAAAAATCTGTGGGTGTTTTAGTACCAACTTGAAGCCATAAGCAAGCATCTTCCCAAGTCTCAAGTCATTATTTTTATTTTTCAAATAACACCACAGTCCTATATTTAAATGAAGCCAATCCAGTTTTACATAAGGAACAGATTTCATTAGGCTTTTCTTTCATGATTTGAAATTGTATTTTGTCTAACATCCATCGGAAAGGACGGTTTAGTAACTGTCCTGACAGAGATTAGACACCATCTGGTGAAAGATGAGGGGCACGGTGCACCTGCAAAACCATTTTTCCTGCTTTCTATCACAGTCTTAGATGAAATCTTAAATGAAACAGCAGGTCGACGTCTTTTAATATCATTCCACTGTTTTCTTCCTAAACATTAGAAAGCATTTTAAGTCTTAAAACACAGCCGGCAGAGGTACTTCGGACAGCTGGATTACTTAAAACACACGAGTTTAAATGGATTGAAGTCGTATTGAAGTTTCTGTGCAGCTGCTTTTAACTTTCCATCCATCAATCGTCTTCCGCTTATCCAGGCCCGGGTCATGGGGGCAGCAGCCTAAGCAGAGAATCCCAGACCTCCCTCTCCCCAGCCACCTCCTCCAACTTATCCGGGGGAACACCGAGGCGTTCCCAGGCCAGCCGAGAGAGGAGTAATCTCTCCTCCCCTTGAAAAAGAGGCATCCATCCATAGCCCACACTGTAGGTACCAGCAGATTTTAATTAAATTTATGTAAGCAATCACATATCATATTAATGGAAAACACGCATATATAATCTCTCAAAGAGAATTCAAACCGTCAGTCCCTGTAGTACAACAACACACCTGAAGCCAAAACAGGACTTTAGAATGATTTGTAGCTGCTGTATATTAACACAGTCCACTTTGGGCTGATTAGGCGGGGGATCGACAGCACACAACCGTTCCTTTGGCCATGAAATATAGAGGTAATATCTGCTGGAGGATCCTGACAGCTTAACGATTCAGTAAGCGCTGTCTGACAAACATGGAGTGTAACCACCCAATCCACCTCGCTATAATTCCTGTCAAATAAAAAATACATTTGAACAATGTTGTTCTGCTGTTTTTGCTTTATTTTTTTACTTGGTGATACTTGTATTGATGGTTTTCAGTGGTTAGGACTTAAGTCCCATAAAACTTTTCTCACAGTCCAAAAAAAGCCAAACAAAAAAAAGCATGAGAGGCAGTTATTGGCCTAGAGTGCTTCCATGTTTGCTTAACAAATGATCAAATCTAGACAATGCAAATTCCACAATGTCAACTGGCTGGGATTCTTACGCAACATCACCACAGCCACCATCCACCCAAGCCATGCATCCAGTGTCTTGTTTTGGCCTTGCTCTCATTCAAGGTTCACCTTCTGTGTGTAAGAAAACATGAGAGCTCCACCACAGTGTCAACAAAGGATCTGTTTGGTGTGGGAACACAACGAAAGCCAGGTGCCCAGGGACAACATAAGAGGGGCTAGGAGGTGGACCAGGAGAGAGTGACGAGTCTGAGTACACAAAGACAAAATGAAAAAGCATTTAAGACAGAAAGATCTGAAGGATGGAAGTAGTAGCACTACACTGGATTTATCCTCATGTGATGTAATTGTATTCATGGCAATATATGTTTGGAGGGAGACAGGAGCATGTGACTGAACACAAAGATAGACAGGGATGGAGATGAAAGGAGGAGGGGTTAAGAACAACAGAGGAGAAGGCTGATTTGGTTTTAACACTGGAATGAGTCTCGGGGGAGAGGAGGGAAGGAAAGGGGGCTCCAGGCCGCCTCAGAGCTGAATTCTCTGTAAGGTTTGTTCAAGCTGACCGTGGCAGACGAAGGAAACTACGCACGCCCAGACTTTATGACCCGTGTGGATTCTGTTCAATCAGTCGAGGAAACAGACAGATCCCAGGAGAGACTGAGCAAGAGAGCAAAATTAAGTTAAAATGGGTGTGAACTAAAATGCTAATGAGAGAAGAATGAGGCGATCCTTCATCCTCACGGTTCCCACGCCTCAGGCCTCAGAACTCCCTGACCTCAGCTGGTAATTTTTATTTTTAAAGTGTTAAAAAAACTAAACAAAACTGGGATTTGCTTTTTATTAAAGCACAAAATGAGGAGCTACGGAGATGAGTTTTGGGCTGAGGCATTGTGGAGGCATCGGTGGAGCTGGGCTGGTCTGTGTGACTGCAGCCAAAACTGGCACTGGAGTTACAGTGCTCATGAAAAGGTAATGTAAAGATCATATTGACAGTGACAGATGTTGCCAGCTTGCAACTGAAACAGCTGGAGAAATTTTCCAGGAGAACAGATCACCCAATACTAGCCGGTCGTGTCAGGAGGGCTGACGTTAATGAAGGAAAAGCTCAAGCGACGTCTCTCTAATTGGATTCTGAATTATTCACAAAACAAGAGTGAGAGACTCTTTAATTCTAAGATAACAACTTCTGTTCTACAAGACGCTGCGCTGACACTGATGAGCATGAACAAACTCTCCTCCGACTCTTCGTCGAGACCTACGTTGTCCTCTGCCTGTCACTCATCCTACTATAAATAGAGTGATGGGCTCTGTGGTTAGCCTAGCTGAGCTGCTGAACATCAGGTAGGCTGAAAAACCTCCCTGTACAGCTGGCACTTAGCAGGGCAGAAACACATCAGAAATGGACCAGATGAGCAGGTACACACAAACACGCACGCTTAAAAAAACAAAACAAAACGCTTGTCTCTCATCCTGTGTCTGCTCCAATTCATCCAAGTGTCAGGCAGATGGGATGTGTATGTTTGTCTGGGTGCGTGTGTGTCGTCTTTTCCTGCCAGGAACTGAGTGGAGGTTAAGTCAGGATTGCCGTTTGAATGGGTGACTTCCCCACATATACTCGACATCTGAGGGACTATGTGCTTTTAATAAACTTCCCCTGGGAACGGTGACATAGAGCCAAGGCGCATGCGTTAAAGCCTTTGGTTGACATTTCATTAGCAAACAGTAGCTGAATACAGATCCATTGCTGACTCACATCCAGCAAGACACAACCGCCTTTGGAAAACAGTATGAAAATATAGAGCCGATCCTATGTTTGGGACAGCAAAGCAAAGTCACTTTTATGACCTTGTTTGTGCCTCCTGGCGCTCGATGATTTAGGCAACATTAAAGAGCTGTATTTAGACCGCACAAAAGCATGTGTGCCAATGCACGGTTGCCAGCGCTCACACATAGAAACACACACACACACTACACACCCTGTGGTCAAGAGTCTGGCTACTTAGGGAACAAAGCAACACATTTTCCTCTGCTGTCTTTTACAATGGAGCGCAAAGTATGACATCATTTGTTTAAAGTTGCATTCAAACACAACTGGCTTCCCTGCAACTGTTTTCCGGTGGAAACTTTAATGCCTTCCCATAGTAATCTGCTTCCCTTCAACTCTTTAAAGTAAACACTGCCTATTTTAAAGCGCACCCTGTAGTTGCTATGTGTTCACTAATTATGATCCCCAGCAGCTCTAGTAATAATTACACCTCTATGCTAAAGATTAATCATGAGTGAAGTAAGTTGCCATCACAGTGTTTTCCAATGTTAATCCCTTAGTCTTCTCTCTTTGGCGTGGCACAGATGAACAGAGGCTGGGACTAAGGAAAGCCAGCCTCCCTTTTGGGGAACAAAGCTACAGGAAAGCACAAATTTCCAATCAGAACTGTCGAATAAGGAAAAGACAGAATGTAAGTAAAATATAGAGAGCTTAGAGCAGCAGTCTCCAAAATGCTGTAAAATAATTTTCAAACTTTTCTGTTTTGGTCAAGTGACAGAATAGCAATTTCATTAGGAAACAGTATGCACTGACACCTCAGTGGAAAATTCCTGAGTACTTCACCCAAAACAGACCATTCATAAGCTCAGAACCTGAATACTTCACCCAGTAGGCCATCTCTACTGGCCTTAATGTGCTTCTGTTTAAAAAAAAATAACACAAATGTCCACAAAACAAGAGTGTCTAAGACCCAACTCCAGCCAGATGTGCACAGGCTCTTGTACCCTGCTGTCTGTGAAGAGATATGGCAGGAATGTGCTCTGTCCATATTCAGGCAGCCAAACAAAGTTATCTGCCTGCAACATCATCAGACTAAAAGCTTCTCGCTCTCCCAACCACTGTTTATCTACCGCTTTTCCAAGGCCCTGTGTGTGTCCGGAAACATTTTATTTAGCAAATTAGCCATGCCCCCGGAGATGACCGGAGCCTTGGAATTCAGGACCCCGTTGCCAGGGCAACCTAAAGGTCACCTGACACCAATCACCTCGGACGTCATGTTTACCCTGTTCAGATGAGCAGCTGGGATAAAAGTGGAGGGGACGAAGAGGGCTGGAGAGTGGCATTTTAACCAAAGCTAAAGCCACGTCGGCCTCATTTAAGTGCCGTCCACAGTGCACATGTGACGCTTACACTTTAAACTACGACAATTCAAATATCACGCCCGCCGCGGTTTGACTGCCCACAGGAATTTGCATTCCCCAGCATGATAACATGCTGTGGAGGGAGGCGGGGTGAAAACAGGGACGTATCTAGGCGTGGCCACATTTCCAGGAAGCGTAGCAGTCTTTCTAGTCTTTATCTCGCTCTTATAAGGCTTCTGTGACGGAGCACCTGCTGACAGGTGCCACGCAGGTATGCCGCAGTTTCACTCCAACCTGTCCAACTAGCTCAGCTACAGGAACAATGGCAACATATTACACACCACACACACCACCCCTCAGGGCAGTTTAAATTTGGAATTGTTTTCTCAGTTTTGCTCACTGATGAAAAACTAGTTCAGGATGCTGCTTACAAACTGAATCCTTACTGAGAATAACTTCTAGTCCGTCTTATAGACTAGCGTTCACTTATCCTGTTCCTACCACTTTCTTCCATTTAGCTTCACCCCCATCGCCCAAATAGTTTTGTACTGAACTTAATGTCTGACACAAGCCTGTCCCTCTGCTGTTTACTAACAGCAAGTCAGAGAGGCTGATGATGAACAGAGAAAACAGCCCCGACAGGCTGTAGAAGATTCCAACCATTCCTACCAAAAGGACAATGAACTGGCTGTCGGATGCGTGACACTAATAAAACACACCAACGCTCCGGCAGCACAGGCGGAGTCTTGAAAACGTGAGAGCTCAGGTTGATTTCAGACAGGTCTGGTGCTGTGTCTTTCATTTAGGTATCGGGGAATAAGCTCAAACTGCAGCCTATAAACCTTCGTACGTACGAGGCATTTTATTGTGAACTCTCAAACGGATATTGTCTTCAAAAAAAATAAAAAATGAAAAATGCAGAGATAAAATTGGGACATAAAAAAGGGAAAGTTATGCAAGGAGAATGTTCTGAATGCTCAGTCTTGACGTGTACTGTGGCATCTTTTATCTGTCCAGGAAAACAATCTGAATAGAAACCAACCTGTGAGTCACATCATTTCATTATCATCAGCCAAAGACAAAAATAAAACAAACTCATGGCATGTGTCAGGTTTCAGATGAAAGCCCTGTAATTAGCAATGTTAGGCAGTCGGCAGCTTTTATAAACACACCCCTTCCGAATGTTTCATGTACTGTGAAACAGCGCCCTATCGATGAGTTAGGCAGGTCGCTGTGGTATTTTACCAGTCTCAAAGGGTATCTGGCAGCTCATTTTGCCTTTATACTTTCAACCCATCCAAAAGAATGCTGCCATCTGCTATCACTTTGCTAGTGGACAACTCCCTTGCTCTTATTTTGACAGTTCAGTCACAACTGGCTAGACCCAGCCCTTTTCTAACTTCCTTGGCTCACTGGCCAGGTTTGCTGTTGTGACCGTCTTTGATATCTCCGGACTCTCTTCGCTTACAGTCAGACGGCCTCCAACTCCATCCTCTTGGACAGCAGCTGACAGTAGTCCTTGTTCTGCTCTGGGGACTTTTATCTTTATTGGCCAACATATATAAAAGAGCAGAAAAACACTGAATGCAGCTGGCAGGTACTTTTAAAGTGGAATGTTTTTTCTAACAGGTTTTATTTAATCCATGAGTCGATGCTGCGAGTTACACTCCAAATAGCAGTAGAACTCTTCAGTTTGTCTTTATTGGCTCTCATGCATTAAATACACCTCACACACTCACAGGCAGCATGACAATGCCATATACGGCAAATACCTTGCTTGTCATGATAAGCAAGGTAATGGCTTTGCTATGATAACATTGTTCAAATGTGTGTTTGGCACCTTCTTTGACCCTCAAGAGACTTGAGACTAACGCACTTCAACACTTGTAATAAACTCTCACAGTAACACTGTCCCCAGTTGTGAGAAGTCGACTCCAAGATGTTGACTCCACTCAATGTGACAGAAAGCGTGTACTACTTGTCCATAGTGACTCAGCACGCAACTAGGCCACAATCCAGTTCCAACTGTCCTCTTATCAGCCCATTTACATCAAGAAGATATAGAAATCAACTACCCCTGAAAAGAAACAGTGTGTCTGCGTGCACTCAGACCCAAGAGCCCCACAGGGAAATTAGATTTCTTGTCTAATTCATGAGCTCTGGAGCCCAGTAGAGCATGAGGACATGAAGGGCCTTCAAGTGCTCACCAGCAAGCTTCCCCCTATTTGTGCCAATGGGTTTTTAAGAAAATGGTGATTCTCAGTGTGTTAAACAGATTGGTGCAATACATCACCAGTATAGGAACTGTCATTTCACAGCAGTTCACGGTAAGGTGCATTCATTGGGAACATCGCAGAGGGAGGAGGAAGGGCTGGGGATCTCAAAGAGACATATTAAAAAAGCATGCTGATGCTGCACATTGCTGTTACAATGATGCAGTTGGCTGAGGAAGAGTCACTTCCAGGAGTGGTGAGAAAGAAATTCTGCTCAGCAGTCCGTATGGCACTCACTCACAGCGCATAGACTCATTTTTATGGGTTTTCTGCAAGAATACGCGTCACATTTGTATGAAGTATTTACGCTGAAGGCACAACTTTATCAACGCGCTCAAAGTTTTTATCCCCCTTCTTTTAAACGGGCCACAAATTTTTCTGCAACAATAAATGATATTAATTTGGAATCTTTCTAGTAATTCAGAAGTCAATTTGCAGCAGCATTGGCTGGAGTACTGACTATACTGTGGCCTGTAAAATAACTGCTACTGACACACAGCAGACACCTGAGAGACCAAGTTACTGATATGGGCCAGGCCTAGCTATGTAAACACTGCATTCCTGCACACCGCAGAGCACGGGGAAACTGTGGGAGGGGGTGTTTGTGTCTGTGTGTGTGTGCGCTCATGCAAAGTTAATGATGTCCATTTATTAAGCAAAAAGAAAAAAAGTTGTGTAATTATTTTCATGTACGTTTATGCAAGTGTATGAATTTCACCCCACAGAAAAGGTAGTAATGGGTCATTACTTAGCGACAAGAATGTAAACTGAACATACAGGCATGATAACACAGGTTTATGTTACCATTTATGTGTATGGGTATCTGATAAGGCTCGATGCAGTGCACACAACTGGACACTCGGCATACCATCACATCACAAATGTAACACTACAGTGGGAGATTTGATTTCAGAGAGTTAAGTGACAAATTTAGATGCCATGAACACACACACACGTACACACAGCTCTGCCCCAATTTGATAATGCAGTCTCTAGTAAAGACCAGTTGTTAGCTTGTGATGCCTGCATTTTACTTCAGTTACAACTACAAAAGTTTACAGCCTGTTTTCAATGAGTCTACATTGTTTCAGTAAAGTCTATATTCAAATCTGAGCAGTAAAACAAAGCTTATGTCAGTATTTGTTCAGTGCAGTGTAGGAAAGGAAACAAAGCCAGTAACACGAGTAGTGGATGGTGTGAAGCCTATATGTTAGCCTAAATAAGATAGAATGAAACATTAAAAAAAAAGTTAATCAATACAAAATACATTTTAAGTAACCCTCTGCACTTTTTACTGACCTTGCAGTTGCAAGGACTTCACTTAGCTGTCATCGTGCATTTGTTAAAGGCATGCCTGGGGTGACTTATTTTTGCTGCATGAACCCATTATACTTTAAATACTACCTTTTTTTTTTTACTTTTAATTCCAGTATAGTGTACCTTATGAACCAGGATGTAATCATGTATTTGTTTTGCAAGTTTTGCATGTTGAGTCCCCCCTTCCCCCAGCTCATAACATAAAGTGGAGACTGAGCCTGACCAAAATAACTTTTGCCGACTAAAGCAAAACAACCTGTTGCATATGTTTGCCTGGTGTTTCATTGATACGAGTGTAAAGTAACCAATTCCGCATCAAACAGCGTGTTGTAGGCTCCAGTTGTGTCAGACTGCTGTGATGAATCCATATCACACCTGCTTTGGGAGGTAGTGCAAAATCTACCTTAAGATTTAACTGAGTCAAATGCACACAGGAGCTATGGAGAAAAAGAAAAGACAAAGTCATGGCAAGGATGTGCACTCTGCCTTTAAATAAGTGGATTATCATAATTGTAAAGGTGTTTAAGTTTGCATATAAGTGCTACAATACCAGCCTTAAACTTTTAATTCCTACATCTGTCACGATCGTAAGGAACTTCTGAAGTTTGACGCACGTGTATAGAGGGTGGTGGAGTTCTCAAATAAACAGAGGTTTCAGACGTTAACATCTGTAACTGATGACGACAGCAGTGAGAGTAGATGGACACCAGTAACCTCTTAATTAAGACTCAATCCTTTTCCTGTCTTTGCTAATTAGTCTCCGCTTGTCTAATTAAGATGCCATCATTAAGCTGTTACAATTTTACTCACTGCCTGAGCAGGCCTGTTGAAGAAAGTGGAGGACAAAGACTTTATAACGTAGCTTTCATACCATATTGTGTACTGACCTTTAAGGGTCCATATGAATTACTGACCTTTATGTTCCACTATCACACACACAAATGTTCAGCATAACTTTGTGCTGCTACGGTGCCCAGCGACACAAAGACAACCAAAGGAGCCAGCCTGTCCCAGAGCTGTACTGTGCTCTCAAGGCCGTGCCCAATCACTCAGAATCAGATCAGATGCTATCTGCAAATTATTTGTATAATCACAAACGAAACCACACTTGCTATGACCACAGGGTGGACAGGAGTCCTTAGACAGACATTAGCTGTTTGGATGATAAATTGTTAGTTGCGTGACCCTCATCAGTGTTTTGTGCCTGGTTTACTCAAGATCGCACAGAGTCAAAAAGGTTTATTAGACCTTCCACCTTGTTAGTTTTTCTCTGCATGTAGCGGGCAAATTACAGTGAGAATTTAACAAGTCAAAATTATACAAAAGAATTCCCAGAACTACAAAAAAATAAATAATGAAATTAAAAAGTCAGTTTAACTACTCAAATTGAGGCCTTTTAACTGAAACAAAGTGAGCTCATCTGGGTCAGCGCTGCATGCAATTCCATCTGAGCTCATTAAGTTTTAGTGAGACTTTAAAATATCTCTAAATGGTTCAAAAACACATTGTTTCAGAACTGTTCTAGACATTAGTAGTCTGCCTACTTACTGATATTTAGAAATTCAGTAGTATTTCTAAATATCAGTTCATGAATAGTTTCACTGAAGTGTTTGATGGTTCTGTTGATACGTATTGAGCCACAGGACCCCTATATTCAAATTCAAGTGCATAATCCTAGCTATGGTGGCTGCTGTAGGACATTCATCTCTGGCCACCGTTAATCTGTATTGCATGCAGGCTTTCACTTCGCTGTTTACCTCAGCTGTAAATATGTCTACATTGTCAATATGCCGGGTGTCCACATCTCTGTGCTCTGGATGAGGCTATAAAACTTTGTGATAGGAGTCCAGTATAAACTGATAAGTAACTGAAGTTAACTTCTGTCCAATAACAGTGATACTAAGTGAGTTATTGAGAATATCCTGAAGTTTTCTGCTGGGAAGTGCAGCTGTTTTAGCTGCTGGTAGCTGGCGTTAGCTGCTGTTAGTCACACTAGTAAAACTTTCTTTCCAGCGGCTCTAACATTGTTGGACTCGGACACTTAAACTCTCATATGATGTGAGAATGTAATCAAACTGTTTATCAGAGTGAGAGTCTGACTTCAGGTCATTCAAGCCCCTTGCTGGCATGATGTGCTGCTGTTTAGCCGACTTGTTGTCAGCCATCTGGAGATCAGAGTAGGGAGGGCTAACTGCAAAAATATTGGGAATACATAAGCATTAGGGGTGCAACGATATTCGTATCGATATTGAACCGTTCGATACAGTGCTTTCGGTTCAGTACACATATGTATCGAACAATACAAAAATTTTAATTTGTTTTATCAACTTTCCTTCTGACGATGCTGTCTGTGTTGAGCGCTCAGTGGATCTGCGCTCGACAGTGCAGCATAGACGGAGTAGTCGAACGCAGATTCACTGAGTGCAGGGCAAGCTAGCGAGACAGAAGTTAAGCTCTCCTTGCAACATGGCAAATTGAACCTCCCCCACCCTCATTCAGATCTGGCGTTTGGAATTATTTTGGTTTTCATGTGACGTATGACCCTGAAGGTAAGCAGTCATGGACTAAAGTAAAACAGTATGTTGGATGTGCCATGCAATGCTCAATTACATGGGTGGGAGCTAGTGTGTTAGCGCAGTTAGCTCGTTAACGTGTTGGCCGTCCAGCCCCACGCACGGGGCGATCTGCGGTAGCTCGTTAACGGAGATTTGCCGTGTTGTGGCGTTAACGTCATTTCAACGAGATTTACGCTGACAGCACTAGTGGGAACACAACGAATATGACTGCACATTTACGCCGACATCATCCTAGTGCAAAGACAAGTGGAAGCAGACAAAAACAACAAGCATGCTACTAACTTTACCTGAGTCATTTAGACAGCCGTTAGCACATGAGTCTCCTTATGGGGACCTGATATGTTTTATATGCTGCTGAGAATATAGCCCAGAAGAAGCGGATAGTATAGCTTTTATTTGGGAAAGAGCCATTTCTCTGTAATAAACTCTCTTTTCCAAAGATGAGTGATTCCTCAATCAGATACAGGGCTTGCAATATCGCTAGCCCGACGTCCCGGGGCTAGCGATTTTTCCAGTCGGGCTACCAAAATCTCTCTCTGCCCTGCCCGTCGGGCTATTGTAGGAAGGAAAATATATGTCAATGCTTTTGCATTCTTTCAGAAATGTAGCTGGGTAATTATGTCATTGGCATCGGTGAGCCACTGTCAATATGTGACATATTGAAGTCGCGTTTGAATTTGCGCTTGTTTTTTGCTTTCACTTTGCAATCGCGCGAACTGTGTATAGAGAGCGACAGCACTGATCTGTGAGTGATGATAATTTGTGCACCAATTCCTCTGACATCGTCTTATTAATTGTTAGCTTACTATGCAAACATGACAAGTGAAATCTCCCGCAGCTTAAACATGTGAGAGGTTGATCGTGCAGAGAATCGCTGAGCGTTATGTGAGTGCGTGTGTAAAAGCAGCAGGATTTATATTTTAGTTCTGCTGAGCCAAATAAGACAGGTCAGGGTGAAGAAGTGACAGCCAAAGAAAAGCTTACCACAAAACGGAAAAGTTATGACAAATCAGACTATAAGGCAAAAAGAAAGTGCAGCTTTATGGTTTCACGGACAAAAGAATTTCTGTGGCTGCAATATGACAAGCTAAATAACCAGGGCTGCACATAAGTGGTCCGCAGGTGCGCATTCGCTGTCAAAATAAAAAACGCACACAAGATAAGTTGCAACGAGTGTTTGCATACATAAGATTTTCAGGAGGAGGACAGACATTTGTTTAGAACTCTTAAAGATGTCGAAGAAGCAAACTCCTTTAAGCAATTACTGTGATGTTCCTCCACCTCCAAAGAAATGTCAGGAGTCCGAACCACAAAAGAAGCGTGTATTCTCGGAAAAGTAGTTGCAGGAGGTGAGCTGGCTTCAAACAAATGATGAACGCACAGAGATGTGGTGCGGAATGTGCCGTGAAAATTTAATAAATGACAAATTAAAAAGGCATGAACATTTTTTTTTGTATCGAAAAAATATCGAACCGTGACACCAAAGTATCGAACCGAACCGTGAATTTTGTGTATCGTTGCACCCCTAATAAGCATGTTTTATTGTGTTAGAGCAGCGGTCCCCAAACTTTTTTGTGCCACGGACCGGTTTATGTCCGACAATATTTTCATGGACCAGCCTTTAAGGTGTTGCAGATAAATACAACAAAATAAAATGAGTACCTGTACCAAAAAAAGAAGATTTATTCATAACACACGGGAAAAGACCCAGGGAAACAGAGTCAACAATAAAAAATAAAAAAAATAACAATAAAAACCCTGAAAACCATCAATTTCACACCTGAGCCTCAACTTTCACGGCCCGGTACCAAATGTGGCCTGGGGGTTGGGGACCGCTGTGTTAGAGCACCGACTTCAACTCAGAAGAATAAGCCTGAGGTGGGGAGGAAGAGGATGAGGTGGAAATGAACAAGGAGAAAAGAGACCAGTGGTGGAAGAGGAGAAAGACATTGTGAAAATATACCGGTGTTCAAATGTTAAAGGTAAAACATACATTTTGAATTGTGATCAAATGCAATCACCCAGCATGTGTAATGCTGTAAGGGCATTAAAAATACCAGAAACTTGAGTTTCACTTGCTTCTGAAGTGACTGAGTCATGCCATGAATGCACTGCTTTAGGGGGATACACAAGCACAGCCGATGCAATCACACAATCCAACCAGAAGAAAGCAGATAGTTGTGATAGAGGACGGCGTCACTTGGCTGCTAGCTGCTCAGGAAGTTTGCTGCTGGTTATTGCTGAACATCAGAGCTACCCCACCATAATAAAAATTATCAAATCCACTTGGCGTCTTGAAAGTTTCCAGCTAATTGTAGGAGCCACATGCTTTTCTAATCAAGGCTGCTTCAGCACCTGTTACGGTCACAATTTCAGATGGGACTGTCTGCATCTTCTTAACTCTGAATGTTCAAAGGAAAACAGCGGGATGTAATAATGGTTTTTGGGTTGCGAAAGCACATGTTATTAGGTAGTTTTCTTGACAAAAGGTTGCTTGTTTAAAAGAAATTTCAAACTCACTGCATTATTCTTCACATTCAAGACATTAGGTATGAGTTAGTGAGCTTTAGATGCTTTCAGGTCGGTTTTGTTAGCTCAAGACAAAAGCCAAGTCGGCTGCTAAGACAACCTTCTCCAGCTATAAACCACTGAATTAAATCTTCGTCTTTTTTGCCACGATCCATCACATTCTCACATCCCAGTGACTTCTAGCCACATGAGACACTCCTGAATGCTTTTCCATATGCTACCATCTGCAACTACTGAAAAATGGCCCGTTCAACTTCTCTTTTCATTAGGATACTTCTACAGAAAAAAAAAAGGAAGTTTTTAAAAAAAGGGTTAGGCTTGGGGAGGGGATGTCTGTCATAACGGTCTGCTCATTATTAAGCCCCACTATTCCCACGTTCAGATGACAATAAGTAGGGAGGGAGAAGAAATTAAGGCTTGAGAAGGAAAAGATGAAGAGAGCAAAGGAGGGGAATGGAGGCAGGTAAGATGACCAAAAAGGCAGCAGCTTTGAGAAGTGTTGTGTGTCATGTAAGTCCTAGTTCAGGAACACTAAGACTTTAGGGCTGTGAGCATGGATGCGTGCTCACAGCCGTGGCCAAACAGACTCAAGTCTAAATCCCCTTAATCAGGGCTGGACCGTTCCTTAAACTGTTTATACCCCCTTCTTTTGTCTACGTGTGCATGTGAATGTGCGTGAGTAAGCTTCCCAAAGACTTGACTTTAATGGGATTTGTGTAAACGGACCCCACAGCTTCAACCATAGTGTAATTAAAGGTAAAGAAAAGAGGAAACAGGTTGGGGAGGGAAAGGACCTTTACAGGAGGCTGAGAGGTAAAGGACAGACATTCTCGGTGCAACCACAACTACAACGATAACAAGCTGATTCGCTTTAATGACAATAATTAACTCCTTAAGTATCTCAAGAAGTTTAACGTGAGAAAGAAAAGTTACAGAGCCCCAACGTAAAATCATACAGTCTCTGTTGATTTAAAACAAGTTATAAAACCAACTTTTCAAGAGTCACCCTGCATTTTTTGTGGGCACATCAATTTGCTTCTAGGACTAGTCTCAACCATATTAATAATGCTCTCACAGCCACGACCGATCTCGTCATTTCGCTTCCTAGTTACGCCAGCTGGAGGCATAACCACATCTCATCTGAGCTTTACAGCAGCAGAGCTGACAGAAATACTTGGCCATGTCAGCCAATGTCGCACACAAACACACAGATGGGGATGCAAACAGACACACACACGCACACACACACGTTCGCATTTCATCGAATTCCTGACACAAACAACAACAACAAAAGAAACAGAACTGATGTGACAAAGTTGGCATCTCGGTACAAAGTTTAGATAATATACATAAATATATATATATACAGATATACACACACACACACACACACACACACACAAACACGTGTGTGTACGTGCGTACATAAGCACATGCATACATACATACATGCATGAATACACATATGCTTCATTTATGCAACCGTAATAAAACGTCTTATTTAATGGAACATGGTGCAGAAAAAGAAAGACACATGATGCCGTCACACAGGTCACAAACCAAATTGCCATAGTTTACAATGCAATACTCCAGACTGTATGCAGCACGTGCAGAGTAGCATGACAGCTGAGCAGAGTCAACTAGCTTAGATGATTCATTGTTACAAACAAATTTAACGGACCCATTTATCAACATGATCTTTTTTTTTTTTCTTTAAAATCTAGTACTGGTCGCGCTCTAGTAAAAAGGCAGATTCTGTAAGGCCAAGCAGTCTTAAATTTACAGATGTTTTCACCCATCAGTCCAGACACTAAAAATCTGCAATTTAAAAAAAAATACAAATAAAAAATACAAATTTAAACACTCAGCTTGAACCATATTGATATAATAGCAGAATCAGAGTATTAGTATCACCCTTTACAACCACCAATATGTGACTTTTTTGTAAAAAGGTAAAGAAGAGAAACACCCATCAAGCAAGTTATGAGTGTTGATGTTGTATAGTTTGTCTACCTGTAGGCGCTCAGCAACGTCCCTATTGGCAACACATCACAAGTGTAAATAAACAACGTGTTGTGACAATAAAACTGAAAAACTATCTTTAAACTGCATTGTTGTAATATTTTTAATAACTCATAAATAAATATACATAATGATGACATATGTTAGAAAAACTGTTTGTGCTTCATGTCTCTGACAGAAAGCCAAAAAAAAAAAAAAAAAAAAAATCACCTCATCACCAGATTTTTAAAATCACCAAAATATCGGTGTCATTCTTAAAAGTCATATATGGGTCAGGCTCTACCCTGTACACTCCACGAAGAAAGCATTTTATGAAGATGTTCACCTACTCTGATGATGGATTATGTTAACCAGGTATTGGGAGAATTGGTAAAGAGCTTTTGGGCAGATTTGTCAACTCATCCCACACTTTGACTAGGTCAAGAGTTACTTCACTGAACCAAAGCAGCACAATATTAAGCCTGTGGTTTTCCCCTTCAGTGTGTATGAAACTCATGAGCAGCTCATTATTTCATGGTTTGACAAATGACTCTGTTACAAACTGTCAAGCAGAAACCACTGAAAAAAGAGCAAGTTAATTGGTTTGTTAGAACTGGTTTGGAGTTAGACTAGTATCCTGGAGGAAGTGGGTGAGCTCTTCACCTACTTCCTAAATAATAGCTACAAAAGTCACAACTCTGCCTAAAGGTTTTCATTTCCTGTGCAGAGGACACGTGATAAGGCAGTCAACTAAAGCTTAAAAGACCCAACGCTCCCGACATCACCTTTGTTTAAAAGTTTCGGAAACATTTCCCCCATCTCTACTGTACATTTGAGAAGGATGGATCAGGGCGGTCTTCAAAGACAACTTCCTCTCCCACCCTGCTGAACTACCATTAATTAGTTGCCCTTTCTCTTTTCCTGACAGGCTGTGTAACTGCAAATGCCAAGTGTGACCAATGCCCATTCATTGTCAATACAACAGACTACAATGCAAACAAGAGAGAATATGGTACATGCATACATACGTGCTCCTCTTAGTGGGATTATAAAAAGCGCTGCTTAAGTGAGACAGCATTTCATGGTCTATTTAGCTGGTGAGGGAGTGTTCCTCCAGTGCGTCTAAATGTAGAGATCAAGCTGAGCAAACTCAAAGTGTGCAAGATGCTTACACTGCACACACACACACACACACACACACACAACTCCTCTCATAGTCTCCTTTTCGCCCTCACCTGCACACACATTTGAGCAAATACAAAGACCCTGAAATTAACGCTGAAATTCCCTACGGCACACTATAAGGGAGGAAATACAGTCGCTCCAAGCCATCAGCAGAGAATACAAAAGTAGAAAACGGGTGTGGGCAAAGAGGGTTGTTCAACACCCTGCTGAGAGAGAGGAAATAAACACTTCCATATGCGATCCCTGCCAGAAATGCTTGTGCGTGCACACACACACACGCGCACACACACAGGGAGTCTGGAGTTAATGCAGTGACACAGTGTTGTAAATTTGAGCACGAGAGTCGTAGTTAACAGCTCGCACCTCCATACGAATTGGATGGAATATTTTCTGCTTCCAGGAATTTATAGCTGGTAAGGCCTCGTCCATCACGGGCAGCTCTGTGATATAATGAAGTTTGGAAAGAAATACACTGCTGAGAAGCTGTAAGACTGGAGTTTCCTGATTAGTCAGGTAGCAAAATGGCTGGTGAAGAGGAATCCAATCTTATTTCTTGTGTGTGTGATTGTGCCGACTAAAAGGAACACACACCATAACTCCTGCCTGGGGAAACCCGTGAACTCTGGGCCACTGTGCCATTGGTCATGTCCAGAAAACAAACATTAACAGTCACTTGCATTACAAACACTTCTGAGAATCGTCACTGGCTACACTTCCTAGCATAATACAATTACTATTATCAGTATACACTTCATCCACCCTCAACTTTAAGCCTAAATACAATCCCGACTGTAGATCATATACAGTATCGTTAAAGCGTCCAGCTTAAGTACTAACACCAGCGCGGGCACGACATTAATCTGGTCCCATCTCAAAGCCTCTCTGATGTGATTGTCTGTTCCTATAAGCATGTGTGTATCATCCATAGTTTGTTTACATATGTGGAGCAGACAGTCATCTTCTTAGGAAGATTAGCCATAAAGAAGTTCCAGGGTTGATCAGCTGGTGAAGTTTTTTTTATAATGTGCATGCTTTCTTTCAAACACAGCACTGTGTGTGTGTGTGTGTGTGTGTGTGTGTGTGTGTGTGTGTGTGTGTGTGTGTGTGTGTGTGAGCATTAAACTACATTGTGACAGAGTCATCAGCTGCTTGTTTCGAAAGGGTGAAGAGTTAAGAGTGCATGTCCATGTTTATAATAGTCCCTAATTACATAATCCAGTTATTCTCCCACAGCTTCAGTATACACTGAAGTGGACATCTGATGGTTTGGCCTCAGCAGTGGTTCTAAGGGTGTGTCTCCTGCAGTGTGTGTGTTGCTTTCTCACCGATACCCAAAACAAACATAACATAAAAAAACTCAGCAGTGGAGCTGGTTGCAGCTCCTTATCAGCTCAGATTAGAAATGCCCTTGCATGCTCACAGGTCTATAGAAAGTCCAGACAACACAGTATTCAGTATTGGAAACCCTCCCCCCTCCTCTTTATAGAGCTGGCAGTCAACATGAAAGTCTGAGTGTGTATCAGCGAGCCAAGACAACGAAGCAGTACCTCTCCTCACATCTCGCTTGATTAAAGTGAGAAAATGGCACAAGCTCCGGGTAAAATTAGGTGACTTAGATTTTACAGATGGCCCTTGTTGCCAAGCATATTTTCTCAATTAAGGCTGATTAGGGAGGGGAAATTCCCTGACAGCGTGAATTATTAAAAACTTGAAATGGAGTCTGATCATGTGACGTTGTACAGCAGTGACACCCGACATTCCCAGATGAATGAAGAAAACGAAAAAGGGATGGGGGTTCTGATTAGCCCAAAGTGAGAACAGAATCTCCTTCCTATCCTAATAAATCATTACAAACTAGAGAGAACGGGTCTGGACTTGTGCAGGTGATTCCCTAGAAAGTGATTAAAAAAAATTGACCAGTTACTTCCTGTTTACAGGAAGGAAAGATCTTAAAGCCTAAGACTCCACAGACAAACGACTGAAAACACAAGGGCACCAATCGCATCAGTTCCTTCACTTTTCCTTTCTATTCCACGCCCTCAGCAGGGCGACGCATGGTAGCGAGGCTTCTGCTGCTACAGCTCGACTAGATTTGCTTCTTTGCTGGAATCCCAAACATTTTGTTTACGCGCGTTTGACAATCCATTTCAGTTTGTTTTTGCTTCTTCACAGCAGCGCCACTGTTGGCATTAATCGGCATGTGATTTCATGGCTTATTTCTATCTAGTTGGTTACTGGGTTCAAGCAGCAGTCACGCTGCGAGACAGTCAGGCCTAGAATTTCACCACAAAAAAAGAAATCGGGGTGTTAGTCAGCACATGAGCTGCCATATTTTACCTTTCGACCCCACTTTAGACTGTGTGAGAATACACAGACTGAGAATGATCGACGACTTCTTCTTCTTCTTCTCTCGCTGTTCTTGTATTATTGTTCCTTCTTAAACGAGTCATTTGGACACGACACAGAAGGGAAAACATGGGCGTGAACTATAAAAACTTTATTTGAACAGAGACATTGTAAATTATATAAATAACACTCAACAGCATAAAATGGCTGCTGTGAAGTCAAGCCAACAGAATTCTGTGATGTTTTGGAGTCACCGGCAAAGCTACCCACCCACCTCCAACCTGAACACAGGTATAATTTAGCTGGTAAGTGAAAACAAGACCTTAAAATCTGGAGTGTCAAAAATATGGTCCAGGAGCCAGAATTGGGCCAGCAAACACTCATTGGATGGCTTTGGAAAGGGAACTTTTGGAGTTTTAATTGACTTTATTTAGTTTTACAGCTTTACATATTAACAAAGACCTCCCCCGTGGCCACACTGTTGAAATAGCACTTCTTTAAATGTGTAGTTAAACTTCTGTATAGTGGCAAAGAGGACACTTTCACTGGTCTGGCCCATGTGAGATCAAAAACAGGCTTTCTGTGGTCCACAACATAATATCAGTTTGACATCCCTGCCTAAATAAATAAATAAATAAAGTACATCATCTGTGCCACAATAAAGATGCAAAATTCCAAAGACACGTTTCTAAATTTAAAGACCAAAGCTTGAAAGTTTCAATTCAAACATTACCACTCACAGTTAATTTGACTTGATAGCCAAACCTCAGTCTGAAGTGAGGAACTAATCGGTGGAATATGATTGAGCAGCATTTGTTTAAAATGAAAATCTGCTCTCGGAGCACGCTATTGTAAATAAATCTGAGCACCCAGAGGTAGCAGTGGCCTTTAGCATTGTTAAAATAAGCCCTCTGCTCCTCGTCTCTAAGAGGATGTTCAGATATTCAGTACCAGGTTTCCTTTATAATAAAAGATGTTGCGCAACAACAGAGCACCACACCTTAAGAACAGTGCACGATGATGATCGGAGGACTGTCCTGAAATAAATGAGAAAAGCTACACATTTACCAAAGCAACCTCAGAGCAGACCCACCAGCACGGCCGGCGGCCTTCACAGGTTATCTACATGTAAGGTCGCCCTTGAAAAGAGTTGTTGCTCTTTTGTCCATGTCTAAAAGAAGTCTCTGCGTGTCCCGGGCTGACTTCCGAGCATCCCTTCAGCGGTTTGCGTTGCCACGCTGGGAGCCTGTCAGAGCGGCTCAGTGTCAAACCTCCCAGCCCCGCTGAGTCAAGATGACCATAAACCGAAGGCTAGAGCAGCCACACTGGCCGGATGCTCGCATTTTTGTAAGGTGCCTGATGTTCCCTTTCCTGTTAGGTGTTAAAAGAAGTGCTCCCTGTCGAGCCTGTTTGAGAAGTCATCAGGTAAAGTATAGGAAACAGACACATCTTAAGAAGGCCTAAATGAATTTAAAGTAGCACCTCTAAGCATTACTGCTCCTAGTGCTGGATGTAATTCTCCAGTAGGTTGGAATGTACGCAATATTTTGGACTTTCTTCACCATTTGTGCTTCCTCAACAGCTGGGAGAGTGAGAACACACAAAGGAAAGCTGAATAAACAACGTGTGGTTTCCATGTCCCTGAACCAGACAGGTGGCATTCCCTGTTGGGGAGAAAACCAGGCCCGGCTACTTCAACTTAAAAAAAAGAAAAAGCCATTCACAAATCTGCCAATTAAATGTGACATTAAACGGTTCCGCAGCTATTAAATGTCACAACTTCCTCAAGTTTTAGTATTCATTGTAAAGTTCTATGGGTTTATTTCAACTGAAAATTAACCTCAATGAATCAAAAGTTTCCATTTAGATGAAGCTGTTTAAAAAAAGAAAGCAAGAAATCAAACTTGGGACAAAACCCGTTAAACGCACACCAATAAAAGCGCAGAAGTTTTGCAGCCTCACCTTTTGTCTTACCTTGCCTGACAGTTTTAAACCTGGCGGGTCCTTTGCAGTTCTTTAGCACGGTGTATATGTCGTACAGGGGTAATCCCGAAATCGAGAGATTCTCCACTTCGAGCAGCAGCTCCCCTTCACCCAGTTTCCCACTTTTGTACACCACCGCATTGTGGTTCAGCGGTCCAATGTAGGCGAACTCTCCGTTCTCCGCGCCGCCACGCAGCGGCACGTTGAGCTCACCGCGGGCATCTTTGGACACGGAGACCTCGTTCACCCTGGAGGTCCAGTGGTTCTTCTTCAGCGCGGGTTTGGACATTGCGAACAGTTAACGAGCCGACGCCAAACCGGCCGGACTCTGCCACCGGGGTTGGGGGGGGGAACACAGTCACAGCAGTCCCTGTCTCTCTCCTGCTCGTTAAAAAGTAGATTTGTATCCGAGGGACGCGCAGAAAACTTTCTTTCTCTCCCACAGAAACATGAGCGCCTCTGACAGTACAGGTCCCGAATCAAGCCATTCCTGCCTGCGCTGAAATCACTCCTTACTGTGCGGTTATTCTCATCACTTTTCTTAACATCCCCTCCGGTTTAATCCTCCTTTACTGTTGTCACCCTACATCTGCCACGCTCCCACTCACGGCTCGCGTCCACTTCTTAAATCCTCTCGGTTGTTTTCAAAACTCACTTTTAAAGGTTTTCCTTCCTCTCTTCCTGCTAAAAGAGACTTCACTCCTCCTCTGCCCGTATCCGCAGACCCCACTTTATCCACAGTCGACTGCGTCCAGAACTCCTTTAACCAGGTACGTCGCTCTGGTGCGTGGAGCTGAAAATCATTCCCACTCTGGTGCTGGGGATGTGTTGCTGTCCGTGCTGCGTTCAGGTGCTGTCGGATTTTTATGCGTTCACGAAGAGGTCACGTGAATAACCTGTGCGAACTCTTCACTCGTCCACAAGCCACAGATACTACAGGTCATTTCCCAGTGTTTCAGCTTGGTTGTAGTTTGAAATTTACATTTAAGTTATATGTAATTATGATGGAACTTATAAAAAATATGGTACAGTGTGTGTAATGCTCTGTGGTAATAATGTTCGACACCTTTAAATCACGACTGTAACCTAACGTAGCGCCTAAATTGACACTTCACTGTGGACTCAAGTACGCGACTTAAATAATTTATCATCGGGCACAAACTGAAAAAAATGACCCTTCACGTGTTTTCTTTAAAGACCTCTCTGCGTGATTTACAACATTAGTATTTACAGTATCAACATGGTCACGGTGAGTTGAAGTGCTGTCAAAATAACTTCGAGTACTGAATGTCAGACTCCAAAAAGGGTATTTGAACGCAGCGCTTTAAAGAGCGCATGCGTGCTGCTGTAGGGAGAAAGAGGTTTTTGGCTTTCCCTAAATTAGAGCCTGGTGTCAGTTTGTTTATTTCAGTCGGTTCAAATTAAATTAAAGTGCGCTTCCTGGTAAAATTATAGAATGTGCAGTATCCATCGAGCTTTGATATAATGAATCTGACTGAAATGCTGATTTCCTAACATAGTGAGTCAGAGGTTAACCCTGTGATCACACATACGTCTGGAATTCTTGTATTTCAGGTTAGACAGGTGTCAAACCATGTTTTAATGTTTGGCTGAAACCTCCCCTCTCTGCTTATGCAATCTCTTTACGCCTGAGACGGTACTATTTACATACTTAGTTGTATCCCTAGCTACTGTTTTTGTTAAACACAAATACTTGTTGATCCACATCTAAGAATCTGAGAGATGCTTAAAAATAATAATGGAGATGGACATATATAGATAGACTGCCTAATGGAATCACATGTGCCGGGCTTCTCACCTTGGGAGCGGCAGATGAACTTTTTTTTTCCAACCTAAAAATAACAGTAAAGCACTCTTAGTCCCAGCAGATTAAAAAAAAAAGAGAGAGAAAACTAGTGGCCTGGATGGGACGGGGAAATAGTAAATGCACTTATATAGCTCAAACTGTAGCTTTCCCTCATCTTCATCTATTATTAGCTGCTCATACATGAAATGCACGATTAATATTTGTTCCGTTCAGTGCAGGTCCGTTTCCAGGGAAAATTCTCTTTGCAAGCAAGTGATGAACAACAAACATTAATATGGAAAAAGTACTTAAAACATGACACAGGGCCCAAGTGTCATAAATTATAAACACCTTCATTCATCCACAGTGCACCATTAAACTAAACAGCCCTAACATTGCATTGCTAACTATGCCATAAAAAATGCATTAACCAGAGGTAAGCTATTATGTAGTACAAGAAACAAAGTTTGTCCTTTTCCTGAGAGACACGGTTATACTTTTAGTGGTGCTGATGAACTTAGAATAGGAGAGGATAGAGGATAGCACTTCTTCTTTTGTCTTCCATTTGACCGTCTTCTTCAGTTTTTTTAAGAACACACTACGAAAACACTGGTTCAACCCTTTAGCCCAATGTTAAATGGCTTAACAAACAAACAAAAAAACGTTTCCCTGGAAAGGGTCAGGTACAATGACTGAACCGAACATGAGGGAAAAGCAGCTGATGTACAAAGAAACACTTTGGAAACATCCCTGACCTGCCACAGTAGGTTGGTTGGTATTGGTTGGCCCGTTGGCCTCCAGGAAAATGGAGTAGGGTTGGTTCATGGAAGTTCTATTCATGAAGTCAGGGTTAACTCTGAGATCATGTCTGCCTGAAGTCCAGTAAGAAGGAGGATGCTAAGGGGTTAAAAGAAGTTTAAGTGGTGGTGACTGGGTTTATGTATGCACGTTTGTGTCTGCATGTGTATATGTGCCAGTAACTTCTAATGTGACCTCCGTGGGGGTCAGCCAGCTCCTCTGCCAGCTTCCTGTCATACAGTGTCACCCAAATCAGATCGACAGAGGCAGACACAGTGCCACGGGCCCAAAGTTTCCTATTCCCTTTCCACACATCCATCACTCTGTATATGTCAACATCTTCTTCCTTAGCTTTTGCAGCCTCTCTCTATTTGACTGCCACGTTCTCTCTGCCTTTCACTCGCTCGCAAACACGAAGGAGCCACAAACCATTGGTGGCATCACAGTCATTGTTTCGGTATACCTACGCAGTCAGACAGCCATTCTCACGTTTGTCATTTTGCAACCGTGCATTATAAGTTCTAAAACACGTCCAGTTTCACACATGTAACACAAACCTGCTGATTATGTGCAGATTCTGTGGAGTTATTTATAAAAGTTATTACCTTGTCACTGACAGCTCTCATTAAAACAGCACTTGCGTACGCTCGCACTCTGCCGTTGTGCCCCCTTGTTATGACAGCATTTAAAGAAGAAGACACAGATAAGAATGGTTTGCGTGTCATAAACTATTATTAGCCACCGTATTCATTCACTCTGCGTGATGAGCTTAGCGATACCGCTGACAAGTAACGGCAGCTCGCGCTTAATGGCCAACAGTAATAAAGCACCCTTCAAATTTGACAGCTGTGCTCAGATGACTTTGGGACCGCTCTGTGGCAGACTTCCACTATTAGTAGCTTTCATTGTGTGCACAGCGGCCGAGCCATCCATCACTTCTGATTTTAAGTTGTGTAATGTGACACATGCATCGTGGACACGGAGGCTGCCCCTGTTGTAATTCAGCAGAAGTTTCACTCCCAGATGATTGCATAATGTAGGCAGAAACAATGTAAGTCTTTGGATAGAACTTTGAAACAAAACCAGCAATAAAAGGTGACAGATTAGCAAGTAAAAGGAGGAAAGTTGCAATCATATCGCTGTTGTTTATATCTCTATTAACATTAACAAGCAGGAGAGAAAGAGAGAGAAAAATGCTTTAACTTAACAATGGCCGCCACAGCTGTAGAAACAGAGTGGAGTGTATAATCTGACGGGGCCCACCACGCAACCTTTCAACACATTCCTTCCTGTAAGCGACTTCTCTTCTCTGGTACATCTCGTACCTCAAAGCTTCCTTCGATTTGAAAATTTCCAACAGCTTTCCCTCTGACATTCAACATCTCAATCTTTAATGATTTTGCTATCTTTGCACACTTTGTGTATGTGAATGAACTCCATATAAATTTTTAACAGAACTCCACATTTCTTTTTAATCCTTAGGATCTCTAATGGGTTAGCATGATCTCAAAATCCTAAGTCTGTAAAGTTTTTTCGAACCCGTTTTCTGTTTTGAGGGATGAATTCATCTGTGCACCATCCTCTATGCCAGGGGTGGGGGAACTCCAGGCCTCAACGGTCGGTGTCCTGCAGGTTTTAGATGTGTCCTTGATCCAACACAGCTGATTTAAATGGCTAAATTACATCCTCAACATGTCTTGAAGTTCTCCAAAGGCCTGGTAATGAACTAATTATTTGATTCAGGTGTGTTGACCCAGGGTAAGATCTAAAACCTGTGGGACACCGGCACTTGTGGCCTGGAGTTCCCCACCCGTGATACATGCCAAGAGGAAGAAAATGAGGTTCGGGGATGGAAACCTAGCAGCACATGCTTGTGTATATCTGAGCTGATTGCGTACTGATGTACAAGTTTGCACATCTGCATCATAATTCACGAAAACCGTGCAAACCTTCCCTGAGGTCTACATCACTGCATCATAGTCGAACCCACTGAGCAGCTCCCAGCATTGTACAACAAACGGGTTTTGTTCAGGTCACGTCAAAGCTGACCTGTGACCTTTCTGTGCTCATCACTTAACAAGCTCTGCAAATGAGGAGGATCATTTTTCTGCTTTAGATGTCACTTTAATCTGTTTTACCTCCGTGCTCTGATAATGCCTCATTCATCATAATAGCCACAAAGCATTGATGGCAAAGCGAGAGAGACGGAGAGCGAGGCAGGCCGAGAGGGAGTGAGTGAGAGAAAAAGAGCACAATCCTACTTTTAACTAAAGCAGAGCTGCAAAGCTCAGTGTTGCCCTGGAAGATTAAGGATGAATGGCTCAGCACAAAAAGGCCAACAGATTATCAACGGGGCTGCAGAGAGCTGTCATATCAAAGCTGGTGACAGGAGGGGAAGAGGCTGGGGAATCAGTACAGAGACTAATGAGTTACTTGGAATAGTTACTGTAAGCTGTGCTGTGCTGGAGCTCTACTGTACTAAAATGCACTCTGAATTGAGGTCTTTTTTTACTAAGGGCCAGACAGGAGAGGAATGAGTAAATTGTCCACATTCAGCATATTAAGGAGCCTAAATAAACGTCAGCACATTCTCAAAGTTGGCTGTGATCCCAAGAAATAAAACACAGGCTGGATCTGGATGCTGCGAATGTTTGGCTCAAGCGTCACTTTGATATAGGAATAGCCCAGGCTTCCAACCAGTGTTTTTAATACCTGCAGGAAAACGTCGTCTTTAAATTTCTTGTGTGCATAATTGTATTTGGATGCAGGAATGGTTGCATTTAAGCCCATCTGGGTTTCGAATATGCATCGCTCTAAAGGAGATAATTCAGTTGGAAGGTGTGTTTTGTTTTGTCGCTACGACAAATACACCTCGGCACGCTCAGGTCTACAAATGAGTTTTACTCTTGGACACCCTGAATATAAGAACCTCCAGCTACTGTTAACTTGCTAAACACTACTACTGCCTGCTTTGATGATGCCTTCAGATGTATGCCATATGGGTCATCATGTCAGCACTCTGTGTTGCCCTCCAAAGCTCGTCCTGTCAGTGGGAACCCAGAGAGGATCATCTCCTTTTTTGGACTGGCAGCTGAGCAGAGTTAAGTGTCTTTTTCTTTTTTTTATCTGTAATTTCAGGACCTTATGAAGGGGGACTGACTACATTTAAATAAAGAGACCAGGACATTGGTGCATTTACTTCAAATTAAGAAGTTCTGCTTGTTGCGCTGACATTTCTCATTTAGAAAAAGAAAGTATATGTTCTGCACCAGTGCACATATGGTTTTATTGTATTGACATTATCCAGATTAAAGGCTGTCACTGATGCTACTCGCAGTTGTGTTTGGTAACAGTGAATTTTTGGTGTTAGCTTTAATTTAATGTTAGCAGTCACAGTTCCACAATAGACATTGGACTTAATTTGAGCTGTTACAATTGAGGAAAAAATCCTAAGTTCACCCACTTCCAAAGAAATGAACAGTGTCTATTTTTTATGGAAGTTTTATTTTAATGGATAGAGTGAAATAAGTATCTGATCCCAAAGATTTGCCATGTGCCCATGTGACACACAGGCTCAATCAAGCAAGCAATCAAATAATCCTGATCTCAACTTATTATGTGTCCACATAATCAATTTCTCCCATTACAACCTCTCCACCATCATGGGCAAGACCAATGAGCTGTCAACGGATGCCGGGTACAATATTGTAGACCTGCACACCAGCATGACAATGACCCAAAACATGCCACCAAGGCAGCAAAGCAACAGCTAAAGAAGAAGCACAATAAGGCCATGGAGTGGCCTGCCCAGTCTGCAGACCTCAATTCTGTAGAAAATTTGTCGAGGTAGTTAAAGTTTCGAGTTTCCAAGCATTGTTTTTGCTTGGGGATCAAACAATTATTTTACTTAATGACATGCAAATCAATTTATAACTTTCATGTAATATGTTTTTTCAGGATTTTTGTTCAGTATTCTGGGGGAAATAATTATTCTATCAAATAATTATTTCCCCCACCATTAGGGTACGAGTGGAGAACTACTCAGCTTCAAAACAATATGCAAACCTTTCTGTTCTGAAACTAAGCATGTCCTTAAAATGTTAAATGGAAAACAGTTTGCACTTATACAGGGCTTTTTCTTTTTATAACCTTAGCAGCAACACAGAGCATGTCACAGTATGATTCTCATTCACATGCAAACTCATACAACAATGATGAAGACAAAAAGGAAAAAGAATAATGAAAGAAATAAAGATAGAAGAAAAGCACAACATAAAAGCTTGGCAGCGTTGATGATGATATGCGCTGATGAGCTGGATATGACTGGGTCAGATCACGTGTGCCGTGTTAAAGCATAACTGAATAATTCAAAACAACATAAAGTCTGCACAGAACAAGGCTTTTCTTAGTGCTCTGCTACAGATCCCAGCACAGCAACCACACTGTCTAGAATAAAACAGAAGGAACTTAAGTGGACATTTTAGGGTCAGAGCCCAGCTGTACAGGCTGCTGATACTCTCTACTTGTGAATGTGCTGATGGGTGAAGCACAACCGTGAGGAACTATGTGTCTATCAACTAGCTTTGATATCCTGTGTTCTCCTGTGGTATGTTTCTAAGCCCGATAAAATACAGAAGAATTTGTGAAAGAAAAAGGCTGATTAAAGGGGTTGTGAGTGGAGAAGTGTGCAGATGGATAATTCACATTAGGACCATATGAGTCCCTCCCAGCTTGCCCTCGATGCTCCCCCTCTCTTGCCTTTAGCAACTGTTTTGTGTTTCCTCCTGATTTCAGATGTGATTACTTAAAGCCGCTTGGCCAGGCCACATGAGATGGCATTTGCTCTCCTCCACCTCCTTCTCTTGTGCTATTCCTCTGCCTCTTTTGTTGCTGTCTACTCTGTGCAGCGGCATGTTTCTAATTATCCCAGCCGAAGAAGGCTGCCCCAAGAATCAGTGGAATTAGTTTAAAGTAACTGATTCCCTGCAAGCGCAACATGAAGGAATATTTTCGTGGGGGCTATGTGGTATCAGCTCATGTAAATGAAATGTGCATTACAAACGTAAAAATCTCACAAGGCTTCACATGCAACCAAAATGGGAAAAAAGGGGAAATATTTATTGTTATGTGGACTTTTATCTTCATACTTTTTATTCTTTATTTTCTATATTTGCTACAGTATCTATTTAATATACTGTGCTGTGCAAAAGTCAAGCAACCCCTCATTTCTTTATATTTTGCTGGGAAAGTGGGTACTAGGGGCAGAGATGTATTGAAATAGGTTCAAACATACAGGAACACAGCTGACAGAGTAGTTACTGTTCTATTTTTGGGCCTGAAAGTCGGTATTTGGTACGACCAGCTTTAATCTTCACCACAAACTTGAGTCTTTTGGACAAGGTTTTGTGTCATTTCTTTAACTAGCCTTCAGGAATAGTTTTCCAGGTTTCTTAAAGGACATTCCATAGCTCCTAATGGATGTTGGCTGCCTTTTGTTCTGTTCTCTGTCAAGATGATCCCACTGCTTTAGTAACGTAGAGGTCCGGGGAGTGAGGAGATTAGTCCATGACCGATGGCGTTCCATTGTGAGTGTGTTTTATCCAGGTATGCTTTTACATGATCCCAAACACACTGCCAGTGTGTTTGGGATCATTTGGGATCAGCGGCCAGATGTATCGCTCAGGTCCTGTGTCAGGTCTGTGCTGGATATTTCCAGTTTCTTAAGAACATGACTTTTATCTCCAATTGTCTGCTTTCCCCAGATTTTAAGGACACACAGCACACCAAGCTGAGATATGCCAAGTTTTGAGTCAATAGGTGTTTGGAAATCCCCTTGTTGGTGTAGAAATGCTCATTTAGACTTGTGTCAAACTTTGCTATCATCAGTGATTTTGTAGAAACAACGAAAAAATTGGAATAAATGATGTTTTTGGCCACAGGCTGCTCGAAACAAAGATACAATTTAAAATCAGTTCTTTTCCAAGTTGTCTATTATGTGTAGACTCAACACTAGTTCATCCCTAGAGTTAGATGTCTTTTTATACTTGAATGATTCATAGGTCGGCGTTAAGTGGCTTAAAAAAATCCTCTGAAAATGGTCCGATACATGGACTGGACTGAAAATTTTAAAAAAGCAGCCAATAGCCAAAGAACTACTTAAAAGACATTCAGAAAGCCTCAAGAAGTTTTCTCAAGACCATTTTAAGAATTTACGAGACAGTCCGACTTCCTTAGGAAAATATAAAGAAATGAGAGGTGGCTTTTGCACAGTACTGTAATTATTTTGGATCATTACCACCAGTCCAACAAGCTCGTTGTTGCTTGGAAAATGCATCACTTCTTGATACAGTTACTGCTCCAGTGTCAACCTCTGGAAACCGATGACATGACACTTTCATGGATGAGGACATCTTCATTGTTATATGGATCTCAGGAAAATGTCTTCTAAAAAAGCTGTATCATTAAAGACTTGGTGGACAGCTAGCCGTATCCCAGTGGCGATGTTCCCACACTTTCTCACACTCTCTTCCCCCTTTCTGTATTATACAACAGGATATTAGAGTAGCTAAAATGCAGATAAAAGTTCTTTAATCCAAAAAAAAAAAAAAAATGCCACACCTTTTCCACAGAGTGACCAGAAAATTTGAGTCACTGAAAAAGTCAGTTTTTCTTGAAATCTGTTGTGAGTGATTTAATTTTAATTACATTTCTCACATGGGCTGTTTCCTGGTACTGATAGACTGTGTTTGTGCTAGTCTGTGATTTTATTCAAATGTCAGTGACTCCAAAGGACCTTTCTTCCAGTCTGCTGTCAGTGTGAGCCTTGAAATACCTGTCATGCTGTCATGTGGCACCAAACAAGGCTGCTATTGTGTCCAGGTGCTCCTTTGTTTGCTTGACCCTGCTGGGTTTACTCTCGATGACGAAAAACCGCGATACACAATGGGGAAAGAGAGGTAGGCAGCTACCAGTGGCCTTGGGATATACACCACGTTTGTTGTGACTATTCCACACCACTGCTATGTTTAGATTTGGTGGGAAACTTGCCTCAGAGTCCCAGGATTACAATGACTGATTGCTGATTTCACATGCCAAGCTTCAATGTTTAAGCTATATTTGGTATCAGCTTGCAAACTGTAACTGATATCCTGTTATTCCTACAGTAGGTGTGTAATGTTCACATTGTTGATGCTCTGCACTTTTCAGTATTTTATTCAGCTATAGACCCTCTAAACACAGCAACACACATGGGCAAAAATGTCAGGAGAGCCCCTGCACACTTAACACTGAATCCAGTGGAAACTGGATTGGGGTCTAGTGCACAATGAAAAGAATAATTTTTATATTTTCTTCACGTATTATGTCACTAATAGTATTTACCTCTGGGTGCACCAAGTTGGACTTAAATCCAGACTTTCAAATCTCTCTTTGTTGTTTAGAAACAATGGAGTCCCATCTATGAAAGCACATAGGTCCAATATTTTTCCACTGAAGTAGACTGACTAGCTGGAAAGACAGGGTCACAAATGAAAACATGTGTTCAGGTTATAAGGGTTCTTAAGCTGGCATGAATTCAGAATGGGGAACAAAGCCTGAGTGCTTATTACACTCTAATGGAGGAAGCATACGATCCCTTCTGTTGGAGTGCAGGTGGTTCCCCTCTTGCTAACTCAAGCAGAATGGACCTGCTCCATCAAATAGACAACAAAGCTTTGTTCCACAGTGCTGGAAACTGATCCAGAAAGGCTACATCTCTTCTATGCAAAAAAAAAAAGAAACAAAGTTGATCATTTTTCTGTCGCAAGTTGATAAATATGTACATTTCACAATAAAGTGTAAAGTCATTCTGCTCACTCTCTGGTAAGCATTAAAAGTCAGAGTAGTATATTGCAATCCAACAGCAAATACCAACTGATATATATATATATAGACAGATGAAGACAAGCATCAATGGACCAACATGACTCCACTCAGCTGACCTGCCTGGAGCAGTGTGTGGCACTCAAACCATCCTCAGTCTGAAGCTCAACACACAGAGCCAGGCTTTGTGCCTGAACCCGGTGCTGATTACGGAGAGAGAGAAAAAAGATTGTTGTCATGGGTTCACTGTCTGGGGCAAAGGATGCCATTGATGATGATTATTAGGCTAAGAATGTCCTGTTGTCTCTCATCATGAGTTTTCAGACATGTTTCGGTGGGGGGGGGGGAAGAAAGATGTTAGCTGTATAATTTGTGGAATTACTCAAATTATATAACACTATGTCAACTGGAAAATGCTGGTGACACTTAAAGCATTTACTTTGCTTGCTCTTATTAATGGATGGAAGGCCACTGAGCTGCAGACGAATCTTTGCTATGTACTGTGTTGAACCTTTGTAATTAAAGACCCAGTCATAATAAATTAAAGCTAGCACAATGCTAACCCTAAAGCATAAAGCACCTGTAACAAATTTTGGCGTCCAGCATCAAAGACAAACCAACTACTGGACAAAGTTATGCATAATGTCGTTGATGCAAAAGGCTTCTTATTTGTCAGATTTCAAAGTGCTGTTTAGCGTTCACTCGGACCATTTTCACACATTAAATCTGGACACTGTTAGGACACTGAGTTAGGACAGGTTGTTGTCCAAAATTATGTTTTCTCATCTGTAGCATACAACAGTCTGCCTCAGGCTATGTCCTCTATATCTCACTACTGCCTATTACACCTTCAATACAGAGCACACTGGTTATTAAGGTGGTATGGGCTCTAAGGCCTGATTTAGACTTCTGCAGGGAGTCTTTGCAGAGCCTACAATGTAACCTACATAACTGGCTGCTGTCGTTCCTGGCATTTATGCTCATGCTGGTGCATTACGTGTTAATTGCCTTGTGCGTGTGTCTCAGTGTTTTATATGTGGTGTGAGCCGACAGTAATATAACACGCGGTAACTTTTTTCCCTCCTGGGTCTCTGCCCTTTGTTGTGGTCAGGATTTTTTTGTTTGGCAAACATATTTAACCCTCTAGTTTTTCCACTTCTTTGTACGATACCTCACACCCATTCTGATAATTTCAGCAATCTACCTCAAGGAATTTGATGCCATATGTAAGTCCTTATATCAATGCTATGATTATTTTCCCTTATATTAAGTTGATTATTGACACTCTCAAAAAACTGAGATGAGAAAATAGCCGGAAAGGACCAACAGTGCTAAACAGGCCAGTCACAATTGTGCATGGGCTGCACTGACCGGACATGTAGTTACATTTCTAGGGAGGTGGATATCCAGTGAAACCGTAAGTTAGATCGAAGGGTTTCAGAGGGGTCTGCAGTTATGAGGTAGCTAAGGCGTAGACTTCCTGCTAGGACACAAAATTCCAGTATGCAGAGTGGACTGGAGGCAGGACACATGACAGTTTAATATCTGAATGAAGGGAGAATAAGATTTCCATTCTCACATTCAGCTCTGTTAGGCATGTCTCTAAACGTTCAAGGATGCATTGCTTGTGTGGAACTGTGAGTGCGAAATATTAACTCTGTTGTGTACTTTAAGTGGCTACTTGATGACTTTGTCTTTGCATACAGTTAGTTTAGCAGAGATTTGCCTCTTAAAATGTGTCTGCGGATATTAACTAGCAGAGGGAATATTTTTGTAAGGGTGTCAGTATGAGTGGCAACTTTCACAGTGCATGTAGTCACTCTGAGCAGTTGTTAGTGTAATAACATCTGTAGGGACAGCTTTAGGTTCATGTACTGCAGTTTGCAATTACAGTTCAGCTTTAGCGCTTCTTATTTAGGCCTTCAACAATAGTCAAAATGTTCTTCTGCTGCTGACGTTGAATGACAGTTCGGCAGAAGTCCAGGAGATGTTGGAGTTAAACTAGCTGTCCCCCTGAGATAGCGGCTGTGTGCTGCTGGGGTGAGAGCCAGAGGACCTGGGAGTGCCTGGCTGTAACTATGCTACATTTCTGTATGTCAGAGCTGTATAAGGTTTCACAGGGAGAGGCAGGGAACTAGTCTGGGAGAACATTCAACGGCAGGGAAGTCTACAGTCAGGAAGTGAACAATAATTCAAAACAGAGCTCCAACAGAAGAGGGCCTTCAGATATGTTGACTTTAAACCATGTCATCTATCCATGCATTCAGTCATAAAAGAAAACAAAACAGGCCTGCAGGAGCTTTCAGATGGAAACAGTACATTCTAAAGTATTTTGGGAAAAAAAGGAATATTCTTTGCATATGCCTGGAAAATGACAGATATATTATGCTAAGGAATCTCTGGGCATTTCAGCACTTCTTGTTGCTACTGGAAGTCACTGTGACTGACATGTTTCATCAGTGATGCTGTATTCCATGAAGAATGACACTACAAATGCTGCAAAGATTGTTCTCGAGCTACGAGAGGTGAGATTTAGTAACCGGATTTAGAAAGCTACGCTGTTTACCTGTTCCCTAAACAGAGCTGTATCTAATTAAGAACCTTTCCCTCTCTCTCATTGGAATTAATTAGAAGTTAGAAAAAGATCATTAAATTGAGCGGGATATTGAACTTCATCATCTTTTTCTACTTTTGACGACATATAACCTACTTAAACATCA